>NC_134486.1:181865644-182561478 GCF_040206685.1 Ascaphus truei | reverse complement strand
GCATTCTGGCAACCAAGTGGCTTGACCTTTATTAGTGAGCCTGGTTACCCCCTCTCGGAACCACAGACTTAGAAATCGCCAGCTCATGTACGGTGCATAAAATATATTTATATACATACCCTTATACACCATTTTAATAAAAAATATCACAAAATTCTTCTAAGTCCCTCGGGAAGAGTGAAAGACACGCACGTTCATTTTCAGAGCTCCTAGACCTTCCTATAAGAAGTTAGCCAAAAAGTAGCTTCGAAAAACGCTTAGGTTAAGTTTCAGAGTTGCTTCTAATGTACCAAAGTTGGACTTAGACATAATTTCACTCTCACAACATTATGGCTGGTTGGAGACAGTCCGAACCACAAGTACCGGGCCCATGGTTCTGGGCGTATACTGGGGGGACGGGGACGACTCCCATTAACCCCTGACTATACCGGGGATACGCTTATCACAATGCCTTTCTGGTCTGTGCTGAAGCAGGGCATTCTGGCAGCCAAGTGGCTTGACCTTTATTAGTGAGCCTGGTTACCCCCTCTCGGAACCACAGACTTAGAAATCGCCAGCTCATATACAGTGCATACAATAAATTTATATATATACCCTTATACTGTACACCATTTTAATAAAAAATATCACAAAATTCTTCTAAGTCCCTCGGGAAGAGTGAAAGACGCGCACGTTCATTTTCAGAGCTCCTAGACCTTCCTATAAGAAGTTAGCCAAAAAGTAGCTTCGAAAAACGCTTAGGTTAAGTTTCAGAGTTGCTTCTAATGTACCAAAGCTGGACTTAGACATAATTTCACTCTCACAACATTATGGCTGGTTGGAGAGAGTCCGAACCACAAGTACCGGGTCCATGGTTCTGGGCGTATACTGGGGGGACGGGGACGACTGCCATTAACCCCTGACTATACCGGGGATACGCTTATCACAATGCCTTTCTGGTCTGTGCTGAAGCAGGGCATTCTGGCAGCCAAGTGGCTTGACCTTTAATAGTGAGCCTGGTTACCCCCTCTCGGAACCACAGACTTAGAAATCGCCAGCTCATATACAGTGCATAAAATATATTTATCTATATACCCTTATACACTATTTTAATAAAAAATATCACAAAATTCTTCTAAGTCCCTCGGGAAGAGTGAAAGACGCGCACGTTCATTTTCAGAGCTCCTAGACCTTCCTATAAGAAGTTAGCCAAAAAGTAGCTTCGAAAAACGCTTAGGTTAAGTTTCAGAGTTGCTTCTAATGTACCAAAGCTGGACTTAGACATAATTTCACTCTCACAACATTATGGCTGGTTGGAGAGAGTCCGAACCACAAGTACCGGGTCCATGGTTCTGGGCGTATACTGGGGGGACGGGGACGACTCCCATTAACCCCTGACTATACCGGGGATACGCTTATCACAATGCCTTTCTGGTCTGTGCTGAAGCAGGGCATTCTGGCAGCCAAGTGGCTTGACCTTTATTAGTGAGCCTGGTTACCCCCTCTCGGAACCACAGACTTAGAAATCGCCAGCTCATATACAGTGCATAAAATATATTTATCTATATACCCTTATACACTATTTTAATAAAAAATATCACAAAATTATTCTAAGTCCCTCGGGAAGAGTGAAAGACGCGCACGTTCATTTTCAGAGCTCCTAGACATTCCTATAAGAAGTTAGCCAAAAAGTAGCTTCGAAAAACGCTTAGGTTAAGTTTCAGAGTTGCTTCTAATGTACCAAAGCTGGACTTAGACATAATTTCACTCTCACAACATTATGGCTGGTTGGAGACAGTCCGAACCACAAGTACCGGGTCCATGGTTCTGGGCGTGTACTGGGGGGACGGGGACGACTCCCATTAACCCCTGACTATACCGGGGATACGCTTATCACAATGCCTTTCTGGTCTGTGCTGAAGCAGGGCATTCTGGCAGCCAAGTGGCTTGACCTTTACTAGTGAGCCTGGTTATCCCCTCTCGGAACCACAGACTTAGAAATCGCCAGCTCATATACAGTGCATAAAATAAATTTATATATATACCCTTATACTGTACACCATTTTAATAAAAAATATCACAAAATTCTTCTAAGTCCCTCGGGAAGAGTGAAAGACGCGCACGTTCATTTTCAGAGCTCCTAGACCTTCCTATAAGAAGTTAGCCAAAAAGTAGCTTCGAAAAACGCTTAGGTTAAGTTTCAGAGTTGCTTCTAATGTACCAAAGCTGGACTTAGACATAATTTCACTCTCACAACATTATGGCTGGTTGGAGACAGTCCGAACCACAAGTACCGGGTCCATGGTTCTGGGCGTATACTGGGGGGACGGGGACGACTCCCATTAACCCCTGACTATACCGGGGATACGCTTATCACAATGCCTTTCTGGTCTGTGCTGAAGCAGGGCATTCTGGCAACCAAGTGGCTTGACCTTTATTAGTGAGCCTGGTTACCCCCTCTCGGAACCACAGACTTAGAAATCGCCAGCTCATGTACGGTGCATAAAATATATTTATATACATACCCTTATACACCATTTTAATAAAAAATATCACAAAATTCTTCTAAGTCCCTCGGGAAGAGTGAAAGACGCGCACGTTCATTTTCAGAGCTCCTAGACCTTCCTATAAGAAGTTAGCCAAAAAGTAGCTTCGAAAAACGCTTAGGTTAAGTTTCAGAGTTGCTTCTAATGTACCAAAGCTGGACTTAGACATAATTTCACTCTCACAACATTATGGCTGGTTGGAGACAGTCCGAACCACAAGTACCGGGTCCATGGTTCTGGGCGTGTACTGGGGGGACGGGGACGACTCCCATTAACCCCTGACTATACCGGGGATACGCTTATCACAATGCCTTTCTGGTCTGTGCTGAAGCAGGGCATTCTGGCAGCCAAGTGGCTTGACCTTTATTAGTGAGCCTGGTTACCCCCTCTCGGAACCACAGACTTAGAAATCGCCAGCTCATATACAGTGCATAAAATAAATTTATACTGTATATATACCCTTATACTGTACACCATTTTAATAAAAAATATCACAAAATTCTTCTAAGTCCCTCGGGAAGAGTGAAAGACGCGCACGTTCATTTTCAGAGCTCCTAGACCTTCCTATAAGAAGTTAGCCAAAAAGTAGCTTCGAAAAACGCTTAGGTTAAGTTTCAGAGTTGCTTCTAATGTACCAAAGCTGGACTTAGACATAATTTCACTCTCACAACATTATGGCTGGTTGGAGACAGTCCGAACCACAAGTACCGGGTCCATGGTTCTGGGCGTATACTGGGGGGACGGGGACGACTCCCATTAACCCCTGACTATACCGGGGATACGCTTATCACAATGCCTTTCTGGTCTGTGCTGAAGCAGGGCATTCTGGCAACCAAGTGGCTTGACCTTTATTAGTGAGCCTGGTTACCCCCTCTCGGAACCACAGACTTAGAAATCGCCAGCTCATGTACGGTGCATAAAATATATTTATATACATACCCTTATACACCATTTTAATAAAAAATATCACAAAATTCTTCTAAGTCCCTCGGGAAGAGTGAAAGACACGCACGTTCATTTTCAGAGTTCCTAGACCTTCCTATAAGAAGTTAGCCAAAAAGTAGCTTCGAAAAACGCTTAGGTTAAGTTTCAGAGTTGCTTCTAATGTACCAAAGCTGGACTTAGACATAATTTCACTCTCACAACATTATGGCTGGTTGGAGACAGTCCGAACCACAAGTACCGGGTCCATGGTTCTGGGCGTGTACTGGGGGGACGGGGACGACTCCCATTAACCCCTGACTATACCGGGGATACGCTTATCACAATGCCTTTCTGGTCTGTGCTGAAGCAGGGCATTCTGGCAGCCAAGTGGCTTGACCTTTATTAGTGAGCCTGGTTACCCCCTCTCGGAACCACAGACTTAGAAATCGCCAGCTCATATACAGTGCATAAAATATATTTATCTATATACCCTTATACACCATTTTAATAAAAAATATCACAAAATTCTTCTAAGTCCCTCGGGAAGAGTGAAAGACGCGCACGTTCATTTTCAGAGCTCCTAGACCTTCCTATAAGAAGTTAGCCAAAAAGTAGCTTCGAAAAACGCTTAGGTTAAGTTTCAGAGTTGCTTCTAATGTACCAAAGCTGGACTTAGACATAATTTCACTCTCACAACATTATGGCTGGTTGGAGACAGTCCGAACCACAAGTACCGGGTCCATGGTTCTGGGCGTATACTGGGGGGACGGGGACGACTCCCATTAACCCCTGACTATACCGGGGATACGCTTATCACAATGCCTTTCTGGTCTGTGCTGAAGCAGGGCATTCTGGCAACCAAGTGGCTTGACCTTTATTAGTGAGCCTGGTTACCCCCTCTCGGAACCACAGACTTAGAAATCGCCAGCTCATGTACGGTGCATAAAATATATTTATATACATACCCTTATACACCATTTTAATAAAAAATATCACAAAATTCTTCTAAGTCCCTCGGGAAGAGTGAAAGACGCGCACGTTCATTTTCAGAGCTCCTAGACCTTCCTATAAGAAGTTAGCCAAAAAGTAGCTTCGAAAAACGCTTAGGTTAAGTTTCAGAGTTGCTTCTAATGTACCAAAGCTGGACTTAGACATAATTTCACTCTCACAACATTATGGCTGGTTGGAGACAGTCCGAACCACAAGTACCGGGTCCATGGTTCTGGGCGTGTACTGGGGGGACGGGGACGACTCCCATTAACCCCTGACTATACCGGGGATACGCTTATCACAATGCCTTTCTGGTCTGTGCTGAAGCAGGGCATTCTGGCAGCCAAGTGGCTTGACCTTTATTAGTGAGCCTGGTTACCCCCTCTCGGAACCACAGACTTAGAAATCGCCAGCTCATATACAGTGCATAAAATAAATTTATACTGTATATATACCCTTATACTGTACACCATTTTAATAAAAAATATCACAAAATTCTTCTAAGTCCCTCGGGAAGAGTGAAAGACGCGCACGTTCATTTTCAGAGCTCCTAGACCTTCCTATAAGAAGTTAGCCAAAAAGTAGCTTCGAAAAACGCTTAGGTTAAGTTTCAGAGTTGCTTCTAATGTACCAAAGCTGGACTTAGACATAATTTCACTCTCACAACATTATGGCTGGTTGGAGACAGTCCGAACCACAAGTACCGGGTCCATGGTTCTGGGCGTATACTGGGGGGACGGGGACGACTCCCATTAACCCCTGACTATACCGGGGATACGCTTATCACAATGCCTTTCTGGTCTGTGCTGAAGCAGGGCATTCTGGCAACCAAGTGGCTTGACCTTTATTAGTGAGCCTGGTTACCCCCTCTCGGAACCACAGACTTAGAAATCGCCAGCTCATGTACGGTGCATAAAATATATTTATATACATACCCTTATACACCATTTTAATAAAAAATATCACAAAATTCTTCTAAGTCCCTCGGGAAGAGTGAAAGACACGCACGTTCATTTTCAGAGTTCCTAGACCTTCCTATAAGAAGTTAGCCAAAAAGTAGCTTCGAAAAACGCTTAGGTTAAGTTTCAGAGTTGCTTCTAATGTACCAAAGCTGGACTTAGACATAATTTCACTCTCACAACATTATGGCTGGTTGGAGACAGTCCGAACCACAAGTACCGGGTCCATGGTTCTGGGCGTGTACTGGGGGGACGGGGACGACTCCCATTAACCCCTGACTATACCGGGGATACGCTTATCACAATGCCTTTCTGGTCTGTGCTGAAGCAGGGCATTCTGGCAGCCAAGTGGCTTGACCTTTATTAGTGAGCCTGGTTACCCCCTCTCGGAACCACAGACTTAGAAATCGCCAGCTCATATACAGTGCATAAAATATATTTATCTATATACCCTTATACACCATTTTAATAAAAAATATCACAAAATTCTTCTAAGTCCCTCGGGAAGAGTGAAAGACGCGCACGTTCATTTTCAGAGCTCCTAGACCTTCCTATAAGAAGTTAGCCAAAAAGTAGCTTCGAAAAACGCTTAGGTTAAGTTTCAGAGTTGCTTCTAATGTACCAAAGCTGGACTTAGACATAATTTCACTCTCACAACATTATGGCTGGTTGGAGACAGTCCGAACCACAAGTACCGGGTCCATGGTTCTGGGCGTATACTGGGGGGACGGGGACGACTCCCATTAACCCCTGACTATACCGGGGATACGCTTATCACAATGCCTTTCTGGTCTGTGCTGAAGCAGGGCATTCTGGCAACCAAGTGGCTTGACCTTTATTAGTGAGCCTGGTTACCCCCTCTCGGAACCACAGACTTAGAAATCGCCAGCTCATGTACGGTGCATAAAATATATTTATATACATACCCTTATACACCATTTTAATAAAAAATATCACAAAATTCTTCTAAGTCCCTCGGGAAGAGTGAAAGACGCGCACGTTCATTTTCAGAGCTCCTAGACCTTCCTATAAGAAGTTAGCCAAAAAGTAGCTTCGAAAAACGCTTAGGTTAAGTTTCAGAGTTGCTTCTAATGTACCAAAGCTGGACTTAGACATAATTTCACTCTCACAACATTATGGCTGGTTGGAGACAGTCCGAACCACAAGTACCGGGTCCATGGTTCTGGGCGTGTACTGGGGGGACGGGGACGACTCCCATTAACCCCTGACTATACCGGGGATACGCTTATCACAATGCCTTTCTGGTCTGTGCTGAAGCAGGGCATTCTGGCAGCCAAGTGGCTTGACCTTTATTAGTGAGCCTGGTTACCCCCTCTCGGAACCACAGACTTAGAAATCGCCAGCTCATATACAGTGCATAAAATAAATTTATACTGTATATATACCCTTATACTGTACACCATTTTAATAAAAAATATCACAAAATTCTTCTAAGTCCCTCGGGAAGAGTGAAAGACGCGCACGTTCATTTTCAGAGCTCCTAGACCTTCCTATAAGAAGTTAGCCAAAAAGTAGCTTCGAAAAACGCTTAGGTTAAGTTTCAGAGTTGCTTCTAATGTACCAAAGCTGGACTTAGACATAATTTCACTCTCACAACATTATGGCTGGTTGGAGACAGTCCGAACCACAAGTACCGGGTCCATGGTTCTGGGCGTATACTGGGGGGACGGGGACGACTCCCATTAACCCCTGACTATACCGGGGATACGCTTATCACAATGCCTTTCTGGTCTGTGCTGAAGCAGGGCATTCTGGCAACCAAGTGGCTTGACCTTTATTAGTGAGCCTGGTTACCCCCTCTCGGAACCACAGACTTAGAAATCGCCAGCTCATGTACGGTGCATAAAATATATTTATATACATACCCTTATACACCATTTTAATAAAAAATATCACAAAATTCTTCTAAGTCCCTCGGGAAGAGTGAAAGACACGCACGTTCATTTTCAGAGCTCCTAGACCTTCCTATAAGAAGTTAGCCAAAAAGTAGCTTCGAAAAACGCTTAGGTTAAGTTTCAGAGTTGCTTCTAATGTACCAAAGCTGGACTTAGACATAATTTCACTCTCACAACATTATGGCTGGTTGGAGACAGTCCGAACCACAAGTACCGGGTCCATGGTTCTGGGCGTGTACTGGGGGGACGGGGACGACTCCCATTAACCCCTGACTATACCGGGGATACGCTTATCACAATGCCTTTCTGGTCTGTGCTGAAGCAGGGCATTCTGGCAGCCAAGTGGCTTGACCTTTATTAGTGAGCCTGGTTACCCCCTCTCGGAACCACAGACTTAGAAATCGCCAGCTCATATACAGTGCATAAAATAAATTTATACTGTATATATACCCTTATACTGTACACCATTTTAATAAAAAATATCACAAAATTCTTCTAAGTCCCTCGGGAAGAGTGAAAGACGCGCACGTTCATTTTCAGAGCTCCTAGACCTTCCTATAAGAAGTTAGCCAAAAAGTAGCTTCGAAAAACGCTTAGGTTAAGTTTCAGAGTTGCTTCTAATGTACCAAAGCTGGACTTAGACATAATTTCACTCTCACAACATTATGGCTGGTTGGAGACAGTCCGAACCACAAGTACCGGGTCCATGGTTCTGGGCGTATACTGGGGGGACGGGGACGACTCCCATTAACCCCTGACTATACCGGGGATACGCTTATCACAATGCCTTTCTGGTCTGTGCTGAAGCAGGGCATTCTGGCAACCAAGTGGCTTGACCTTTATTAGTGAGCCTGGTTACCCCCTCTCGGAACCACAGACTTAGAAATCGCCAGCTCATGTACGGTGCATAAAATATATTTATATACATACCCTTATACACCATTTTAATAAAAAATATCACAAAATTCTTCTAAGTCCCTCGGGAAGAGTGAAAGACACGCACGTTCATTTTCAGAGCTCCTAGACCTTCCTATAAGAAGTTAGCCAAAAAGTAGCTTCGAAAAACGCTTAGGTTAAGTTTCAGAGTTGCTTCTAATGTACCAAAGTTGGACTTAGACATAATTTCACTCTCACAACATTATGGCTGGTTGGAGACAGTCCGAACCACAAGTACCGGGTCCATGGTTCTGGGCGTATACTGGGGGGACGGGGACGACTCCCATTAACCCCTGACTATACCGGGGATACGCTTATCTCAATGCCTTTCTGGTCTGTGCTGAAGCAGGGCATTCTGGCAGCCAAGTGGCTTGACCTTTATTAGTGAGCCTGGTTACCCCCTCTCGGAACCACAGACTTAGAAATCGCCAGCTCATATACAGTGCATACAATAAATTTATATATATACCCTTATACTGTACACCATTTTAATAAAAAATATCACAAAATTCTTCTAAGTCCCTCGGGAAGAGTGAAAGACGCGCACGTTCATTTTCAGAGCTCCTAGACCTTCCTATAAGAAGTTAGCCAAAAAGTAGCTTCGAAAAACGCTTAGGTTAAGTTTCAGAGTTGCTTCTAATGTACCAAAGCTGGACTTAGACATAATTTCACTCTCACAACATTATGGCTGGTTGGAGAGAGTCCGAACCACAAGTACCGGGTCCATGGTTCTGGGCGTATACTGGGGGGACGGGGACGACTGCCATTAACCCCTGACTATACCGGGGATACGCTTATCACAATGCCTTTCTGGTCTGTGCTGAAGCAGGGCATTCTGGCAGCCAAGTGGCTTGACCTTTATTAGTGAGCCTGGTTACCCCCTCTCGGAACCACAGACTTAGAAATCGCCAGCTCATATACAGTGCATAAAATATATTTATCTATATACCCTTATACACTATTTTAATAAAAAATATCACAAAATTCTTCTAAGTCCCTCGGGAAGAGTGAAAGACGCGCACGTTCATTTTCAGAGCTCCTAGACCTTCCTATAAGAAGTTAGCCAAAAAGTAGCTTCGAAAAACGCTTAGGTTAAGTTTCAGAGTTGCTTCTAATGTACCAAAGCTGTACTTAGACATAATTTCACTCTCACAACATTATGGCTGGTTGGAGAGAGTCCGAACCACAAGTACCGGGTCCATGGTTCTGGGCGTATACTGGGGGGACGGGGACGACTCCCATTAACCCCTGACTATACCGGGGATACGCTTATCACAATGCCTTTCTGGTCTGTGCTGAAGCAGGGCATTCTGGCAGCCAAGTGGCTTGACCTTTATTAGTGAGCCTGGTTACCCCCTCTCGGAACCACAGACTTAGAAATCGCCAGCTCATATACAGTGCATAAAATATATTTATCTATATACTGTACCCTTATACACTATTTTAATAAAAAATATCACAAAATTATTCTAAGTCCCTCGGGAAGAGTGAAAGACGCGCACGTTCATTTTCAGAGCTCCTAGACCTTCCTATAAGAAGTTAGCCAAAAAGTAGCTTCGAAAAACGCTTAGGTTAAGTTTCAGAGTTGCTTCTAATGTACCAAAGCTGGACTTAGACATAATTTCACTCTCACAACATTATGGCTGGTTGGAGAGAGTCCGAACCACAAGTACCGGGTCCATGGTTCTGGGCGTATACTGGGGGGACGGGGACGACTCCCATTAACCCCTGACTATACCGGGGATACGCTTATCACAATGCCTTTCTGGTCTGTGCTGAAGCAGGGCATTCTGGCAGCCAAGTGGCTTGACCTTTATTAGTGAGCCTGGTTACCCCCTCTCGGAACCACAGACTTAGAAATCGCCAGCTCATATACAGTGCATAAAATATATTTATCTATATACCCTTATACACTATTTTAATAAAAAATATCACAAAATTATTCTAAGTCCCTCGGGAAGAGTGAAAGACGCGCACGTTCATTTTCAGAGCTCCTAGACATTCCTATAAGAAGTTAGCCAAAAAGTAGCTTCGAAAAACGCTTAGGTTAAGTTTCAGAGTTGCTTCTAATGTACCAAAGCTGGACTTAGACATAATTTCACTCTCACAACATTATGGCTGGTTGGAGACAGTCCGAACCACAAGTACCGGGTCCATGGTTCTGGGCGTGTACTGGGGGGACGGGGACGACTCCCATTAACCCCTGACTATACCGGGGATACGCTTATCACAATGCCTTTCTGGTCTGTGCTGAAGCAGGGCATTCTGGCAGCCAAGTGGCTTGACCTTTATTAGTGAGCCTGGTTACCCCCTCTCGGAACCACAGACTTAGAAATCGCCAGCTCATATACAGTGCATAAAATAAATTTATACTGTATATATACCCTTATACTGTACACCATTTTAATAAAAAATATCACAAAATTCTTCTAAGTCCCTCGGGAAGAGTGAAAGACGCGCACGTTCATTTTCAGAGCTCCTAGACCTTCCTATAAGAAGTTAGCCAAAAAGTAGCTTCGAAAAACGCTTAGGTTAAGTTTCAGAGTTGCTTCTAATGTACCAAAGCTGGACTTAGACATAATTTCACTCTCACAACATTATGGCTGGTTGGAGACAGTCCGAACCACAAGTACCGGGTCCATGGTTCTGGGCGTATACTGGGGGGACGGGGACGACTCCCATTAACCCCTGACTATACCGGGGATACGCTTATCACAATGCCTTTCTGGTCTGTGCTGAAGCAGGGCATTCTGGCAACCAAGTGGCTTGACCTTTATTAGTGAGCCTGGTTACCCCCTCTCGGAACCACAGACTTAGAAATCGCCAGCTCATGTACGGTGCATAAAATATATTTATATACATACCCTTATACACCATTTTAATAAAAAATATCACAAAATTCTTCTAAGTCCCTCGGGAAGAGTGAAAGACACGCACGTTCATTTTCAGAGCTCCTAGACCTTCCTATAAGAAGTTAGCCAAAAAGTAGCTTCGAAAAACGCTTAGGTTAAGTTTCAGAGTTGCTTCTAATGTACCAAAGTTGGACTTAGACATAATTTCACTCTCACAACATTATGGCTGGTTGGAGACAGTCCGAACCACAAGTACCGGGCCCATGGTTCTGGGCGTATACTGGGGGGACGGGGACGACTCCCATTAACCCCTGACTATACCGGGGATACGCTTATCACAATGCCTTTCTGGTCTGTGCTGAAGCAGGGCATTCTGGCAGCCAAGTGGCTTGACCTTTATTAGTGAGCCTGGTTACCCCCTCTCGGAACCACAGACTTAGAAATCGCCAGCTCATATACAGTGCATACAATAAATTTATATATATACCCTTATACTGTACACCATTTTAATAAAAAATATCACAAAATTCTTCTAAGTCCCTCGGGAAGAGTGAAAGACGCGCACGTTCATTTTCAGAGCTCCTAGACCTTCCTATAAGAAGTTAGCCAAAAAGTAGCTTCGAAAAACGCTTAGGTTAAGTTTCAGAGTTGCTTCTAATGTACCAAAGCTGGACTTAGACATAATTTCACTCTCACAACATTATGGCTGGTTGGAGAGAGTCCGAACCACAAGTACCGGGTCCATGGTTCTGGGCGTATACTGGGGGGACGGGGACGACTGCCATTAACCCCTGACTATACCGGGGATACGCTTATCACAATGCCTTTCTGGTCTGTGCTGAAGCAGGGCATTCTGGCAGCCAAGTGGCTTGACCTTTATTAGTGAGCCTGGTTACCCCCTCTCGGAACCACAGACTTAGAAATCGCCAGCTCATATACAGTGCATAAAATATATTTATCTATATACCCTTATACACTATTTTAATAAAAAATATCACAAAATTCTTCTAAGTCCCTCGGGAAGAGTGAAAGACGCGCACGTTCATTTTCAGAGCTCCTAGACCTTCCTATAAGAAGTTAGCCAAAAAGTAGCTTCGAAAAACGCTTAGGTTAAGTTTCAGAGTTGCTTCTAATGTACCAAAGCTGGACTTAGACATAATTTCACTCTCACAACATTATGGCTGGTTGGAGAGAGTCCGAACCACAAGTACCGGGTCCATGGTTCTGGGCGTATACTGGGGGGACGGGGACGACTCCCATTAACCCCTGACTATACCGGGGATACGCTTATCACAATGCCTTTCTGGTCTGTGCTGAAGCAGGGCATTCTGGCAGCCAAGTGGCTTGACCTTTATTAGTGAGCCTGGTTACCCCCTCTCGGAACCACAGACTTAGAAATCGCCAGCTCATATACAGTGCATAAAATATATTTATCTATATACCCTTATACACTATTTTAATAAAAAATATCACAAAATTCTTCTAAGTCCCTCGGGAAGAGTGATAGACGCGCACGTTCATTTTCAGAGCTCCTAGACCTTCCTATAAGAAGTTAGCCAAAAAGTAGCTTCGAAAAACGCTTAGGTTAAGTTTCAGAGTTGCTTCTAATGTACCAAAGCTGGACTTAGACATAATTTCACTCTCACAACATTATGGCTGGTTGGAGAGAGTCCGAACCACAAGTACCGGGTCCATGGTTCTGGGCGTATACTGGGGGGACGGGGACGACTCCCATTAACCCCTGACTATACCGGGGATACGCTTATCACAATGCCTTTCTGGTCTGTGCTGAAGCAGGGCATTCTGGCAGCCAAGTGGCTTGACCTTTACTAGTGAGCCTGGTTATCCCCTCTCGGAACCACAGACTTAGAAATCGCCAGCTCATATACAGTGCATAAAATAAATTTATATATATACCCTTATACTGTACACCATTTTAATAAAAAATATCACAAAATTCTTCTAAGTCCCTCGGGAAGAGTGAAAGACGCGCACGTTCATTTTCAGAGCTCCTAGACCTTCCTATAAGAAGTTAGCCAAAAAGTAGCTTCGAAAAACGCTTAGGTTAAGTTTCAGAGTTGCTTCTAATGTACCAAAGCTGGACTTAGACATAATTTCACTCTCACAACATTATGGCTGGTTGGAGACAGTCCGAACCACAAGTACCGGGTCCATGGTTCTGGGCGTATACTGGGGGGACGGGGACGACTCCCATTAACCCCTGACTATACCGGGGATACGCTTATCACAATGCCTTTCTGGTCTGTGCTGAAGCAGGGCATTCTGGCAACCAAGTGGCTTGACCTTTATTAGTGAGCCTGGTTACCCCCTCTCGGAACCACAGACTTAGAAATCGCCAGCTCATGTACGGTGCATAAAATATATTTATATACATACCCTTATACACCATTTTAATAAAAAATATCACAAAATTCTTCTAAGTCCCTCGGGAAGAGTGAAAGACGCGCACGTTCATTTTCAGAGCTCCTAGACCTTCCTATAAGAAGTTAGCCAAAAAGTAGCTTCGAAAAACGCTTAGGTTAAGTTTCAGAGTTGCTTCTAATGTACCAAAGCTGGACTTAGACATAATTTCACTCTCACAACATTATGGCTGGTTGGAGACAGTCCGAACCACAAGTACCGGGTCCATGGTTCTGGGCGTGTACTGGGGGGACGGGGACGACTCCCATTAACCCCTGACTATACCGGGGATACGCTTATCACAATGCCTTTCTGGTCTGTGCTGAAGCAGGGCATTCTGGCAGCCAAGTGGCTTGACCTTTATTAGTGAGCCTGGTTACCCCCTCTCGGAACCACAGACTTAGAAATCGCCAGCTCATATACAGTGCATAAAATAAATTTATACTGTATATATACCCTTATACTGTACACCATTTTAATAAAAAATATCACAAAATTCTTCTAAGTCCCTCGGGAAGAGTGAAAGACGCGCACGTTCATTTTCAGAGCTCCTAGACCTTCCTATAAGAAGTTAGCCAAAAAGTAGCTTCGAAAAACGCTTAGGTTAAGTTTCAGAGTTGCTTCTAATGTACCAAAGCTGGACTTAGACATAATTTCACTCTCACAACATTATGGCTGGTTGGAGACAGTCCGAACCACAAGTACCGGGTCCATGGTTCTGGGCGTATACTGGGGGGACGGGGACGACTCCCATTAACCCCTGACTATACCGGGGATACGCTTATCACAATGCCTTTCTGGTCTGTGCTGAAGCAGGGCATTCTGGCAACCAAGTGGCTTGACCTTTATTAGTGAGCCTGGTTACCCCCTCTCGGAACCACAGACTTAGAAATCGCCAGCTCATGTACGGTGCATAAAATATATTTATATACATACCCTTATACACCATTTTAATAAAAAATATCACAAAATTCTTCTAAGTCCCTCGGGAAGAGTGAAAGACACGCACGTTCATTTTCAGAGCTCCTAGACCTTCCTATAAGAAGTTAGCCAAAAAGTAGCTTCGAAAAACGCTTAGGTTAAGTTTCAGAGTTGCTTCTAATGTACCAAAGTTGGACTTAGACATAATTTCACTCTCACAACATTATGGCTGGTTGGAGACAGTCCGAACCACAAGTACCGGGTCCATGGTTCTGGGCGTATACTGGGGGGACGGGGACGACTCCCATTAACCCCTGACTATACCGGGGATACGCTTATCTCAATGCCTTTCTGGTCTGTGCTGAAGCAGGGCATTCTGGCAGCCAAGTGGCTTGACCTTTATTAGTGAGCCTGGTTACCCCCTCTCGGAACCACAGACTTAGAAATCGCCAGCTCATATACAGTGCATACAATAAATTTATATATATACCCTTATACTGTACACCATTTTAATAAAAAATATCACAAAATTCTTCTAAGTCCCTCGGGAAGAGTGAAAGACACGCACGTTCATTTTCAGAGCTCCTAGACCTTCCTATAAGAAGTTAGCCAAAAAGTAGCTTCGAAAAACGCTTAGGTTAAGTTTCAGAGTTGCTTCTAATGTACCAAAGCTGGACTTAGACATAATTTCACTCTCACAACATTATGGCTGGTTGGAGAGAGTCCGAACCACAAGTACCGGGTCCATGGTTCTGGGCGTATACTGGGGGGACGGGGACGACTGCCATTAACCCCTGACTATACCGGGGATACGCTTATCACAATGCCTTTCTGGTCTGTGCTGAAGCAGGGCATTCTGGCAGCCAAGTGGCTTGACCTTTATTAGTGAGCCTGGTTACCCCCTCTCGGAACCACAGACTTAGAAATCGCCAGCTCATATACAGTGCATAAAATATATTTATCTATATACCCTTATACACTATTTTAATAAAAAATAACACAAAATTCTTCTAAGTCCCTCGGGAAGAGTGAAAGACGAGCACGTTCATTTTCAGAGCTCCTAGACCTTCCTATAAGAAGTTAGCCAAAAAGTAGCTTCGAAAAACGCTTAGGTTAAGTTTCAGAGTTGCTTCTAATGTACCAAAGCTGGACTTAGACATAATTTCACTCTCACAACATTATGGCTGGTTGGAGAGAGTCCGAACCACAAGTACCGGGTCCATGGTTCTGGGCGTATACTGGGGGGACGGGGACGACTGCCATTAACCCCTGACTATACCGGGGATACGCTTATCACAATGCCTTTCTGGTCTGTGCTGAAGCAGGGCATTCTGGCAGCCAAGTGGCTTGACCTTTATTAGTGAGCCTGGTTACCCCCTCTCGGAACCACAGACTTAGAAATCGCCAGCTCATATACAGTGCATAAAATATATTTATCTATATACCCTTATACACTATTTTAATAAAAAATAACACAAAATTCTTCTAAGTCCCTCGGGAAGAGTGAAAGACGAGCACGTTCATTTTCAGAGCTCCTAGACCTTCCTATAAGAAGTTAGCCAAAAAGTAGCTTCGAAAAACGCTTAGGTTAAGTTTCAGAGTTGCTTCTAATGTACCAAAGCTGGACTTAGACATAATTTCACTCTCACAACATTATGGCTGGTTGGAGAGAGTCCGAACCACAAGTACCGGGTCCATGGTTCTGGGCGTATACTGGGGGGACGGGGACGACTCCCATTAACCCCTGACTATACCGGGGATACGCTTATCACAATGCCTTTCTGGTCTGTGCTGAAGCAGGGCATTCTGGCAGCCAAGTGGCTTGACCTTTATTAGTGAGCCTGGTTACCCCCTCTCGGAACCACAGACTTAGAAATCGCCAGCTCATATACAGTGCATAAAATATATTTATCTATATACCCTTATACACTATTTTAATAAAAAATATCACAAAATTATTCTAAGTCCCTCGGGAAGAGTGAAAGACGCGCACGTTCATTTTCAGAGCTCCTAGACCTTCCTATAAGAAGTTAGCCAAAAAGTAGCTTCGAAAAACGCTTAGGTTAAGTTTCAGAGTTGCTTCTAATGTACCAAAGCTGGACTTAGACATAATTTCACTCTCACAACATTATGGCTGGTTGGAGACAGTCCGAACCACAAGTACCGGGTCCATGGTTCTGGGCGTGTACTGGGGGGACGGGGACGACTCCCATTAACCCCTGACTATACCGGGGATACGCTTATCACAATGCCTTTCTGGTCTGTGCTGAAGCAGGGCATTCTGGCAGCCAAGTGGCTTGACCTTTATTAGTGAGCCTGGTTACCCCCTCTCGGAACCACAGACTTAGAAATCGCCAGCTCATATACAGTGCATAAAATATATTTATCTATATACCCTTATACACTATTTTAATAAAAAATATCACAAAATTATTCTAAGTCCCTCGGGAAGAGTGAAAGACGCGCACGTTCATTTTCAGAGCTCCTAGACCTTCCTATAAGAAGTTAGCCAAAAAGTAGCTTCGAAAAACGCTTAGGTTAAGTTTCAGAGTTGCTTCTAATGTACCAAAGCTGGACTTAGACATAATTTCACTCTCACAACATTATGGCTGGTTGGAGACAGTCCGAACCACAAGTACCGGGTCCATGGTTCTGGGCGTGTACTGGGGGGACGGGGACGACTCCCATTAACCCCTGACTATACCGGGGATACGCTTATCACAATGCCTTTCTGGTCTGTGCTGAAGCAGGGCATTCTGGCAGCCAAGTGGCTTGACCTTTATTAGTGAGCCTGGTTACCCCCTCTCGGAACCACAGACTTAGAAATCGCCAGCTCATATACAGTGCATAAAATAAATTAATATATATAATCTTATACTGTACACCATTTTAATAAAAAATATCACAAAATTCTTCTAAGTCCCTCGGGAAGAGTGAAAGACGCGCACGTTCATTTTCAGAGCTCCTAGACCTTCCTATAAGAAGTTAGCCTAAAAGTAGCTTCGAAAAACGCTTAGGTTAAGTTTCAGAGTTGCTTCTAAAGTACCAAAGCTGGACTTAGACATAATTTCACTCTCACAACATTATGGCTGGTTGGAGACAGTCCGAACCACAAGTACCGGGTGCATGGTTCTGGGCGTATACTGGGGGGACGGGGACGACTCCCATTAACCCCTGACTATACCGGGGATACGCTTATCACAATGCCTTTCTGGTCTGTGCTGAAGCAGGGCATTCTGGCAACCAAGTGGCTTGACCTTTATTAGTGAGCCTGGTTACCCCCTCTCGGAACCACAGACTTAGAAATCGCCAGCTCATGTACGGTGCATAAAATATATTTATATACATACCCTTATACACCATTTTAATAAAAAATATCACAAAATTCTTCTAAGTCCCTCGGGAAGAGTGAAAGACACGCACGTTCATTTTCAGAGCTCCTAGACCTTCCTATAAGAAGTTAGCCAAAAAGTAGCTTCGAAAAACGCTTAGGTTAAGTTTCAGAGTTGCTTCTAATGTACCAAAGTTGGACTTAGACATAATTTCACTCTCACAACATTATGGCTGGTTGGAGACAGTCCGAACCACAAGTACCGGGTCCATGGTTCTGGGCGTATACTGGGGGGACGGGGACGACTCCCATTAACCCCTGACTATACCGGGGATACGCTTATCTCAATGCCTTTCTGGTCTGTGCTGAAGCAGGGCATTCTGGCAGCCAAGTGGCTTGACCTTTATTAGTGAGCCTGGTTACCCCCTCTCGGAACCACAGACTTAGAAATCGCCAGCTCATATACAGTGCATACAATAAATTTATATATATACCCTTATACTGTACACCATTTTAATAAAAAATATCACAAAATTCTTCTAAGTCCCTCGGGAAGAGTGAAAGACGCGCACGTTCATTTTCAGAGCTCCTAGACCTTCCTATAAGAAGTTAGCCAAAAAGTAGCTTCGAAAAACGCTTAGGTTAAGTTTCAGAGTTGCTTCTAATGTACCAAAGCTGGACTTAGACATAATTTCACTCTCACAACATTATGGCTGGTTGGAGAGAGTCCGAACCACAAGTACCGGGTCCATGGTTCTGGGCGTATACTGGGGGGACGGGGACGACTGCCATTAACCCCTGACTATACCGGGGATACGCTTATCACAATGCCTTTCTGGTCTGTGCTGAAGCAGGGCATTCTGGCAGCCAAGTGGCTTGACCTTTATTAGTGAGCCTGGTTACCCCCTCTCGGAACCACAGACTTAGAAATCGCCAGCTCATATACAGTGCATAAAATATATTTATCTATATACCCTTATACACTATTTTAATAAAAAATAACACAAAATTCTTCTAAGTCCCTCGGGAAGAGTGAAAGACGAGCACGTTCATTTTCAGAGCTCCTAGACCTTCCTATAAGAAGTTAGCCAAAAAGTAGCTTCGAAAAACGCTTAGGTTAAGTTTCAGAGTTGCTTCTAATGTACCAAAGCTGGACTTAGACATAATTTCACTCTCACAACATTATGGCTGGTTGGAGAGAGTCCGAACCACAAGTACCGGGTCCATGGTTCTGGGCGTATACTGGGGGGACGGGGACGACTCCCATTAACCCCTGACTATACCGGGGATACGCTTATCACAATGCCTTTCTGGTCTGTGCTGAAGCAGGGCATTCTGGCAGCCAAGTGGCTTGACCTTTATTAGTGAGCCTGGTTACCCCCTCTCGGAACCACAGACTTAGAAATCGCCAGCTCATATACAGTGCATAAAATATATTTATCTATATACCCTTATACACTATTTTAATAAAAAATATCACAAAATTATTCTAAGTCCCTCGGGAAGAGTGAAAGACGCGCACGTTCATTTTCAGAGCTCCTAGACCTTCCTATAAGAAGTTAGCCAAAAAGTAGCTTCGAAAAACGCTTAGGTTAAGTTTCAGAGTTGCTTCTAATGTACCAAAGCTGGACTTAGACATAATTTCACTCTCACAACATTATGGCTGGTTGGAGACAGTCCGAACCACAAGTACCGGGTCCATGGTTCTGGGCGTGTACTGGGGGGACGGGGACGACTCCCATTAACCCCTGACTATACCGGGGATACGCTTATCACAATGCCTTTCTGGTCTGTGCTGAAGCAGGGCATTCTGGCAGCCAAGTGGCTTGACCTTTATTAGTGAGCCTGGTTACCCCCTCTCGGAACCACAGACTTAGAAATCGCCAGCTCATATACAGTGCATAAAATATATTTATCTATATACCCTTATACACTATTTTAATAAAAAATATCACAAAATTATTCTAAGTCCCTCGGGAAGAGTGAAAGACGCGCACGTTCATTTTCAGAGCTCCTAGACCTTCCTATAAGAAGTTAGCCAAAAAGTAGCTTCGAAAAACGCTTAGGTTAAGTTTCAGAGTTGCTTCTAATGTACCAAAGCTGGACTTAGACATAATTTCACTCTCACAACATTATGGCTGGTTGGAGACAGTCCGAACCACAAGTACCGGGTCCATGGTTCTGGGCGTGTACTGGGGGGACGGGGACGACTCCCATTAACCCCTGACTATACCGGGGATACGCTTATCACAATGCCTTTCTGGTCTGTGCTGAAGCAGGGCATTCTGGCAGCCAAGTGGCTTGACCTTTATTAGTGAGCCTGGTTACCCCCTCTCGGAACCACAGACTTAGAAATCGCCAGCTCATATACAGTGCATAAAATATATTTATCTATATACCCTTATACACTATTTTAATAAAAAATATCACAAAATTATTCTAAGTCCCTCGGGAAGAGTGAAAGACGCGCACGTTCATTTTCAGAGCTCCTAGACCTTCCTATAAGAAGTTAGCCAAAAAGTAGCTTCGAAAAACGCTTAGGTTAAGTTTCAGAGTTGCTTCTAATGTACCAAAGCTGGACTTAGACATAATTTCACTCTCACAACATTATGGCTGGTTGGAGACAGTCCGAACCACAAGTACCGGGTCCATGGTTCTGGGCGTGTACTGGGGGGACGGGGACGACTCCCATTAACCCCTGACTATACCGGGGATACGCTTATCACAATGCCTTTCTGGTCTGTGCTGAAGCAGGGCATTCTGGCAGCCAAGTGGCTTGACCTTTATTAGTGAGCCTGGTTACCCCCTCTCGGAACCACAGACTTAGAAATCGCCAGCTCATATACAGTGCATAAAATAAATTAATATATATAATCTTATACTGTACACCATTTTAATAAAAAATATCACAAAATTCTTCTAAGTCCCTCGGGAAGAGTGAAAGACGCGCACGTTCATTTTCAGAGCTCCTAGACCTTCCTATAAGAAGTTAGCCTAAAAGTAGCTTCGAAAAACGCTTAGGTTAAGTTTCAGAGTTGCTTCTAAAGTACCAAAGCTGGACTTAGACATAATTTCACTCTCACAACATTATGGCTGGTTGGAGACAGTCCGAACCACAAGTACCGGGTGCATGGTTCTGGGCGTATACTGGGGGGACGGGGACGACTCCCATTAACCCCTGACTATACCGGGGATACGCTTATCACAATGCCTTTCTGGTCTGTGCTGAAGCAGGGCATTCTGGCAACCAAGTGGCTTGACCTTTATTAGTGAGCCTGGTTACCCCCTCTCGGAACCACAGACTTAGAAATCGCCAGCTCATGTACGGTGCATAAAATATATTTATATACATACCCTTATACACCATTTTAATAAAAAATATCACAAAATTCTTCTAAGTCCCTCGGGAAGAGTGAAAGACACGCACGTTCATTTTCAGAGCTCCTAGACCTTCCTATAAGAAGTTAGCCAAAAAGTAGCTTCGAAAAACGCTTAGGTTAAGTTTCAGAGTTGCTTCTAATGTACCAAAGTTGGACTTAGACATAATTTCACTCTCACAACATTATGGCTGGTTGGAGACAGTCCGAACCACAAGTACCGGGTCCATGGTTCTGGGCGTATACTGGGGGGACGGGGACGACTCCCATTAACCCCTGACTATACCGGGGATACGCTTATCTCAATGCCTTTCTGGTCTGTGCTGAAGCAGGGCATTCTGGCAGCCAAGTGGCTTGACCTTTATTAGTGAGCCTGGTTACCCCCTCTCGGAACCACAGACTTAGAAATCGCCAGCTCATATACAGTGCATACAATAAATTTATATATATACCCTTATACTGTACACCATTTTAATAAAAAATATCACAAAATTCTTCTAAGTCCCTCGGGAAGAGTGAAAGACGCGCACGTTCATTTTCAGAGCTCCTAGACCTTCCTATAAGAAGTTAGCCAAAAAGTAGCTTCGAAAAACGCTTAGGTTAAGTTTCAGAGTTGCTTCTAATGTACCAAAGCTGGACTTAGACATAATTTCACTCTCACAACATTATGGCTGGTTGGAGAGAGTCCGAACCACAAGTACCGGGTCCATGGTTCTGGGCGTATACTGGGGGGACGGGGACGACTGCCATTAACCCCTGACTATACCGGGGATACGCTTATCACAATGCCTTTCTGGTCTGTGCTGAAGCAGGGCATTCTGGCAGCCAAGTGGCTTGACCTTTATTAGTGAGCCTGGTTACCCCCTCTCGGAACCACAGACTTAGAAATCGCCAGATCATATACAGTGCATAAAATATATTTATCTATATACCCTTATACACTATTTTAATAAAAAATAACACAAAATTCTTCTAAGTCCCTCGGGAAGAGTGAAAGACGAGCACGTTCATTTTCAGAGCTCCTAGACCTTCCTATAAGAAGTTAGCCAAAAAGTAGCTTCGAAAAACGCTTAGGTTAAGTTTCAGAGTTGCTTCTAATGTACCAAAGCTGGACTTAGACATAATTTCACTCTCACAACATTATGGCTGGTTGGAGAGAGTCCGAACCACAAGTACCGGGTCCATGGTTCTGGGCGTATACTGGGGGGACGGGGACGACTCCCATTAACCCCTGACTATACCGGGGATACGCTTATCACAATGCCTTTCTGGTCTGTGCTGAAGCAGGGCATTCTGGCAGCCAAGTGGCTTGACCTTTATTAGTGAGCCTGGTTACCCCCTCTCGGAACCACAGACTTAGAAATCGCCAGCTCATATACAGTGCATAAAATATATTTATCTATATACCCTTATACACTATTTTAATAAAAAATATCACAAAATTATTCTAAGTCCCTCGGGAAGAGTGAAAGACGCGCACGTTCATTTTCAGAGCTCCTAGACCTTCCTATAAGAAGTTAGCCAAAAAGTAGCTTCGAAAAACGCTTAGGTTAAGTTTCAGAGTTGCTTCTAATGTACCAAAGCTGGACTTAGACATAATTTCACTCTCACAACATTATGGCTGGTTGGAGACAGTCCGAACCACAAGTACCGGGTCCATGGTTCTGGGCGTGTACTGGGGGGACGGGGACGACTCCCATTAACCCCTGACTATACCGGGGATACGCTTATCACAATGCCTTTCTGGTCTGTGCTGAAGCAGGGCATTCTGGCAGCCAAGTGGCTTGACCTTTATTAGTGAGCCTGGTTACCCCCTCTCGGAACCACAGACTTAGAAATCGCCAGCTCATATACAGTGCATAAAATATATTTATCTATATACCCTTATACACTATTTTAATAAAAAATATCACAAAATTATTCTAAGTCCCTCGGGAAGAGTGAAAGACGCGCACGTTCATTTTCAGAGCTCCTAGACCTTCCTATAAGAAGTTAGCCAAAAAGTAGCTTCGAAAAACGCTTAGGTTAAGTTTCAGAGTTGCTTCTAATGTACCAAAGCTGGACTTAGACATAATTTCACTCTCACAACATTATGGCTGGTTGGAGACAGTCCGAACCACAAGTACCGGGTCCATGGTTCTGGGCGTGTACTGGGGGGACGGGGACGACTCCCATTAACCCCTGACTATACCGGGGATACGCTTATCACAATGCCTTTCTGGTCTGTGCTGAAGCAGGGCATTCTGGCAGCCAAGTGGCTTGACCTTTATTAGTGAGCCTGGTTACCCCCTCTCGGAACCACAGACTTAGAAATCGCCAGCTCATATACAGTGCATAAAATAAATTAATATATATAATCTTATACTGTACACCATTTTAATAAAAAATATCACAAAATTCTTCTAAGTCCCTCGGGAAGAGTGAAAGACGCGCACGTTCATTTTCAGAGCTCCTAGACCTTCCTATAAGAAGTTAGCCTAAAAGTAGCTTCGAAAAACGCTTAGGTTAAGTTTCAGAGTTGCTTCTAAAGTACCAAAGCTGGACTTAGACATAATTTCACTCTCACAACATTATGGCTGGTTGGAGACAGTCCGAACCACAAGTACCGGGTGCATGGTTCTGGGCGTATACTGGGGGGACGGGGACGACTCCCATTAACCCCTGACTATACCGGGGATACGCTTATCACAATGCCTTTCTGGTCTGTGCTGAAGCAGGGCATTCTGGCAACCAAGTGGCTTGACCTTTATTAGTGAGCCTGGTTACCCCCTCTCGGAACCACAGACTTAGAAATCGCCAGCTCATGTACGGTGCATAAAATATATTTATATACATACCCTTATACACCATTTTAATAAAAAATATCACAAAATTCTTCTAAGTCCCTCGGGAAGAGTGAAAGACGCGCACGTTCATTTTCAGAGCTCCTAGACCTTCCTATAAGAAGTTAGCCAAAAAGTAGCTTGGAAAAACGCTTAGGTTAAGTTTCAGAGTTGCTTCTAATGTACCAAAGTTGGACTTAGACATAATTTCACTCTCACAACATTATGGCTGGTTGGAGACAGTCCGAACCACAAGTACCGGGTCCATGGTTCTGGGCGTATACTGGGGGGACGGGGACGACTCCCATTAACCACTGACTATACCGGGGATACGCTTATCACAATGCCTTTCTGGTCTGTGCTGAAGCAGGGCATTCTGGCAGCCAAGTGGCTTGACCTTTATTAGTGAGCCTGGTTACCCCCTCTCGGAACCACAGACTTAGAAATCGCCAGCTCATATACAGTGCATACAATAAATTTATATATATACCCTTATACTGTACACCATTTTAATAAAAAATATCACAAAATTCTTCTAAGTCCCTCGGGAAGAGTGAAAGACGCGCACGTTCATTTTCAGAGCTCCTAGACCTTCCTATAAGAAGTTAGCCAAAAAGTAGGTTCGAAAAACGCTTAGGTTAAGTTTCAGAGTTGCTTCTAATGTACCAAAGCTGGACTTAGACATAATTTCACTCTCACAACATTATGGCTGGTTGGAGACAGTCCGAACCAAAAGTACCGGGTGCATGGTTCTGGGCGTATACTGGAGGGACGGGGACGACTCCCATTAAACCCTGACTATACCGGGGATACGCTTATCACAATGCCTTTCTGGTCTGTGCTGAAGCAGGGCATTCTGGCAACCAAGTGGCTTGACCTTTATTAGTGAGCCTGGTTACCCCCTCTCGGAACCACAGACTTAGAAATCGCCAGCTCATGTACGGTGCATAAAATATATTTATATACATACCCTTATACACCATTTTAATAAAAAATATCACAAAATTCTTCTAAGTCCCTCTGGTAGAGTGAAAGACGCGCACGTTCATTTTCAGAGCTCCTAGACCTTCCTATAAGAAGTTAGCCAAAAAGTAGCTTCGAAAAACGCTTAGGTTACGTTTCAGAGTTGCTTCTAATGTACCAAAGCTGGACTTAGACATAATTTCACTCTCACAACATTATGGCTGGTTGGAGACAGTCCGAACCACAAGTACCGGGTCCATGGTTCTGGGCGTGTACTGGGGGGACGGGGACGACTCCCATTAACCCCTGACTATACCGGGGATACGCTTATCACAATGCCTTTCTGGTCTGTGCTGAAGCAGGGCATTCTGGCAGCCAAGTGGCTTGACCTTTATTAGTGAGCCTGGTTACCCCCTCTCGGAACCACAGACTTAGAAATCGCCAGCTCATATACAGTGCATAAAATATATTTATCTATATACCCTTATACACTATTTTAATAAAAAATATCACAAAATTATTCTAAGTCCCTCGGGAAGAGTGAAAGACGCGCACGTTCATTTTCAGAGCTCCTAGACCTTCCTATAAGAAGTTAGCCAAAAAGTAGCTTCGAAAAACGCTTAGGTTAAGTTTCAGAGTTGCTTCTAATGTACCAAAGCTGGACTTAGACATAATTTCACTCTCACAACATTATGGCTGGTTGGAGACAGTCCGAACCACAAGTACCGGGTCCATGGTTCTGGGCGTGTACTGGGGGGACGGGGACGACTCCCATTAACCCCTGACTATACCGGGGATACGCTTATCACAATGCCTTTCTGGTCTGTGCTGAAGCAGGGCATTCTGGCAGCCAAGTGGCTTGACCTTTATTAGTGAGCCTGGTTACCCCCTCTCGGAACCACAGACTTAGAAATCGCCAGCTCATATACAGTGCATAAAATAAATTTATATATATACCCTTATACTGTACACCATTTTAATAAAAAATATCACAAAATTCTTCTAAGTCCCTCGGGAAGAGTGAAAGACGCGCACGTTCATTTTCAGAGCTCCTAGACCTTCCTATAAGAAGTTAGCCAAAAAGTAGCTTCGAAAAACGCTTAGGTTAAGTTTCAGAGTTGCTTCTAATGTACCAAAGCTGGACTTAGACATAATTTCACTCTCACAACATTATGGCTGGTTGGAGACAGTCCGAACCACAAGTACCGGGTCCATGGTTCTGGGCGTATACTGGGGGGACGGGGACGACTGCCATTAACCCCTGACTATACCGGGGATACGCTTATCACAATGCCTTTCTGGTCTGTGCTGAAGCAGGGCATTCTGGCAGCCAAGTGGCTTGACCTTTATTAGTGAGCCTGGTTACCCCCTCTCGGAACCACAGACTTAGAAATCGCCAGCTCATATACAGTGCATAAAATATATTTATCTATATACCCTTATACACTATTTTAATAAAAAATATCACAAAATTATTCTAAGTCCCTCGGGAAGAGTGAAAGACGCGCACGTTCATTTTCAGAGCTCCTAGACCTTCCTATAAGAAGTTAGCCAAAAAGTAGCTTGGAAAAACGCTTAGGTTAAGTTTCAGAGTTGCTTCTAATGTACCAAAGTTGGACTTAGACATACAGTAATTTCACTCTCACAACATTATGGCTGGTTGGAGACAGTCCGAACCACAAGTACCGGGTCCATGGTTCTGGGCGTATACTGGGGGGACGGGGACGACTCCCATTAACCCCTGACTATACCGGGGATACGCTTATCACAATGCCTTTCTGGTCTGTGCTGAAGCAGGGCATTCTGGCAGCCAAGTGGCTTGACCTTTATTAGTGAGCCTGGTTACCCCCTCTCGGAACCACAGACTTAGAAATCGCCAGCTCATATACAGTGCATACAATAAATTTATATATATACCCTTATACTGTACACCATTTTAATAAAAAATATCACAAAATTCTTCTAAGTCCCTCGGGAAGAGTGAAAGACGCGCACGTTCATTTTCAGAGCTCCTAGACCTTCCTATAAGAAGTTAGCCAAAAAGTAGGTTCGAAAAACGCTTAGGTTAAGTTTCAGAGTTGCTTCTAATGTACCAAAGCTGGACTTAGACATAATTTCACTCTCACAACATTATGGCTGGTTGGAGACAGTCCGAACCACAAGTACCGGGTGCATGGTTCTGGGCGTATACTGGAGGGACGGGGACGACTCCCATTAACCCCTGTCTATACCGGGGATACGCTTATCACAATGCCTTTCTGGTCTGTGCTGAAGCAGGGCATTCTGGCAACCAAGTGGCTTGACCTTTATTAGTGAGCCTGGTTACCCCCTCTCGGAACCACAGACTTAGAAATCGCCAGCTCATGTACGGTGCATAAAATATATTTATATACATACCCTTATACACCATTTTAATAAAAAATATCACAAAATTCTTCTAAGTCCCTCGGGAAGAGTGAAAGACGCGCACGTTCATTTTCAGAGCTCCTAGACCTTCCTATAAGAAGTTAGCCAAAAAGTAGGTTCGAAAAACGCTTAGGTTAAGTTTCAGAGTTGCTTCTAATGTACCAAAGCTGGACTTAGACATAATTTCACTCTCACAACATTATGGCTGGTTGGAGACAGTCCGAACCACAAGTACCGGGTGCATGGTTCTGGGCGTATACTGGGGGGACGGGGACGACTCCCATTAACCCTTGATTATACCGGGGATACGCTTATCACAATGCCTTTCTGGTCTGTGCTGAAGCAGGGCATTCTGGCAAGCAAGTGGCTTGACCATTATTAGTGAGCCTGGTTACCCCCTCTCGGAACCACAGACTTAGAAATCGCCAGCTCATGTACGGTGCATAAAATATATTTATATACATACCCTTATACACCATTTTAATAAAAAATATCACAAAATTCTTCTAAGTCCCTCGGGAAGAGTGAAAGACGCGCACGTTCATTTTCAGAGCTCCTAGACCTTCCTATAAGAAGTTAGCCAAAAAGTAGCTTGGAAAAACGCTTAGGTTAAGTTTCAGAGTTGCTTCTAATGTACCAAAGTTGGACTTAGACATAATTTCACTCTCACAACATTATGGCTGGTTGGAGACAGTCCGAACCACAAGTACCGGGTCCATGGTTCTGGGCGTATACTGGGGGGACGGGGACGACTCCCATTAACCCCTGACTATACCGGGGATACGCTTATCACAATGCCTTTCTGGTCTGTGCTGAAGCAGGGCATTCTGGCAGCCAAGTGGCTTGACCTTTATTAGTGAGCCTGGTTACCCCCTCTCGGAACCACAGACTTAGAAATCGCCAGCTCATATACAGTGCATACAATAAATTTATATATATACCCTTATACTGTACACCATTTTAATAAAAAATATCACAAAATTCTTCTAAGTCCCTCGGGAAGAGTGAAAGATGCGCACGTTCATTTTCAGAGCTCCTAGACCTTCCTATAAGAAGTTAGCCAAAAAGTAGGTTCGAAAAACGCTTAGGTTAAGTTTCAGAGTTGCTTCTAATGTACCAAAGCTGGACTTAGACATAATTTCACTCTCACAACATTATGGCTGGTTGGAGACAGTCCGAACCACAAGTACCGGGTGCATGGTTCTGGGCGTATACTGGGGGGACGGGGACGACTCCCATTAACCCCTGACTATACCGGGGATACGCTTATCACAATGCCTTTCTGGTCTGTGCTGAAGCAGGGCATTCTGGCAACCAAGTGGCTTGACCTTTATTAGTGAGCCTGGTTACCCCCTCTCGGAACCACAGACTTAGAAATCGCCAGCTCATGTACGGTGCATAAAATATATTTATATACATACCCTTATACACCATTTTAATAAAAAATATCACAAAATTCTTCTAAGTCCCTCGGGAAGAGTGAAAGACGCGCACGTTCATTTTCAGAGCTCCTAGACCTTCCTATAAGAAGTTAGCCAATAAGTAGCTTCGAAAAACGCTTACAGTAGGTTAAGTTTCAGAGTTGCTTCTAATGTACCAAAGCTGGACTTAGACATAATTTCACTCTCACAACATTATGGCTGGTTGGAGACAGTCCGAACCACAAGTACCGGGTCCATGGTTCTGGGCGTATACTGGGGGGACGGGGACGACTCCCATTAACCCCTGACTATACCGGGGATACGCTTATCACAATGCCTTTCTGGTCTGTGCTGAAGCAGGGCATTCTGGCAGCCAAGTGGCTTGACCTTTATTAGTGAGCCTGGTTACCCCCTCTCGGAACCACAGACTTAGAAATCGCCAGCTCATATACAGTGCATACAATAAATTTATATATATACCCTTATACTGTACACCATTTTAATAAAAAATATCACAAAATTCTTCTAAGTCCCTCGGGAAGAGTGAAAGACGCGCACGTTCATTTTCAGAGCTCCTAGACCTTCCTATAAGAAGTTAGCCAAAAAGTAGGTTCGAAAAACGCTTAGGTTAAGTTTCAGAGTTGCTTCTAATGTACCAAAGCTGGACTTAGACATAATTTCACTCTCACAACATTATGGCTGGTTGGAGACAGTCCGAACCACAAGTACCGGGTGCATGGTTCTGGGCGTATACTGGGGGGACGGGGACGACTCCCATTAACCCCTGACTATACCGGGGATACGCTTATCACAATGCCTTTCTGGTCTGTGCTGAAGCAGGGCATTCTGGCAACCAAGTGGCTTGACCTTTATTAGTGAGCCTGGTTACCCCCTCTCGGAACCACAGACTTAGAAATCGCCAGCTCATGTACGGTGCATAAAATATATTTATATACATACCCTTATACACCATTTTAATAAAAAAATATCACAAAATTCTTCTAAGTCCCTCGGGAAGAGTGAAAGACGCGCACGTTCATTTTCAGAGCTCCTAGACCTTCCTATAAGAAGTTAGCCAAAAAGTAGCTTCGAAAAACGCTTAGGTTAAGTTTCAGAGTTGCTTCTAATGTACCAAAGTTGGATTTAGACATAATTTCACTCTCACAACATTATGGCTGGTTGGAGACAGTCCGAACCACAAGTACCGGGTCCATGGTTCTGGGCGTATACTGGGGGGACGGGGACGACTCCCATTAACCCCTGACTATACCGGGGATACGCTTATCACAATGCCTTTCTGGTCTGTGCTGAAGCAGGGCATTCTGGCAGCCAAGTGGCTTGACCTTTATTAGTGAGCATGGTTACCCCCTCTCGGAACCACAGACTTAGAAATCGCCAGCTCATATACAGTGCATACAATAAATTTATATATATACCCTTATACTGTACACCATTTTAATAAAAAATATCACAAAATTCTTCTAAGTCCCTCGGGAAGAGTGAAAGACGCGCACGTTCATTTTCAGAGCTCCTAGACCTTCCTATAAGAAGTTAGCCAAAAAGTAGCTTCGAAAAACGCTTAGGTTAAGTTTCAGAGTTGCTTCTAATGTACCAAAGCTGGACTTAGACATAATTTCACTCTCACAACATTATGGCTGGTTGGAGACAGTCCGAACCACAAGTACCGGTTCCATGGTTCTGGGCGTATACTGGGGGGACGGGGACAACTCCCATTAACCCCTGACTATACCGGGGATACGCTTATCACAATGCTTTTCTGGTCTGTGCTGAAGCAGGGCATTCTGGCAGCCAAGTGGCTTGACCTTTATTAGTGAGCCTGGTTACCCCCTCTCGGAACCACAGACTTAGAAATCGCCAGCTCATATACAGTGCATAAAATATATTTATCTACAGTATATACCCTTATACACTATTTTAATAAAAAATATCACAAAATTCTTCTAAGTCCCTCGGGAAGAGTGAAAGACGCGCACGTTCATTTTCAGAGCTCCTAGACCTTCCTATAAGAAGTTAGCCAAAAAGTAGCTTCGAAAAACGCTTAGGTTAAGTTTCAGAGTTGCTTCTAATGTACCAAAGCTGGACTTAGACATAATTTCACTCTCACAACATTATGGCTGGTTGGAGAGAGTCCGAACCACAAGTACCGGGTCCATGGTTCTGGGCGTATACTGGGGGGACGGGGACGACTCCCATTAACCCCTGACTATACCGGGGATACGCTTATCACAATGCCTTTCTGGTCTGTGCTGAAGCAGGGCATTCTGGCAGCCAAGTGGCTTGACCTTTATTAGTGAGCCTGGTTACCCCCTCTCGGAACCACAGACTTAGAAATCGCCAGCTCATATACAGTGCATAAAATATATTTATCTATATACCCTTATACACTATTTTAATAAAAAATATCACAAAATTCTTCTAAGTCCCTCGGGAAGAGTGAAAGACGCGCACGTTCATTTTCAGAGCTCCTAGACCTTCCTATAAGAAGTTAGCCAAAAAGTAGCTTCGAAAAACGCTTAGGTTAAGTTTCAGAGTTGCTTCTAATGTACCAAAGCTGGACTTAGACATAATTTCACTCTCACAACATTATGGCTGGTTGGAGACAGTCCGAACCACAAGTACCGGGTCCATGGTTCTGGGCGTATACTGGGGGGACGGGGACGACTCCCATTAACCCCTGACTATACCGGGGATACGCTTATCACAATGCCTTTCTGGTCTGTGCTGAAGCAGGGCATTCTGGCAGCCAAGTGGCTTGACCTTTATTAGTGAGCCTGGTTACCCCCTCTCGGAACCACAGACTTAGAAATCGCCAGCTCATATACAGTGCATAAAATATATTTATCTATATACCCTTATACACTATTTTAATAAAAAATATCACAAAATTCTTCTAAGTCCCTCGGGAAGAGTGAAAGACGCGCACGTTCATTTTCAGAGCTCCTAGACCTTCCTATAAGAAGTTAGCCAAAAAGTAGCTTCGAAAAACGCTTAGGTTAAGTTTCAGAGTTGCTTCTAATGTACCAAAGCTGGACTTAGACATAATTTCACTCTCACAACATTATGGCTGGTTGGAGAGAGTCCGAACCACAAGTACCGGGTCCATGGTTCTGGGCGTATACTGGGGGGACGGGGACGACTCCCATTAACCCCTGACTATACCGGGGATACGCTTATCACAATGCCTTTCTGGTCTGTGCTGAAGCAGGGCATTCTGGCAGCCAAGTGGCTTGACCTTTATTAGTGAGCCTGGTTACCCCCTCTCGGAACCACAGACTTAGAAATCGCCAGCTCATATACAGTGCATAAAATATATTTATCTATATACCCTTATACACTATTTTAATAAAAAATATCACAAAATTCTTCTAAGTCCCTCGGGAAGAGTGAAAGACGCGCACGTTCATTTTCAGAGCTCCTAGACCTTCCTATAAGAAGTTAGCCAAAAAGTAGCTTCGAAAAACGCTTACAGTAGGTTAAGTTTCAGAGTTGCTTCTAATGTACCAAAGCTGGACTTAGACATAATTTCACTCTCACAACATTATGGCTGGTTGGAGAGAGTCCGAACCACAAGTACCGGGTCCATGGTTCTGGGCGTATACTGGGGGGACGGGGACGACTCCCATTAACCCCTGACTATACCGGGGATACGCTTATCACAATGCCTTTCTGGTCTGTGCTGAAGCAGGGCATTCTGGCAGCCAAGTGGCTTGACCTTTATTAGTGAGCCTGGTTACCCCCTCTCGGAACCACAGACTTAGAAATCGCCAGCTCATATACAGTGCATAAAATATATTTATCTATATACCCTTATACACTATTTTAATAAAAAATATCACAAAATTCTTCTAAGTCCCTCGGGAAGAGTGAAAGACGCGCACGTTCATTTTCAGAGCTCCTAGACCTTCCTATAAGAAGTTAGCCAAAAAGTAGCTTCGAAAAACGCTTAGGTTAAGTTTCAGAGTTGCTTCTAATGTACCAAAGCTGGACTTAGACATAATTTCACTCTCACAACATTATGGCTGTTTGGAGACAGTCCGAACCACAAGTACCGGGTCCATGGTTCTGGGCGTATACTGGGGGGACGGGGACGACTCCCATTAACCCCTGACTATACCGGGGATACGCTTATCACAATGCCTTTCTGGTCTGTGCTGAAGCAGGGCATTCTGGCAGCCAAGTGGCTTGACCTTTATTAGTGAGCCTGGTTACCCCCTCTCGGAACCACAGACTTAGAAATCGCCAGCTCAGATACAGTGCATAAAATATATTTATATATATACCCTTATACACCATTTTAATAAAAAATATCACAAAATTCTTCTAAGTCCCTCGGGAAGAGTGAAAGACGCGCACGTTCATTTTCAGAGCTCCTAGACCTTCCTATAAGAAGTTAGCCAAAAAGTAGCTTCGAAAAACGCTTAGGTTAAGTTTCAGAGTTGCTTCTAATGTACCAAAGCTGGACTTAGACATAATTTCACTCTCACAACATTATGGCTGTTTGGAGACAGTCCGAACCACAAGTACCGGGTCCATGGTTCTGGGCGTATACTGGGGGGACGGGGACGACTCCCATTAACCCCTGACTATACCGGGGATACGCTTATCACAATGCCTTTCTGGTCTGTGCTGAAGCAGGGCATTCTGGCAGCCAAGTGGCTTGACCATTATTAGTGAGCCTGGTTACCCCCTCTCGGAACCACAGACTTAGAAATCGCCAGCTCAGATACAGTGCATAAAATATATTTATATATATACCCTTATACACCATTTTAATAAAAAATATCACAAAATTCTTCTAAGTCCCTCGGGAAGAGTGAAAGACGCGCACGTTCATTTTCAGAGCTCCTAGACCTTCCTATAAGAAGTTAGCCAAAAAGTAGCTTCGAAAAACGCTTAGGTTAAGTTTCAGAGTTGCTTCTAATGTACCAAAGCTGGACTTAGACATAATTTCACTCTCACAACATTATGGCTGTTTGGAGACAGTCCGAACCACAAGTACCGGGTCCATGGTTCTGGGCGTATACTGGGGGGACGGGGACGACTCCCATTAACCCCTGACTATACCGGGGATACGCTTATCACAATGCCTTTCTGGTCTGTGCTGAAGCAGGGCATTCTGGCAGCCAAGTGGCTTGACCTTTATTAGTGAGCCTGGTTACCCCCTCTCGGAACCACAGACTTAGAAATCGCCAGCTCATATACAGTGCATAAAATATATTTATCTATATACCCTTATACACTATTTTAATAAAAAATATCACAAAATTCTTCTAAGTCCCTCGGGAAGAGTGAAAGACGCGCACGTTCATTTTCAGAGCTCCTAGACCTTCCTATAAGAAGTTAGCCAAAAAGTAGCTTCGAAAAACGCTTAGGTTAAGTTTCAGAGTTGCTTCTAATGTACCAAAGCTGGACTTAGACATAATTTCACTCTCACAACATTATGGCTGGTTGGAGAGAGTCCGAACCACAAGTACCGGGTCCATGGTTCTGGGCGTATACTGGGGGGACGGGGACGACTCCCATTAACCCCTGACTATACCGGGGATACGATTATCACAATGCCTTTCTGGTCTGTGCTGAAGCAGGGCATTCTGGCAGCCAAGTGGCTTGACCTTTATTAGTGAGCCTGGTTACCCCCTCTCGGAACCACAGACTTAGAAATCGCCAGCTCATATACAGTGCATAAAATATATTTATCTATATACCCTTATACACTATTTTAATAAAAAATATCACAAAATTATTCTAAGTCCTTCGGGAAGAGTGAAAGACGCGCACGTTCATTTTCAGAGCTCCTAGACCTTCCTATAAGAAGTTAGCCAAAAAGTAGCTTCGAAAAACGCTTAGGTTAAGTTTCAGAGTTGCTTCTAATATACCAAAGCTGGACTTAGACATAATTTCACTCTCACAACATTATGGCTGGTTGGAGACAGTCCGAACCACAAGTACCGGGTCCATGGTTCTGGGCGTATACTGGGGGGACGGGGACGACTCCCATTAACCCCTGACTATACCGGGGATACGCTTATCACAATGCCTTTCTGGTCTGTGCTGAAGCAGGGCATTCTGGCAGCCAAGTGGCTTGACCTTTATTAGTGAGCCTGGTTACCCCCTCTCGGAACCACAGACTTAGAAATCGCCAGCTCATATACAGTGCATAAAATATATTTATCTATATACCCTTATACATTATTTTAATAAAAAATATCACAAAATTATTGTAAGTCCCTCGGGAAGAGTGAAAGACGCGCACGTTCATTTTCAGAGCTCCTAGACCTTCCTATAAGAAGTTAGCCAAAAAGTAGCTTCGAAAAACGCTTAGGTTAAGTTTCAGAGTTGCTTCTAATGTACCAAAGCTGGACTTAGACATAATTTCACTCTCACAACATTATGGCTGGTTGGAGACAGTCCGAACCACAAGTACCGGGTCCATGGTTCTGGGCGTGTACTGGGGGGACGGGGACGACTCCCATTAACCCCTGACTATACCGGGGATACGCTTATCACAATGCCTTTCTGGTCTGTGCTGAAGCAGGGCATTCTGGCAGCCAAGTGGCTTGACCTTTATTAGTGAGCCTGGTTACCCCCTCTCGGAACCACAGACTTAGAAATCGCCAGCTCATATACAGTGCATAAAATAAATTTATATATATACCCTTATACTGTACACCATTTTAATAAAAAATATCACAAAATTCTTCTAAGTCCCTCGGGAAGAGTGAAAGACGCGCACGTTCATTTTCAGAGCTCCTAGACCTTCCTATAAGAAGTTAGCCAAAAAGTAGCTTCGAAAAACGCTTAGGTTAAGTTTCAGAGTTGCTTCTAAAGTACCAAAGCTGGACTTAGACATAATTTCACTCTCACAACATTATGGCTGGTTGGAGACCGTCCGAACCACAAGTACCGGGTCCATGGTTCTGGGCGTATACTGGGGGGACGGGGACGACTGCCATTAACCCCTGACTATACCGGGGATACGCTTATCACAATGCCTTTCTGGTCTGTGCTGAAGCAGGGCATTCTGGCAGCCAAGTGGCTTGACCTTTATTAGTGAGCCTGGTTACCCCCTCTCGGAACCACAGACTTAGAAATCGCCAGCTCATATACAGTGCATAAAATATATTTATCTATATACCCTTATACACTATTTTAATAAAAAATATCACAAAATTATTCTAAGTCCCTCGGGAAGAGTGAAAGACGCGCACGTTCATTTTCAGAGCTCCTAGACCTTCCTATAAGAAGTTAGCCAAAAAGTAGCTTCGAAAAACGCTTAGGTTAAGTTTCAGAGTTGCTTCTAATGTACCAAAGCTGGACTTAGACATAATTTCACTCTCACAACATTATGGCTGGTTGGAGAGAGTCCGAACCACAAGTACCGGGTCCATGGTTCTGGGCGTATACTGGGGGGACGGGGACGACTCCCATTAACCCCTGACTATACCGGGGATACGCTTATCACAATGCCTTTCTGGTCTGTGCTGAAGCAGGGCATTCTGGCAGCCAAGTGGCTTGACCTTTATTAGTGAGCCTGGTTACCCCCTCTCGGAACCACAGACTTAGAAATCGCCAGCTCATATACAGTGCATAAAATATATTTATCTATATACCCTTATACATTATTTTAATAAAAAATATCACAAAATTATTGTAAGTCCCTCGGGAAGAGTGAAAGACGCGCACGTTCATTTTCAGAGCTCCTAGACCTTCCTATAAGAAGTTAGCCAAAAAGTAGCTTCGAAAAACGCTTAGGTTAAGTTTCAGAGTTGCTTCTAATGTACCAAAGCTGGACTTAGACATAATTTCACTCTCACAACATTATGGCTGGTTGGAGACAGTCCGAACCACAAGTACCGGGTCCATGGTTCTGGGCGTGTACTGGGGGGACGGGGACGACTCCCATTAACCCCTGACTATACCGGGGATACGCTTATCACAATGCCTTTCTGGTCTGTGCTGAAGCAGGGCATTCTGGCAGCCAAGTGGCTTGACCTTTATTAGTGAGCCTGGTTACCCCCTCTCGGAACCACAGACTTAGAAATCGCCAGCTCATATACAGTGCATAAAATAAATTTATATATATACCCTTATACTGTACACCATTTTAATAAAAAATATCACAAAATTCTTCTAAGTCCCTCGGGAAGAGTGAAAGACGCGCACGTTCATTTTCAGAGCTCCTAGACCTTCCTATAAGAAGTTAGCCAAAAAGTAGCTTCGAAAAACGCTTAGGTTAAGTTTCAGAGTTGCTTCTAAAGTACCAAAGCTGGACTTAGACATAATTTCACTCTCACAACATTATGGCTGGTTGGAGACCGTCCGAACCACAAGTACCGGGTCCATGGTTCTGGGCGTATACTGGGGGGACGGGGACGACTGCCATTAACCCCTGACTATACCGGGGATACGCTTATCACAATGCCTTTCTGGTCTGTGCTGAAGCAGGGCATTCTGGCAGCCAAGTGGCTTGACCTTTATTAGTGAGCCTGGTTACCCCCTCTCGGAACCACAGACTTAGAAATCGCCAGCTCATATACAGTGCATAAAATATATTTATCTATATACCCTTATACACTATTTTAATAAAAAATATCACAAAATTCTTCTAAGTCCCTCGGGAAGAGTGAAAGACGCGCACGTTCATTTTCAGAGCTCCTAGACCTTCCTATAAGAAGTTAGCCAAAAAGTAGCTTCGAAAAACGCTTAGGTTAAGTTTCAGAGTTGCTTCTAATGTACCAAAGCTGGACTTAGACATAATTTCACTCTCACAACATTATGGCTGGTTGGAGAGAGTCCGAACCACAAGTACCGGGTCCATGGTTCTGGGCGTATACTGGGGGGACGGGGACGACTCCCATTAACCCTTGACTATACCGGGGATACGCTTATCACAATGCCTTTCTGGTCTGTGCTGAAGCAGGGCATGCTGGCAGCCAAGTGGCTTGACCTTTATTAGTGAGCCTGGTTACCCCCTCTCGGAACCACAGACTTAGAAATCGCCAGCTCATATACAGTGCATAAAATATATTTATCTATATACCCTTATACACTATTTTAATAAAAAATATCACAAAATTCTTCTAAGTCCCTCGGGAAGAGTGAAAGACGCGCACGTTCATTTTCAGAGCTCCTAGACCTTCCTATAAGAAGTTAGCCAAAAAGTAGCTTCGAAAAACGCTTAGGTTAAGTTTCAGAGTTGCTTCTAATGTACCAAAGCTGGACTTAGACATAATTTCACTCTCACAACATTATGGCTGGTTGGAGACAGTCCGAACCACAAGTACCGGGTCCATGGTTCTGGGCGTGTACTGGGGGGACGGGGACGACTCCCATTAACCCCTGACTATACCGGGGATACGCTTATCACAATGCCTTTCTGGTCTGTGCTGAAGCAGGGCATTCTGGCAGCCAAGTGGCTTGACCTTTATTAGTGAGCCTGGTTACCCCCTCTCGGAACCACAGACTTAGAAATCGCCAGCTCATATACAGTGCATAAAATAAATTTATATATATACCCTTATACTGTACACCATTTTAATAAAAAATATCACAAAATTCTTCTAAGTCCCTCGGGAAGAGTGAAAGACGCGCACGTTCATTTTCAGAGCTCCTAGACCTTCCTATAAGAAGTTAGCCAAAAAGTAGCTTCGAAAAACGCTTAGGTTAAGTTTCAGAGTTGCTTCTAAAGTACCAAAGCTGGACTTAGACATAATTTCACTCTCACAACATTATGGCTGGTTGGAGACCGTCCGAACCACAAGTACCGGGTCCATGGTTCTGGTCGTATACTGGGGGGACGGGGACGACTGCCATTAACCCCTGACTATACCGGGGATACGCTTATCACAATGCCTTTCTGGTCTGTGCTGAAGCAGGGCATTCTGGCAGCCAAGTGGCTTGACCTTTATTAGTGAGCCTGGTTACCCCCTCTCGGAACCACAGACTTAGAAATCGCCAGCTCATATACAGTGCATAAAATATATTTATCTATATACCCTTATACACTATTTTAATAAAAAATATCACAAAATTCTTCTAAGTCCCTCGGGAAGAGTGAAAGACGCGCACGTTCATTTTCAGAGCTCCTAGACCTTCCTATAAGAAGTTAGCCAAAAAGTAGCTTCGAAAAACGCTTAGGTTAAGTTTCAGAGTTGCTTCTAATGTACCAAAGCTGGACTTAGACATAATTTCACTCTCACAACATTATGGCTGGTTGGAGAGAGTCCGAACCACAAGTACCGGGTCCATGGTTCTGGGCGTATACTGGGGGGACGGGGACGACTCCCATTAACCCCTGACTATACCGGGGATACGCTTATCACAATGCCTTTCTGGTCTGTGCTGAAGCAGGGCATTCTGGCAGCCAAGTGGCTTGACCTTTATTAGTGAGCCTGGTTACCCCCTCTCGGAACCACAGACTTAGAAATCGCCAGCTCATATACAGTGCATAAAATATATTTATCTATATACCCTTATACACTATTTTAATAAAAAATATCACAAAATTCTTCTAAGTCCCTCGGGAAGAGTGAAAGACGCGCACGTTCATTTTCAGAGCTCCTAGACCTTCCTATAAGAAGTTAGCCAAAAAGTAGCTTCGAAAAACGCTTAGGTTAAGTTTCAGAGTTGCTTCTAAAGTACCAAAGCTGGACTTAGACATAATTTCACTCTCACAACATTATGGCTGGTTGGAGACCGTCCGAACCACAAGTACCGGGTCCATGGTTCTGGGCGTATACTGGGGGGACGGGGACGACTGCCATTAACCCCTGACTATACCGGGGATACGCTTATCACAATGCCTTTCTGGTCTGTGCTGAAGCAGGGCATTCTGGCAGCCAAGTGGCTTGACCTTTATTAGTGAGCCTGGTTACCCCCTCTCGGAACCACAGACTTAGAAATCGCCAGCTCATATACAGTGCATAAAATATATTTATCTATATACCCTTATACACTATTTTAATAAAAAATATCACAAAATTATTCTAAGTCCCTCGGGAAGAGTGAAAGACGCGCACGTTCATTTTCAGAGCTCCTAGACCTTCCTATAAGAAGTTAGCCAAAAAGTAGCTTCGAAAAACGCTTAGGTTAAGTTTCAGAGTTGCTTCTAATGTACCAAAGCTGGACTTAGACATAATTTCACTCTCACAACATTATGGCTGGTTGGAGAGAGTCCGAACCACAAGTACCGGGTCCATGGTTCTGGGCGTATACTGGGGGGACGGGGACGACTCCCATTAACCCCTGACTATACCGGGGATACGCTTATCACAATGCCTTTCTGGTCTGTGCTGAAGCAGGGCATTCTGGCAGCCAAGTGGCTTGACCTTTATTAGTGAGCCTGGTTACCCCCTCTCGGAACCACAGACTTAGAAATCGCCAGCTCATATACAGTGCATAAAATATATTTATCTATATACCCTTATACATTATTTTAATAAAAAATATCACAAAATTATTGTAAGTCCCTCGGGAAGAGTGAAAGACGCGCACGTTCATTTTCAGAGCTCCTAGACCTTCCTATAAGAAGTTAGCCAAAAAGTAGCTTCGAAAAACGCTTAGGTTAAGTTTCAGAGTTGCTTCTAATGTACCAAAGCTGGACTTAGACATAATTTCACTCTCACAACATTATGGCTGGTTGGAGACAGTCCGAACCACAAGTACCGGGTCCATGGTTCTGGGCGTGTACTGGGGGGACGGGGACGACTCCCATTAACCCCTGACTATACCGGGGATACGCTTATCACAATGCCTTTCTGGTCTGTGCTGAAGCAGGGCATTCTGGCAGCCAAGTGGCTTGACCTTTATTAGTGAGCCTGGTTACCCCCTCTCGGAACCACAGACTTAGAAATCGCCAGCTCATATACAGTGCATAAAATAAATTTATATATATACCCTTATACTGTACACCATTTTAATAAAAAATATCACAAAATTCTTCTAAGTCCCTCGGGAAGAGTGAAAGACGCGCACGTTCATTTTCAGAGCTCCTAGACCTTCCTATAAGAAGTTAGCCAAAAAGTAGCTTCGAAAAACGCTTAGGTTAAGTTTCAGAGTTGCTTCTAAAGTACCAAAGCTGGACTTAGACATAATTTCACTCTCACAACATTATGGCTGGTTGGAGACCGTCCGAACCACAAGTACCGGGTCCATGGTTCTGGGCGTATACTGGGGGGACGGGGACGACTGCCATTAACCCCTGACTATACCGGGGATACGCTTATCACAATGCCTTTCTGGTCTGTGCTGAAGCAGGGCATTCTGGCAGCCAAGTGGCTTGACCTTTATTAGTGAGCCTGGTTACCCCCTCTCGGAACCACAGACTTAGAAATCGCCAGCTCATATACAGTGCATAAAATATATTTATCTATATACCCTTATACACTATTTTAATAAAAAATATCACAAAATTCTTCTAAGTCCCTCGGGAAGAGTGAAAGACGCGCACGTTCATTTTCAGAGCTCCTAGACCTTCCTATAAGAAGTTAGCCAAAAAGTAGCTTCGAAAAACGCTTAGGTTAAGTTTCAGAGTTGCTTCTAATGTACCAAAGCTGGACTTAGACATAATTTCACTCTCACAACATTATGGCTGGTTGGAGAGAGTCCGAACCACAAGTACCGGGTCCATGGTTCTGGGCGTATACTGGGGGGACGGGGACGACTCCCATTAACCCTTGACTATACCGGGGATACGCTTATCACAATGCCTTTCTGGTCTGTGCTGAAGCAGGGCATTCTGGCAGCCAAGTGGCTTGACCTTTATTAGTGAGCCTGGTTACCCCCTCTCGGAACCACAGACTTAGAAATCGCCAGCTCATATACAGTGCATAAAATATATTTATCTATATACCCTTATACACTATTTTAATAAAAAATATCACAAAATTCTTCTAAGTCCCTCGGGAAGAGTGAAAGACGCGCACGTTCATTTTCAGAGCTCCTAGACCTTCCTATAAGAAGTTAGCCAAAAAGTAGCTTCGAAAAACGCTTAGGTTAAGTTTCAGAGTTGCTTCTAATGTACCAAAGCTGGACTTAGACATAATTTCACTCTCACAACATTATGGCTGGTTGGAGACAGTCCGAACCACAAGTACCGGGTCCATGGTTCTGGGCGTGTACTGGGGGGACGGGGACGACTCCCATTAACCCCTGACTATACCGGGGATACGCTTATCACAATGCCTTTCTGGTCTGTGCTGAAGCAGGGCATTCTGGCAGCCAAGTGGCTTGACCTTTATTAGTGAGCCTGGTTACCCCCTCTCGGAACCACAGACTTAGAAATCGCCAGCTCATATACAGTGCATAAAATAAATTTATATATATACCCTTATACTGTACACCATTTTAATAAAAAATATCACAAAATTCTTCTAAGTCCCTCGGGAAGAGTGAAAGACGCGCACGTTCATTTTCAGAGCTCCTAGACCTTCCTATAAGAAGTTAGCCAAAAAGTAGCTTCGAAAAACGCTTAGGTTAAGTTTCAGAGTTGCTTCTAAAGTACCAAAGCTGGACTTAGACATAATTTCACTCTCACAACATTATGGCTGGTTGGAGACCGTCCGAACCACAAGTACCGGGTCCATGGTTCTGGTCGTATACTGGGGGGACGGGGACGACTGCCATTAACCCCTGACTATACCGGGGATACGCTTATCACAATGCCTTTCTGGTCTGTGCTGAAGCAGGGCATTCTGGCAGCCAAGTGGCTTGACCTTTATTAGTGAGCCTGGTTACCCCCTCTCGGAACCACAGACTTAGAAATCGCCAGCTCATATACAGTGCATAAAATATATTTATCTATATACCCTTATACACTATTTTAATAAAAAATATCACAAAATTCTTCTAAGTCCCTCGGGAAGAGTGAAAGACGCGCACGTTCATTTTCAGAGCTCCTAGACCTTCCTATAAGAAGTTAGCCAAAAAGTAGCTTCGAAAAACGCTTAGGTTAAGTTTCAGAGTTGCTTCTAATGTACCAAAGCTGGACTTAGACATAATTTCACTCTCACAACATTATGGCTGGTTGGAGAGAGTCCGAACCACAAGTACCGGGTCCATGGTTCTGGGCGTATACTGGGGGGACGGGGACGACTCCCATTAACCCCTGACTATACCGGGGATACGCTTATCACAATGCCTTTCTGGTCTGTGCTGAAGCAGGGCATTCTGGCAGCCAAGTGGCTTGACCTTTATTAGTGAGCCTGGTTACCCCCTCTCGGAACCACAGACTTAGAAATCGCCAGCTCATATACAGTGCATAAAATATATTTATCTATATACCCTTATACACTATTTTAATAAAAAATATCACAAAATTCTTCTAAGTCCCTCGGGAAGAGTGAAAGACGCGCACGTTCATTTTCAGAGCTCCTAGACCTTCCTATAAGAAGTTAGCCAAAAAGTAGCTTCGAAAAACGCTTAGGTTAAGTTTCAGAGTTGCTTCTAAAGTACCAAAGCTGGACTTAGACATAATTTCACTCTCACAACATTATGGCTGGTTGGAGACCGTCCGAACCACAAGTACCGGGTCCATGGTTCTGGGCGTATACTGGGGGGACGGGGACGACTGCCATTAACCCCTGACTATACCGGGGATACGCTTATCACAATGCCTTTCTGGTCTGTGCTGAAGCAGGGCATTCTGGCAGCCAAGTGGCTTGACCTTTATTAGTGAGCCTGGTTACCCCCTCTCGGAACCACAGACTTAGAAATCGCCAGCTCATATACAGTGCATAAAATATATTTATCTATATACCCTTATACACTATTTTAATAAAAAATATCACAAAATTCTTCTAAGTCCCTCGGGAAGAGTGAAAGACGCGCACGTTCATTTTCAGAGCTCCTAGACCTTCCTATAAGAAGTTAGCCAAAAAGTAGCTTCGAAAAACGCTTACTGTAGGTTAAGTTTCAGAGTTGCTTCTAATGTACCAAAGCTGGACTTAGACATAATTTCACTCTCACAACATTATGGCTGGTTGGAGAGAGTCCGAACCACAAGTACCGGGTCCATGGTTCTGGGCGTATACTGGGGGGACGGGGACGACTCCCATTAACCCCTGACTATACCGGGGATACGCTTATCACAATGCCTTTCTGGTCTGTGCTGAAGCAGGGCATTCTGGCAGCCAAGTGGCTTGACCTTTATTAGTGAGCCTGGTTACCCCCTCTCGGAACCACAGACTTAGAAATCGCCAGCTCATATACAGTGCATAAAATATATTTATCTATATACCCTTATACACTATTTTAATAAAAAATATCACAAAATTCTTCTAAGTCCCTCGGGAAGAGTGAAAGACGCGCACGTTCATTTTCAGAGATCCTAGACCTTCCTATAAGAAGTTAGCCAAAAAGTAGCTTCGAAAAACGCTTAGGTTAAGTTTCAGAGTTGCTTCTAATGTACCAAAGCTGGACTTAGACATAATTTCACTCTCACAACATTATGGCTGGTTGGAGAGAGTCCGAACCACAAGTACCGGGTCCATGGTTCTGGGCGTATACTGGGGGGACGGGGACGACTGCCATTAACCCCTGACTATACCGGGGATACGCTTATCACAATGCCTTTCTGGTCTGTGCTGAAGCAGGGCATTCTGGCAGCCAAGTGGCTTGACCTTTATTAGTGAGCCTGGTTACCCCCTCTCGGAACCACAGACTTAGAAATCGCCAGCTCATATACAGTGCATAAAATATATTTATCTATATACCCTTATACACTATTTTAATAAAAAATATCACAAAATTCTTCTAAGTCCCTCGGGAAGAGTGAAAGACGCGCACGTTCATTTTCAGAGCTCCTAGACCTTCCTATAAGAAGTTAGCCAAAAAGTAGCTTCGAAAAACGCTTAGGTTAAGTTTCAGAGTTGCTTCTAATGTACCAAAGCTGGACTTAGACATAATTTCACTCTCACAACATTATGGCTGGTTGGAGAGAGTCCGAACCACAAGTACCGGGTCCATGGTTCTGGGCGTATACTGGGGGGACGGGGACGACTCCCATTAACCCCTGACTATACCGGGGATACGCTTATCACAATGCCTTTCTGGTCTGTGCTGAAGCAGGGCATTCTGGCAGCCAAGTGGCTTGACCTTTATTAGTGAGCCTGGTTACCCCCTCTCGGAACCACAGACTTAGAAATCGCCAGCTCATATACAGTGCATAAAATAAATTTATATATATACCCTTATACTGTACACCATTTTAATAAAAAATATCACAAAATTCTTCTAAGTCCCTCGGGAAGAGTGAAAGACGCGCACGTTCATTTTCAGAGCTCCTAGACCTTCCTATAAGAAGTTAGCCAAAAAGTAGCTTCGAAAAACGCTTAGGTTAAGTTTCAGAGTTGCTTCTAATGTACCAAAGCTGGACTTAGACATAATTTCACTCTCACAACATTATGGCTGGTTGGAGACAGTCCGAACCACAAGTACCGGGTCCATGGTTCTGGGCGTATACTGGGGGGACGGGGACGACTGCCATTAACCCCTGACTATACCGGGGATACGCTTATCACAATGCCTTTCTGGTCTGTGCTGAAGCAGGGCATTCTGGCAGCCAAGTGGCTTGACCTTTATTAGTGAGCCTGGTTACCCCCTCTCGGAACCACAGACTTAGAAATCGCCAGCTCATATACAGTGCATAAAATATATTTATCTATATACCCTTATACACTATTTTAATAAAAAATATCACAAAATTCTTCTAAGTCCCTCGGGAAGAGTGAAAGACGCGCACGTTCATTTTCAGAGCTCCTAGACCTTCCTATAAGAAGTTAGCCAAAAAGTAGCTTCGAAAAACGCTTAGGTTAAGTTTCAGAGTTGCTTCTAATGTACCAAAGCTGGACTTAGACATAATTTCACTCTCACAACATTATGGCTGGTTGGAGAGAGTCCGAACCACAAGTACCGGGTCCATGGTTCTGGGCGTATACTGGGGGGACGGGGACGACTCCCATTAACCCCTGACTATACCGGGGATACGCTTATCACAATGCCTTTCTGGTCTGTGCTGAAGCAGGGCATTCTGGCAGCCAAGTGGCTTGACCTTTATTAGTGAGCCTGGTTACCCCCTCTCGGAACCACAGACTTAGAAATCGCCAGCTCATATACAGTGCATAAAATAAATTTATATATATACCCTTATACTGTACACCATTTTAATAAAAAATATCACAAAATTCTTCTAAGTCCCTCGGGAAGAGTGAAAGACGCGCACGTTCATTTTCAGAGCTCCTAGACCTTCCTATAAGAAGTTAGCCAAAAAGTAGCTTCGAAAAACGCTTAGGTTAAGTTTCAGAGTTGCTTCTAATGTACCAAAGCTGGACTTAGACATAATTTCACTCTCACAACATTATGGCTGGTTGGAGACAGTCCGAACCACAAGTACCGGGTCCATGGTTCTGGGCGTATACTGGGGGGACGGGGACGACTGCCATTAACCCCTGACTATACCGGGGATACGCTTATCACAATGCCTTTCTGGTCTGTGCTGAAGCAGGGCATTCTGGCAGCCAAGTGGCTTGACCTTTATTAGTGAGCCTGGTTACCCCCTCTCGGAACCACAGACTTAGAAATCGCCAGCTCATATACAGTGCATAAAATATATTTATCTATATACCCTTATACACTATTTTAATAAAAAATATCACAAAATTCTTCTAAGTCCCTCGGGAAGAGTGAAAGACGCGCACGTTCATTTTCAGAGCTCCTAGACCTTCCTATAAGAAGTTAGCCAAAAAGTAGCTTCGAAAAACGCTTAGGTTAAGTTTCAGAGTTGCTTCTAATGTACCAAAGCTGGACTTAGACATAATTTCACTCTCACAACATTATGGCTGGTTGGAGACAGTCCGAACCACAAGTACCGGGTCCATGGTTCTGGGCGTATACTGGGGGGACGGGGACGACTCCCATTAACCCCTGACTATACCGGGGATACGCTTATCACAATGCCTTTCTGGTCTGTGCTGAAGCAGGGCATTCTGGCAGCCAAGTGGCTTGACCTTTATTAGTGAGCCTGGTTACCCCCTCTCGGAACCACAGACTTAGAAATCGCCAGCTCATATACAGTGCATAAAATAAATTTATATATATACCCTTATACTGTACACCATTTTAATAAAAAATATCACAAAATTCTTCTAAGTCCCTCGGGAAGAGTGAAAGACGCGCACGTTCATTTTCAGAGCTCCTAGACCTTCCTATAAGAAGTTAGCCAAAAAGTAGCTTCGAAAAACGCTTAGGTTAAGTTTCAGAGTTGCTTCTAATGTACCAAAGCTGGACTTAGACATAATTTCACTCTCACAACATTATGGCTGGTTGGAGAGAGTCCGAACCACAAGTACCGGGTCCATGGTTCTGGGCGTATACTGGGGGGACGGGGACGACGCCCATAAATCCTGACTATACCGGGGATACGCTTATCACAATGCCTTTCTGGTCTGTGCTGAAGCAGGGCATTCTGGCAGCCAAGTGGCTTGACCTTTATTAGTGAGCCTGGTTACCCCCTCTCGGAACCACAGACTTAGAAATCGCCAGCTCATATACAGTGCATAAAATATATTTATCTATATACCCTTATACACTATTTTAATAAAAAATATCACAAAATTCTTCTAAGTCCCTCGGGAAGAGTGAAAGACGCGCACGTTCATTTTCAGAGCTCCTAGACCTTCCTATAAGAAGTTAGCCAAAAAGTAGCTTCGAAAAACGCTTAGGTTAAGTTTCAGAGTTGCTTCTAATGTACCAAAGCTGGACTTAGACATAATTTCACTCTCACAACATTATGGCTGGTTGGAGAGAGTCCGAACCACAAGTACCGGGTCCATGGTTCTGGGCGTATACTGGGGGGACGGGGACGACTGCCATTAACCCCTGACTATACCGGGGATACGCTTATCACAATGCCTTTCTGGTCTGTGCTGAAGCAGGGCATTCTGGCAGCCAAGTGGCTTGACCTTTATTAGTGAGCCTGGTTTCCCCCTCTCGGAACCACAGACTTAGAAATCGCCAGCTCATATACAGTGCATAAAATATATTTATCTATATACCCTTATACACTATTTTAATAAAAAATATCACAAAATTCTTCTAAGTCCCTCGGGAAGAGTGAAAGACGCGCACGTTCATTTTCAGAGCTCCTAGACCTTCCTATAAGAAGTTAGCCAAAAAGTAGCTTCGAAAAACGCTTAGGTTAAGTTTCAGAGTTGCTTCTAATGTACCAAAGCTGGACTTAGACATAATTTCACTCTCACAACATTATGGCTGGTTGGAGAGAGTCCGAACCACAAGTACCGGGTCCATGGTTCTGGGCGTATACTGGGGGGACGGGGACGACTCCCATTAACCCCTGACTATACCGGGGATACGCTTATCACAATGCCTTTCTGGTCTGTGCTGAAGCAGGGCATTCTGGCAGCCAAGTGGCTTGACCTTTATTAGTGAGCCTGGTTACCCCCTCTCGGAACCACAGACTTAGAAATCGCCAGCTCATATACAGTGCATAAAATAAATTTATATATATACCCTTATACTGTACACCATTTTAATAAAAAATATCACAAAATTCTTCTAAGTCCCTCGGGAAGAGTGAAAGACGCGCACGTTCATTTTCAGAGCTCCTAGACCTTCCTATAAGAAGTTAGCCAAAAAGTAGCTTCGAAAAACGCTTAGGTTAAGTTTCAGAGTTGCTTCTAATGTACCAAAGCTGGACTTAGACATAATTTCACTCTCACAACATTATGGCTGGTTGGAGAGAGTCCGAACCACAAGTACCGGGTCCATGGTTCTGGGCGTATACTGGGGGGACGGGGACGACTCCCATTAACCCCTGACTATACCGGGGATACGCTTATCACAATGCCTTTCTGGTCTGTGCTGAAGCAGGGCATTCTGGCAGCCAAGTGGCTTGACCTTTATTAGTGAGCCTGGTTACCCCCTCTCGGAACCACAGACTTAGAAATCGCCAGCTCATATACAGTGCATAAAATATATTTATCTATATACCCTTATACACTATTTTAATAAAAAATATCACAAAATTCTTCTAAGTCCCTCGGGAAGAGTGAAAGACGCGCACGTTCATTTTCAGAGCTCCTAGACCTTCCTATAAGAAGTTAGCCAAAAAGTAGCTTCGAAAAACGCTTAGGTTAAGTTTCAGAGTTGCTTCTAATGTACCAAAGCTGGACTTAGACATAATTTCACTCTCACAACATTATGGCTGGTTGGAGACAGTCCGAACCACAAGTACCGGGTCCATGGTTCTGGGCGTATACTGGGGGGACGGGGACGACTCCCATTAACCCCTGACTATACCGGGGATACGCTTATCACAATGCCTTTCTGGTCTGTGCTGAAGCAGGGCATTCTGGCAGCCAAGTGGCTTGACCTTTATTAGTGAGCCTGGTTACCCCCTCTCGGAACCACAGACTTAGAAATCGCCAGCTCATATACAGTGCATAAAATAAATTTATATATATACCCTTATACTGTACACCATTTTAATAAAAAATATCACAAAATTCTTCTAAGTCCCTCGGGAAGAGTGAAAGACGCGCACGTTCATTTTCAGAGCTCCTAGACCTTCCTATAAGAAGTTAGCCAAAAAGTAGCTTCGAAAAACGCTTAGGTTAAGTTTCAGAGTTGCTTCTAATGTACCAAAGCTGGACTTAGACATAATTTCACTCTCACAACATTATGGCTGGTTGGAGAGAGTCCGAACCACAAGTACCGGGTCCATGGTTCTGGGCGTATACTGGGGGGACGGGGACGACTCCCATTAACCCCTGACTATACCGGGGATACGCTTATCACAATGCCTTTCTGGTCTGTGCTGAAGCAGGGCATTCTGGCAGCCAAGTGGCTTGACCTTTATTAGTGAGCCTGGTTACCCCCTCTCGGAACCACAGACTTAGAAATCGCCAGCTCATATACAGTGCATAAAATATATTTATCTATATACCCTTATACACTATTTTAATAAAAAATATCACAAAATTCTTCTAAGTCCCTCGGGAAGAGTGAAAGACGCGCACGTTCATTTTCAGAGCTCCTAGACCTTCCTATAAGAAGTTAGCCAAAAAGTAGCTTCGAAAAACGCTTAGGTTAAGTTTCAGAGTTGCTTCTAATGTACCAAAGCTGGACTTAGACATAATTTCACTCTCACAACATTATGGCTGGTTGGAGACAGTCCGAACCACAAGTACCGGGTCCATGGTTCTGGGCGTATACTGGGGGGACGGGGACGACTCCCATTAACCCCTGACTATACCGGGGATACGCTTATCACAATGCCTTTCTGGTCTGTGCTGAAGCAGGGCATTCTGGCAGCCAAGTGGCTTGACCTTTATTAGTGAGCCTGGTTACCCCCTCTCGGAACCACAGACTTAGAAATCGCCAGCTCATATACAGTGCATAAAATAAATTTATATATATACCCTTATACTGTACACCATTTTTATAAAAAATATCACAAAATTCTTCTAAGTCCCTCGGGAAGAGTGAAAGACGCGCACGTTCATTTTCAGAGCTCCTAGACCTTCCTATAAGAAGTTAGCCAAAAAGTAGCTTCGAAAAACGCTTAGGTTAAGTTTCAGAGTTGCTTCTAATGTACCAAAGCTGGACTTAGACATAATTTCACTCTCACAACATTATGGCTGGTTGGAGAGAGTCCGAACCACAAGTACCGGGTCCATGGTTCTGGGCGTATACTGGGGGGACGGGGACGACTCCCATTAACCCCTGACTATACCGGGGATACGCTTATCACAATGCCTTTCTGGTCTGTGCTGAAGCAGGGCATTCTGGCAGCCAAGTGGCTTGACCTTTATTAGTGAGCCTGGTTACCCCCTCTCGGAACCACAGACTTAGAAATCGCCAGCTCATATACAGTGCATAAAATATATTTATCTATATACCCTTATACACTATTTTAAGAAAAAATATCACAAAATTCTTCTAAGTCCCTCGGGAAGAGTGAAAGACGCGCACGTTCATTTTCAGAGCTCCTAGACCTTCCTATAAGAAGTTAGCCAAAAAGTAGCTTCGAAAAACGCTTAGGTTAAGTTTCAGAGTTGCTTCTAATGTACCAAAGCTGGACTTAGACATAATTTCACTCTCACAACATTATGGCTGGTTGGAGAGAGTCCGAACCACAAGTACCGGGTCCATGGTTCTGGGCGTATACTGGGGGGACGGGGACGACTCCCATTAACCCCTGACTATACCGGGGATACGCTTATCACAATGCCTTTCTGGTCTGTGCTGAAGCAGGGCATTCTGGCAGCCAAGTGGCTTGACCTTTATTAGTGAGCCTGGTTACCCCCTCTCGGAACCACAGACTTAGAAATCGCCAGCTCATATACAGTGCATAAAATAAATTTATATATATACCCTTATACTGTACACCATTTTAATAAAAAATATCACAAAATTCTTCTAAGTCCCTCGGGAAGAGTGAAAGACGCGCACGTTCATTTTCAGAGCTCCTAGACCTTCCTATAAGAAGTTAGCCAAAAAGTAGCTTCGAAAAACGCTTAGGTTAAGTTTCAGAGTTGCTTCTAATGTACCAAAGCTGGACTTAGACATAATTTCACTCTCACAACATTATGGCTGGTTGGAGAGAGTCCGAACCACAAGTACCGGGTCCATGGTTCTGGGCGTATACTGGGGGGACGGGGACGACTCCCATTAACCCCTGACTATACCGGGGATACGCTTATCACAATGCCTTTCTGGTCTGTGCTGAAGCAGGGCATTCTGGCAGCCAAGTGGCTTGACCTTTATTAGTGAGCCTGGTTACCCCCTCTCGGAACCACAGACTTAGAAATCGCCAGCTCATATACAGTGCATAAAATATATTTATCTATATACCCTTATACACTATTTTAATAAAAAATATCACAAAATTCTTCTAAGTCCCTCGAGAAGAGTGAAAGACGCGCACGTTCATTTTCAGAGCTCCTAGACCTTCCTATAAGAAGTTAGCCAAAAAGTAGCTTCGAAAAACGCTTAGGTTAAGTTTCAGAGTTGCTTCTAATGTACCAAAGCTGGACTTAGACATAATTTCACTCTCACAACATTATGGCTGGTTGGAGACAGTCCGAACCACAAGTACCGGGTCCATGGTTCTGGGCGTATACTGGGGGGACGGGGACGACTCCCATTAACCCCTGACTATACCGGGGATACGCTTATCACAATGCCTTTCTGGTCTGTGCTGAAGCAGGGCATTCTGGCAGCCAAGTGGCTTGACCTTTATTAGTGAGCCTGGTTACCCCCTCTCGGAACCACAGACTTAGAAATCGCCAGCTCATATACAGTGCATAAAATATATTTATCTATATACCCTTATACACTATTTTAATAAAAAATATCACAAAATTCTTCTAAGTCCCTCGGGAAGAGTGAAAGACGCGCACGTTCATTTTCAGAGCTCCTAGACCTTCCTATAAGAAGTTAGCCAAAAAGTAGCTTCGAAAAACGCTTAGGTTAAGTTTCAGAGTTGCTTCTAATGTACCAAAGCTGGACTTAGACATAATTTCACTCTCACAACATTATGGCTGGTTGGAGACAGTCCGAACCACAAGTACCGGGTCCATGGTTCTGGGCGTATACTGGGGGGACGGGGACGACTCCCATTAACCCCTGACTATACCGGGGATACGCTTATCACAATGCCTTTCTGGTCTGTGCTGAAGCAGGGCATTCTGGCAGCCAAGTGGCTTGACCTTTATTAGTGAGCCTGGTTACCCCCTCTCGGAACCACAGACTTAGAAATCGCCAGCTCATATACAGTGCATAAAATATATTTATCTATATACCCTTATACACTATTTTAATAAAAAATATCACAAAATTCTTCTAAGTCCCTCGGGAAGAGTGAAAGACGCGCACGTTCATTTTCAGAGCTCCTAGACCTTCCTATAAGAAGTTAGCCAAAAAGTAGCTTCGAAAAACGCTTAGGTTAAGTTTCAGAGTTGCTTCTAATGTACCAAAGCTGGACTTAGACATAATTTCACTCTCACAACATTATGGCTGGTTGGAGACAGTCCGAACCACAAGTACCGGGTCCATGGTTCTGGGCGTATACTGGGGGGACGGGGACGACTCCCATTAACCCCTGACTATACCGGGGATACGCTTATCACAATGCCTTTCTGGTCTGTGCTGAAGCAGGGCATTCTGGCAGCCAAGTGGCTTGACCTTTATTAGTGAGCCTGGTTACCCCCTCTCGGAACCACAGACTTAGAAATCGCCAGCTCATATACAGTGCATAAAATAAATTTATATATATACCCTTATACTGTACACCATTTTAATAAAAAATATCACAAAATTCTTCTAAGTCCCTCGGGAAGAGTGAAAGACGCGCACGTTCATTTTCAGAGCTCCTAGACCTTCCTATAAGAAGCTAGCCAAAAAGTAGCTTCGAAAAACGCTTAGGTTAAGTTTCAGAGTTGCTTCTAATGTACCAAAGCTGGACTTAGACATAATTTCACTCTCACAACATTATGGCTGGTTGGAGACAGTCCGAACCACAAGTACCGGGTCCATGGTTCTGGCCGTATACTGGGGGGACGGGGACGACTCCCATTAACCCCTGACTATACCGGGGATACGCTTATCACAATGCCTTTCTGGTCTGTGCTGAAGCAGGGCATTCTGGCAGCCAAGTGGCTTGACCTTTATTAGTGAGCCTGGTTACCCCCTCTCGGAACCACAGACTTAGAAATCGCCAGCTCATATACAGTGCATAAAATATATTTATCTATATACCCTTATACACTATTTTAATAAAAAATATCACAAAATTCTTCTAAGTCCCTCGGGAAGAGTGAAAGACGCGCACGTTCATTTTCAGAGATCCTAGACCTTCCTATAAGAAGTTAGCCAAAAAGTAGCTTCGAAAAACGCTTAGGTTAAGTTTCAGAGTTGCTTCTAATGTACCAAAGCTGGACTTAGACATAATTTCACTCTCACAACATTATGGCTGGTTGGAGACAGTCCGAACCACAAGTACCGGGTCCATGGTTCTGGGCGTATACTGGGGGGACGGGGACGACTGCCATTAACCCCTGACTATACCGGGGATACGCTTATCACAATGCCTTTCTGGTCTGTGCTGAAGCAGGGCATTCTGGCAGCCAAGTGGCTTGACCTTTATTAGTGAGCCTGGTTACCCCCTCTCGGAACCACAGACTTAGAAATCGCCAGCTCATATACAGTGCATAAAATATATTTATCTATATACCCTTATACACTATTTTAATAAAAAATATCACAAAATTCTTCTAAGTCCCTCGGGAAGAGTGAAAGACGCGCACGTTCATTTTCAGAGCTCCTAGACCTTCCTATAAGAAGCTAGCCAAAAAGTAGCTTCGAAAAACGCTTAGGTTAAGTTTCAGAGTTGCTTCTAATGTACCAAAGCTGGACTTAGACATAATTTCACTCTCACAACATTATGGCTGGTTGGAGAGAGTCCGAACCACAAGTACCGGGTCCATGGTTCTGGGCGTATACTGGGGGGACGGGGACGACTCCCATTAACCCCTGACTATACCGGGGATACGCTTATCACAATGCCTTTCTGGTCTGTGCTGAAGCAGGGCATTCTGGCAGCCAAGTGGCTTGACCTTTATTAGTGAGCCTGGTTACCCCCTCTCGGAACCACAGACTTAGAAATCGCCAGCTCATATACAGTGCATAAAATATATTTATCTATATACCCTTATACACTATTTTAATAAAAAATATCACAAAATTATTCTAAGTCCTTCGGGAAGAGTGAAAGACGCGCACGTTCATTTTCAGAGCTCCTAGACCTTCCTATAAGAAGTTAGCCAAAAAGTAGCTTCGAAAAACGCTTAGGTTAAGTTTCAGAGTTGCTTCTAATGTACCAAAGCTGGACTTAGACATAATTTCACTCTCACAACATTATGGCTGGTTGGAGAGAGTCCGAACCACAAGTACCGGGTCCATGGTTCTGGGCGTATACTGGGGGGACGGGGACGACTCCCATTAACCCCTGACTATACCGGGGATACGCTTATCACAATGCCTTTCTGGTCTGTGCTGAAGCAGGGCATTCTGGCAGCCAAGTGGCTTGACCTTTATTAGTGAGCCTGGTTACCCCCTCTCGGAACCACAGACTTAGAAATCGCCAGCTCATATACAGTGCATAAAATATATTTATCTATATACCCTTATACATTATTTTAATAAAAAATATCACAAAATTATTGTAAGTCCCTCGGGAAGCGTGAAAGACGCGCACGTTCATTTTCAGAGCTCCTAGACCTTCCTATAAGAAGTTAGCCAAAAAGTAGCTTCGAAAAACGCTTAGGTTAAGTTTCAGAGTTGCTTCTAATGTACCAAAGCTGGACTTAGACATAATTTCACTCTCACAACATTATGGCTGGTTGGAGACAGTCCGAACCACAAGTACCGGGTCCATGGTTCTGGGCGTGTACTGGGGGGACGGGGACGACTCCCATTAACCCCTGACTATACCGGGGATACGCTTATCACAATGCCTTTCTGGTCTGTGCTGAAGCAGGGCATTCTGGCAGCCAAGTGGCTTGACCTTTATTAGTGAGCCTGGTTACCCCCTCTCGGAACCACAGACTTAGAAATCGCCAGCTCATATACAGTGCATAAAATAAATTTATATATATACCCTTATACTGTACACCATTTTAATAAAAAATATCACAAAATTCTTCTAAGTCCCTCGGGAAGAGTGAAAGACGCGCACGTTCATTTTCAGAGCTCCTAGACCTTCCTATAAGAAGTTAGCCAAAAAGTAGCTTCGAAAAACGCTTAGGTTAAGTTTCAGAGTTGCTTCTAAAGTACCAAAGCTGGACTTAGACATAATTTCACTCTCACAACATTATGGCTGGTTGGAGACCGTCCGAACCACAAGTACCGGGTCCATGGTTCTGGGCGTATACTGGGGGGACGGGGACGACTGCCATTAACCCCTGACTATACCGGGGATACGCTTATCACAATGCCTTTCTGGTCTGTGCTGAAGCAGGGCATTCTGGCAGCCAAGTGGCTTGACCTTTATTAGTGAGCCTGGTTACCCCCTCTCGGAACCACAGACTTAGAAATCGCCAGCTCATATACAGTGCATAAAATATATTTATCTATATACCCTTATACACTATTTTAATAAAAAATATCACAAAATTCTTCTAAGTCCCTCGGGAAGAGTGAAAGACGCGCACGTTCATTTTCAGAGCTCCTAGACCTTCCTATAAGAAGCTAGCCAAAAAGTAGCTTCGAAAAACGCTTAGGTTAAGTTTCAGAGTTGCTTCTAATGTACCAAAGCTGGACTTAGACATAATTTCACTCTCACAACATTATGGCTGGTTGGAGAGAGTCCGAACCACAAGTACCGGGTCCATGGTTCTGGGCGTATACTGGGGGGACGGGGACGACTCCCATTAACCCCTGACTATACCGGGGATACGCTTATCACAATGCCTTTCTGGTCTGTGCTGAAGCAGGGCATTCTGGCAGCCAAGTGGCTTGACCTTTATTAGTGAGCCTGGTTACCCCCTCTCGGAACCACAGACTTAGAAATCGCCAGCTCATATACAGTGCATAAAATATATTTATCTATATACCCTTATACACTATTTTAATAAAAAATATCACAAAATTATTCTAAGTCCTTCGGGAAGAGTGAAAGACGCGCACGTTCATTTTCAGAGCTCCTAGACCTTCCTATAAGAAGTTAGCCAAAAAGTAGCTTCGAAAAACGCTTAGGTTAAGTTTCAGAGTTGCTTCTAATGTACCAAAGCTGGACTTAGACATAATTTCACTCTCACAACATTATGGCTGGTTGGAGAGAGTCCGAACCACAAGTACCGGGTCCATGGTTCTGGGCGTATACTGGGGGGACGGGGACGACTCCCATTAACCCCTGACTATACCGGGGATACGCTTATCACAATGCCTTTCTGGTCTGTGCTGAAGCAGGGCATTCTGGCAGCCAAGTGGCTTGACCTTTATTAGTGAGCCTGGTTACCCCCTCTCGGAACCACAGACTTAGAAATCGCCAGCTCATATACAGTGCATAAAATATATTTATCTATATACCCTTATACATTATTTTAATAAAAAATATCACAAAATTATTGTAAGTCCCTCGGGAAGCGTGAAAGACGCGCACGTTCATTTTCAGAGCTCCTAGACCTTCCTATAAGAAGTTAGCCAAAAAGTAGCTTCGAAAAACGCTTAGGTTAAGTTTCAGAGTTGCTTCTAATGTACCAAAGCTGGACTTAGACATAATTTCACTCTCACAACATTATGGCTGGTTGGAGACAGTCCGAACCACAAGTACCGGGTCCATGGTTCTGGGCGTGTACTGGGGGGACGGGGACGACTCCCATTAACCCCTGACTATACCGGGGATACGCTTATCACAATGCCTTTCTGGTCTGTGCTGAAGCAGGGCATTCTGGCAGCCAAGTGGCTTGACCTTTATTAGTGAGCCTGGTTACCCCCTCTCGGAACCACAGACTTAGAAATCGCCAGCTCATATACAGTGCATAAAATAAATTTATATATATACCCTTATACTGTACACCATTTTAATAAAAAATATCACAAAATTCTTCTAAGTCCCTCGGGAAGAGTGAAAGACGCGCACGTTCATTTTCAGAGCTCCTAGACCTTCCTATAAGAAGTTAGCCAAAAAGTAGCTTCGAAAAACGCTTAGGTTAAGTTTCAGAGTTGCTTCTAAAGTACCAAAGCTGGACTTAGACATAATTTCACTCTCACAACATTATGGCTGGTTGGAGACCGTCCGAACCACAAGTACCGGGTCCATGGTTCTGGGCGTATACTGGGGGGACGGGGACGACTGCCATTAACCCCTGACTATACCGGGGATACGCTTATCACAATGCCTTTCTGGTCTGTGCTGAAGCAGGGCATTCTGGCAGCCAAGTGGCTTGACCTTTATTAGTGAGCCTGGTTACCCCCTCTCGGAACCACAGACTTAGAAATCGCCAGCTCATATACAGTGCATAAAATATATTTATCTATATACCCTTATACACTATTTTAATAAAAAATATCACAAAATTCTTCTAAGTCCCTCGGGAAGAGTGAAAGACGCGCACGTTCATTTTCAGAGCTCCTAGACCTTCCTATAAGAAGTTAGCCAAAAAGTAGCTTCGAAAAACGCTTAGGTTAAGTTTCAGAGTTGCTTCTAATGTACCAAAGCTGGACTTAGACATAATTTCACTCTCACAACATTATGGCTGGTTGGAGAGAGTCCGAACCACAAGTACCGGGTCCATGGTTCTGGGCGTATACTGGGGGGACGGGGACGACTCCCATTAACCCCTGACTATACCGGGGATACGCTTATCACAATGCCTTTCTGGTCTGTGCTGAAGCAGGGCATTCTGGCAGCCAAGTGGCTTGACCTTTATTAGTGAGCCTGGTTACCCCCTCTCGGAACCACAGACTTAGAAATCGCCAGCTCATATACAGTGCATAAAATATATTTATCTATATACCCTTATACACTATTTTAATAAAAAATATCACAAAATTCTTCTAAGTCCCTCGGGAAGAGTGAAAGACGCGCACGTTCATTTTCAGAGCTCCTAGACCTTCCTATAAGAAGTTAGCCAAAAAGTAGCTTCGAAAAACGCTTAGGTTAAGTTTCAGAGTTGCTTCTAAAGTACCAAAGCTGGACTTAGACATAATTTCACTCTCACAACATTATGGCTGGTTGGAGACCGTCCGAACCACAAGTACCGGGTCCATGGTTCTGGGCGTATACTGGGGGGACGGGGACGACTGCCATTAACCCCTGACTATACCGGGGATACGCTTATCACAATGCCTTTCTGGTCTGTGCTGAAGCAGGGCATTCTGGCAGCCAAGTGGCTTGACCTTTATTAGTGAGCCTGGTTACCCCCTCTCGGAACCACAGACTTAGAAATCGCCAGCTCATATACAGTGCTTAAAATATATTTATCTATATACCCTTATACACTATTTTAATAAAAAATATCACAAAATTCTTCTAAGTCCCTCGGGAAGAGTGAAAGACGCGCACGTTCATTTTCAGAGCTCCTAGACCTTCCTATAAGAAGTTAGCCAAAAAGTAGCTTCGAAAAACGCTTACTGTAGGTTAAGTTTCAGAGTTGCTTCTAATGTACCAAAGCTGGACTTAGACATAATTTCACTCTCACAACATTATGGCTGGTTGGAGAGAGTCCGAACCACAAGTACCGGGTCCATGGTTCTGGGCGTATACTGGGGGGACGGGGACGACTCCCATTAACCCCTGACTATACCGGGGATACGCTTATCACAATGCCTTTCTGGTCTGTGCTGAAGCAGGGCATTCTGGCAGCCAAGTGGCTTGACCTTTATTAGTGAGCCTGGTTACCCCCTCTCGGAACCACAGACTTAGAAATCGCCAGCTCATATACAGTGCATAAAATATATTTATCTATATACCCTTATACACTATTTTAATAAAAAATATCACAAAATTCTTCTAAGTCCCTCGGGAAGAGTGAAAGACGCGCACGTTCATTTTCAGAGATCCTAGACCTTCCTATAAGAAGTTAGCCAAAAAGTAGCTTCGAAAAACGCTTAGGTTAAGTTTCAGAGTTGCTTCTAATGTACCAAAGCTGGACTTAGACATAATTTCACTCTCACAACATTATGGCTGGTTGGAGAGAGTCCGAACCACAAGTACCGGGTCCATGGTTCTGGGCGTATACTGGGGGGACGGGGACGACTGCCATTAACCCCTGACTATACCGGGGATACGCTTATCACAATGCCTTTCTGGTCTGTGCTGAAGCAGGGCATTCTGGCAGCCAAGTGGCTTGACCTTTATTAGTGAGCCTGGTTACCCCCTCTCGGAACCACAGACTTAGAAATCGCCAGCTCATATACAGTGCATAAAATATATTTATCTATATACCCTTATACACTATTTTAATAAAAAATATCACAAAATTCTTCTAAGTCCCTCGGGAAGAGTGAAAGACGCGCACGTTCATTTTCAGAGCTCCTAGACCTTCCTATAAGAAGTTAGCCAAAAAGTAGCTTCGAAAAACGCTTAGGTTAAGTTTCAGAGTTGCTTCTAATGTACCAAAGCTGGACTTAGACATAATTTCACTCTCACAACATTATGGCTGGTTGGAGACAGTCCGAACCACAAGTACCGGGTCCATGGTTCTGGGCGTATACTGGGGGGACGGGGACGACTCCCATTAACCCCTGACTATACCGGGGATACGCTTATCACAATGCCTTTCTGGTCTGTGCTGAAGCAGGGCATTCTGGCAGCCAAGTGGCTTGACCTTTATTAGTGAGCCTGGTTACCCCCTCTCGGAACCACAGACTTAGAAATCGCCAGCTCATATACAGTGCATAAAATAAATTTATATATATACCCTTATACTGTACACCATTTTAATAAAAAATATCACAAAATTCTTCTAAGTCCCTCGGGAAGAGTGAAAGACGCGCACGTTCATTTTCAGAGCTCCTAGACCTTCCTATAAGAAGTTAGCCAAAAAGTAGCTTCGAAAAACGCTTAGGTTAAGTTTCAGAGTTGCTTCTAATGTACCAAAGCTGGACTTAGACATAATTTCACTCTCACAACATTATGGCTGGTTGGAGACAGTCCGAACCACAAGTACCGGGTCCATGGTTCTGGGCGTATACTGGGGGGACGGGGACGACTCCCATTAACCCCTGACTATACCGGGGATACGCTTATCACAATGCCTTTCTGGTCTGTGCTGAAGCAGGGCATTCTGGCAGCCAAGTGGCTTGACCTTTATTAGTGAGCCTGGTTACCCCCTCTCGGAACCACAGACTTAGAAATCGCCAGCTCATATACAGTGCATAAAATAAATTTATCTATATACCCTTATACACTATTTTAATAAAAAATATCACAAAATTCTTCTAAGTCCCTCGGGAAGAGTGAAAGACGCGCACGTTCATTTTCAGAGCTCCTAGACCTTCCTATAAGAAGTTAGCCAAAAAGTAGCTTCGAAAAACGCTTAGGTTAAGTTTCAGAGTTGCTTCTAATGTACCAAAGCTGGACTTAGACATAATTTCACTCTCACAACATTATGGCTGGTTGGAGACAGTCCGAACCACAAGTACCGGGTCCATGGTTCTGGGCGTATACTGGGGGGACGGGGACGACTCCCATTAACCCCTGACTATACCGGGGATACGCTTATCACAATGCCTTTCTGGTCTGTGCTGAAGCAGGGCATTCTGGCAGCCAAGTGGCTTGACCTTTATTAGTGAGCCTGGTTACCCCCTCTCGGAACCACAGACTTAGAAATCGCCAGCTCATATACAGTGCATAAAATAAATTTATATATATACCCTTATACTGTACACCATTTTAATAAAAAATATCACAAAATTCTTCTACAGTAAGTCCCTCGGGAAGAGTGAAAGACGCGCACGTTCATTTTCAGAGCTCCTAGACCTTCCTATAAGAAGTTAGCCAAAAAGTAGCTTCGAAAAACGCTTAGGTTAAGTTTCAGAGTTGCTTCTAATGTACCAAAGCTGGACTTAGACATAATTTCACTCTCACAACATTATGGCTGGTTGGAGAGAGTCCGAACCACAAGTACCGGGTCCATGGTTCTGGGCGTATACTGGGGGGACGGGGACGACGCCCATAAACCCCTGACTATACCGGGGATACGCTTATCACAATGCCTTTCTGGTCTGTGCTGAAGCAGGGCATTCTGGCAGCCAAGTGGCTTGACCTTTATTAGTGAGCCTGGTTACCCCCTCTCGGAACCACAGACTTAGAAATCGCCAGCTCATATACAGTGCATAAAATATATTTATCTATATACCCTTATACACTATTTTAATAAAAAATATCACAAAATTCTTCTAAGTCCCTCGGGAAGAGTGAAAGACGCGCACGTTCATTTTCAGATCTCCTAGACCTTCCTATAAGAAGTTAGCCAAAAAGTAGCTTCGAAAAACGCTTAGGTTAAGTTTCAGAGTTGCTTCTAATGTACCAAAGCTGGACTTAGACATAATTTCACTCTCACAACATTATGGCTGGTTGGAGAGAGTCCGAACCACAAGTACCGGGTCCATGGTTCTGGGCGTATACTGGGGGGACGGGGACGACTGCCATTAACCCCTGACTATACCGGGGATACGCTTATCACAATGCCTTTCTGGTCTGTGCTGAAGCAGGGCATTCTGGCAGCCAAGTGGCTTGACCTTTATTAGTGAGCCTGGTTTCCCCCTCTCGGAACCACAGACTTAGAAATCGCCAGCTCATATACAGTGCATAAAATATATTTATCTATATACCCTTATACACTATTTTAATAAAAAATATCACAAAATTCTTCTAAGTCCCTCGGGAAGAGTGAAAGACGCGCACGTTCATTTTCAGAGCTCCTAGACCTTCCTATAAGAAGTTAGCCAAAAAGTAGCTTCGAAAAACGCTTAGGTTAAGTTTCAGAGTTGCTTCTAATGTACCAAAGCTGGACTTAGACATAATTTCACTCTCACAACATTATGGCTGGTTGGAGAGAGTCCGAACCACAAGTACCGGGTCCATGGTTCTGGGCGTATACTGGGGGGACGGGGACGACTCCCATTAACCCCTGACTATACCGGGGATACGCTTATCACAATGCCTTTCTGGTCTGTGCTGAAGCAGGGCATTCTGGCAGCCAAGTGGCTTGACCTTTATTAGTGAGCCTGGTTACCCCCTCTCGGAACCACAGACTTAGAAATCGCCAGCTCATATACAGTGCATAAAATAAATTTATATATATACCCTTATACTGTACACCATTTTAATAAAAAATATCACAAAATTCTTCTAAGTCCCTCGGGAAGAGTGAAAGACGCGCACGTTCATTTTCAGAGCTCCTAGACCTTCCTATAAGAAGTTAGCCAAAAAGTAGCTTCGAAAAACGCTTAGGTTAAGTTTCAGAGTTGCTTCTAATGTACCAAAGCTGGACTTAGACATAATTTCACTCTCACAACATTATGGCTGGTTGGAGACAGTCCGAACCACAAGTACCGGGTCCATGGTTCTGGGCGTATACTGGGGGGACGGGGACGACTCCCATTAACCCCTGACTATACCGGGGATACGCTTATCACAATGCCTTTCTGGTCTGTGCTGAAGCAGGGCATTCTGGCAGCCAAGTGGCTTGACCTTTATTAGTGAGCCTGGTTACCCCCTCTCGGAATCACAGACTTAGAAATCGCCAGCTCATATACAGTGCATAAAATATATTTATCTATATACCCTTATACACTATTTTAATAAAAAATATCACAAAATTCTTCTAAGTCCCTCGGGAAGAGTGAAAGACGCGCACGTTCATTTTCAGAGCTCCTAGACCTTCCTATAAGAAGTTAGCCAAAAAGTAGCTTCGAAAAACGCTTAGGTTAAGTTTCAGAGTTGCTTCTAATGTACCAAAGCTGGACTTAGACATAATTTCACTCTCACAACATTATGGCTGGTTGGAGACAGTCCGAACCACAAGTACCGGGTCCATGGTTCTGGGCGTATACTGGGGGGACGGGGACGACTCCCATTAACCCCTGACTATACCGGGGATACGCTTATCACAATGCCTTTCTGGTCTGTGCTGAAGCAGGGCATTCTGGCAGCCAAGTGGCTTGACCTTTATTAGTGAGCCTGGTTACCCCCTCTCGGAACCACAGACTTAGAAATCGCCAGCTCATATACAGTGCATAAAATAAATTTATATATATACCCTTATACTGTACACCATTTTAATAAAAAATATCACAAAATTCTTCTAAGTCCCTCGGGAAGAGTGAAAGACGCGCACGTTCATTTTGAGAGCTCCTAGACCTTCCTATAAGAAGCTAGCCAAAAAGTAGCTTCGAAAAACGCTTAGGTTAAGTTTCAGAGTTGCTTCTAATGTACCAAAGCTGGACTTAGACATAATTTCACTCTCACAACATTATGGCTGGTTGGAGACAGTCCGAACCACAAGTACCGGGTCCATGGTTCTGGGCGTATACTGGGGGGACGGGGACGACTCCCATTAACCCCTGACTATACCGGGGATACGCTTATCACAATGCCTTTCTGGTCTGTGCTGAAGCAGGGCATTCTGGCAGCCAAGTGGCTTGACCTTTATTAGTGAGCCTGGTTACCCCCTCTCGGAACCACAGACTTAGAAATCGCCAGCTCATATACAGTGCATAAAATATATTTATCTATATACCCTTATACACTATTTTAATAAAAAATATCACAAAATTCTTCTAAGTCCCTCGGGAAGAGTGAAAGACGCGCACGTTCATTTTCAGAGCTCCTAGACCTTCCTATAAGAAGTTAGCCAAAAAGTAGCTTCGAAAAACGCTTAGGTTAAGTTTCAGAGTTGCTTCTAATGTACCAAAGCTGGACTTAGACATAATTTCACTCTCACAACATTATGGCTGGTTGGAGAGAGTCCGAACCACAAGTACCGGGTCCATGGTTCTGGGCGTATACTGGGGGGACGGGGACGACTGCCATTAACCCCTGACTATACCGGGGATACGCTTATCACAATGCCTTTCTGGTCTGTGCTGAAGCAGGGCATTCTGGCAGCCAAGTGGCTTGACCTTTATTAGTGAGCCTGGTTACCCCCTCTCGGAACCACAGACTTAGAAATCGCCAGCTCATATACAGTGCATAAAATAAATTTATATATATACCCTTATACTGTACACCATTTTAATAAAAAATATCACAAAATTCTTCTAAGTCCCTCGGGAAGAGTGAAAGACGCGCACGTTCATTTTCAGAGCTCCTAGACCTTCCTATAAGAAGTTAGCCAAAAAGTAGCTTCGAAAAACGCTTAGGTTAAGTTTCAGAGTTGCTTCTAATGTACCAAAGCTGGACTTAGACATAATTTCACTCTCACAACATTATGGCTGGTTGGAGACAGTCCGAACCACAAGTACCGGGTCCATGGTTCTGGGCGTATACTGGGGGGACGGGGACGACTCCCATTAACCCCTGACTATACCGGGGATACGCTTATCACAATGCCTTTCTGGTCTGTGCTGAAGCAGGGCATTCTGGCAGCCAAGTGGCTTGACCTTTATTAGTGAGCCTGGTTACCCCCTCTCGGAACCACAGACTTAGAAATCGCCAGCTCATATACAGTGCATAAAATAAATTTATCTATATACCCTTATACACTATTTTAATAAAAAATATCACAAAATTCTTCTAAGTCCCTCGGGAAGAGTGAAAGACGCGCACGTTCATTTTCAGAGCTCCTAGACCTTCCTATAAGAAGTTAGCCAAAAAGTAGCTTCGAAAAACGCTTAGGTTAAGTTTCAGAGTTGCTTCTAATGTACCAAAGCTGGACTTAGACATAATTTCACTCTCACAACATTATGGCTGGTTGGAGACAGTCCGAACCACAAGTACCGGGTCCATGGTTCTGGGCGTATACTGGGGGGACGGGGACGACTCCCATTAACCCCTGACTATACCGGGGATACGCTTATCACAATGCCTTTCTGGTCTGTGCTGAAGCAGGGCATTCTGGCAGCCAAGTGGCTTGACCTTTATTAGTGAGCCTGGTTACCCCCTCTCGGAACCACAGACTTAGAAATCGCCAGCTCATATACAGTGCATAAAATAAATTTATATATATACCCTTATACTGTACACCATTTTAATAAAAAATATCACAAAATTCTTCTACAGTAAGTCCCTCGGGAAGAGTGAAAGACGCGCACGTTCATTTTCAGAGCTCCTAGACCTTCCTATAAGAAGTTAGCCAAAAAGTAGCTTCGAAAAACGCTTAGGTTAAGTTTCAGAGTTGCTTCTAATGTACCAAAGCTGGACTTAGACATAATTTCACTCTCACAACATTATGGCTGGTTGGAGAGAGTCCGAACCACAAGTACCGGGTCCATGGTTCTGGGCGTATACTGGGGGGACGGGGACGACGCCCATAAACCCCTGACTATACCGGGGATACGCTTATCACAATGCCTTTCTGGTCTGTGCTGAAGCAGGGCATTCTGGCAGCCAAGTGGCTTGACCTTTATTAGTGAGCCTGGTTACCCCCTCTCGGAACCACAGACTTAGAAATCGCCAGCTCATATACAGTGCATAAAATATATTTATCTATATACCCTTATACACTATTTTAATAAAAAATATCACAAAATTCTTCTAAGTCCCTCGGGAAGAGTGAAAGACGCGCACGTTCATTTTCAGATCTCCTAGACCTTCCTATAAGAAGTTAGCCAAAAAGTAGCTTCGAAAAACGCTTAGGTTAAGTTTCAGAGTTGCTTCTAATGTACCAAAGCTGGACTTAGACATAATTTCACTCTCACAACATTATGGCTGGTTGGAGAGAGTCCGAACCACAAGTACCGGGTCCATGGTTCTGGGCGTATACTGGGGGGACGGGGACGACTGCCATTAACCCCTGACTATACCGGGGATACGCTTATCACAATGCCTTTCTGGTCTGTGCTGAAGCAGGGCATTCTGGCAGCCAAGTGGCTTGACCTTTATTAGTGAGCCTGGTTTCCCCCTCTCGGAACCACAGACTTAGAAATCGCCAGCTCATATACAGTGCATAAAATATATTTATCTATATACCCTTATACACTATTTTAATAAAAAATATCACAAAATTCTTCTAAGTCCCTCGGGAAGAGTGAAAGACGCGCACGTTCATTTTCAGAGCTCCTAGACCTTCCTATAAGAAGTTAGCCAAAAAGTAGCTTCGAAAAACGCTTAGGTTAAGTTTCAGAGTTGCTTCTAATGTACCAAAGCTGGACTTAGACATAATTTCACTCTCACAACATTATGGCTGGTTGGAGAGAGTCCGAACCACAAGTACCGGGTCCATGGTTCTGGGCGTATACTGGGGGGACGGGGACGACTCCCATTAACCCCTGACTATACCGGGGATACGCTTATCACAATGCCTTTCTGGTCTGTGCTGAAGCAGGGCATTCTGGCAGCCAAGTGGCTTGACCTTTATTAGTGAGCCTGGTTACCCCCTCTCGGAACCACAGACTTAGAAATCGCCAGCTCATATACAGTGCATAAAATAAATTTATATATATACCCTTATACTGTACACCATTTTAATAAAAAATATCACAAAATTCTTCTAAGTCCCTCGGGAAGAGTGAAAGACGCGCACGTTCATTTTCAGAGCTCCTAGACCTTCCTATAAGAAGTTAGCCAAAAAGTAGCTTCGAAAAACGCTTAGGTTAAGTTTCAGAGTTGCTTCTAATGTACCAAAGCTGGACTTAGACATAATTTCACTCTCACAACATTATGGCTGGTTGGAGACAGTCCGAACCACAAGTACCGGGTCCATGGTTCTGGGCGTATACTGGGGGGACGGGGACGACTCCCATTAACCCCTGACTATACCGGGGATACGCTTATCACAATGCCTTTCTGGTCTGTGCTGAAGCAGGGCATTCTGGCAGCCAAGTGGCTTGACCTTTATTAGTGAGCCTGGTTACCCCCTCTCGGAATCACAGACTTAGAAATCGCCAGCTCATATACAGTGCATAAAATATATTTATCTATATACCCTTATACACTATTTTAATAAAAAATATCACAAAATTCTTCTAAGTCCCTCGGGAAGAGTGAAAGACGCGCACGTTCATTTTCAGAGCTCCTAGACCTTCCTATAAGAAGTTAGCCAAAAAGTAGCTTCGAAAAACGCTTAGGTTAAGTTTCAGAGTTGCTTCTAATGTACCAAAGCTGGACTTAGACATAATTTCACTCTCACAACATTATGGCTGGTTGGAGACAGTCCGAACCACAAGTACCGGGTCCATGGTTCTGGGCGTATACTGGGGGGACGGGGACGACTCCCATTAACCCCTGACTATACCGGGGATACGCTTATCACAATGCCTTTCTGGTCTGTGCTGAAGCAGGGCATTCTGGCAGCCAAGTGGCTTGACCTTTATTAGTGAGCCTGGTTACCCCCTCTCGGAACCACAGACTTAGAAATCGCCAGCTCATATACAGTGCATAAAATAAATTTATATATATACCCTTATACTGTACACCATTTTAATAAAAAATATCACAAAATTCTTCTAAGTCCCTCGGGAAGAGTGAAAGACGCGCACGTTCATTTTGAGAGCTCCTAGACCTTCCTATAAGAAGCTAGCCAAAAAGTAGCTTCGAAAAACGCTTAGGTTAAGTTTCAGAGTTGCTTCTAATGTACCAAAGCTGGACTTAGACATAATTTCACTCTCACAACATTATGGCTGGTTGGAGACAGTCCGAACCACAAGTACCGGGTCCATGGTTCTGGGCGTATACTGGGGGGACGGGGACGACTCCCATTAACCCCTGACTATACCGGGGATACGCTTATCACAATGCCTTTCTGGTCTGTGCTGAAGCAGGGCATTCTGGCAGCCAAGTGGCTTGACCTTTATTAGTGAGCCTGGTTACCCCCTCTCGGAACCACAGACTTAGAAATCGCCAGCTCATATACAGTGCATAAAATATATTTATCTATATACCCTTATACACTATTTTAATAAAAAATATCACAAAATTCTTCTAAGTCCCTCGGGAAGAGTGAAAGACGCGCACGTTCATTTTCAGAGCTCCTAGACCTTCCTATAAGAAGTTAGCCAAAAAGTAGCTTCGAAAAACGCTTAGGTTAAGTTTCAGAGTTGCTTCTAATGTACCAAAGCTGGACTTAGACATAATTTCACTCTCACAACATTATGGCTGGTTGGAGAGAGTCCGAACCACAAGTACCGGGTCCATGGTTCTGGGCGTATACTGGGGGGACGGGGACGACTGCCATTAACCCCTGACTATACCGGGGATACGCTTATCACAATGCCTTTCTGGTCTGTGCTGAAGCAGGGCATTCTGGCAGCCAAGTGGCTTGACCTTTATTAGTGAGCCTGGTTACCCCCTCTCGGAACCACAGACTTAGAAATCGCCAGCTCATATACAGTGCATAAAATATATTTATCTAAATACCCTTATACACTATTTTAATAAAAAATATCACAAAATTCTTCTAAGTCCCTCGGGAAGAGTGAAAGACGCGCACGTTCATTTTCAGAGCTCCTAGACCTTCCTATAAGAAGTTAGCCAAAAAGTAGCTTCGAAAAACGCTTAGGTTAAGTTTCAGAGTTGCTTCTAATGTACCAAAGCTGGACTTAGACATAATTTCACTCTCACAACATTATGGCTGGTTGGAGAGAGTCCGAACCACAAGTACCGGGTCCATGGTTCTGGGCGTATACTGGGGGGACGGGGACGACTCCCATTAACCCCTGACTATACCGGGGATACGCTTATCACAATGCCTTTCTGGTCTGTGCTGAAGCAGGGCATTCTGGCAGCCAAGTGGCTTGACCTTTATTAGTGAGCCTGGTTACCCCCTCTCGGAACCAAAGACTTAGAAATCGCCAGCTCATATACAGTGCATAAAATATATTTATCTATATACCCTTATACACTATTTTAATAAAAAATATCACAAAATTATTCTAAGTCCCTCGGGAAGAGTGAAAGACGCGCACGTTCATTTTCAGAGCTCCTAGACCTTCCTATAAGAAGTTAGCCAAAAAGTAGCTTCGAAAAACGCTTAGGTTAAGTTTCAGAGTTGCTTCTAATGTACCAAAGCTGGACTTAGACATAATTTCACTCTCACAACATTATGGCTGGTTGGAGACAGTCCGAACCACAAGTACCGGGTCCATGGTTCTGGGCGTATACTGGGGGGACGGGGACGACTGCCATTAACCCCTGACTATACCGGGGATACGCTTATCACAATGCCTTTCTGGTCTGTGCTGAAGCAGGGCATTCTGGCAGCCAAGTGGCTTGACCTTTATTAGTGAGCCTGGTTACCCCCTCTCGGAACCACAGACTTAGAAATCGCCAGCTCATATACAGTGCATAAAATAAATTTATATATATACCCTTATACTGTACACCATTTTAATAAAAAATATCACAAAATTCTTCTAAGTCCCTCGGGAAGAGTGAAAGACGCGCACGTTCATTTTCAGAGCTCCTAGACCTTCCTATAAGAAGTTAGCCAAAAAGTAGCTTCGAAAAACGCTTAGGTTAAGTTTCAGAGTTGCTTCTAAAGTACCAAAGCTGGACTTAGACATAATTTCACTCTCACAACATTATGGCTGGTTGGAGACCGTCCGAACCACAAGTACCGGGTCCATGGTTCTGGGCGTATACTGGGGGGACGGGGACGACTGCCATTAACCCCTGACTATACCGGGGATACGCTTATCACAATGCCTTTCTGGTCTGTGCTGAAGCAGGGCATTCTGGCAGCCAAGTGGCTTGACCTTTATTAGTGAGCCTGGTTACCCCCTCTCGGAACCACAGACTTAGAAATCGCCAGCTCATATACAGTGCATAAAATAAATTTATATATATACCCTTATACTGTACACCATTTTAATAAAAAATATCACAAAATTCTTCTAAGTCCCTCGGGAAGAGTGAAAGACGCGCACGTTCATTTTCAGAGCTCCTAGACCTTCCTATAAGAAGTTAGCCAAAAAGTAGCTTCGAAAAACGCTTAGGTTAAGTTTCAGAGTTGCTTCTAATGTACCAAAGCTGGACTTAGACATAATTTCACTCTCACAACATTATGGCTGGTTGGAGACAGTCCGAACCACAAGTACCGGGTCCATGGTTCTGGGCGTATACTGGGGGGACGGGGACGACTCCCATTAACCCCTGACTATACCGGGGATACGCTTATCACAATGCCTTTCTGGTCTGTGCTGAAGCAGGGCATTCTGGCAGCCAAGTGGCTTGACCTTTATTAGTGAGCCTGGTTACCCCCTCTCGGAACCACAGACTTAGAAATCGCCAGCTCATATACAGTGCATAAAATATATTTATCTATATACCCTTATACACTATTTTAATAAAAAATATCACAAAATTCTTCTAAGTCCCTCGGGAAGAGTGAAAGACGCGCACGTTCATTTTCAGAGCTCCTAGACCTTCCTATAAGAAGTTAGCCAAAAAGTAGCTTCGAAAAACGCTTAGGTTAAGTTTCAGAGTTGCTTCTAATGTACCAAAGCTGGACTTAGACATAATTTCACTCTCACAACATTATGGCTGGTTGGAGAGAGTCCGAACCACAAGTACCGGGTCCATGGTTCTGGGCGTATACTGGGGGGACGGGGACGACTGCCATTAACCCCTGACTATACCGGGGATACGCTTATCACAATGCCTTTCTGGTCTGTGCTGAAGCAGGGCATTCTGGCAGCCAAGTGGCTTGACCTTTATTAGTGAGCCTGGTTACCCCCTCTCGGAACCACAGACTTAGAAATCGCCAGCTCATATACAGTGCATAAAATATATTTATCTAAATACCCTTATACACTATTTTAATAAAAAATATCACAAAATTCTTCTAAGTCCCTCGGGAAGAGTGAAAGACGCGCACGTTCATTTTCAGAGCTCCTAGACCTTCCTATAAGAAGTTAGCCAAAAAGTAGCTTCGAAAAACGCTTAGGTTAAGTTTCAGAGTTGCTTCTAATGTACCAAAGCTGGACTTAGACATAATTTCACTCTCACAACATTATGGCTGGTTGGAGAGAGTCCGAACCACAAGTACCGGGTCCATGGTTCTGGGCGTATACTGGGGGGACGGGGACGACTCCCATTAACCCCTGACTATACCGGGGATACGCTTATCACAATGCCTTTCTGGTCTGTGCTGAAGCAGGGCATTCTGGCAGCCAAGTGGCTTGACCTTTATTAGTGAGCCTGGTTACCCCCTCTCGGAACCAAAGACTTAGAAATCGCCAGCTCATATACAGTGCATAAAATATATTTATCTATATACCCTTATACACTATTTTAATAAAAAATATCACAAAATTATTCTAAGTCCCTCGGGAAGAGTGAAAGACGCGCACGTTCATTTTCAGAGCTCCTAGACCTTCCTATAAGAAGTTAGCCAAAAAGTAGCTTCGAAAAACGCTTAGGTTAAGTTTCAGAGTTGCTTCTAATGTACCAAAGCTGGACTTAGACATAATTTCACTCTCACAACATTATGGCTGGTTGGAGACAGTCCGAACCACAAGTACCGGGTCCATGGTTCTGGGCGTATACTGGGGGGACGGGGACGACTGCCATTAACCCCTGACTATACCGGGGATACGCTTATCACAATGCCTTTCTGGTCTGTGCTGAAGCAGGGCATTCTGGCAGCCAAGTGGCTTGACCTTTATTAGTGAGCCTGGTTACCCCCTCTCGGAACCACAGACTTAGAAATCGCCAGCTCATATACAGTGCATAAAATAAATTTATATATATACCCTTATACTGTACACCATTTTAATAAAAAATATCACAAAATTCTTCTAAGTCCCTCGGGAAGAGTGAAAGACGCGCACGTTCATTTTCAGAGCTCCTAGACCTTCCTATAAGAAGTTAGCCAAAAAGTAGCTTCGAAAAACGCTTAGGTTAAGTTTCAGAGTTGCTTCTAAAGTACCAAAGCTGGACTTAGACATAATTTCACTCTCACAACATTATGGCTGGTTGGAGACCGTCCGAACCACAAGTACCGGGTCCATGGTTCTGGGCGTATACTGGGGGGACGGGGACGACTGCCATTAACCCCTGACTATACCGGGGATACGCTTATCACAATGCCTTTCTGGTCTGTGCTGAAGCAGGGCATTCTGGCAGCCAAGTGGCTTGACCTTTATTAGTGAGCCTGGTTACCCCCTCTCGGAACCACAGACTTAGAAATCGCCAGCTCATATACAGTGCATAAAATAAATTTATATATATACCCTTATACTGTACACCATTTTAATAAAAAATATCACAAAATTCTTCTAAGTCCCTCGGGAAGAGTGAAAGACGCGCACGTTCATTTTCAGAGCTCCTAGACCTTCCTATAAGAAGTTAGCCAAAAAGTAGCTTCGAAAAACGCTTAGGTTAAGTATCAGAGTTGCTTCTAATGTACCAAAGCTGGACTTAGACATAATTTCACTCTCACAACATTATGGCTGGTTGGAGACAGTCCGAACCACAAGTACCGGGTCCATGGTTCTGGGCGTATACTGGGGGGACGGGGACGACTCCCATTAACCCCTGACTATACCGGGGATACGCTTATCACAATGCCTTTCTGGTCTGTGCTGAAGCAGGGCATTCTGGTAGCCAAGTGGCTTGACCTTTATTAGTGAGCCTGGTTACCCCCTCTCGGAACCACAGACTTAGAAATCGCCAGCTCATATACAGTGCATAAAATATATTTATATATATACCCTTATACACCATTTTAATAAAAAATATCACAAAATTCTTCTAAGTCCCTCGGGAAGAGTGAAAGACGCGCACGTTCATTTTCAGAGCTCCTAGACCTTCCTATAAGAAGTTAGCCAAAAAGTAGGTTCGAAAAACGCTTAGGTTAAGTTTCAGAGTTGCTTCTAATGTACCAAAGCTGGACTTAGACATAATTTCACTCTCACAACATTATGGCTGGTTGGAGAGAGTCCGAACCACAAGTACCGGGTCCATGGTTCTGGGCGTATACTGGGGGGACGGGGACGACTCCCATTAACCCCTGACTATACCGGGGATACGCTTATCACAATGCCTTTCTGGTCTGTGCTGAAGCAGGGCATTCTGGCAGCCAAGTGGCTTGACCTTTATTAGTGAGCCTGGTTACCCCCTCTCGGAACCACAGACTTAGAAATCTCCAGCTCATATACAGTGCATAAATTATATTTATCTATATACCCTTATACACTATTTTAATAAAAAATATCACAAAATTATTCTAAGTCCCTCGGGAAGAGTGAAAGACGCGCACGTTCATTTTCAGAGCTCCTAGACCTTCCTATAAGAAGTTAGCCAAAAAGTAGCTTCGAAAAACGCTTAGGTTAAGTTTCAGAGTTGCTTTTAATGTACCAAAGCTGGACTTAGACATAATTTCACTCTCACAACATTATGGCTGGTTGGAGACCGTCCGAACCACAAGTACCGGGTCCATGGTTCTGGGCGTATACTGGGGGGACGGGGACGACTGCCATTAACCCCTGACTATACCGGGGATACGCTTATCACAATGCCTTTCTGGTCTGTGCTGAAGCAGGGCATTCTGGCAGCCAAGTGGCTTGACCTTTATTAGTGAGCCTGGTTACCCCCTCTCGGAACCACAGACTTAGAAATCGCCAGCTCATATACAGTGCATAAAATATATTTATCTATATACCCTTATACACTATTTTAATAAAAAATATCACAAAATTCTTCTAAGTCCCTCGGGAAGAGTGAAAGACGCGCACGTTCATTTTCAGAGCTCCTAGACCTTCCTATAAGAAGTTAGCCAAAAAGTAGCTTCGAAAAACGCTTAGGTTAAGTTTCAGAGTTGCTTCTAATGTACCAAAGTTGGACTTAGACATAATTTCACTCTCACAACATTATGGCTGGTTGGAGACAGTCCGAACCACAAGTACCGGGTCCATGGTTCTGGGCGTATACTGGGGGGACGGGGACGACTCCCATTAACCCCTGACTATACCGGGGATACGCTTATCACAATGCCTTTCTGGTCTGTGCTGAAGCAGGGCATTCTGGCAGCCAAGTGGCTTGACCTTTATTAGTGAGCCTGGTTACCCCCTCTCGGAACCACAGACTTAGAAATCGCCAGCTCATATACAGTGCATACAATAAATTTATATATATACCCTTATACTGTACACCATTTTAATAAAAAATATCACAAAATTCTTCTAAGTCCCTCGGGAAGAGTGAAAGACGCGCACGTTCATTTTCAGAGCTCCTAGACCTTCCTATAAGAAGTTAGCCAAAAAGTAGCTTCGAAAAACGCTTAGGTTAAGTTTCAGAGTTGCTTTTAATGTACCAAAGCTGGACTTAGACATAATTTCACTCTCACAACATTATGGCTGGTTGGAGACCGTCCGAACCACAAGTACCGGGTCCATGGTTCTGGGCGTATACTGGGGGGACGGGGACGACTGCCATTAACCCCTGACTATACCGGGGATACGCTTATCACAATGCCTTTCTGGTCTGTGCTGAAGCAGGGCATTCTGGCAGCCAAGTGGCTTGACCTTTATTAGTGAGCCTGGTTACCCCCTCTCGGAACCACAGACTTAGAAATCGCCAGCTCATATACAGTGCATAAAATATATTTATCTATATACCCTTATACACTATTTTAATAAAAAATATCACAAAATTCTTCTAAGTCCCTCGGGAAGAGTGAAAGACGCGCACGTTCATTTTCAGAGCTCCTAGACCTTCCTATAAGAAGTTAGCCAAAAAGTAGCTTCGAAAAACGCTTAGGTTAAGTTTCAGAGTTGCTTCTAATGTACCAAAGTTGGACTTAGACATAATTTCACTCTCACAACATTATGGCTGGTTGGAGACAGTCCGAACCACAAGTACCGGGTCCATGGTTCTGGGCGTATACTGGGGGGACGGGGACGACTGCCATTAACCCCTGACTATACCGGGGATACGCTTATCACAATGCCTTTCTGGTCTGTGCTGAAGCAGGGCATTCTGGCAGCCAAGTGGCTTGACCTTTATTAGTGAGCCTGGTTACCCCCTCTCGGAACCACAGACTTAGAAATCGCCAGCTCATATACAGTGCATAAAATATATTTATCTATATACCCTTATACACTATTTTAATAAAAAATATCACAAAATTCTTCTAAGTCCCTCGGGAAGAGTGAAAGACGCGCACGTTCATTTTCAGAGCTCCTAGACCTTCCTATAAGAAGTTAGCCAAAAAGTAGCTTCGAAAAACGCTTAGGTTAAGTTTCAGAGTTGCTTCTAATGTACCAAAGTTGGACTTAGACATAATTTCACTCTCACAACATTATGGCTGGTTGGAGACAGTCCGAACCACAAGTACCGGGTCCATGGTTCTGGGCGTATACTGGGGGGACGGGGACGACTCCCATTAACCCCTGACTATACCGGGGATACGCTTATCACAATGCCTTTCTGGTCTGTGCTGAAGCAGGGCATTCTGGCAGCCAAGTGGCTTGACCTTTATTAGTGAGCCTGGTTACCCCCTCTCGGAACCACAGACTTAGAAATCGCCAGCTCATATACAGTGCATACAATAAATTTATATATATACCCTTATACTGTACACCATTTTAATAAAAAATATCACAAAATTCTTCTAAGTCCCTCGGGAAGAGTGAAAGACGCGCACGTTCATTTTCAGAGCTCCTAGACCTTCCTATAAGAAGTTAGCCAAAAAGTAGCTTCGAAAAACGCTTAGGTTAAGTTTCAGAGTTGCTTCTAATGTACCAAAGCTGGACTTAGACATAATTTCACTCTCACAACATTATGGCTGGTTGGAGAGAGTCCGAACCACAAGTACCGGGTCCATGGTTCTGGGCGTATACTGGGGGGACGGGGACGACTCCCATTAACCCCTGACTATACCGGGGATACGCTTATCACAATGCCTTTCTGGTCTGTGCTGAAGCAGGGCATTCTGGCAGCCAAGTGGCTTGACCTTTATTAGTGAGCCTGGTTACCCCCTCTCGGAACCACAGACTTAGAAATCGCCAGCTCATATACAGTGCATAAAATATATTTATCTATAAACCCTTATACATTATTTTAATAAAAAATATCACAAAATTATTCTAAGTCCCTCAGGAAGAGTGAAAGACGCGCACGTTCATTTTCAGAGCTCCTAGACCTTCCTATAAGAAGTTAGCCAAAAAGTAGCTTCGAAAAACGCTTAGGTTAAGTTTCAGAGTTGCTTCTAATGTACCAAAGCTGGACTTAGACATAATTTCACTCTCACAACATTATGGCTGGTTGGAGACAGTCCGAACCACAAGTACCGGGTCCATGGTTCTGGGCGTGTACTGGGGGGACGGGGACGACTCCCATTAACCCCTGACTATACCGGGGATACGCTTATCACAATGCCTTTCTGGTCTGTGCTGAAGCAGGGCATTCTGGCAGCCAAGTGGCTTGACCTTTATTAGTGAGCCTGGTTACCCCCTCTCGGAACCACAGACTTAGAAATCGCCAGCTCATATACAGTGCATACAATAAATTTATATATATACCCTTATACTGTACACCATTTTAATAAAAAATATCACAAAATTCTTCTAAGTCCCTCGGGAAGAGTGAAAGACGCGCACGTTCATTTTCAGAGCTCCTAGACCTTCCTATAAGAAGTTAGCCAAAAAGTAGCTTCGAAAAACGCTTAGGTTAAGTTTCAGAGTTGCTTCTAATGTACCAAAGCTGGACTTAGACATAATTTCACTCTCACAACATTATGGCTGGTTGGAGAGAGTCCGAACCACAAGTACCGGGTCCATGGTTCTGGGCGTATACTGGGGGGACGGGGACGACTCCCATTAACCCCTGACTATACCGGGGATACGCTTATCACAATGCCTTTCTGGTCTGTGCTGAAGCAGGGCATTCTGGCAGCCAAGTGGCTTGACCTTTATTAGTGAGCCTGGTTACCCCCTCTCGGAACCACAGACTTAGAAATCGCCAGCTCATATACAGTGCATAAAATATATTTATCTATATACCCTTATACATTATTTTAATAAAAAATATCACAAAATTATTCTAAGTCCCTCGGGAAGAGTGAAAGACGCGCACGTTCATTTTCAGAGCTCCTAGACCTTCCTATAAGAAGTTAGCCAAAAAGTAGCTTCGAAAAACGCTTAGGTTAAGTTTCAGAGTTGCTTCTAATGTACCAAAGCTGGACTTAGACATAATTTCACTCTCACAACATTATGGCTGGTTGGAGACAGTCCGAACCACAAGTACCGGGTCCATGGTTCTGGGCGTGTACTGGGGGGACGGGGACGACTCCCATTAACCCCTGACTATACCGGGGATACGCTTATCACAATGCCTTTCTGGTCTGTGCTGAAGCAGGGCATTCTGGCAGCCAAGTGGCTTGACCTTTATTAGTGAGCCTGGTTACCCCCTCTCGGAACCACAGACTTAGAAATCGCCAGCTCATATACAGTGCATAAAATAAATTTATATATATACCCTTATACTGTACACCATTTTAATAAAAAATATCACAAAATTCTTCTAAGTCCCTCGGGAAGAGTGAAAGACGCGCACGTTCATTTTCAGAGCTCCTAGACCTTCCTATAAGAAGTTAGCCAAGAAGTAGCTTCGAAAAACGCTTAGGTTAAGTTTCAGAGTTGCTTCTAAAGTACCAAAGCTGGACTTAGACATAATTTCACTCTCACAACATTATGGCTGGTTGGATACCGTCCGAACCACAAGTATCGGGTCCATGGTTCTGGGCGTATACTGGGGGGACGGGGACGACTGCCATTAACCCCTGACTATACCGGGGATACGCTTATCACAATGCCTTTCTGGTCTGTGCTGAAGCAGGGCATTCTGGCAGCCAAGTGGCTTGACCTTTATTAGTGAGCCTGGTTACCCCCTCTCGGAACCACAGACTTAGAAATCGCCAGCTCATATACAGTGCATAAAATATATTTATCTATATACCCTTATACACTATTTTAATAAAAAATATCACAAAATTCTTCTAAGTCCCTCGGGAAGAGTGAAAGACGCGCACGTTCATTTTCAGAGCTCCTAGACCTTCCTATAAGAAGTTAGCCAAAAAGTAGCTTCGAAAAACGCTTAGGTTAAGTTTCAGAGTTGCTTCTAATGTACCAAAGTTGGACTTAGACATAATTTCACTCTCACAACATTATGGCTGGTTGGAGACAGTCCGAACCACAAGTACCGGGTCCATGGTTCTGGGCGTATACTGGGGGGACGGGGACGACTCCCATTAACCCCTGACTATACCGGGGATACGCTTATCACAATGCCTTTCTGGTCTGTGCTGAAGCAGGGCATTCTGGCAGCCAAGTGGCTTGACCTTTATTAGTGAGCCTGGTTACCCCCTCTCGGAACCACAGACTTAGAAATCGCCAGCTCATATACAGTGCATAAAATATATTTATCTATATACCCTTATACATTATTTTAATAAAAAATATCACAAAATTATTCTAAGTCCCTCGGAAAGAGTGAAAGACGCGCACGTTCATTTTCAGAGCTCCTAGACCTTCCTATAAGAAGTTAGCCAAAAAGTAGCTTCGAAAAACGCTTAGGTTAAGTTTCAGAGTTGCTTCTAATGTACCAAAGCTGGACTTAGACATAATTTCACTCTCACAACATTATGGCTGGTTGGAGACAGTCCGAACCACAAGTACCGGGTCCATGGTTCTGGGCGTGTACTGGGGGGACGGGGACGACTCCCATTAACCCCTGACTATACCGGGGATACGCTTATCACAATGCCTTTCTGGTCTGTGCTGAAGCAGGGCATTCTGGCAGCCAAGTGGCTTGACCTTTATTAGTGAGCCTGGTTACCCCCTCTCGGAACCACAGACTTAGAAATCGCCAGCTCATATACAGTGCATAAAATAAATTTATATATATACCCTTATACTGTACACCATTTTAATAAAAAATATCACAAAATTCTTCTAAGTCCCTCGGGAAGAGTGAAAGACGCGCACGTTCATTTTCAGAGCTCCTAGACCTTCCTATAAGAAGTTAGCCAAAAAGTAGCTTCGAAAAACGCTTAGGTTAAGTTTCAGAGTTGCTTCTAAAGTACCAAAGCTGGACTTAGACATAATTTCACTCTCACAACATTATGGCTGGTTGGATACCGTCCGAACCACAAGTATCGGGTCCATGGTTCTGGGCGTATACTGGGGGGACGGGGACGACTGCCATTAACCCCTGACTATACCGGGGATACGCTTATCACAATGCCTTTCTGGTCTGTGCTGAAGCAGGGCATTCTGGCAGCCAAGTGTCTTGACCTTTATTAGTGAGCCTGGTTACCCCCTCTCGGAACCACAGACTTAGAAATCGCCAGCTCATATACAGTGCATAAAATATATTTATCTATATACCCTTATACACTATTTTAATAAAAAATATCACAAAATTCTTCTAAGTCCCTCGGGAAGAGTGAAAGACGCGCACGTTCATTTTCAGAGCTCCTAGACCTTCCTATAAGAAGTTAGCCAAAAAGTAGCTTCGAAAAACGCTTAGGTTAAGTTTCAGAGTTGCTTCTAATGTACCAAAGTTGGACTTAGACATAATTTCACTCTCACAACATTATGGCTGGTTGGAGACAGTCCGAACCACAAGTACCGGGTCCATGGTTCTGGGCGTATACTGGGGGGACGGGGACGACTCCCATTAACCCCTGACTATACCGGGGATACGCTTATCACAATGCCTTTCTGGTCTGTGCTGAAGCAGGGCATTCTGGCAGCCAAGTGGCTTGACCTTTATTAGTGAGCCTGGTTACCCCCTCTCGGAACCACAGACTTAGAAATCGCCAGCTCATATACATTGCATACAATAAATTTATATATATACCCTTATACTGTACACCATTTTAATAAAAAATATCACAAAATTCTTCTAAGTCCCTCGGGAAGAGTGAAAGACGCGCACGTTCATTTTCAGAGCTCCTAGACCTTCCTATAAGAAGTTAGCTAAAAAGTAGCTTCGAAAAACGCTTAGGTTAAGTTTCAGAGTTGCTTCTAATGTACCAAAGCTGGACTTAGACATAATTTCACTCTCACAACATTATGGCTGGTTGGAGAGAGTCCGAACCACAAGTACCGGGTCCATGGTTCTGGGCGTATACTGGGGGGACGGGGACGACTCCCATTAACCCCTGACTATACCGGGGATACGCTTATCACAATGCCTTTCTGGTCTGTGCTGAAGCAGGGCATTCTGGCAGCCAAGTGGCTTGACCTTTATTAGTGAGCCTGGTTACCCCCTCTCGGAACCACAGACTTAGAAATCGCCAGCTCATATACATTGCATACAATAAATTTATATATATACCCTTATACTGTACACCATTTTAATAAAAAATATCACAAAATTCTTCTAAGTCCCTCGGGAAGAGTGAAAGACGCGCACGTTCATTTTCAGAGCTCCTAGACCTTCCTATAAGAAGTTAGCCAAAAAGTAGCTTCGAAAAACGCTTAGGTTAAGTTTCAGAGTTGCTTCTAATGTACCAAAGCTGGACTTAGACATAATTTCACTCTCACAACATTATGGCTGGTTGGAGACAGTCCGAACCACAAGTACCGGGTCCATGGTTCTGGGCGTGTACTGGGGGGACGGGGACGACTCCCATTAACCCCTGACTATACCGGGGATACGCTTATCACAATGCCTTTCTGGTCTGTGCTGAAGCAGGGCATTCTGGCAGCCAAGTGGCTTGACCTTTATTAGTGAGCCTGGTTACCCCCTCTCGGAACCACAGACTTAGAAATCGCCAGCTCATATACAGTGCATAAAATAAATTTATATATATACCCTTATACTGTACACCATTTTAATAAAAAATATCACAAAATTCTTCTAAGTCCCTCGGGAAGAGTGAAAGAGGCGCACGTTCATTTTCAGAGCTCCTAGACCTTCCTATAAGAAGTTAGCCAAAAAGTAGCTTCGAAAAACGCTTAGGTTAAGTTTCAGAGTTGCTTCTAAAGTACCAAAGCTGGACTTAGACATAATTTCACTCTCACAACATTATGGCTGGTTGGATACCGTCCGAACCACAAGTATCGGGTCCATGGTTCTGGGCGTATACTGGGGGGACGGGGACGACTGCCATTAACCCCTGACTATACCGGGGATACGCTTATCACAATGCCTTTCTGGTCTGTGCTGAAGCAGGGCATTCTGGCAGCCAAGTGGCTTGACCTTTATTAGTGAGCCTGGTTACCCCCTCTCGGAACCACAGACTTAGAAATCGCCAGCTCATATACAGTGCATAAAATATATTTATCTATATACCCTTATACACTATTTTAATAAAAAATATCACAAAATTCTTCTAAGTCCCTCGGGAAGAGTGAAAGACGCGCACGTTCATTTTCAGAGCTCCTAGACCTTCCTATAAGAAGTTAGCCAAAAAGTAGCTTCGAAAAACGCTTAGGTTAAGTTTCAGAGTTGCTTCTAATGTACCAAAGTTGGACTTAGACATAATTTCACTCTCACAACATTATGGCTGGTTGGAGACAGTCCGAACCACAAGTACCGGGTCCATGGTTCTGGGCGTATACTGGGGGGACGGGGACGACTCCCATTAACCCCTGACTATACCGGGGATACGCTTATCACAATGCCTTTCTGGTCTGTGCTGAAGCAGGGCATTCTGGCAGCCAAGTGGCTTGACCTTTATTAGTGAGCCTGATTACCCCCTCTCGGAACCACAGACTTAGAAATCGCCAGCTCATATACAGTGCATAAAATATATTTATCTATATACCCTTATACACTATTTTAATAAAAAATATCACAAAATTCTTCTAAGTCCCTCGGGAAGAGTGAAAGACGCGCACGTTCATTTTCAGAGCTCCTAGACCTTCCTATAAGAAGTTAGCCAAAAAGTAGCTTCGAAAAACGCTTAGGTTAAGTTTCAGAGTTGCTTCTAATGTACCAAAGCTGGACTTAGACATAATTTCACTCTCACAACATTATGGCTGGTTGGAGACAGTCCGAACCACAAGTACCGGGTCCATGGTTCTGGGCGTGTACTGGGGGGACGGGGACGACTCCCATTAACCCCTGACTATACCGGGGATACGCTTATCACAATGCCTTTCTGGTCTGTGCTGAAGCAGGGCATTCTGGCAGCCAAGTGGCTTGACCTTTATTAGTGAGCCTGGTTACCCCCTCTCGGAACCACAGACTTAGAAATCGCCAGCTCATATACAGTGCATAAAATAAATTTATATATATACCCTTATACTGTACACCATTTTAATAAAAAATATCACAAAATTCTTCTAAGTCCCTCGGGAAGAGTGAAAGACGCGCACGTTCATTTTCAGAGCTCCTAGACCTTCCTATAAGAAGTTAGCCAAAAAGTAGCTTCGAAAAACGCTTAGGTTAAGTTTCAGAGTTGCTTCTAATGTACCAAAGTTGGACTTAGACATAATTTCACTCTCACAACATTATGGCTGGTTGGAGACAGTCCGAACCACAAGTACCGGGTCCATGGTTCTGGGCGTATACTGGGGGGACGGGGACGACTCCCATTAACCCCTGACTATACCGGGGATACGCTTATCACAATGCCTTTCTGGTCTGTGCTGAAGCAGGGCATTCTGGCAGCCAAGTGGCTTGACCTTTATTAGTGAGCCTGGTTACCCCCTCTCGGAACCACAGACTTAGAAATCGCCAGCTCATATACAGTGCATACAATAAATTTATATATATACCCTTATACTGTACACCATTTTAATAAAAAATATCACAAAATTCTTCTAAGTCCCTCGGGAAGAGTGAAAGACGCGCACGTTCATTTTCAGAGCTCCTAGACCTTCCTATAAGAAGTTAGCCAAAAAGTAGATTCGAAAAACGCTTAGGTTAAGTTTCAGAGTTGCTTCTAATGTACCAAAGCTGGACTTAGACATAATTTCACTCTCACAACATTATGGCTGGTTGGAGACAGTCCGAACCACAAGTACCGGGTCCATGGTTCTGGGCGTGTACTGGGGGGACGGGGACGACTCCCATTAACCCCTGACTATACCGGGGATACGCTTATCACAATGCCTTTCTGGTCTGTGCTGAAGCAGGGCATTCTGGCAGCCAAGTGGCTTGACCTTTATTAGTGAGCCTGGTTACCCCCTCTCGGAACCACAGACTTAGAAATCGCCAGCTCATATACAGTGCATAAAATAAATTTATATATATACCCTTATACTGTACACCATTTTAATAAAAAATATCACAAAATTCTTCTAAGTCCCTCGGGAAGAGTGAAAGACGCGCACGTTCATTTTCAGAGCTCCTAGACCTTCCTATAAGAAGTTAGCCAAAAAGTAGGTTCGAAAAACGCTTAGGTTAAGTTTCAGAGTTGCTTCTAAAGTACCAAAGCTGGACTTAGACATAATTTCACTCTCACAACATTATGGCTGGTTGGATACCGTCCGAACCACAAGTATCGGGTCCATGGTTCTGGGCGTATACTGGGGGGACGGGGACGACTGCCATTAACCCCTGACTATACCGGGGATACGCTTATCACAATGCCTTTCTGGTCTGTGCTGAAGCAGGGCATTCTGGCAGCCAAGTGGCTTGACCTTTATTAGTGAGCCTGGTTACCCCCTCTCGGAACCACAGACTTAGAAATCGCCAGCTCATATACAGTGCATAAAATATATTTATCTATATACCCTTATACACTATTTTAATAAAAAATATCACAAAATTCTTCTAAGTCCCTCGGGAAGAGTGAAAGACGCGCACGTTCATTTTCAGAGCTCCTAGACCTTCCTATAAGAAGTTAGCCAAAAAGTAGCTTCGAAAAACGCTTAGGTTAAGTTTCAGAGTTGCTTCTAATGTACCAAAGTTGGACTTAGACATAATTTCACTCTCACAACATTATGGCTGGTTGGAGACAGTCCGAACCACAAGTACCGGGTCCATGGTTCTGGGCGTATACTGGGGGGACGGGGACGACTCCCATTAACCCCTGACTATACCGGGGATACGCTTATCACAATGCCTTTCTGGTCTGTGCTGAAGCAGGGCATTCTGGCAGCCAAGTGGCTTGACCTTTATTAGTGAGCCTGGTTACCCCCTCTCGGAACCACAGACTTAGAAATCGCCAGCTCATATACATTGCATACAATAAATTTATATATATACCCTTATACTGTACACCATTTTAATAAAAAATATCACAAAATTCTTCTAAGTCCCTCGGGAAGAGTGAAAGACGCGCACGTTCATTTTCAGAGCTCCTAGACCTTCCTATAAGAAGTTAGCCAAAAAGTAGCTTCGAAAAACGCTTAGGTTAAGTTTCAGAGTTGCTTCTAATGTACCAAAGCTGGACTTAGACATAATTTCACTCTCACAACATTATGGCTGGTTGGAGAGAGTCCGAACCACAAGTACTGGGTCCATGGTTCTGGGCGTATACTGGGGGGACGGGGACGACTCCCATTAACCCCTGACTATACCGGGGATACGCTTATCACAATGCCTTTCTGGTCTGTGCTGAAGCAGGGCATTCTGGCAGCCAAGTGGCTTGACCTTTATTAGTGAGCCTGGTTACCCCCTCTCGGAACCACAGACTTAGAAATCGCCAGCTCATATACAGTGCATAAAATATATTTATCTATATACCCTTATACATTATTTTAATAAAAAATATCACAAAATTATTCTAAGTCCCTCGGGAAGAGTGAAAGACGCGCACATTCATTTTCAGAGCTCCTAGACCTTCCTATAAGAAGTTAGCCAAAAAGTAGCTTCGAAAAACGCTTAGGTTAAGTTTCAGAGTTGCTTCTAATGTACCAAAGCTGGACTTAGACATAATTTCACTCTCACAACATTATGGCTGGTTGGAGACAGTCCGAACCACAAGTACCGGGTCCATGGTTCTGGGCGTGTACTGGGGGGACGGGGACGACTCCCATTAACCCCTGACTATACCGGGGATACGCTTATCACAATGCCTTTCTGGTCTGTGCTGAAGCAGGGCATTCTGGCAGCCAAGTGGCTTGACCTTTATTAGTGAGCCTGGTTACCCCCTCTCGGAACCACAGACTTAGAAATCGCCAGCTCATATAGAGTGCATAAAATAAATTTATATATATACCCTTATACTGTACACCATTTTAATAAAAAATATCACAAAATTCTTCTAAGTCCCTCGGGAAGAGTGAAAGACGCGCACGTTCATTTTCAGAGCTCCTAGACCTTCCTATAAGAAGTTAGCCAAAAAGTAGCTTCGAAAAACGCTTAGGTTAAGTTTCAGAGTTGCTTCTAATGTACCAAAGTTGGACTTAGACATAATTTCACTCTCACAACATTATGGCTGGTTGGAGACAGTCCGAACCACAAGTACCGGGTCCATGGTTCTGGGCGTATACTGGGGGGACGGGGACGACTCCCATTAACCCCTGACTATACCGGGGATACGCTTATCACAATGCCTTTCTGGTCTGTGCTGAAGCAGGGCATTCTGGCAGCCAAGTGGCTTGACCTTTATTAGTGAGCCTGGTTACCCCCTCTCGGAACCACAGACTTAGAAATCGCCAGCTCATATACAGTGCATACAATAAATTTATATATATACCCTTATACTGTACACCATTTTAATAAAAAATATCACAAAATTCTTCTAAGTCCCTCGGGAAGAGTGAAAGACGCGCACGTTCATTTTCAGAGCTCCTAGACCTTCCTATAAGAAGTTAGCCAAAAAGTAGCTTCGAAAAACGCTTAGGTTAAGTTTCAGAGTTGCTTCTAATGTACCAAAGCTGGACTTAGACATAATTTCACTCTCACAACATTATGGCTGGTTGGAGAGAGTCCGAACCACAAGTACCGGGTCCATGGTTCTGGGCGTATACTGGGGGGACGGGGACGACTCCCATTAACCCCTGACTATACCGGGGATACGCTTATCACAATGCCTTTCTGGTCTGTGCTGAAGCAGGGCATTCTGGCAGCCAAGTGGCTTGACCTTTATTAGTGAGCCTGGTTACCCCCTCTCGGAACCACAGACTTAGAAATCGCCAGCTCATATACAGTGCATAAAATAAATTTATATATATACCCTTATACTGTACACCATTTTAATAAAAAATATCACAAAATTCTTCTAAGTCCCTCGGGAAGAGTGAAAGACGCGCACGTTCATTTTCAGAGCTCCTAGACCTTCCTATAAGAAGTTAGCCAAAAAGTAGCTTCGAAAAACGCTTAGGTTAAGTTTCAGAGTTGCTTCTAATGTACCAAAGCTGGACTTAGACATAATTTCACTCTCACAACATTATGGCTGGTTGGAGAGAGTCCGAACCACAAGTACCGGGTCCATGGTTCTGGGCGTATACTGGGGGGACGGGGACGACTCCCATTAACCCCTGACTATACCGGGGATACGCTTATCACAATGCCTTTCTGGTCTGTGCTGAAGCAGGGCATTCTGGCAGCCAAGTGGCTTGACCTTTATTAGTGAGCCTGGTTACCCCCTCTCGGAACCACAGACTTAGAAATCGCCAGCTCATATACAGTGCATAAAATATATTTATCTATATACCCTTATACATTATTTTAATAAAAAATATCACAAAATTATTCTAAGTCCCTCGGGAAGAGTGAAAGACGCGCACGTTCATTTTCAGAGCTCCTAGACCTTCCTATAAGAAGTTAGCCAAAAAGTAGCTTCGAAAAACGCTTAGGTTAAGTTTCAGAGTTGCTTCTAATGTACCAAAGCTGGACTTAGACATAATTTCACTCTCACAACATTATGGCTGGTTGGAGACAGTCCGAACCACAAGTACCGGGTCCATGGTTCTGGGCGTGTACTGGGGGGACGGGGACGACTCCCATTAACCCCTGACTATACCGGGGATACGCTTATCACAATGCCTTTCTGGTCTGTGCTGAAGCAGGGCATTCTGGCAGCCAAGTGGCTTGACCTTTATTAGTGAGCCTGGTTACCCCCTCTCGGAACCACAGACTTAGAAATCGCCAGCTCATATACAGTGCATAAAATAAATTTATATATATACCCTTATACTGTACACCATTTTAATAAAAAATATCACAAAATTCTTCTAAGTCCCTCGGGAAGAGTGAAAGACGCGCACGTTCATTTTCAGAGCTCCTAGACCTTCCTATAAGAAGTTAGCCAAAAAGTAGCTTCGAAAAACGCTTAGGTTAAGTTTCAGAGTTGCTTCTAATGTACCAAAGTTGGACTTAGACATAATTTCACTCTCACAACATTATGGCTGGTTGGAGACAGTCCGAACCACAAGTACCGGGTCCATGGTTCTGGGCGTATACTGGGGGGACGGGGACGACTCCCATTAACCCCTGACTATACCGGGGATACGCTTATCACAATGCCTTTCTGGTCTGTGCTGAAGCAGGGCATTCTGGCAGCCAAGTGGCTTGACCTTTATTAGTGAGCCTGGTTACCCCCTCTCGGAACCACAGACTTAGAAATCGCCAGCTCATATACAGTGCATACAATAAATTTATATATATACCCTTATACTGTACACCATTTTAATAAAAAATATCACAAAATTCTTCTAAGTCCCTCGGGAAGAGTGAAAGACGCGCACGTTCATTTTGAGAGCTCCTAGACCTTCCTATAAGAAGTTAGCCAAAAAGTAGCTTCGAAAAACGCTTAGGTTAAGTTTCAGAGTTGCTTCTAATGTACCAAAGCTGGACTTAGACATAATTTCACTCTCACAACATTATGGCTGGTTGGAGACAGTCCGAACCACAAGTACCGGGTCCATGGTTCTGGGCGTATACTGGGGGGACGGGGACGACTCCCATTAACCCCTGACTATACCGGCGATACGCTTATCACAATGCCTTTCTGGTCTGTGCTGAAGCAGGGCATTCTGGCAGCCAAGTGGCTTGACCTTTATTAGTGAGCCTGGTTACCCCCTCTCGGAACCACAGACTTAGAAATCGCCAGCTCATATACAGTGCATAAAATATATTTATCTTTATACCCTTATACACTATTTTAATAAAAAATATCACAAAATTCTTCTAAGTCCCTCGGGAAGAGTGAAAGACGCGCACGTTCATTTTCAGAGCTCCTAGACCTTCCGATAAGAAGTTAGCCAAAAAGTAGCTTCGAAAAACGCTTAGGTTAAGTTTCAGAGTTGCTTCTAATGTACCAAAGCTGGACTTAGACATAATTTCACTCTCACAACATTATGGCTGGTTGGAGACAGTCCGAACCACAAGTACCGGGTCCATGGTTCTGGGCGTGTACTGGGGGGACGGGGACGACTCCCATTAACCCCTGACTATACCGGGGATACGCTTATCACAATGCCTTTCTGGTCTGTGCTGAAGCAGGGCATTCTGGCAGCCAAGTGGCTTGACCTTTATTAGTGAGCCTGGTTACCCCCTCTCGGAACCACAGACTTAGAAATCGCCAGCTCATATACAGTGCATAAAATAAATTTATATATATACCCTTATACTGTACACCATTTTAATAAAAAATATCACAAAATTCTTCTAAGTCCCTCGGGAAGAGTGAAAGACGCGCACGTTCATTTTCAGAGCTCCTAGACCTTCCTATAAGAAGTTAGCCAAAAAGTAGCTTCGAAAAACGCTTAGGTTAAGTTTCAGAGTTGCTTCTAATGTACCAAAGTTGGACTTAGACATAATTTCACTCTCACAACATTATGGCTGGTTGGAGACAGTCCGAACCACAAGTACCGGGTCCATGGTTCTGGGCGTATACTGGGGGGACGGGGACGACTCCCATTAACCCCTGACTATACCGGGGATACGCTTATCACAATGCCTTTCTGGTCTGTGCTGAAGCAGGGCATTCTGGCAGCCAAGTGGCTTGACCTTTATTAGTGAGCCTGGTTACCCCCTCTCGGAACCACAGACTTAGAAATCGCCAGCTCATATACAGTGCATACAATAAATTTATATATATACCCTTATACTGTACACCATTTTAATAAAAAATATCACAAAATTCTTCTAAGTCCCTCGGGAAGAGTGAAAGACGCGCACGTTCATTTTCAGAGCTCCTAGACCTTCCTATAAGAAGTTAGCCAAAAAGTAGCTTCGAAAAACGCTTAGGTTAAGTTTCAGAGTTGCTTCTAATGTACCAAAGCTGGACTTAGACATAATTTCACTCTCACAACATTATGGCTGGTTGGAGACAGTCCGAACCACAAGTACCGGGTCCATGGTTCTGGGCGTATACTGGGGGGACGGGGACGACTCCCATTAACCCCTGACTATACCGGCGATACGCTTATCACAATGCCTTTCTGGTCTGTGCTGAAGCAGGGCATTCTGGCAGCCAAGTGGCTTGACCTTTATTAGTGAGCCTGGTTACCCCCTCTCGGAACCACAGACTTAGAAATCGCCAGCTCATATACAGTGCATAAAATATATTTATCTATATACCCTTATACACTATTTTAATAAAAAATATCACAAAATTCTTCTAAGTCCCTCGGGAAGAGTGAAAGACGCGCACGTTCATTTTCAGAGCTCCTAGACCTTCCGATAAGAAGTTAGCCAAAAAGTAGCTTCGAAAAACGCTTAGGTTAAGTTTCAGAGTTGCTTCTAATGTACCAAAGCTGGACTTAGACATAATTTCACTCTCACAACATTATGGCTGGTTGGAGACAGTCCGAACCACAAGTACCGGGTCCATGGTTCTGGACGTATACTGGGGGGACGGGGACGACTCCCATTAACCCCTGACTATACCGGGGATACGCTTATCACAATGCCTTTCTGGTCTGTGCTGAAGCAGGGCATTCTGGCAGCCAAGTGGCTTGACCTTTATTAGTGAGCCTGGTTACCCCCTCTCGGAACCACAGACTTAGAAATCGCCAGCTCATATACAGTGCATAAAATATATTTATCTATATACCCTTATACACTATTTTAATAAAAAATATCACAAAATTCTTCTAAGTCCCTCGGTAAGAGTGAAAGACGCGCACGTTCATTTTCAGAGCTCCTAGACCTTCCGATAAGAAGTTAGTAAAAAGTAGCTTCGAAAAACGCTTAGGTTAAGTTTCAGAGTTGCTTCTAATGTACCAAAGCTGGACTTAGACATAATTTCACTCTCACAACATTATGGCTGGTTGGAGACAGTCCGAACCACAAGTACCGGGTCCATGGTTCTGGGCGTATACTGGGGGGACGGGGACGACTCCCATTAACCCCTGACTATACCGGGGATACGCTTATCACAATGCCTTTCTGGTCTGTGCTGAAGCAGGGCATTCTGGCAGCCAAGTGGCTTGACCTTTATTAGTGAGCCTGGTTACCCCCTCTCGGAACCACAGACTTAGAAATCGCCAGCTCATATACAGTGCATAAAATAAATTTATATATATACCCTTATACTGTACACCATTTTAATAAAAAATATCACAAAATTCTTCTAAGTCCCTCGGGAAGAGTGAAAGACGCGCACATTCATTTTCAGAGCTCCTAGACCTTCCTATAAGAAGTTAGCCAAAAAGTAGCTTCGAAAAACGCTTAGGTTAAGTTTCAGAGTTGCTTCTAATGTACCAAAGCTGGACTTAGACATAATTTCACTCTCACAACATTATGGCTGGTTGGAGAGAGTCCGAACCACAAGTACCGGGTCCATGGTTCTGGGCGTATACTGGGGGGACGGGGACGACTGCCATTAACCCCTGACTATACCGGGGATACGCTTATCACAATGCCTTTCTGGTCTGTGCTGAAGCAGGGCATTCTGGCAGCCAAGTGGCTTGACCTTTATTAGTGAGCCTGGTTACCCCCTCTCGGAACCACAGACTTAGAAATCGCCAGCTCATATACAGTGCATAAAATATATTTATCTATATACCCTTATACACTATTTTAATAAAAAATATCACAAAATTCTTCTAAGTCCCTCGGGAAGAGTGAAAGACGCGCACGTTCATTTTCAGAGCTCCTAGGCCTTCCTATAAGAAGTTAGCCAAAAAGTAGCTTCGAAAAACGCTTAGGTTAAGTTTCAGAGTTGCTTCTAATGTACCAAAGCTGGACTTAGACATAATTTCACTCTCACAACATTATGGCTGGTTGGAGACAGTCCGAACCACAAGTACGGGGTCCATGGTTCTGGGCGTATACTGGGGGGACGGGGACGACTCCCATTAACCCCTGACTATACCGGGGATACGCTTATCACAATGCCTTTCTGGTCTGTGCTGAAGCAGGGCATTCTGGCAGCCAAGTGGCTTGACCTTTATTAGTGAGCCTGGTTACCCCCTCTCGGAACCACAGACTTAGAAATCGCCAGCTCATATACAGTGCATAAAATAAATTTATATATATACCCTTATACTGTACACCATTTTAATAAAAAATATCACAAAATTCTTCTAAGTCCCTCGGGAAGAGTGAAAGACGCGCACGTTCATTTTCAGAGCTCCTAGACCTTCCTATAAGAAGTTAGCCAAAAAGTAGCTTCGAAAAACGCTTAGGTTAAGTTTCAGAGTTGCTTCTAATGTACCAAAGCTGGACTTAGACATAATTTCACTCTCACAACATTATGGCTGGTTGGAGACAGTCCGAACCACAAGTACCGGGTCCATGGTTCTGGGCGTGTACTGGGGGGACGGGGACGACTCCCATTAACCCCTGACTATACCGGGGATACGCTTATCACAATGCCTTTCTGGTCTGTGCTGAAGCAGGGCATTCTGGCAGCCAAGTGGCTTGACCTTTATTAGTGAGCCTGGTTACCCCCTCTCGGAACCACAGACTTAGAAATCGCCAGCTCATATACAGTGCATAAAATATATTTATCTATATACCCTTATACACTATTTTAATAAAAAATATCACAAAATTCTTCTAAGTCCCTCGGGAAGAGTGAAAGACGCGCACATTCATTTTCAGAGCTCCTAGACCTTCCTATAAGAAGTTAGCCAAAAAGTAGCTTCGAAAAACGCTTAGGTTAAGTTTCAGAGTTGCTTCTAATGTACCAAAGCTGGACTTAGACATAATTTCACTCTCACAACATTATGGCTGGTTGGAGAGAGTCCGAACCACAAGTACCGGGTCCATGGTTCTGGGCGTATACTGGGGGGACGGGGACGACTGCCATTAACCCCTGACTATACCGGGGATACGCTTATCACAATGCCTTTCTGGTCTGTGCTGAAGCAGGGCATTCTGGCAGCCAAGTGGCTTGACCTTTATTAGTGAGCCTGGTTACCCCCTCTCGGAACCACAGACTTAGAAATCGCCAGCTCATATACAGTGCATAAAATATATTTATCTATATACCCTTATACACTATTTTAATAAAAAATATCACAAAATTCTTCTAAGTCCCTCGGGAAGAGTGAAAGACGCGCACGTTCATTTTCAGAGCTCCTAGACCTTCCTATAAGAAGTTAGCCAAAAAGTAGCTTCGAAAAACGCTTAGGTTAAGTTTCAGAGTTGCTTCTAATGTACCAAAGCTGGACTTAGACATAATTTCACTCTCACAACATTATGGCTGGTTGGAGACAGTCCGAACCACAAGTACGGGGTCCATGGTTCTGGGCGTATACTGGGGGGACGGGGACGACTCCCATTAACCCCTGACTATACCGGGGATACGCTTATCACAATGCCTTTCTGGTCTGTGCTGAAGCAGGGCATTCTGGCAGCCAAGTGGCTTGACCTTTATTAGTGAGCCTGGTTACCCCCTCTCGGAACCACAGACTTAGAAATCGCCAGCTCATATACAGTGCATAAAATAAATTTATATATATACCCTTATACTGTACACCATTTTAATAAAAAATATCACAAAATTCTTCTAAGTCCCTCGGGAAGAGTGAAAGACGCGCACGTTCATTTTCAGAGCTCCTAGACCTTCCTATAAGAAGTTAGCCAAAAAGTAGCTTCGAAAAACGCTTAGGTTAAGTTTCAGAGTTGCTTCTAATGTACCAAAGCTGGACTTAGACATAATTTCACTCTCACAACATTATGGCTGGTTGGAGACAGTCCGAACCACAAGTACCGGGTCCATGGTTCTGGGCGTGTACTGGGGGGACGGGGACGACTCCCATTAACCCCTGACTATACCGGGGATACGCTTATCACAATGCCTTTCTGGTCTGTGCTGAAGCAGGGCATTCTGGCAGCCAAGTGGCTTGACCTTTATTAGTGAGCCTGGTTACCCCCTCTCGGAACCACAGACTTAGAAATCGCCAGCTCATATACAGTGCATACAATAAATTTATATATATACCCTTATACTGTACACCATTTTAATAAAAAATATCACAAAATTCTTCTAAGTCCCTCGGGAAGAGTGAAAGACGCGCACGTTCATTATCAGAGCTCCTAGACCTTCCTATAAGAAGTTAGCCAAAAAGTAGCTTCGAAAAACGCTTAGGTTAAGTTTCAGAGTTGCTTCTAATGTACCAAAGCTGGACTTAGACATAATTTCACTCTCACAACATTATGGCTGGTTGGAGACAGTCCGAACCACAAGTACCGGGTCCATGGTTCTGGGCGTATACTGGGGGGACGGGGACGACTGCCATTAACCCCTTACTATACCGGGGATACGCTTATCACAATGCCTTTCTGGTCTGTGCTGAAGCAGGGCATTCTGGCAGCCAAGTGGCTTGACCTTTATTAGTGAGCCTGGTTACCCCCTCTCGGAACCACAGACTTAGAAATCGCCAGCTCATATACAGTGCATAAAATATATTTATCTATATACCCTTATACACTATTTTAATAAAAAATATCACAAAATTCTTCTAAGTCCCTCGGGAAGAGTGAAAGACGCGCACGTTCATTTTCAGAGCTCCTAGACCTTCCTATAAGAAGTTAGCCAAAAAGTAGCTTCGAAAAACGCTTAGGTTAAGTTTCAGAGTTGCTTCTAATGTACCAAAGCTGGACTTAGACATAATTTCACTCTCACAACATTATGGCTGGTTGGAGAGAGTCAGAACCACAAGTACCGGGTCCATGGTTCTGGGCGTATACTGGGGGGACGGGGACGACTCCCATTAACCCCTGACTATACGGGGATACGCTTATCACAATGCCTTTCTGGTCTGTGCTGAAGCAGGGCATTCTGGCAGCCAAGTGGCTTGACCTTTATTAGTGAGCCTGGTTACCCCCTCTCGGAACCACAGACTTAGAAATCGCCAGCTCATATACAGTGCATAAAATATATTTATCTATATACCCTTATACACTATTTTAATAAAAAATATCACAAAATTCTTCTAAGTCCCTCGGGAAGAGTGAAAGACGCGCACGTTCATTTTCAGAGCTCCTAGACCTTCCTATAAGAAGTTAGCCAAAAAGTAGCTTCGAAAAACGCTTAGGTTAAGTTTCAGAGTTGCTTCTAATGTACCAAAGCTGGACTTAGACATAATTTCACTCTCACAACATTATGGCTGGTTGGAGACAGTCCGAACCACAAGTACCGGGTCCATGGTTCTGGGCGTATACTGGGGGGACGGGGACGACTGCCATTAACCCCTGACTATACCGGGGATACGCTTATCACAATGCCTTTCTGGTCTGTGCTGAAGCAGGGCATTCTGGCAGCCAAGTGGCTTGACCTTTATTAGTGAGCCTGGTTACCCCCTCTCGGAACCACAGACTTAGAAATCGCCAGCTCATATACAGTGCATAAAATATATTTATCTATATACCCTTATACACTATTTTAATAAAAAATATCACAAAATTCTTCTAAGTCCCTCGGGAAGAGTGAAAGACGCGCACGTTCATTTTCAGAGCTCCTAGACCTTCCTATAAGAAGTTAGCCAAAAAGTAGCTTCGAAAAACGCTTAGGTTAAGTTTCAGAGTTGCTTCTAATGTACCAAAGCTGGACTTAGACATAATTTCACTCTCACAACATTATGGCTGGTTGGAGAGAGTCAGAACCACAAGTACCGGGTCCATGGTTCTGGGCGTATACTGGGGGGACGGGGACGACTCCCATTAACCCCTGACTATACGGGGATACGCTTATCACAATGCCTTTCTGGTCTGTGCTGAAGCAGGGCATTCTGGCAGCCAAGTGGCTTTGCCCTTGTTAGTGAGCCTGGTTACCCCCTCTCGGAACCACAGACTTAGAAATCGCCAGCTCATATACAGTGCATAAAATATATTTATCTATATACCCTTATACACTATTTTAATAAAAAATATCACAAAATTCTTCTAAGTCCCTCGGGAAGAGTGAAAGACGCGCACGTTCATTTTCAGAGCTCCTAGACCTTCCTATAAGAAGTTAGCCAAAAAGTAGCTTCGAAAAACGCTTAGGTTAAGTTTCAGAGTTGCTTCTAATGTACCAAAGCTGGACTTAGACATAATTTCACTCTCACAACATTATGGCTGGTTGGAGACAGTCCGAACCACAAGTACCGGGTCCATGGTTCTGGGCGTATACTGGGGGGACGGGGACGACTCCCATTAACCCCTGACTATACCGGGGATACGCTTATCACAATGCCTTTCTGGTCTGTGCTGAAGCAGGGCATTCTGGCAGCCAAGTGGCTTGACCTTTATTAGTGAGCCTGGTTACCCCCTCTCGGAACCACAGACTTAGAAATCGCCAGCTCATATACAGTGCATACAATAAATTTATATATATACCCTTATACTGTACACCATTTTAATAAAAAATATCACAAAATTCTTCTAAGTCCCTCGGGAAGAGTGAAAGACGCGCACGTTCATTTTCAGAGCTCCTAGACCTTCCTATAAGAAGTTAGCCAAAAAGTAGCTTCGAAAAACGCTTAGGTTAAGTTTCAGAGTTGCTTCTAATGTACCAAAGCTGGACTTAGACATAATTTCACTCTCACAACATTATGGCTGGTTGGAGAGAGTCCGAACCACAAGTACCGGGTCCATGGTTCTGGGCGTATACTGGGGGGACGGGGACGACTCCCATTAACCCCTGACTATACGGGGATACGCTTATCACAATGCCTTTCTGATCTGTGCTGAAGCAGGGCATGCTGGCAGCCAAGTGGCTTGACCTTTATTAGTGAGCCTGGTTACCCCCTCTCGGAACCACAGACTTAGAAATCGCCAGCTCATATACAGTGCATAAAATATATTTATCTATATACCCTTATACACTATTTTAATAAAAAATATCACAAAATTCTTCTAAGTCCCTCGGGAAGAGTGAAAGACGCGCACGTTCATTTTCAGAGCTCCTAGACCTTCCTATAAGAAGTTAGCCAAAAAGTAGTTTCGAAAAACGCTTAGGTTAAGTTTCAGAGTTGCTTCTAATGTACCAAAGCTGGACTTAGACATAATTTCACTCTCACAACATTATGGCTGGTTGGAGAGAGTCCGAACCACAAGTACCGGGTCCATGGTTCTGGGCGTATACTGGGGGGACGGGGACGACTCCCATTAACCCCTGACTATACCGGGGATACGCTTATCACAATGCCTTTCTGGTCTGTGCTGAAGCAGGGCATTCTGGCAGCCAAGTGGCTTGACCTTTATTAGTGAGCCTGGTTACCCCCTCTCGGAACCACAGACTTAGAAATCGCCAGCTCATATACAGTGCATAAAATATATTTATCTATATACCCTTATACACTATTTTAATAAAAAATATCACAAAATTCTTCTAAGTCCCTCGGGAAGAGTGAAAGACGCGCACGTTCATTTTCAGAGCTCCTAGACCTTCCTATAAGAAGTTAGCCAAAAAGTAGCTTCGAAAAACGCTTAGGTTAAGTTTCAGAGTTGCTTCTAATGTACCAAAGCTGGACTTAGACATAATTTCACTCTCACAACATTATGGCTGGTTGGAGAGAGTCCGAACCACAAGTACCGGGTCCATGGTTCTGTGCGTATACTGGGGGGACGGGGACGACTCCCATTAACCCCTGACTATACCGGGCATACGCTTATCACAATGCCTTTCTGGTCTGTGCTGAAGCAGGGCATTCTGGCAGCCAAGTGGCTTGACCTTTATTAGTGAGCCTGGTTACCCCCTCTCGGAACCACAGACTTAGAAATCGCCAGCTCAGATACAGTGCATAAAATATATTTATATATATACCCTTATACACCATTTTAATAAAAAATATCACAAAATTCTTCTAAGTCCCTCGGGAAGAGTGAAAGACGCGCACGTTCATTTTCAGAGCTCCTAGACCTTCCTATAAGAAGTTAGCCAAAAAGTAGCTTCGAAAAATGCTTAGGTTAAGTTTCAGAGTTGCTTCTAATGTACCAAAGCTGGACTTAGACATAATTTCACTCTCACAACATTATGGCTGGTTGGAGACAGTCCGAACCACAAGTACCGGGTCCATGGTTCTGGGCGTATACTGGGGGGACGGGGACGACTCCCATTAACCCCTGACTATACCGGGGATATGCTTATCACAATGCCTTTCTGGTCTGTGCTGAAGCAGGGCATTCTGGCAGCCAAGTGGCTTGACCTTTATTAGTGAGCCTGGTTACCCCCTCTCGGAACCACAGACTTAGAAATCGCCAGCTCATATACAGTGCATAAAATATATTTATCTATATACCCTTATACACTATTTTAATAAAAAATATCACAAAATTCTTCTAAGTCCCTCGGGAAGAGTGAAAGACGCGCACGTTCATTTTCAGAGCTCCTAGACCTTCCTATAAGAAGTTAGCCAAAAAGTAGCTTCGAAAAACGCTTAGGTTAAGTTTCAGAGTTGCTTCTAATGTACCAAAGCTGGACTTAGACATAATTTCACTCTCACAACATTATGGCTGGTTGGAGACAGTCCGAACCACAAGTACCGGGTCCATGGTTCTGGGCGTATACTGGGGGGACGGGGACGACTCCCATTAACCCCTGACTATACCGGGGATATGCTTATCACAATGCCTTTCTGGCCTGTGCTGAAGCAGGGCATTCTGGCAGCCAAGTGGCTTGACCTTTATTAGTGAGCCTGGTTACCCCCTCTCGGAACCACAGACTTAGAAATCGCCAGCTCATATACAGTGCATAAAATATATTTATCTATATACCCTTATACACTATTTTAATAAAAAATATCACAAAATTCTTCTAAGTCCCTCGGGAAGAGTGAAAGACGCGCACGTTCATTTTCAGAGCTCCTAGACCTTCCTATAAGAAGTTAGCCAAAAAGTAGCATCGAAAAACGCTTAGGTTAAGTTTCAGAGTTGCTTCTAATGTACCAAAGCTGGACTTAGACATAATTTCACTCTCACAACATTATGGCTGGTTGGAGAGAGTCCGAACCACAAGTACCGGGTCCATGGTTCTGGGCGTATACTGGGGGGACGGGGACGACTGCCATTAACCCCTGACTATACCGGGGATACGCTTATCACAATGCCTTTCTGGTCTGTGCTGAAGCAGGGCATTCTGGCAGCCAAGTGGCTTGACCTTTATTAGTGAGCCTGGTTACCCCCTCTCGGAACCACAGACTTAGAAATCGCAAGCTCATATACAGTGCATAAAATATATTTATCTATATACCCTTATACACTATTTTAATAAAAAATATCACAAAATTCTTCTAAGTCCCTCGGGAAGAGTGAAAGACGCGCACGTTCATTTTCAGAGCTCCTAGACCTTCCTATAAGAAGTTAGCCAAAAAGTAGCTTCGAAAAACGCTTAGGTTAAGTTTCAGAGTTGCTTCTAATGTACCAAAGCTGGACTTAGACATAATTTCACTCTCACAACATTATGGCTGGTTGGAGAGAGTCCGAACCACAAGTACCGGGTCCATGGTTCTGGGCGTATACTGGGGGGACGGGGACGACTCCCATTAACCCCTGACTATACCGGGGATATGCTTATCACAATGCCTTTCTGGTCTGTGCTGAAGCAGGGCATTCTGGCAGCCAAGTGGCTTGACCTTTATTAGTGAGCCTGGTTACCCCCTCTCGGAACCACAGACTTAGAAATCGCCAGCTCATATACAGTGCATAAAATATATTTATCTATATACCCTTATACACTATTTTAATAAAAAATATCACAAAATTCTTCTAAGTCCCTCGGGAAGAGTGAAAGACGCGCACGTTCATTTTCAGAGCTCCTAGACCTTCCTATAAGAAGTTAGCCAAAAAGTAGCTTCGAAAAACGCTTAGGTTAAGTTTCAGAGTTGCTTCTAATGTACCAAAGCTGGACTTAGACATAATTTCACTCTCACAACATTATGGCTGGTTGGAGACAGTCCGAACCACAAGTACCGGGTCCATGGTTCTGGGCGTATACTGGGGGGACGGGGACGACTCCCATTAACCCCTGACTATACCGGGGATATGCTTATCACAATGCCTTTCTGGCCTGTGCTGAAGCAGGGCATTCTGGCAGCCAAGTGGCTTGACCTTTATTAGTGAGCCTGGTTACCCCCTCTCGGAACCACAGACTTAGAAATCGCCAGCTCATATACAGTGCATAAAATATATTTATCTATATACCCTTATACACTATTTTAATAAAAAATATCACAAAATTCTTCTAAGTCCCTCGGGAAGAGTGAAAGACGCGCACGTTCATTTTCAGAGCTCCTAGACCTTCCTATAAGAAGTTAGCCAAAAAGTAGCATCGAAAAACGCTTAGGTTAAGTTTCAGAGTTGCTTCTAATGTACCAAAGCTGGACTTAGACATAATTTCACTCTCACAACATTATGGCTGGTTGGAGAGAGTCCGAACCACAAGTACCGGGTCCATGGTTCTGGGCGTATACTGGGGGGACGGGGACGACTGCCATTAACCCCTGACTATACCGGGGATACGCTTATCACAATGCCTTTCTGGTCTGTGCTGAAGCAGGGCATTCTGGCAGCCAAGTGGCTTGACCTTTATTAGTGAGCCTGGTTACCCCCTCTCGGAACCACAGACTTAGAAATCGCCAGCTCATATACAGTGCATAAAATATATTTATCTATATACCCTTATACACTATTTTAATAAAAAATATCACAAAATTCTTCTAAGTCCCTCGGGAAGAGTGAAAGACGCGCACGTTCATTTTCAGAGCTCCTAGACCTTCCTATAAGAAGTTAGCCAAAAAGTAGCTTCGAAAAACGCTTAGGTTAAGTTTCAGAGTTGCTTCTAATGTACCAAAGCTGGACTTAGACATAATTTCACTCTCACAACATTATGGCTGGTTGGAGAGAGTCCGAACCACAAGTACCGGGTCCATGGTTCTGGGCGTATACTGGGGGGACGGGGACGACTCCCATTAACCCCTGACTATACCGGGGATACGCTTATCACAATGCCTTTCTGGTCTGTGCTGAAGCAGGGCATTCTGGCAGCCAAGTGGCTTGACCTTTATTAGTGAGCCTGGTTACCCCCTCTCGGAACCACAGACTTAGAAATCGCCAGCTCATATACAGTGCATAAAATATATTTATCTATATACCCTTATACACTATTTTAATAAAAAATATCACAAAATTCTTCTAAGTCCCTCGGGAAAAGTGAAAGACGCGCACGTTCATTTTCAGAGCTCCTAGACCTTCCTATAAGAAGTTAGCCAAAAAGTAGCTTCGAAAAACGCTTAGGTTAAGTTTCAGAGTTGCTTCTAATGTACCAAAGCTGGACTTAGACATAATTTCACTCTCACAACATTATGGCTGGTTGGAGAGAGTCCGAACCACAAGTACCGGGTCCATGGTTCTGGGCGTATACTGGGGGGACGGGGACGACTCCCATTAACCCCTGACTATACCGGGGATACGCTTATCACAATGCCTTTCTGGTCTGTGCTGAAGCAGGGCATTCTGGCAGCCAAGTGGCTTGACCTTTATTAGTGAGCCTGGTTACCCCCTCTCGGAACCACAGACTTACAAATCGCCAGCTCATATACAGTGCATAAAATATATTTATCTATATACCCTTATACATTATTTTAATAAAAAATATCACAAAATTATTCTAAGTCCCTCGGGAAGAGTGAAAGACGCGCACGTTCATTTTCAGAGCTCCTAGACCTTCCTATAAGAAGTTAGCCAAAAAGTAGCTTCGAAAAACGCTTAGGTTAAGTTTCAGAGTTGCTTCTAATGTACCAAAGCTGGACTTAGACATAATTTCACTCTCACAACATTATGGCTGGTTGGAGACAGTCCGAACCACAAGTACCGGGTCCATGGTTCTGGGCGTGTACTGGGGGGACGGGGACGACTCCCATTAACCCCTGACTATACTGGGGATACGCTTATCACAATGCCTTTCTGGTCTGTGCTGAAGCAGGGCATTCTGGCAGCCAAGTGGCTTGACCTTTATTAGTGAGCCTGGTTACCCCCTCTCGGAACCACAGACTTAGAAATCGCCAGCTCACATACAGTGCATAAAATAAATTTATATATATACCCTTATACTGTACACCATTTTAATAAAAAATATCACAAAATTCTTCTAAGTCCCTCGGGAAGAGTGAAAGACGCGCACGTTCATTTTCAGAGCTCCTAGACCTTCCTATAAGAAGTTAGCCAAAAAGTAGCTTCGAAAAACGCTTAGGTTAAGTTTCAGAGTTGCTTCTAAAGTACCAAAGCTGGACTTAGACATAATTTCACTCTCACAACATTATGGCTGGTTGGAGAGAGTCCGAACCACAAGTACCGGGTCCATGGTTCTGGGCGTATACTGGGGGGACGGGGACGACTCCCATTAACCCCTGACTATACCGGGGATACGCTTATCACAATGCCTTTCTGGTCTGTGCTGAAGCAGGGCATTCTGGCAGCCAAGTGGCTTGACCTTTATTAGTGAGCCTGGTTACCCCCTCTCGGAACCACAGACTTAGAAATCGCCAGCTCATATACAGTGCATAAAATATATTTATCTATATACCCTTATACACTATTTTAATAAAAAATATCACAAAATTCTTCTAAGTCCCTCGGGAAGAGTGAAAGACGCGCACGTTCATTTTCAGAGCTCCTAGACCTTCCTATAAGAAGTTAGCCAAAAAGTAGCTTCGAAAAACGCTTAGGTTAAGTTTCAGAGTTGCTTCTAAAGTACCAAAGCTGGACTTAGACATAATTTCACTCTCACAACATTATGGCTGGTTGGAGACCGTCCGAACCACAAGTACCGGGTCCATGGTTCTGGGCGTATACTGGGGGGACGGGGACGACTGCCATTAACCCCTGACTATACCGGGGATACGCTTATCACAATGCCTTTCTGGTCTGTGCTGAAGCAGGGCATTCTGGCAGCCAAGTGGCTTGACCTTTATTAGTGAGCCTGGTTACCCCCTCTCGGAACCATAGACTTAGAAATCGCCAGCTCATATACAGTGCATAAAATATATTTATCTATATACCCTTATACACTATTTTAATAAAAAATATCACAAAATTCTTCTAAGTCCCTCGCGAAGAGTGAAAGACGCGCACGTTCATTTTCAGAGCTCCTAGACCTTCCTATAAGAAGTTAGCCAAAAAGTAGCTTCGAAAAACGCTTAGGTTAAGTTTCAGAGTTGCTTCTAATGTACCAAAGCTGGACTTAGACATAATTTCACTCTCACAACATTATGGCTGGTTGGAGACAGTCCGAACCACAAGTACCGGGTCCATGGTTCTGGGCGTATACTGGGGGGACGGGGACGACTCCCATTAATCCCTGACTATACCGGGGATACGCTTATCACAATGCCTTTCTGGTCTGTGCTGAAGCAGGGCATTCTGGCAGCCAAGTGGCTTGACCTTTATTAGTGAGCCTGGTTACCCCCTCTCGGAACCACAGACTTAAAAATCGCCAGCTCATATACAGTGCATAAAATATATTTATCTATATACCCTTATACACTATTTTAATAAAAAATATCACAAAATTCTTCTAAGTCCCTCGGGAAGAGTGAAAGACGCGCACGTTCATTTTCAGAGCTCCTAGACCTTCCTATAAGAAGTTAGCCAAAAAGTAGCTTCGAAAAACGCTTAGGTTAAGTTTCAGAGTTGCTTCTAATGTACCAAAGCTGGACTTAGACATAATTTCACTCTCACAACATTATGGCTGGTTGGAGACAGTCCGAACCACAAGTACCGGGTCCATGGTTCTGGGCGTATACTGGGGGGACGGGGACGACTCCCATTAACCCCTGACTATACCGGGGATACGCTTATCACAATGCCTTTCTGGTCTGTGCTGAAGCAGGGCATTCTGGCAGCCAAGTGGCTTGACCTTTATTAGTGAGCCTGGTTACCCCCTCTCGGAACCACAGACTTAGAAATCGCCAGCTCATATACAGTGCATAAAATAAATTTATATATATACCCTTATACTGTACACCATTTTAATAAAAAATATCACAAAATTCTTCTAAGTCCCTCGGGAAGAGTGAAAGACGCGCACGTTCATTTTCAGAGCTCCTAGACCTTCCTATAAGAAGTTAGCCAAAAAGTAGCTTCGAAAAACGCTTAGGTTAAGTTTCAGAGTTGCTTCTAAAGTACCAAAGCTGGACTTAGACATAATTTCACTCTCACAACATTATGGCTGGTTGGAGACCGTCCGAACCACAAGTACCGGGTCCATGGTTCTGGGCGTATACTGGGGGGACGGGGACGACTGCCATTAACCCCTGACTATACCGGGGATACGCTTATCACAATGCCTTTCTGGTCTGTGCTGAAGCAGGGCATTCTGGCAGCCAAGTGGCTTGACCTTTATTAGTGAGCCTGGTTACCCCCTCTCGGAACCACAGACTTAGAAATCGCCAGCTCATATACAGTGCATAAAATATATTTATCTATATACCCTTATACACTATTTTAATAAAAAATATCACAAAATTCTTCTAAGTCCCTCGGGAAGAGTGAAAGACGCGCACGTTCATTTTCAGAGCTCCTAGACCTTCCTATAAGAAGTTAGCCAAAAAGTAGCTTCGAAAAACGCTTAGGTTAAGTTTCAGAGTTGCTTCTAATGTACCAAAGCTGGACTTAGACATAATTTCACTCTCACAACATTATGGCTGGTTGGAGACAGTCCGAACCACAAGTACCGGGTCCATGGTTCTGGGCGTATACTGGGGGGACGGGGACGACTCCCATTAATCCCTGACTATACCGGGGATACGCTTATCACAATGCCTTTCTGGTCTGTGCTGAAGCAGGGCATTCTGGCAGCCAAGTGGCTTGACCTTTATTAGTGAGCCTGGTTACCCCCTCTCGGAACCACAGACTTAAAAATCGCCAGCTCATATACAGTGCATAAAATATATTTATCTATATACCCTTATACACTATTTTAATAAAAAATATCACAAAATTCTTCTAAGTCCCTCGGGAAGAGTGAAAGACGCGCACGTTCATTTTCAGAGCTCCTAGACCTTCCTATAAGAAGTTAGCCAAAAAGTAGCTTCGAAAAACGCTTAGGTTAAGTTTCAGAGTTGCTTCTAATGTACCAAAGCTGGACTTAGACATAATTTCACTCTCACAACATTATGGCTGGTTGGAGACAGTCCGAACCACAAGTACCGGGTCCATGGTTCTGGGCGTATACTGGGGGGACGGGGACGACTCCCATTAACCCCTGACTATACCGGGGATACGCTTATCACAATGCCTTTCTGGTCTGTGCTGAAGCAGGGCATTCTGGCAGCCAAGTGGCTTGACCTTTATTAGTGAGCCTGGTTACCCCCTCTCGGAACCACAGACTTAGAAATCGCCAGCTCATATACAGTGCATAAAATAAATTTATATATATACCCTTATACTGTACACCATTTTAATAAAAAATATCACAAAATTCTTCTAAGTCCCTCGGGAAGAGTGAAAGACGCGCACGTTCATTTTCAGAGCTCCTAGACCTTCCTATAAGAAGTTAGCCAAAAAGTAGCTTCGAAAAACGCTTAGGTTAAGTTTCAGAGTTGCTTCTAATGTACCAAAGCTGGACTGAGACATAATTTCACTCTCACAACATTATGGCTGGTTGGAGACAGTCCGAACCACAAGTACCGGGTCCATGGTTCTGGGCGTATACTGGGGGGACGGGGACGACTCCCATTAACCCCTGACTATACCGGGGATACGCTTATCACAATGCCTTTCTGGTCTGTGCTGAAGCAGGGCATTCTGGCAGCCAAGTGGCTTGACCTTTATTAGTGAGCCTGGTTACCCCCTCTCGGAACCACAGACTTAGAAATCGCCAGCTCATATACAGTGCATAAAATATATTTATCTATATACCCTTATACACTATTTTAATAAAAAATATCACAAAATTCTTCTAAGTCCCTCGGGAAGAGTGAAAGACGCGCACGTTCATTTTCAGAGCTCCTAGACCTTCCTATAAGAAGTTAGCCAAAAAGTAGCTTCGAAAAACGCTTAGGTTAAGTTTCAGAGTTGCTTCTAATGTACCAAAGCTGGACTTAGACATAATTTCACTCTCACAACATTATGGCTGGATGGAAAGAGTCCGAACCACAAGTACCGGGTCCATGGTTCTGGGCGTATACTGGGGGGACGGGGACGACTCCCATTAACCCCTGACTATACCGGGGATACGCTTATCACAATGCCTTTCTGGTCTGTGCTGAAGCAGGGCATTCTGGCAGCCAAGTGGCTTGACCTTTATTAGTGAGCCTGGTTACCCCCTCTCGGAACCACAGACTTAGAAATCGCCAGCTCATATACAGTGCATAAAATATATTTATCTATATACCCTTATACACTATTTTAATAAAAAATATCACAAAATTATTCTAAGTCCCTCGGGAAGAGTGAAAGACGCGCACGTTCATTTTCAGAGCTCCTAGACCTTCCTATAAGAAGTTAGCCAAAAAGTAGCTTCGAAAAACGCTTAGGTTAAGTTTCAGAGTTGCTTCTAATGTACCAAAGCTGGACTTAGACATAATTTCACTCTCACAACATTATGGCTGGTTGGAGACAGTCCGAACCACAAGTACCGGGTCCATGGTTCTGGGCGTGTACTGGGGGGACGGGGACGACTCCCATTAACCCCTGACTATACCGGGGATACGCTTATCACAATGCCTTTCTGGTCTGTGCTGAAGCAGGGCATTCTGGCAGCCAAGTGGCTTGACCTTTATTAGTGAGCCTGGTTACCCCCTCTCGGAACCACAGACTTAGAAATCGCCAGCTCATATACAGTGCATAAAATAAATTTATATATATACCCTTATACTGTACACCATTTTAATAAAAAATATCACAAAATTCTTCTAAGTCCCTCGGGAAGAGTGAAAGACGCGCACGTTCATTTTCAGAGCTCCTAGACCTTCCTATAAGAAGTTAGCCAAAAAGTAGGTTCGAAAAACGCTTAGGTTAAGTTTCAGAGTTGCTTCTAATGTACCAAAGCTGGACTTAGACATAATTTCACTCTCACAACATTATGGCTGGTTGGAGACCGTCGAAACCACAAGTACCGGGTCCATGGTTCTGGGCGTATACTGGGGGGACGGGGACGACTGCCATTAACCCCTGACTATACCGGGGATACGCTTATCACAATGCCTTTCTGGTCTGTGCTGAAGCAGGGCATTCTGGCAGCCAAGTGGCTTGACCTTTATTAGTGAGCCTGGTTACCCCCTCTCGGAACCACAGACTTAGAAATCGCCAGCTCATATACAGTGCATAAAATATATTTATCTATATACCCTTATACACTATTTTAATAAAAAATATCACAACATTCTTCTAAGTCCCTCGGGAAGAGTGAAAGACGCGCACGTTCATTTTCAGAGCTCCTAGACCTTCCTATAAGAAGTTAGCCAAAAAGTAGCTTCGAAAAACGCTTAGGTTAAGTTTCAGAGTTGCTTCTAATGTACCAAAGCTGGACTTAGACATAATTTCACTCTCACAACATTATGGCTGGTTGGAGAGAGTCCGAACCACAAGTACCGGGTCCATGGTTCTGGGCGTATACTGGGGGGACGGGGACGACTCCCATTAACCCCTGACTATACCGGGGATACGCTTATCACAATGCCTTTCTGGTCTGTGCTGAAGCAGGGCATTCTGGCAGCCAAGTGGCTTGACCTTTATTAGTGAGCCTGGTTACCCCCTCTCGGAACCACAGACTTAGAAATCGCCAGCTCATATACAGTGCATAAAATATATTTATCTATATACCCTTATACACTATTTTAATAAAAAATATCACAAAATTATTCTAAGTCCCTCGGGAAGAGTGAAAGACGCGCACGTTCATTTTCAGAGCTCCTAGACCTTCCTATAAGAAGTTAGCCAAAAAGTAGCTTCGAAAAACGCTTAGGTTAAGTTTCAGAGTTGCTTCTAATGTACCAAAGCTGGACTTAGACATAATTTCACTCTCACAACATTATGGCTGGTTGGAGACAGTCCGAACCACAAGTACCGGGTCCATGGTTCTGGGCGTGTACTGGGGGGACGGGGACGACTCCCATTAACCCCTGACTATACCGGGGATACGCTTATCACAATGCCTTTCTGGTCTGTGCTGAAGCAGGGCATTCTGGCAGCCAAGTGGCTTGACCTTTATTAGTGAGCCTGGTTACCCCCTCTCGGAACCACAGACTTAGAAATCGCCAGCTCATATACAGTGCATAAAATATATTTATATATATACCCTTATACACCATTTTAATAAAAAATATCACAAAATTCTTCTAAGTCCCTCGGGAAGAGTGAAAGACGCGCACGTTCATTTTCAGAGCTCCTAGACCTTCCTATAAGAAGTTAGCCAAAAAGTAGGTTCGAAAAACGCTTAGGTTAAGTTTCAGAGTTGCTTCTAATGTACCAAAGCTGGACTTAGACATAATTTCACTCTCACAACATTATGGCTGGTTGGAGACCGTCGAAACCACAAGTACCGGGTCCATGGTTCTGGGCGTATACTGGGGGGACGGGGACGACTGCCATTAACCCCTGACTATACCGGGGATACGCTTATCACAATGCCTTTCTGGTCTGTGCTGAAGCAGGGCATTCTGGCAGCCAAGTGGCTTGACCTTTATTAGTGAGCCTGGTTACCCCCTCTCGGAACCACAGACTTAGAAATCGCCAGCTCATATACAGTGCATAAAATATATTTATCTATATACCCTTATACACTATTTTAATAAAAAATATCACAAAATTCTTCTAAGTCCCTCGGGAAGAGTGAAAGACGCGCACGTTCATTTTCAGAGCTCCTAGACCTTCCTATAAGAAGTTAGCCAAAAAGTAGCTTCGAAAAACGCTTAGGTTAAGTTTCAGAGTTGCTTCTAATGTACCAAAGTTGGACTTAGACATAATTTCACTCTCACAACATTATGGCTGGTTGGAGACAGTCCGAACCACAAGTACCGGGTCCATGGTTCTGGGCGTATACTGGGGGGACGGGGACGACTCCCATTAACCCCTGACTATACCGGGGATACGCTTATCACAATGCCTTTCTGGTCTGTGCTGAAGCAGGGCATTCTGGCAGCCAAGTGGCTTGACCTTTATTAGTGAGCCTGGTTACCCCCTCTCGGAACCACAGACTTAGAAATCGCCAGCTCATATACAGTGCATACAATAAATTTATATATATACCCTTATACTGTACACCATTTTAATAAAAAATATCACAAAATTCTTCTAAGTCCCTCGGGAAGAGTGAAAGACGCGCACGTTCATTTTCAGAGCTCCTAGACCTTCCTATAAGAAGTTAGCCAAAAAGTAGCTTCGAAAAACGCTTAGGTTAAGTTTCAGAGTTGCTTCTAATGTACCAAAGCTGGACTTAGACATAATTTCACTCTCACAACATTATGGCTGGTTGGAGAGAGTCCGAACCACAAGTACCGGGTCCATGGTTCTGGGCGTATACTGGGGGGACGGGGACGACTCCCATTAACCCCTGACTATACCGGGGATACGCTTATCACAATGCCTTTCTGGTCTGTGCTGAAGCAGGGCATTCTGGCAGCCAAGTGGCTTGACCTTTATTAGTGAGCCTGGTTACCCCCTCTCGGAACCACAGACTTAGAAATCGCCAGCTCATATACAGTGCATAAAATATATTTATCTATATACCCTTATACATTATTTTAATAAAAAATATCACAAAATTATTCTAAGTCCCTCGGGAAGAGTGAAAGACGCGCACGTTCATTTTCAGAGCTCCTAGACCTTCCTATAAGAAGTTAGCCAAAAAGTAGCTTCGAAAAACGCTTAGGTTAAGTTTCAGAGTTGCTTCTAATGTACCAAAGCTGGACTTAGACATAATTTCACTCTCACAACATTATGGCTGGTTGGAGACAGTCCGAACCACAAGTACCGGGTCCATGGTTCTGGGCGTATACTGGGGGGACGGGGACGACTCCCATTAACCCCTGACTATACCGGGGATACGCTTATCACAATGCCTTTCTGGTCTGTGCTGAAGCAGGGCATTCTGGCAGCCAAGTGGCTTGACCTTTATTAGTGAGCCTGGTTACCCCCTCTCGGAACCACAGACTTAGAAATCGCCAGCTCATATACAGTGCATACAATAAATTTATATATATACCCTTATACTGTACACCATTTTAATAAAAAATATCACAAAATTCTTCTAAGTCCCTCGGGAAGAGTGAAAGACGCGCACGTTAATTTTCAGAGCTCCTAGACCTTCCTATAAGAAGTTAGCCAAAAAGTAGCTTCGAAAAACGCTTAGGTTAAGTTTCAGAGTTGCTTCTAATGTACCAAAGCTGGACTTAGACATAATTTCACTCTCACAACATTATGGCTGGTTGGAGAGAGTCCGAACCACAAGTACCGGGTCCATGGTTCTGGGCGTATACTGGGGGGACGGGGACGACTCCCATTAACCCCTGACTATACCGGGGATACGCTTATCACAATGCCTTTCTGGTCTGTGCTGAAGCAGGGCATTCTGGCAGCCAAGTGGCTTGACCTTTATTAGTGAGCCTGGTTACCCCCTCTCGGAACCACAGACTTAGAAATCGCCAGCTCATATACAGTGCATAAAATATATTTATCTACAGTATATACCCTTATACATTATTTTAATAAAAAATATCACAAAATTATTCTAAGTCCCTCGGGAAGAGTGAAAGACGCGCACGTTCATTTTCAGAGCTCCTAGACCTTCCTATAAGAAGTTAGCCAAAAAGTAGCTTCGAAAAACGCTTAGGTTAAGTTTCAGAGTTGCTTCTAATGTACCAAAGCTGGACTTAGACATAATTTCACTCTCACAACATTATGGCTGGTTGGAGACAGTCCGAACCACAAGTACCGGGTCCATGGTTCTGGGCGTATACTGGGGGGACGGGGACGACTGCCATTAACCCCTGACTATACCGGGGATACGCTTATCACAATGCCTTTCTGGTCTGTGCTGAAGCAGGGCATTCTGGCAGCCAAGTGGCTTGACCTTTATTAGTGAGCCTGGTTACCCCCTCTCGGAACCACAGACTTAGAAATCGCCAGCTCATATACAGTGCATAAAATATATTTATCTATATACCCTTATACACTATTTTAATAAAAAATATCACAAAATTCTTCTAAGTCCCTCGGGAAGAGTGAAAGACGCGCACGTTCATTTTCAGAGCTCCTAGACCTTCCTATAAGAAGTTAGCCAAAAAGTAGCTTCGAAAAACGCTTAGGTTAAGTTTCAGAGTTGCTTCTAATGTACCAAAGCTGGACTTAGACATAATTTCACTCTCACAACATTATGGCTGGTTGGAGAGAGTCCGAACCACAAGTACCGGGTCCATGGTTCTGGGCGTATACTGGGGGGACGGGGACGACTCCCATTAACCCCTGACTATACCGGGGATACGCTTATCACAATGCCTTTCTGGTCTGTGCTGAAGCAGGGCATTCTGGCAGCCAAGTGGCTTGACCTTTATTAGTGAGCCTGGTTACCCCCTCTCGGAACCACAGACTTAGAAATCGCCAGCTCATATACAGTGCATAAAATATATTTATCTATATACCCTTATACATTATTTTAATAAAAAATATCACAAAATTCTTCTAAGTCCCTCGGGAAGAGTGAAAGACGCGCACGTTCATTTTCAGAGCTCCTAGACCTTCCTATAAGAAGTTAGCCAAAAAGTAGCTTCGAAAAACGCTTAGGTTAAGTTTCAGAGTTGCTTCTAATGTACCAAAGCTGGACTTAGACATAATTTCACTCTCACAACATTATGGCTGGTTGGAGACAGTCCGAACCACAAGTACCGGGTCCATGGTTCTGGGCGTGTACTGGGGGGACGGGGACGACTCCCATTAACCCCTGACTATACCGGGGATACGCTTATCACAATGCCTTTCTGGTCTGTGCTGAAGCAGGGCATTCTGGCAGCCAAGTGGCTTGACCTTTATTAGTGAGCCTGGTTACCCCCTCTCGGAACCACAGACTTAGAAATCGCCAGCTCATATACAGTGCATACAATAAATTTATATATATACCCTTATACTGTACACCATTTTAATAAAAAATATCACAAAATTCTTCTAAGTCCCTCGGGAAGAGTGAAAGACGCGCACGTTCATTTTCAGAGATCCTAGACCTTCCTATAAGAAGTTAGCCAAAAAGTAGCTTCGAAAAACGCTTAGGTTAAGTTTCAGAGTTGCTTCTAATGTACCAAAGCTGGACTTAGACATAATTTCACTCTCACAACATTATGGCTGGTTGGAGAGAGTCCGAACCACAAGTACCGGGTCCATGGTTCTGGGCGTATACTGGGGGGACGGGGACGACTCCCATTAACCCCTGACTATACCGGGGATACGCTTATCACAATGCCTTTCTGGTCTGTGCTGAAGCAGGGCATTCTGGCAGCCAAGTGGCTTGACCTTTATTAGTGAGCCTGGTTACCCCCTCTCGGAACCACAGACTTAGAAATCGCCAGCTCATATACAGTGCATAAAATATATTTATCTATATACCCTTATACATTATTTTAATAAAAAATATCACAAAATTCTTCTAAGTCCCTCGGGAAGAGTGAAAGACGCGCACGTTCATTTTCAGAGCTCCTAGACCTTCCTATAAGAAGTTAGCCAAAAAGTAGCTTCGAAAAACGCTTAGGTTAAGTTTCAGAGTTGCTTCTAATGTACCAAAGCTGGACTTAGACATAATTTCACTCTCACAACATTATGGCTGGTTGGAGACAGTCCGAACCACAAGTACCGGGTCCATGGTTCTGGGCGTGTACTGGGGGGACGGGGACGACTCCCATTAACCCCTGACTATACCGGGGATACGCTTATCACAATGCCTTTCTGGTCTGTGCTGAAGCAGGGCATTCTGGCAGCCAAGTGGCTTGACCTTTATTAGTGAGCCTGGTTACCCCCTCTCGGAACCACAGACTTAGAAATCGCCAGCTCATATACAGTGCATACAATAAATTTATATATATACCCTTATACTGTACACCATTTTAATAAAAAATATCACAAAATTCTTCTAAGTCCCTCGGGAAGAGTGAAAGACGCGCACGTTCATTTTCAGAGATCCTAGACCTTCCTATAAGAAGTTAGCCAAAAAGTAGCTTCGAAAAACGCTTAGGTTAAGTTTCAGAGTTGCTTCTAATGTACCAAAGCTGGACTTAGACATAATTTCACTCTCACAACATTATGGCTGGTTGGAGAGAGTCCGAACCACAAGTACCGGGTCCATGGTTCTGGGCGTATACTGGGGGGACGGGGACGACTCCCATTAACCCCTGACTATACCGGGGATACGCTTATCACAATGCCTTTCTGGTCTGTGCTGAAGCAGGGCATTCTGGCAGCCAAGTGGCTTGACCTTTATTAGTGAGCCTGGTTACCCCCTCTCGGAACCACAGACTTAGAAATCGCCAGCTCATATACAGTGCATAAAATATATTTATCTATATACCCTTATACATTATTTTAATAAAAAATATCACAAAATTATTCTAAGTCCCTCGGGAAGAGTGAAAGACGCGCACGTTCATTTTCAGAGCTCCTAGACCTTCCTATAAGAAGTTAGCCAAAAAGTAGCTTCGAAAAACGCTTAGGTTAAGTTTCAGAGTTGCTTCTAATGTACCAAAGCTGGACTTAGACATAATTTCACTCTCACAACATTATGGCTGGTTGGAGACAGTCCGAACCACAAGTACCGGGTCCATGGTTCTGGGCGTGTACTGGGGGGACGGGGACGACTCCCATTAACCCCTGACTATACCGGGGATACGCTTATCACAATGCCTTTCTGGTCTGTGCTGAAGCAGGGCATTCTGGCAGCCAAGTGGCTTGACCTTTATTAGTGAGCCTGGTTACCCCCTCTCGGAACCACAGACTTAGAAATCGCCAGCTCATATACAGTGCATAAAATAAATTTATATATATACCCTTATACTGTACACCATTTTAATAAAAAATATCACAAAATTCTTCTAAGTCCCTCGGGAAGAGTGAAAGACGCGCACGTTCATTTTCAGAGCTCCTAGACCTTCCTATAAGAAGTTAGCCAAAAAGTAGCTTCGAAAAACGCTTAGGTTAAGTTTCAGAGTTGCTTCTAAAGTACCAAAGCTGGACTTAGACATAATTTCACTCTCACAACATTATGGCTGGTTGGAGACCGTCCGAACCACAAGTACCGGGTCCATGGTTCTGGGCGTATACTGGGGGGACGGGGACGACTGCCATTAACCCCTGACTATACCGGGGATACGCTTATCACAATGCCTTTCTGGTCTGTGCTGAAGCAGGGCATTCTGGCAGCCAAGTGGCTTGACCTTTATTAGTGAGCCTGGTTACCCCCTCTCGGAACCACAGACTTAGAAATCGCCAGCTCATATACAGTGCATAAAATATATTTATCTATATACCCTTATACACTATTTTAATAAAAAATATCACAAAATTCTTCTAAGTCCCTCGGGAAGAGTGAAAGACGCGCACGTTCATTTTCAGAGCTCCTAGACCTTCCTATAAGAAGTTAGCCAAAAAGTAGCTTCGAAAAACGCTTAGGTTAAGTTTCAGAGTTGCTTCTAATGTACCAAAGTTGGACTTAGACATAATTTCACTCTCACAACATTATGGCTGGTTGGAGACAGTCCGAACCACAAGTACCGGGTCCATGGTTCTGGGCGTATACTGGGGGGACGGGGACGACTCCCATTAACCCCTGACTATACCGGGGATACGCTTATCACAATGCCTTTCTGGTCTGTGCTGAAGCAGGGCATTCTGGCAGCCAAGTGGCTTGACCTTTATTAGTGAGCCTGGTTACCCCCTCTCGGAACCACAGACTTAGAAATCGCCAGCTCATATACAGTGCATAAAATAAATTTATATATATACCCTTATACTGTACACCATTTTAATAAAAAATATCACAAAATTCTTCTAAGTCCCTCGGGAAGAGTGAAAGACGCGCACGTTCATTTTCAGAGCTCCTAGACCTTCCTATAAGAAGTTAGCCAAAAAGTAGCTTCGAAAAACGCTTAGGTTAAGTTTCAGAGTTGCTTCTAAAGTACCAAAGCTGGACTTAGACATAATTTCACTCTCACAACATTATGGCTGGTTGGAGACCGTCCGAACCACAAGTACCGGTTCCATGGTTCTGGGCGTATACTGGGGGGACGGGGACGACTCCCATTAACCCCTGACTATACCGGCGATACGCTTATCACAATGCCTTTCTGGTCTGTGCTGAAGCAGGGCATTCTGGCAGCCAAGTGGCTTGACCTTTATTAGTGAGCCTGGTTACCCCCTCTCGGAACCACAGACTTAGAAATCGCCAGCTCATATACAGTGCATAAAATATATTTATCTATATACCCTTATACACTATTTTAATAAAAAATATCACAAAATTCTTCTAAGTCCCTCGGGAAGAGTGAAAGACGCGCACGTTCATTTTCAGAGCTCCTAGACCTTCCTATAAGAAGTTAGCCAAAAAGTAGCTTCGAAAAACGCTTAGGTTAAGTTTCAGAGTTGCTTCTAATGTACCAAAGCTGGACTTAGACATAATTTCACTCTCACAACATTATGGCTGGTTGGAGACAGTCCGAACCACAAGTACCGGGTCCATGGTTCTGGGCGTATACTGGGGGGACGGGGACGACTCCCATTAACCCCTGACTATACCGGGGATACGCTTATCACAATGCCTTTCTGGTCTGTGCTGAAGCAGGGCATTCTGGCAGCCAAGTGGCTTGACCTTTATTAGTGAGCCTGGTTACCCCCTCTCGGAACCACAGACTTAGAAATCGCCAGCTCATATACAGTGCATAAAATAAATTTATATATATACCCTTATACTGTACACCATTTTAATAAAAAATATCACAAAATTCTTCTAAGTCCCTCGGGAAGAGTGAAAGACGCGCACATTCATTTTCAGAGCTCCTAGACCTTCCTATAAGAAGTTAGCCAAAAAGTAGCTTCGAAAAACGCTTAGGTTAAGTTTCAGAGTTGCTTCTAATGTACCAAAGCTGGACTTAGACATAATTTCACTCTCACAACATTATGGCTGGTTGGAGAGAGTCCGAACCACAAGTACCGGGTCCATGGTTCTGGGCGTATACTGGGGGGACGGGGACGACTGCCATTAACCCCTGACTATACCGGGGATACGCTTATCACAATGCCTTTCTGGTCTGTGCTGAAGCAGGGCATTCTGGCAGCCAAGTGGCTTGACCTTTATTAGTGAGCCTGGTTACCCCCTCTCGGAACCACAGACTTAGAAATCGCCAGCTCATATACAGTGCATAAAATATATTTATCTATATACCCTTATACACTATTTTAATAAAAAATATCACAAAATTCTTCTAAGTCCCTCGGGAAGAGTGAAAGACGCGCACGTTCATTTTCAGAGCTCCTAGACCTTCCTATAAGAAGTTAGCCAAAAAGTAGCTTCGAAAAACGCTTAGGTTAAGTTTCAGAGTTGCTTCTAATGTACCAAAGCTGGACTTAGACATAATTTCACTCTCACAACATTATGGCTGGTTGGAGAGAGTCAGAACCACAAGTACCGGGTCCATGGTTCTGGGCGTATACTGGGGGGACGGGGACGACTCCCATTAACCCCTGACTATACCGGGGATACGCTTATCACAATGCCTTTCTGGTCTGTGCTGAAGCAGGGCATTCTGGCAGCCAAGTGGCTTGACCTTTATTAGTGAGCCTGGTTACCCCCTCTCGGAACCACAGACTTAGAAATCGCCAGCTCATATACAGTGCATAAAATATATTTATCTATATACCCTTATACACTATTTTAATAAAAAATATCACAAAATTCTTCTAAGTCCCTCGGGAAGAGTGAAAGACGCGCACGTTCATTTTCAGAGCTCCTAGACCTTCCTATAAGAAGTTAGCCAAAAAGTAGCTTCGAAAAACGCTTAGGTTAAGTTTCAGAGTTGCTTCTAATGTACCAAAGCTGGACTTAGACATAATTTCACTCTCACAACATTATGGCTGGTTGGAGAGAGTCAGAACCACAAGTACCGGGTCCATGGTTCTGGGCGTATACTGGGGGGACGGGGACGACTCCCATTAACCCCTGACTATACCGGGGATACGCTTATCACAATGCCTTTCTGGTCTGTGCTGAAGCAGGGCATTCTGGCAGCCAAGTGGCTTGACCTTTATTAGTGAGCCTGGTTACCCCCTCTCGGAACCACAGACTTAGAAATCGCCAGCTCATATACAGTGCATAAAATATATTTATCTATATACCCTTATACACTATTTTAATAAAAAATATCACAAAATTATTCTAAGTCCCTCGGGAAGAGTGAAAGACGCGCACGTTCATTTTCAGAGCTCCTAGACATTCCTATAAGAAGTTAGCCAAAAAGTAGCTTCGAAAAACGCTTAGGTTAAGTTTCAGAGTTGCTTCTAATGTACCAAAGCTGGACTTAGACATAATTTCACTCTCACAACATTATGGCTGGTTGGAGACAGTCCGAACCACAAGTACCGGGTCCATGGTTCTGGGCGTGTACTGGGGGGACGGGGACGACTCCCATTAACCCCTGACTATACCGGGGATACGCTTATCACAATGCCTTTCTGGTCTGTGCTGAAGCAGGGCATTCTGGCAGCCAAGTGGCTTGACCTTTATTAGTGAGCCTGGTTACCCCCTCTCGGAACCACAGACTTAGAAATCGCCAGCTCATATACAGTGCATACAATAAATTTATATATATACCCTTATACTGTACACCATTTTAATAAAAAATATCACAAAATTCTTCTAAGTCCCTCGGGAAGAGTGAAAGACGCGCACGTTCATTTTCAGAGCTCCTAGACCTTCCTATAAGAAGTTAGCCAAAAAGTAGCTTCGAAAAACGCTTAGGTTAAGTTTCAGAGTTGCTTCTAAAGTACCAAAGCTGGACTTAGACATAATTTCACTCTCACAACATTATGGCTGGTTGGAGACCGTCCGAACCACAAGTACCGGGTCCATGGTTCTGGGCGTATACTGGGGGGACGGGGACGACTCCCATTAACCCCTGACTATACCGGGGATACGCTTATCACAATGCCTTTCTGGTCTGTGCTGAAGCAGGGCATTCTGGCAGCCAAGTGGCTTGACCTTTATTAGTGAGCCTGGTTACCCCCTCTCGGAACCACAGACTTAGAAATCGCCAGCTCATATACAGTGCATACAATAAATTTATATATATACCCTTATACTGTACACCATTTTAATAAAAAATATCACAAAATTATTCTAAGTCCCTCGGGAAGAGTGAAAGACGCGCACGTTCATTTTCAGAGCTCCTAGACCTTCCTATAAGAAGTTAGCCAAAAAGTAGCTTCGAAAAACGCTTAGGTTAAGTTTCAGAGTTGCTTCTAATGTACCAAAGCTGGACTTAGACATAATTTCACTCTCACAACATTATGGCTGGTTGGAGAGAGTCCGAACCACAAGTACCGGGTCCATGGTTCTGGGCGTATACTGGGGGGACGGGGACGACTCCCATTAACCCCTGACTATACCGGGGATACGCTTATCACAATGCCTTTCTGGTCTGTGCTGAAGCAGGGCATTCTGGCAGCCAAGTGGCTTGACCTTTATTAGTGAGCCTGGTTACCCCCTCTCGGAACCACAGACTTAGAAATCGCCAGCTCATATACAGTGCATAAAATATATTTATCTATATACCCTTATACATTATTTTAATAAAAAATATCACAAAATTATTCTAAGTCCCTCGGGAAGAGTGAAAGACGCGCACGTTCATTTTCAGAGCTCCTAGACCTTCCTATAAGAAGTTAGCCAAAAAGTAGCTTCGAAAAACGCTTAGGTTAAGTTTCAGAGTTGCTTCTAATGTTCCAAAGCTGGACTTAGACATAATTTCACTCTCACAACATTATGGCTGGTTGGAGAGAGTCAGAACCACAAGTACCGGGTCCATGGTTCTGGGCGTATACTGGGGGGACGGGGACGACTCCCATTAACCCCTGACTATACCGGGGATACGCTTATCACAATGCCTTTCTGGTCTGTGCTGAAGCAGGGCATTCTGGCAGCCAAGTGGCTTGACCTTTATTAGTGAGCCTGGTTACCCCCTCTCGGAACCACAGACTTAGAAATCGCCAGCTCATATACAGTGCATAAAATATATTTATCTATATACCCTTATACACTATTTTAATAAAAAATATCACAAAATTATTCTAAGTCCCTCGGGAAGAGTGAAAGACGCGCACGTTCATTTTCAGAGCTCCTAGACATTCCTATAAGAAGTTAGCCAAAAAGTAGCTTCGAAAAACGCTTAGGTTAAGTTTCAGAGTTGCTTCTAATGTACCAAAGCTGGACTTAGACATAATTTCACTCTCACAACATTATGGCTGGTTGGAGACAGTCCGAACCACAAGTACCGGGTCCATGGTTCTGGGCGTGTACTGGGGGGACGGGGACGACTCCCATTAACCCCTGACTATACCGGGGATACGCTTATCACAATGCCTTTCTGGTCTGTGCTGAAGCAGGGCATTCTGGCAGCCAAGTGGCTTGACCTTTATTAGTGAGCCTGGTTACCCCCTCTCGGAACCACAGACTTAGAAATCGCCAGCTCATATACAGTGCATACAATAAATTTATATATATACCCTTATACTGTACACCATTTTAATAAAAAATATCACAAAATTCTTCTAAGTCCCTCGGGAAGAGTGAAAGACGCGCACGTTCATTTTCAGAGCTCCTAGACCTTCCTATAAGAAGTTAGCCAAAAAGTAGCTTCGAAAAACGCTTAGGTTAAGTTTCAGAGTTGCTTCTAAAGTACCAAAGCTGGACTTAGACATAATTTCACTCTCACAACATTATGGCTGGTTGGAGACCGTCCGAACCACAAGTACCGGGTCCATGGTTCTGGGCGTATACTGGGGGGACGGGGACGACTCCCATTAACCCCTGACTATACCGGGGATACGCTTATCACAATGCCTTTCTGGTCTGTGCTGAAGCAGGGCATTCTGGCAGCCAAGTGGCTTGACCTTTATTAGTGAGCCTGGTTACCCCCTCTCGGAACCACAGACTTAGAAATCGCCAGCTCATATACAGTGCATACAATAAATTTATATATATACCCTTATACTGTACACCATTTTAATAAAAAATATCACAAAATTATTCTAAGTCCCTCGGGAAGAGTGAAAGACGCGCACGTTCATTTTCAGAGCTCCTAGACCTTCCTATAAGAAGTTAGCCAAAAAGTAGCTTCGAAAAACGCTTAGGTTAAGTTTCAGAGTTGCTTCTAATGTACCAAAGCTGGACTTAGACATAATTTCACTCTCACAACATTATGGCTGGTTGGAGAGAGTCCGAACCACAAGTACCGGGTCCATGGTTCTGGGCGTATACTGGGGGGACGGGGACGACTCCCATTAACCCCTGACTATACCGGGGATACGCTTATCACAATGCCTTTCTGGTCTGTGCTGAAGCAGGGCATTCTGGCAGCCAAGTGGCTTGACCTTTATTAGTGAGCCTGGTTACCCCCTCTCGGAACCACAGACTTAGAAATCGCCAGCTCATATACAGTGCATAAAATATATTTATCTATATACCCTTATACATTATTTTAATAAAAAATATCACAAAATTATTCTAAGTCCCTCGGGAAGAGTGAAAGACGCGCACGTTCATTTTCAGAGCTCCTAGACCTTCCTATAAGAAGTTAGCCAAAAAGTAGCTTCGAAAAACGCTTAGGTTAAGTTTCAGAGTTGCTTCTAATGTACCAAAGCTGGACTTAGACATAATTTCACTCTCACAACATTATGGCTGGTTGGAGACAGTCCGAACCACAAGTACCGGGTCCATGGTTCTGGGCGTGTACTGGGGGGACGGGGACGACTCCCATTAACCCCTGACTATACCGGGGATACGCTTATCACAATGCCTTTCTGGTCTGTGCTGAAGCAGGGCATTCTGGCAGCCAAGTGGCTTGACCTTTATTAGTGAGCCTGGTTACCCCCTCTCGGAACCACAGACTTAGAAATCGCCAGCTCATATACAGTGCATAAAATAAATTTATATATATACCCTTATACTGTACACCATTTTAATAAAAAATATCACAAAATTCTTCTAAGTCCCTCGGGAAGAGTGAAAGACGCGCACGTTCATTTTCAGAGCTCCTAGACCTTCCTATAAGAAGTTAGCCAAAAAGTAGCTTCGAAAAACGCTTAGGTTAAGTTTCAGAGTTGCTTCTAAAGTACCAAAGCTGGACTTAGACATAATTTCACTCTCACAACATTATGGCTGGTTGGAGACCGTCCGAACCACAAGTACCGGTTCCATGGTTCTGGGCGTATACTGGGGGGACGGGGACGACTCCCATTAACCCCTGACTATACCGGCGATACGCTTATCACAATGCCTTTCTGGTCTGTGCTGAAGCAGGGCATTCTGGCAGCCAAGTGGCTTGACCTTTATTAGTGAGCCTGGTTACCCCCTCTCGGAACCACAGACTTAGAAATCGCCAGCTCATATACAGTGCATAAAATATATTTATCTATATACCCTTATACACTATTTTAATAAAAAATATCACAAAATTCTTCTAAGTCCCTCGGGAAGAGTGAAAGACGCGCACGTTCATTTTCAGAGCTCCTAGACCTTCCTATAAGAAGTTAGCCAAAAAGTAGCTTCGAAAAACGCTTAGGTTAAGTTTCAGAGTTGCTTCTAATGTACCAAAGCTGGACTTAGACATAATTTCACTCTCACAACATTATGGCTGGTTGGAGAGAGTCCGAACCACAAGTACCGGGTCCATGGTTCTGGGCGTATACTGGGGGGACGGGGACGACTCCCATTAACCCCTGACTATACCGGGGATACGCTTATCACAATGCCTTTCTGGTCTGTGCTGAAGCAGGGCATTCTGGCAGCCAAGTGGCTTGACCTTTATTAGTGAGCCTGGTTACCCCCTCTCGGAACCACAGACTTAGAAATCGCCAGCTCATATACAGTGCATAAAATATATTTATCTATATACCCTTATACATTATTTTAATAAAAAATATCACAAAATTATTCTAAGTCCCTCGGGAAGAGTGAAAGACGCGCACGTTCATTTTCAGAGCTCCTAGACCTTCCTATAAGAAGTTAGCCAAAAAGTAGCTTCGAAAAACGCTTAGGTTAAGTTTCAGAGTTGCTTCTAATGTACCAAAGCTGGACTTAGACATAATTTCACTCTCACAACATTATGGCTGGTTGGAGACAGTCCGAACCACAAGTACCGGGTCCATGGTTCTGGGCGTGTACTGGGGGGACGGGGACGACTCCCATTAACCCCTGACTATACCGGGGATACGCTTATCACAATGCCTTTCTGGTCTGTGCTGAAGCAGGGCATTCTGGCAGCCAAGTGGCTTGACCTTTATTAGTGAGCCTGGTTACCCCCTCTCGGAACCACAGACTTAGAAATCGCCAGCTCATATACAGTGCATAAAATAAATTTATATATATACCCTTATACTGTACACCATTTTAATAAAAAATATCACAAAATTCTTCTAAGTCCCTCGGGAAGAGTGAAAGACGCGCACGTTCATTTTCAGAGCTCCTAGACCTTCCTATAAGAAGTTAGCCAAAAAGTAGCTTCGAAAAACGCTTAGGTTAAGTTTCAGAGTTGCTTCTAAAGTACCAAAGCTGGACTTAGACATAATTTCACTCTCACAACATTATGGCTGGTTGGAGACCGTCCGAACCACAAGTACCGGTTCCATGGTTCTGGGCGTATACTGGGGGGACGGGGACGACTCCCATTAACCCCTGACTATACCGGCGATACGCTTATCACAATGCCTTTCTGGTCTGTGCTGAAGCAGGGCATTCTGGCAGCCAAGTGGCTTGACCTTTATTAGTGAGCCTGGTTACCCCCTCTCGGAACCACAGACTTAGAAATCGCCAGCTCATATACAGTGCATAAAATATATTTATCTATATACCCTTATACACTATTTTAATAAAAAATATCACAAAATTCTTCTAAGTCCCTCGGGAAGAGTGAAAGACGCGCACGTTCATTTTCAGAGCTCCTAGACCTTCCTATAAGAAGTTAGCCAAAAAGTAGCTTCGAAAAACGCTTAGGTTAAGTTTCAGAGTTGCTTCTAATGTACCAAAGCTGGACTTAGACATAATTTCACTCTCACAACATTATGGCTGGTTGGAGACAGTCCGAACCACAAGTACCGGGTCCATGGTTCTGGGCGTATACTGGGGGGACGGGGACGACTCCCATTAACCCCTGACTATACCGGGGATACGCTTATCACAATGCCTTTCTGGTCTGTGCTGAAGCAGGGCATTCTGGCAGCCAAGTGGCTTGACCTTTATTAGTGAGCCTGGTTACCCCCTCTCGGAACCACAGACTTAGAAATCGCCAGCTCATATACAGTGCATAAAATAAATTTATATATATACCCTTATACTGTACACCATTTTAATAAAAAATATCACAAAATTCTTCTAAGTCCCTCGGGAAGAGTGAAAGACGCGCACATTCATTTTCAGAGCTCCTAGACCTTCCTATAAGAAGTTAGCCAAAAAGTAGCTTCGAAAAACGCTTAGGTTAAGTTTCAGAGTTGCTTCTAATGTACCAAAGCTGGACTTAGACATAATTTCACTCTCACAACATTATGGCTGGTTGGAGAGAGTCCGAACCACAAGTACCGGGTCCATGGTTCTGGGCGTATACTGGGGGGACGGGGACGACTGCCATTAACCCCTGACTATACCGGGGATACGCTTATCACAATGCCTTTCTGGTCTGTGCTGAAGCAGGGCATTCTGGCAGCCAAGTGGCTTGACCTTTATTAGTGAGCCTGGTTACCCCCTCTCGGAACCACAGACTTAGAAATCGCCAGCTCATATACAGTGCATAAAATATATTTATCTATATACCCTTATACACTATTTTAATAAAAAATATCACAAAATTCTTCTAAGTCCCTCGGGAAGAGTGAAAGACGCGCACGTTCATTTTCAGAGCTCCTAGACCTTCCTATAAGAAGTTAGCCAAAAAGTAGCTTCGAAAAACGCTTAGGTTAAGTTTCAGAGTTGCTTCTAATGTACCAAAGCTGGACTTAGACATAATTTCACTCTCACAACATTATGGCTGGTTGGAGAGAGTCAGAACCACAAGTACCGGGTCCATGGTTCTGGGCGTATACTGGGGGGACGGGGACGACTCCCATTAACCCCTGACTATACCGGGGATACGCTTATCACAATGCCTTTCTGGTCTGTGCTGAAGCAGGGCATTCTGGCAGCCAAGTGGCTTGACCTTTATTAGTGAGCCTGGTTACCCCCTCTCGGAACCACAGACTTAGAAATCGCCAGCTCATATACAGTGCATACAATAAATTTATATATATACCCTTATACTGTACACCATTTTAATAAAAAATATCACAAAATTCTTCTAAGTCCCTCGGGAAGAGTGAAAGACGCGCACGTTCATTTTCAGAGCTCCTATAACTTCCTATAAGAAGTTAGCCAAAAAGTAGCTTCGAAAAACGCTTAGGTTAAGTTTCAGAGTTGCTTCTAATGTACCAAAGCTGGACTTAGACATAATTTCACTCTCACAACATTATGGCTGGTTGGAGAGAGTCCGAACCACAAGTACCGGGTCCATGGTTCTGGGCGTATACTGGGGGGACGGGGACGACTCCCATTAACCCCTGACTATACGGGGATACGCTTATCACAATGCCTTTCTGGTCTGTGCTGAAGCAGGGCATGCTGGCAGCCAAGTGGCTTGACCTTTATTAGTGAGCCTGGTTACCCCCTCTCGGAACCACAGACTTAGAAATCGCCAGCTCATATACAGTGCATACAATAAATTTATATATATACCCTTATACTGTACACCATTTTAATAAAAAATATCACAAAATTATTCTAAGTCCCTCGGGAAGAGTGAAAGACGCGCACGTTCATTTTCAGAGCTCCTAGACCTTCCTATAAGAAGTTAGCCAAAAAGTAGCTTCGAAAAACGCTTAGGTTAAGTTTCAGAGTTGCTTCTAATGTACCAAAGCTGGACTTAGACATAATTTCACTCTCACAACATTATGGCTGGTTGGAGACAGTCCGAACCACAAGTACCGGGTCCATGGTTCTGGGCGTATACTGGGGGGACGGGGACGACTCCCATTAACCCCTGACTATACCGGGGATACGCTTATCACAATGCCTTTCTGGTCTGTGCTGAAGCAGGGCATTCTGGCAGCCAAGTGGCTTGACCTTTATTAGTGAGCCTGGTTACCCCCTCTCGGAACCACAGACTTAGAAATCGCCAGCTCATATACAGTGCATAAAATATATTTATCTATATACCCTTATACATTATTTTAATAAAAAATATCACAAAATTATTCTAAGTCCCTCGGGAAGAGTGAAAGACGCGCACGTTCATTTTCAGAGCTCCTAGACCTTCCTATAAGAAGTTAGCCAAAAAGTAGCTTCGAAAAACGCTTAGGTTAAGTTTCAGAGTTGCTTCTAATGTACCAAAGCTGGACTTAGACATAATTTCACTCTCACAACATTATGGCTGGTTGGAGACAGTCCGAACCACAAGTACCGGGTCCATGGTTCTGGGCGTGTACTGGGGGGACGGGGACGACTCCCATTAACCCCTGACTATACCGGGGATACGCTTATCACAATGCCTTTCTGGTCTGTGCTGAAGCAGGGCATTCTGGCAGCCAAGTGGCTTGACCTTTATTAGTGAGCCTGGTTACCCCCTCTCGGAACCACAGACTTAGAAATCGCCAGCTCATATACAGTGCATAAAATAAATTTATATATATACCCTTATACTGTACACCATTTTAATAAAAAATATCACAAAATTCTTCTAAGTCCCTCGGGAAGAGTGAAAGACGCGCACGTTCATTTTCAGAGCTCCTAGACCTTCCTATAAGAAGTTAGCCAAAAAGTAGCTTCGAAAAACGCTTAGGTTAAGTTTCAGAGTTGCTTCTAAAGTACCAAAGCTGGACTTAGACATAATTTCACTCTCACAACATTATGGCTGGTTGGAGACCGTCCGAACCACAAGTACCGGTTCCATGGTTCTGGGCGTATACTGGGGGGACGGGGACGACTCCCATTAACCCCTGACTATACCGGCGATACGCTTATCACAATGCCTTTCTGGTCTGTGCTGAAGCAGGGCATTCTGGCAGCCAAGTGGCTTGACCTTTATTAGTGAGCCTGGTTACCCCCTCTCGGAACCACAGACTTAGAAATCGCCAGCTCATATACAGTGCATAAAATATATTTATCTATATACCCTTATACTGTACACTATTTTAATAAAAAATATCACAAAATTCTTCTAAGTCCCTCGGGAAGAGTGAAAGACGCGCACGTTCATTTTCAGAGCTCCTAGACCTTCCTATAAGAAGTTAGCCAAAAAGTAGCTTCGAAAAACGCTTAGGTTAAGTTTCAGAGTTGCTTCTAATGTACCAAAGCTGGACTTAGACATAATTTCACTCTCACAACATTATGGCTTGTTGGAGACAGTCCGAACCACAAGTACCGGGTCCATGGTTCTGGGCGTATACTGGGGGGACGGGGACGACTCCCATTAACCCCTGACTATACCGGGGATACGCTTATCACAATGCCTTTCTGGTCTGTGCTGAAGCAGGGCATTCTGGCAGCCAAGTGGCTTGACCTTTATTAGTGAGCCTGGTTACCCCCTCTCGGAACCACAGACTTAGAAATCGCCAGCTCATATACAGTGCATAAAATAAATTTATATATATACCCTTATACTGTACACCATTTTAATAAAAAATATCACAAAATTCTTCTAAGTCCCTCGGGAAGAGTGAAAGACGCGCACATTCATTTTCAGAGCTCCTAGACCTTCCTATAAGAAGTTAGCCAAAAAGTAGCTTCGAAAAACGCTTAGGTTAAGTTTCAGAGTTGCTTCTAATGTACCAAAGCTGGACTTAGACATAATTTCACTCTCACAACATTATGGCTGGTTGGAGAGAGTCCGAACCACAAGTACCGGGTCCATGGTTCTGGGCGTATACTGGGGGGACGGGGACGACTGCCATTAACCCCTGACTATACCGGGGATACGCTTATCACAATGCCTTTCTGGTCTGTGCTGAAGCAGGGCATTCTGGCAGCCAAGTGGCTTGACCTTTATTAGTGAGCCTGGTTACCCCCTCCCGGAACCACAGACTTAGAAATCGCCAGCTCATATACAGTGCATAAAATATATTTATCTATATACCCTTATACACTATTTTAATAAAAAATATCACAAAATTCTTCTAAGTCCCTCGGGAAGAGTGAAAGACGCGCACGTTCATTTTCAGAGCTCCTAGACCTTCCTATAAGAAGTTAGCCAAAAAGTAGCTTCGAAAAACGCTTAGGTTAAGTTTCAGAGTTGCTTCTAATGTACCAAAGCTGGACTTAGACATAATTTCACTCTCACAACATTATGGCTGGTTGGAGAGAGTCAGAACCACAAGTACCGGGTCCATGGTTCTGGGCGTATACTGGGGGGACGGGGACGACTCCCATTAACCCCTGACTATACCGGGGATACGCTTATCACAATGCCTTTCTGGTCTGTGCTGAAGCAGGGCATTCTGGCAGCCAAGTGGCTTGACCTTTATTAGTGAGCCTGGTTACCCCCTCTCGGAACCACAGACTTAGAAATCGCCAGCTCATATACAGTGCATAAAATATATTTATCTATATACCCTTATACACTATTTTAATAAAAAATATCACAAAATTATTCTAAGTCCCTCGGGAAGAGTGAAAGACGCGCACGTTCATTTTCAGAGCTCCTAGACATTCCTATAAGAAGTTAGCCAAAAAGTAGCTTCGAAAAACGCTTAGGTTAAGTTTCAGAGTTGCTTCTAATGTACCAAAGCTGGACTTAGACATAATTTCACTCTCACAACATTATGGCTGGTTGGAGACAGTCCGAACCACAAGTACCGGGTCCATGGTTCTGGGCGTGTACTGGGGGGACGGGGACGACTCCCATTAACCCCTGACTATACCGGGGATACGCTTATCACAATGCCTTTCTGGTCTGTGCTGAAGCAGGGCATTCTGGCAGCCAAGTGGCTTGACCTTTATTAGTGAGCCTGGTTACCCCCTCTCGGAACCACAGACTTAGAAATCGCCAGCTCATATACAGTGCATACAATAAATTTATATATATACCCTTATACTGTACACCATTTTAATAAAAAATATCACAAAATTCTTCTAAGTCCCTCGGGAAGAGTGAAAGACGCGCACGTTCATTTTCAGAGCTCCTAGACCTTCCTATAAGAAGTTAGCCAAAAAGTAGCTTCGAAAAACGCTTAGGTTAAGTTTCAGAGTTGCTTCTAATGTACCAAAGCTGGACTTAGACATAATTTCACTCTCACAACATTATGGCTGGTTGGAGAGAGTCCGAACCACAAGTACCGGGTCCATGGTTCTGGGCGTATACTGGGGGGACGGGGACGACTCCCATTAACCCCTGGCTATACGGGGATACGCTTATCACAATGCCTTTCTGGTCTGTGCTGAAGCAGGGCATGCTGGCAGCCAAGTGGCTTGACCTTTATTAGTGAGCCTGGTTACCCCCTCTCGGAACCACAGACTTAGAAATCGCCAGCTCATATACAGTGCATAAAATATATTTATCTATATACCCTTATACACTATTTTAATAAAAAATATCACAAAATTCTTCTAAGTCCCTCGGGAAGAGTGAAAGACGCGCACGTTCATTTTCAGAGCTCCTAGACCTTCCTATAAGAAGTTAGCCAAAAAGTAGCTTCGAAAAACGCTTAGGTTAAGTTTCAGAGTTGCTTCTAATGTACCAAAGCTGGACTTAGACATAATTTCACTCTCACAACATTATGGCTGGTTGGAGACAGTCCGAACCACAAGTACCGGGTCCATGGTTCTGGGCGTATACTGGGGGGACGGGGACGACTCCCATTAACCCCTGACTATACCGGGGATACGCTTATCACAATGCCTTTCTGGTCTGTGCTGAAGCAGGGCATTCTGGCAGCCAAGTGGCTTGACCTTTATTAGTGAGCCTGGTTACCCCCTCTCGGAACCACAGACTTAGAAATCGCCAGCTCATATACAGTGCATACAATAAATTTATATATATACCCTTATACTGTACACCATTTTAATAAAAAATATCACAAAATTCTTCTAAGTCCCTCGGGAAGAGTGAAAGACGCGCACGTTAATTTTCAGAGCTCCTAGACCTTCCTATAAGAAGTTAGCCAAAAAGTAGCTTCGAAAAACGCTTAGGTTAAGTTTCAGAGTTGCTTCTAATGTACCAAAGCTGGACTTAGACATAATTTCACTCTCACAACATTATGGCTGATTGGAGACAGTCCGAACCACAAGTACCGGGTCCATGGTTCTGGGCGTATACTGGGGGGACGGGGACGACTGCCATTAACCCCTGACTATACCGGGGATACGCTTATCACAATGCCTTTCTGGTCTGTGCTGAAGCAGGGCATTCTGGCAGCCAAGTGGCTTGACCTTTATTAGTGAACCTGGTTACCCCCTCTCGGAACCACAGACTTAGAAATCGCCAGCTCATATACAGTGCATAAAATATATTTATCTATATACCCTTATACACTATTTTAATAAAAAATATCACAAAATTCTTCTAAGTCCCTCGGGAAGAGTGAAAGACGCGCACGTTCATTTTCAGAGCTCCTAGACCTTCCTATAAGAAGTTAGCCAAAAAGTAGCTTCGAAAAACGCTTAGGTTAAGTTTCAGAGTTGCTTCTAATGTACCAAAGCTGGACTTAGACATAATTTCACTCTCACAACATTATGGCTGGTTGGAGACAGTCCGAACCACAAGTACCGGGTCCATGGTTCTGGGCGTATACTGGGGGGACGGGGACGACTGCCATTAACCCCTTACTATACCGGGGATACGCTTATCACAATGCCTTTCTGGTCTGTGCTGAAGCAGGGCATTCTGGCAGCCAAGTGGCTTGACCTTTATTAGTGAGCCTGGTTACCCCCTCTCGGAACCACAGACTTAGAAATCGCCAGCTCATATACAGTGCATAAAATATATTTATCTATATACCCTTATACACTATTTTAATAAAAAATATCACAAAATTCTTCTAAGTCCCTCGGGAAGAGTGAAAGACGCGCACGTTCATTTTCAGAGCTCCTAGACCTTCCTATAAGAAGTTAGCCAAAAAGTAGCTTCGAAAAACGCTTAGGTTAAGTTTCAGAGTTGCTTCTAATGTACCAAAGCTGGACTTAGACATAATTTCACTCTCACAACATTATGGCTGGTTGGAGAGAGTCAGAACCACAAGTACCGGGTCCATGGTTCTGGGCGTATACTGGGGGGACGGGGACGACTCCCATTAACCCCTGACTATACCGGGGATACGCTTATCACAATGCCTTTCTGGTCTGTGCTGAAGCAGGGCATTCTGGCAGCCAAGTGGCTTGACCTTTATTAGTGAGCCTGGTTACCCCCTCTCGGAACCACAGACTTAGAAATCGCCAGCTCATATACAGTGCATAAAATATATTTATCTATATACCCTTATACACTATTTTAATAAAAAATATCACAAAATTATTCTAAGTCCCTCGGGAAGAGTGAAAGACGCGCACGTTCATTTTCAGAGCTCCTAGACATTCCTATAAGAAGTTAGCCAAAAAGTAGCTTCGAAAAACGCTTAGGTTAAGTTTCAGAGTTGCTTCTAATGTACCAAAGCTGGACTTAGACATAATTTCACTCTCACAACATTATGGCTGGTTGGAGACAGTCCGAACCACAAGTACCGGGTCCATGGTTCTGGGCGTGTACTGGGGGGACGGGGACGACTCCCATTAACCCCTGACTATACCGGGGATACGCTTATCACAATGCCTTTCTGGTCTGTGCTGAAGCAGGGCATTCTGGCAGCCAAGTGGCTTGACCTTTATTAGTGAGCCTGGTTACCCCCTCTCGGAACCACAGACTTAGAAATCGCCAGCTCATATACAGTGCATACAATAAATTTATATATATACCCTTATACTGTACACCATTTTAATAAAAAATATCACAAAATTCTTCTAAGTCCCTCGGGAAGAGTGAAAGACGCGCACGTTCATTTTCAGAGCTCCTAGACCTTCCTATAAGAAGTTAGCCAAAAAGTAGCTTCGAAAAACGCTTATGTTAAGTTTCAGAGTTGCTTCTAATGTACCAAAGCTGGACTTAGACATAATTTCACTCTCACAACATTATGGCTGGTTGGAGAGAGTCCGAACCACAAGTACCGGGTCCATGGTTCTGGGCGTATACTGGGGGGACGGGGACGACTCCCATTAACCCCTGGCTATACGGGGATACGCTTATCACAATGCCTTTCTGGTCTGTGCTGAAGCAGGGCATGCTGGCAGCCAAGTGGCTTGACCTTTATTAGTGAGCCTGGTTACCCCCTCTCGGAACCACAGACTTAGAAATCGCCAGCTCATATACAGTGCATAAAATATATTTATCTATATACCCTTATACACTATTTTAATAAAAAATATCACAAAATTCTTCTAAGTCCCTCGGGAAGAGTGAAAGACGCGCACGTTCATTTTCAGAGCTCCTAGACCTTCCTATAAGAAGTTAGCCAAAAAGTAGCTTCGAAAAACGCTTAGGTTAAGTTTCAGAGTTGCTTCTAATGTACCAAAGCTGGACTTAGACATAATTTCACTCTCACAACATTATGGCTGGTTGGAGACAGTCCGAACCACAAGTACCGGGTCCATGGTTCTGGGCGTATACTGGGGGGACGGGGACGACTCCCATTAACCCCTGACTATACCGGGGATACGCTTATCACAATGCCTTTCTGGTCTGTGCTGAAGCAGGGCATTCTGGCAGCCAAGTGGCTTGACCTTTATTAGTGAGCCTGGTTACCCCCTCTCGGAACCACAGACTTAGAAATCGCCAGCTCATATACAGTGCATACAATAAATTTATATATATACCCTTATACTGTACACCATTTTAATAAAAAATATCACAAAATTCTTCTAAGTCCCTCGGGAAGAGTGAAAGACGCGCACGTTAATTTTCAGAGCTCCTAGACCTTCCTATAAGAAGTTAGCCAAAAAGTAGCTTCGAAAAACGCTAAGGTTAAGTTTCAGAGTTGCTTCTAATGTACCAAAGCTGGACTTAGACATAATTTCACTCTCACAACATTATGGCTGATTGGAGACAGTCCGAACCACAAGTACCGGGTCCATGGTTCTGGGCGTATACTGGGGGGACGGGGACGACTGCCATTAACCCCTGACTATACCGGGGATACGCTTATCACAATGCCTTTCTGGTCTGTGCTGAAGCAGGGCATTCTGGCAGCCAAGTGGCTTGACCTTTATTAGTGAACCTGGTTACCCCCTCTCGGAACCACAGACTTAGAAATCGCCAGCTCATATACAGTGCATAAAATATATTTATCTATATACCCTTATACACTATTTTAATAAAAAATATCACAAAATTCTTCTAAGTCCCTCGGGAAGAGTGAAAGACGCGCACGTTCATTTTCAGAGCTCCTAGACCTTCCTATAAGAAGTTAGCCAAAAAGTAGCTTCGAAAAACGCTTAGGTTAAGTTTCAGAGTTGCTTCTAATGTACCAAAGCTGGACTTAGACATAATTTCACTCTCACAACATTATGGCTGGTTGGAGACAGTCCGAACCACAAGTACCGGGTCCATGGTTCTGGGCGTATACTGGGGGGACGGGGACGACTGCCATTAACCCCTTACTATACCGGGGATACGCTTATCACAATGCCTTTCTGGTCTGTGCTGAAGCAGGGCATTCTGGCAGCCAAGTGGCTTGACCTTTATTAGTGAGCCTGGTTACCCCCTCTCGGAACCACAGACTTAGAAATCGCCAGCTCATATACAGTGCATAAAATATATTTATCTATATACCCTTATACACTATTTTAATAAAAAATATCACAAAATTCTTCTAAGTCCCTCGGGAAGAGTGAAAGACGCGCACGTTCATTTTCAGAGCTCCTAGACCTTCCTATAAGAAGTTAGCCAAAAAGTAGCTTCGAAAAACGCTTAGGTTAAGTTTCAGAGTTGCTTCTAATGTACCAAAGCTGGACTTAGACATAATTTCACTCTCACAACATTATGGCTGGTTGGAGAGAGTCCGAACCACAAGTACCGGGTCCATGGTTCTGGGCGTATACTGGGGGGACGGGGACGACTGCCATTAACCCCTGACTATACCGGGGATACGCTTATCACAATGCCTTTCTGGTCTGTGCTGAAGCAGGGCATTCTGGCAGCCAAGTGGCTTGACCTTTATTAGTGAGCCTGGTTACCCCCTCTCGGAACCACAGACTTAGAAATCGCCAGCTCATATACAGTGCATAAAATATATTTATCTATATACCCTTATACACTATTTTAATAAAAAATATCACAAAATTCTTCTAAGTCCCTCGGGAAGAGTGAAAGACGCGCACGTTCATTTTCAGAGCTCCTAGACCTTCCTATAAGAAGTTAGCCAAAAAGTAGCTTCGAAAAACGCTTAGGTTAAGTTTCAGATTTGCTTCTAATGTACCAAAGCTGGACTTAGACATAATTTCACTCTCACAACATTATGGCTGGTTGGAGACAGTCCGAACCACAAGTACGGGGTCCATGGTTCTGGGCGTATACTGGGGGGACGGGGACGACTCCCATTAACCCCTGACTATACCGGGGATACGCTTATCACAATGCCTTTCTGGTCTGTGCTGAAGCAGGGCATTCTGGCAGCCAAGTGGCTTGACCTTTATTAGTGAGCCTGGTTACCCCCTCTCGGAACCACAGACTTAGAAATCGCCAGCTCATATACAGTGCATAAAATAAATTTATATATATATACCCTTATACTGTACACCATTTTAATAAAAAATATCACAAAATTCTTCTAAGTCCCTCGGGAAGAGTGAAAGACGCGCACGTTCATTTTCAGAGCTCCTAGACCTTCCTATAAGAAGTTAGCCAAAAAGTAGCTTCGAAAAACGCTTAGGTTAAGTTTCAGAGTTGCTTCTAATGTACCAAAGCTGGACTTAGACATAATTTCACTCTCACAACATTATGGCTGGTTGGAGACAGTCCGAACCACAAGTACCGGGTCCATGGTTCTGGGCGTATACTGGGGGGACGGGGACGACTGCCATTAACCCCTGACTATACCGGGGATACGCTTATCACAATGCCTTTCTGGTCTGTGCTGAAGCAGGGCATTCTGGCAGCCAAGTGGCTTGACCTTTATTAGTGAGCCTGGTTACCCCCTCTCGGAACCACAGACTTAGAAATCGCCAGCTCATATACAGTGCATAAAATATATTTATCTATATACCCTTATACACTATTTTAATAAAAAATATCACAAAATTCTACTAAGTCCCTCGGGAAGAGTGAAAGACGCGCACGTTCATTTTCAGAGCTCCTAGACCTTCCTATAAGAAGTTAGCCAAAAAGTAGCTTCGAAAAACGCTTAGGTTAAGTTTCAGAGTTGCTTCTAATGTACCAAAGCTGGACTTAGACATAATTTCACTCTCACAACATTATGGCTGGTTGGAGACAGTCCGAACCACAAGTACGGGGTCCATGGTTCTGGGCGTATACTGGGGGGACGGGGACGACTCCCATTAACCCCTGACTATACCGGGGATACGCTTATCACAATGCCTTTCTGGTCTGTGCTGAAGCAGGGCATTCTGGCAGCCAAGTGGCTTGACCTTTATTAGTGAGCCTGGTTACCCCCTCTCGGAACCACAGACTTAGAAATCGCCAGCTCATATACAGTGCATAAAATATATTTATCTATATACCCTTATACACTATTTTAATAAAAAATATCACAAAATTATTCTAAGTCCCTCGGGAAGAGTGAAAGACGCGCACGTTCATTTTCAGAGCTCCTAGACCTTCCTATAAGAAGTTAGCCAAAAAGTAGCTTCGAAAAACGCTTAGGTTAAGTTTCAGAGTTGCTTCTAATGTACCAAAGCTGGACTTAGACATAATTTCACTCTCACAACATTATGGCTGGTTGGAGACAGTCCGAACCACAAGTACCGGGTCCATGGTTCTGGGCGTGTACTGGGGGGACGGGGACGACTCCCATTAACCCCTGACTATACCGGGGATACGCTTATCACAATGCCTTTCTGGTCTGTGCTGAAGCAGGGCATTCTGGCAGCCAAGTGGCTTGACCTTTATTAGTGAGCCTGGTTACCCCCTCTCGGAACCACAGACTTAGAAATCGCCAGCTCATATACAGTGCATACAATAAATTTATATATATACCCTTATACTGTACACCATTTTAATAAAAAATATCACAAAATTCTTCTAAGTCCCTCGGGAAGAGTGAAAGACGCGCACGTTCATTTTCAGAGCTCCTAGACCTTCCTATAAGAAGTTAGCCAAAAAGTAGCTTCGAAAAACGCTTATGTTAAGTTTCAGAGTTGCTTCTAATGTACCAAAGCTGGACTTAGACATAATTTCACTCTCACAACATTATGGCTGGTTGGAGAGAGTCCGAACCACAAGTACCGGGTCCATGGTTCTGGGCGTATACTGGGGGGACGGGGACGACTCCCATTAACCCCTGACTATACCGGCGATACGCTTATCACAATGCCTTTCTGGTCTGTGCTGAAGCAGGGCATTCTGGCAGCCAAGTGGCTTGACCTTTATTAGTGAGCCTGGTTACCCCCTCTCGGAACCACAGACTTAGAAATCGCCAGCTCATATACAGTGCATAAAATATATTTATCTATATACCCTTATACACTATTTTAATAAAAAATATCACAAAATTCTTCTAAGTACCTCGGGAAGAGTGATAGACGCGCACGTTCATTTTCAGAGCTCCTAGACCTTCCTATAAGAAGTTAGCCAAAAATTAGCTTCGAAAAACGCTTAGGTTAAGTTTCAGAGTTGCTTCTAATGTACCAAAGCTGGACTTAGACATAATTTCACTCTCACAACATTATGGCTGGTTGGAGACAGTCCGAACCACAAGTACCGGGTCCATGGTTCTGGGCGTATACTGGGGGGACGGGGACGACTCCCATTAACCCCTGACTATACCGGGGATACGCTTATCACAATGCCTTTCTGGTCTGTGCTGAAGCAGGGCATTCTGGCAGCCAAGTGGCTTGACCTTTAATAGTGAGCCTGGTTACCCCCTCTCGGAACCACAGACTTAGAAATCGCCAGCTCATATACAGTGCATAAAATAAATTTATATATATACCCTTATACTGTACACCATTTTAATAAAAAATATCACAAAATTCTTCTAAGTCCCTCGGGAAGAGTGAAAGACGCGCACGTTCATTTTCAGAGCTCCTAGACCTTCCTATAAGAAGTTAGCCAAAAAGTAGCTTCGAAAAACGCTTAGGTTAAGTTTCAGAGTTGCTTCTAATGTACCAAAGCTGGACTTAGACATAATTTCACTCTCACAACATTATGGCTGGTTGGAGACAGTCCGAACCACAAGTACCGGGTCCATGGTTCTGGGCGTATACTGGGGGGACGGGGACGACTGCCATTAACCCCTGACTATACCGGGGATACGCTTATCACAATGCCTTTCTGGTCTGTGCTGAAGCAGGGCATTCTGGCAGCCAAGTGGCTTGACCTTTATTAGTGAGCCTGGTTACCCCCTCTCGGAACCACAGACTTAGAAATCGCCAGCTCATATACAGTGCATAAAATATATTTATCTATATACCCTTATACACTATTTTAATAAAAAATATCACAAAATTCTACTAAGTCCCTCGGGAAGAGTGAAAGACGCGCACGTTCATTTTCAGAGCTCCTAGACCTTCCTATAAGAAGTTAGCCAAAAAGTAGCTTCGAAAAACGCTTAGGTTAAGTTTCAGAGTTGCTTCTAATGTACCAAAGCTGGACTTAGACATAATTTCACTCTCACAACATTATGGCTGGTTGGAGACAGTCCGAACCACAAGTACGGGGTCCATGGTTCTGGGCGTATACTGGGGGGACGGGGACGACTCCCATTAACCCCTGACTATACCGGGGATACGCTTATCACAATGCCTTTCTGGTCTGTGCTGAAGCAGGGCATTCTGGCAGCCAAGTGGCTTGACCTTTATTAGTGAGCCTGGTTACCCCCTCTCGGAACCACAGACTTAGAAATCGCCAGCTCATATACAGTGCATAAAATATATTTATCTATATACCCTTATACACTATTTTAATAAAAAATATCACAAAATTATTCTAAGTCCCTCGGGAAGAGTGAAAGACGCGCACGTTCATTTTCAGAGCTCCTAGACCTTCCTATAAGAAGTTAGCCAAAAAGTAGCTTCGAAAAACGCTTAGGTTAAGTTTCAGAGTTGCTTCTAATGTACCAAAGCTGGACTTAGACATAATTTCACTCTCACAACATTATGGCTGGTTGGAGACAGTCCGAACCACAAGTACCGGGTCCATGGTTCTGGGCGTGTACTGGGGGGACGGGGACGACTCCCATTAACCCCTGACTATACCGGGGATACGCTTATCACAATGCCTTTCTGGTCTGTGCTGAAGCAGGGCATTCTGGCAGCCAAGTGGCTTGACCTTTATTAGTGAGCCTGGTTACCCCCTCTCGGAACCACAGACTTAGAAATCGCCAGCTCATATACAGTGCATACAATAAATTTATATATATACCCTTATACTGTACACCATTTTAATAAAAAATATCACAAAATTCTTCTAAGTCCCTCGGGAAGAGTGAAAGACGCGCACGTTCATTTTCAGAGCTCCTAGACCTTCCTATAAGAAGTTAGCCAAAAAGTAGCTTCGAAAAACGCTTATGTTAAGTTTCAGAGTTGCTTCTAATGTACCAAAGCTGGACTTAGACATAATTTCACTCTCACAACATTATGGCTGGTTGGAGAGAGTCCGAACCACAAGTACCGGGTCCATGGTTCTGGGCGTATACTGGGGGGACGGGGACGACTCCCATTAACCCCTGACTATACCGGCGATACGCTTATCACAATGCCTTTCTGGTCTGTGCTGAAGCAGGGCATTCTGGCAGCCAAGTGGCTTGACCTTTATTAGTGAGCCTGGTTACCCCCTCTCGGAACCACAGACTTAGAAATCGCCAGCTCATATACAGTGCATAAAATATATTTATCTATATACCCTTATACACTATTTTAATAAAAAATATCACAAAATTCTTCTAAGTACCTCGGGAAGAGTGATAGACGCGCACGTTCATTTTCAGAGCTCCTAGACCTTCCTATAAGAAGTTAGCCAAAAATTAGCTTCGAAAAACGCTTAGGTTAAGTTTCAGAGTTGCTTCTAATGTACCAAAGCTGGACTTAGACATAATTTCACTCTCACAACATTATGGCTGGTTGGAGACAGTCCGAACCACAAGTACCGGGTCCATGGTTCTGGGCGTATACTGGGGGGACGGGGACGACTCCCATTAACCCCTGACTATACCGGGGATACGCTTATCACAATGCCTTTCTGGTCTGTGCTGAAGCAGGGCATTCTGGCAGCCAAGTGGCTTGACCTTTAATAGTGAGCCTGGTTACCCCCTCTCGGAACCACAGACTTAGAAATCGCCAGCTCATATACAGTGCATAAAATAAATTTATATATATACCCTTATACTGTACACCATTTTAATAAAAAATATCACAAAATTCTTCTAAGTCCCTCGGGAAGAGTGAAAGACGCGCACGTTCATTTTCAGAGCTCCTAGACCTTCCTATAAGAAGTTAGCCAAAAAGTAGCTTCGAAAAACGCTTACAGTAGGTTAAGTTTCAGAGTTGCTTCTAATGTACCAAAGCTGGACTTAGACATAATTTCACTCTCACAACATTATGGCTGGTTGGAGAGAGTCCGAACCACAAGTACCGGGTCCATGGTTCTGGGCGTATACTGGGGGGACGGGGACGACTCCCATTAACCCCTGACTATACCGGGGATACGCTTATCACAATGCCTTTCTGGTCTGTGCTGAAGCAGGGCATTCTGGCAGCCAAGTGGCTTGACCTTTATTAGTGAGCCTGGTTACCCCCTCTCGGAACCACAGACTTAGAAATCGCCAGCTCATATACAGTGCATAAAATAAATTTATATATATACCCTTATACTGTACACCATTTTAATAAAAAATATCACAAAATTCTTCTAAGTCCCTCGGGAAGAGTGAAAGACGCGCACGTTCATTTTCAGAGCTCCTAGACCTTCCTATAAGAAGTAAGCCAAAAAGTAGCTTCGAAAAACGCTTAGGTTAAGTTTCAGAGTTGCTTCTAATGTACCAAAGCTGGACTTAGACATAATTTCACTCTCACAACATTATGGCTGGTTGGAGAGAGTCCGAACCACAAGTACCGGGTCCATGGTTCTGGGCGTATACTGGGGGGACGGGGACGACTGCCATTAACCCCTGACTATACCGGGGATACGCTTATCACAATGCCTTTCTGGTCTGTGCTGAAGCAGGGCATTCTGGCAGCCAAGTGGCTTGACCTTTATTAGTGAGCCTGGTTACCCCCTCTCGGAACCACAGACTTAGAAATCGCCAGCTCATATACAGTGCATAAAATATATTTATCTATATACCCTTATACATTATTTTAATAAAAAATATCACAAAATTCTTCTAAGTCCCTCGGGAAGAGTGAAAGACGCGCACGTTCATTTTTAGAGCTCCTAGACCTTCCTATAAGAAGTTAGCCAAAAAGTAGCTTCGAAAAACGCTTAGGTTAAGTTTCAGAGTTGCTTCTAATGTACCAAAGCTGGACTTAGACATAATTTCACTCTCACAACATTATGGCTGGTTGGAGACAGTCCGAACCACAAGTACGGGGTCCATGGTTCTGGGCGTATACTGGGGGGACGGGGACGACTCCCATTAACCCCTGACTATACCGGGGATACGCTTATCACAATGCCTTTCTGGTCTGTGCTGAAGCAGGGCATTCTGGCAGCCAAGTGGCTTGACCTTTATTAGTGAGCCTGGTTACCCCCTCTCGGAACCACAGACTTAGAAATCGCCAGCTCATATACAGTGCATAAAATAAATTTATATATATACCCTTATACTGTACACCATTTTAATAAAAAATATCACAAAATTCTTCTAAGTCCCTCGGGAAGAGTGAAAGACGCGCACGTTCATTTTCAGAGCTCCTAGACCTTCCTATAAGAAGTTAGCCAAAAAGTAGCTTCGAAAAACGCTTAGGTTAAGTTTCAGAGTTGCTTCTAATGTACCAAAGCTGGACTTAGACATAATTTCACTCTCACAACATTATGGCTGGTTGGAGAGAGTCCGAACCACAAGTACCGGGTCCATGGTTCTGGGCGTATACTGGGGGGACGGGGACGACTCCCATTAACCCCTGACTATACCGGGGATACGCTTATCACAATGCCTTTCTGGTCTGTGCTGAAGCAGGGCATTCTGGCAGCCAAGTGGCTTGACCTTTATTAGTGAGCCTGGTTACCCCCTCTCGGAACCACAGACTTAGAAATCGCCAGCTCATATACAGTGCATAAAATATATTTATCTATATACCCTTATACACTATTTTAATAAAAAATATCACAAAATTCTTCTAAGTCCCTCGGGAAGAGTGAAAGACGCGCACGTTCATTTTCAGAGCTCCTAGACCTTCCTATAAGAAGTTAGCCAAAAAGTAGCTTCGAAAAACGCTTAGGTTAAGTTTCAGAGTTGCTTCTAATGTACCAAAGCTGGACTTAGACATAATTTCACTCTCACAACATTATGGCTGGTTGGAGACAGTCCGAACCACAAGTACCGGGTCCATGGTTCTGGGCGTATACTGGGGGGACGGGGACGACTGCCATTAACCCCTGACTATACCGGGGATACGCTTATCACAATGCCTTTCTGGTCTGTGCTGAAGCAGGGCATTCTGGCAGCCAAGTGGCTTGACCTTTATTAGTGAGCCTGGTTACCCCCTCTCGGAACCACAGACTTAGAAATCGCCAGCTCATATACAGTGCATAAAATATATTTATCTATATACCCTTATACACTATTTTAATAAAAAATATCACAAAATTCTTCTAAGTCCCTCGGGAAGAGTGAAAGACGCGCACGTTCATTTTCAGAGCTCCTAGACCTTCCTATAAGAAGTTAGCCAAAAAGTAGCTTCGAAAAACGCTTAGGTTAAGTTTCAGAGTTGCTTCTAATGTACCAAAGCTGGACTTAGACATAATTTCACTCTCACAACATTATGGCTGGTTGGAGACAGTCCGAACCACAAGTACGGGGTCCATGGTTCTGGGCGTATACTGGGGGGACGGGGACGACTCCCATTAACCCCTGACTATACCGGGGATACGCTTATCACAATGCCTTTCTGGTCTGTGCTGAAGCAGGGCATTCTGGCAGCCAAGTGGCTTGACCTTTATTAGTGAGCCTGGTTACCCCCTCTCGGAACCACAGACTTAGAAATCGCCAGCTCATATACAGTGCATAAAATAAATTTATATATATATACCCTTATACTGTACACCATTTTAATAAAAAATATCACAAAATTCTTCTAAGTCCCTCGGGAAGAGTGAAAGACGCGCACGTTCATTTTCAGAGCTCCTAGACCTTCCTATAAGAAGTTAGCCAAAAAGTAGCTTCGAAAAACGCTTAGGTTAAGTTTCAGAGTTGCTTCTAATGTACCAAAGCTGGACTTAGACATAATTTCACTCTCACAACATTATGGCTGGTTGGAGACAGTCCGAACCACAAGTACCGGGTCCATGGTTCTGGGCGTATACTGGGGGGACGGGGACGACTGCCATTAACCCCTGACTATACCGGGGATACGCTTATCACAATGCCTTTCTGGTCTGTGCTGAAGCAGGGCATTCTGGCAGCCAAGTGGCTTGACCTTTATTAGTGAGCCTGGTTACCCCCTCTCGGAACCACAGACTTAGAAATCGCCAGCTCATATACAGTGCATAAAATATATTTATCTATATACCCTTATACACTATTTTAATAAAAAATATCACAAAATTCTACTAAGTCCCTCGGGAAGAGTGAAAGACGCGCACGTTCATTTTCAGAGCTCCTAGACCTTCCTATAAGAAGTTAGCCAAAAAGTAGCTTCGAAAAACGCTTAGGTTAAGTTTCAGAGTTGCTTCTAATGTACCAAAGCTGGACTTAGACATAATTTCACTCTCACAACATTATGGCTGGTTGGAGACAGTCCGAACCACAAGTACGGGGTCCATGGTTCTGGGCGTATACTGGGGGGACGGGGACGACTCCCATTAACCCCTGACTATACCGGGGATACGCTTATCACAATGCCTTTCTGGTCTGTGCTGAAGCAGGGCATTCTGGCAGCCAAGTGGCTTGACCTTTATTAGTGAGCCTGGTTACCCCCTCTCGGAACCACAGACTTAGAAATCGCCAGCTCATATACAGTGCATAAAATATATTTATCTATATACCCTTATACACTATTTTAATAAAAAATATCACAAAATTATTCTAAGTCCCTCGGGAAGAGTGAAAGACGCGCACGTTCATTTTCAGAGCTCCTAGACCTTCCTATAAGAAGTTAGCCAAAAAGTAGCTTCGAAAAACGCTTAGGTTAAGTTTCAGAGTTGCTTCTAATGTACCAAAGCTGGACTTAGACATAATTTCACTCTCACAACATTATGGCTGGTTGGAGACAGTCCGAACCAAAAGTACCGGGTCCATGGTTCTGGGCGTGTACTGGGGGGACGGGGACGACTCCCATTAACCCCTGACTATACCGGGGATACGCTTATCACAATGCCTTTCTGGTCTGTGCTGAAGCAGGGCATTCTGGCAGCCAAGTGGCTTGACCTTTATTAGTGAGCCTGGTTACCCCCTCTCGGAACCACAGACTTAGAAATCGCCAGCTCATATACAGTGCATACAATAAATTTATATATATACCCTTATACTGTACACCATTTTAATAAAAAATATCACAAAATTCTTCTAAGTCCCTCGGGAAGAGTGAAAGACGCGCACGTTCATTTTCAGAGCTCCTAGACCTTCCTATAAGAAGTTAGCCAAAAAGTAGCTTCGAAAAACGCTTAGGTTAAGTTTCAGAGTTGCTTCTAATGTACCAAAGCTGGACTTAGACATAATTTCACTCTCACAACATTATGGCTGGTTGGAGAGAGTCCGAACCACAAGTACCGGGTCCATGGTTCTGGGCGTATACTGGGGGGACGGGGACGACTCCCATTAACCCCTGACTATACCGGCGATACGCTTATCACAATGCCTTTCTGGTCTGTGCTGAAGCAGGGCATTCTGGCAGCCAAGTGGCTTGACCTTTATTAGTGAGCCTGGTTACCCCCTCTCGGAACCACAGACTTAGAAATCGCCAGCTCATATACAGTGCATAAAATATATTTATCTATATACCCTTATACACTATTTTAATAAAAAATATCACAAAATTCTTCTAAGTACCTCGGGAAGAGTGAAAGACGCGCACGTTCATTTTCAGAGCTCCTAGACCTTCCTATAAGAAGTTAGCCAAAAATTAGCTTCGAAAAACGCTTAGGTTAAGTTTCAGAGTTGCTTCTAATGTACCAAAGCTGGACTTAGACATAATTTCACTCTCACAACATTATGGCTGGTTGGAGACAGTCCGAACCACAAGTACCGGGTCCATGGTTCTGGGCGTATACTGGGGGGACGGGGACGACTCCCATTAACCCCTGACTATACCGGGGATACGCTTATCACAATGCCTTTCTGGTCTGTGCTGAAGCAGGGCATTCTGGCAGCCAAGTGGCTTGACCTTTAATAGTGAGCCTGGTTACCCCCTCTCGGAACCACAGACTTAGAAATCGCCAGCTCATATACAGTGCATAAAATAAATTTATATATATACCCTTATACTGTACACCATTTTAATAAAAAATATCACAAAATTCTTCTAAGTCCCTCGGGAAGAGTGAAAGACGCGCACGTTCATTTTCAGAGCTCCTAGACCTTCCTATAAGAAGTTAGCCAAAAAGTAGCTTCGAAAAACGCTTACAGTAGGTTAAGTTTCAGAGTTGCTTCTAATGTACCAAAGCTGGACTTAGACATAATTTCACTCTCACAACATTATGGCTGGTTGGAGAGAGTCCGAACCACAAGTACCGGGTCCATGGTTCTGGGCGTATACTGGGGGGACGGGGACGACTCCCATTAACCCCTGACTATACCGGGGATACGCTTATCACAATGCCTTTCTGGTCTGTGCTGAAGCAGGGCATTCTGGCAGCCAAGTGGCTTGACCTTTATTAGTGAGCCTGGTTACCCCCTCTCGGAACCACAGACTTAGAAATCGCCAGCTCATATACAGTGCATAAAATAAATTTATATATATACCCTTATACTGTACACCATTTTAATAAAAAATATCACAAAATTCTTCTAAGTCCCTCGGGAAGAGTGAAAGACGCGCACGTTCATTTTCAGAGCTCCTAGACCTTCCTATAAGAAGTTAGCCAAAAAGTAGCTTCGAAAAACGCTTAGGTTAAGTTTCAGAGTTGCTTCTAATGTACCAAAGCTGGACTTAGACATAATTTCACTCTCACAACATTATGGCTGGTTGGAGACAGTCCGAACCACAAGTACGGGGTCCATGGTTCTGGGCGTATACTGGGGGGACGGGGACGACTCCCATTAACCCCTGACTATACCGGGGATACGCTTATCACAATGCCTTTCTGGTCTGTGCTGAAGCAGGGCATTCTGGCAGCCAAGTGGCTTGACCTTTATTAGTGAGCCTGGTTACCCCCTCTCGGAACCACAGACTTAGAAATCGCCAGCTCATATACAGTGCATAAAATATATTTATCTATATACCCTTATACACTATTTTAATAAAAAATATCACAAAATTATTCTAAGTCCCTCGGGAAGAGTGAAAGACGCGCACGTTCATTTTCAGAGCTCCTAGACCTTCCTATAAGAAGTTAGCCAAAAAGTAGCTTCGAAAAACGCTTAGGTTAAGTTTCAGAGTTGCTTCTAATGTACCAAAGCTGGACTTAGACATAATTTCACTCTCACAACATTATGGCTGGTTGGAGACAGTCCGAACCAAAAGTACCGGGTCCATGGTTCTGGGCGTGTACTGGGGGGACGGGGACGACTCCCATTAACCCCTGACTATACCGGGGATACGCTTATCACAATGCCTTTCTGGTCTGTGCTGAAGCAGGGCATTCTGGCAGCCAAGTGGCTTGACCTTTATTAGTGAGCCTGGTTACCCCCTCTCGGAACCACAGACTTAGAAATCGCCAGCTCATATACAGTGCATACAATAAATTTATATATATACCCTTATACTGTACACCATTTTAATAAAAAATATCACAAAATTCTTCTAAGTCCCTCGGGAAGAGTGAAAGACGCGCACGTTCATTTTCAGAGCTCCTAGACCTTCCTATAAGAAGTTAGCCAAAAAGTAGCTTCGAAAAACGCTTAGGTTAAGTTTCAGAGTTGCTTCTAATGTACCAAAGCTGGACTTAGACATAATTTCACTCTCACAACATTATGGCTGGTTGGAGAGAGTCCGAACCACAAGTACCGGGTCCATGGTTCTGGGCGTATACTGGGGGGACGGGGACGACTCCCATTAACCCCTGACTATACCGGCGATACGCTTATCACAATGCCTTTCTGGTCTGTGCTGAAGCAGGGCATTCTGGCAGCCAAGTGGCTTGACCTTTATTAGTGAGCCTGGTTACCCCCTCTCGGAACCACAGACTTAGAAATCGCCAGCTCATATACAGTGCATAAAATATATTTATCTATATACCCTTATACACTATTTTAATAAAAAATATCACAAAATTCTTCTAAGTACCTCGGGAAGAGTGAAAGAAGCGCACGTTCATTTTCAGAGCTCCTAGACCTTCCTATAAGAAGTTAGCCAAAAATTAGCTTCGAAAAACGCTTAGGTTAAGTTTCAGAGTTGCTTCTAATGTACCAAAGCTGGACTTAGACATAATTTCACTCTCACAACATTATGGCTGGTTGGAGACAGTCCGAACCACAAGTACCGGGTCCATGGTTCTGGGCGTATACTGGGGGGACGGGGACGACTCCCATTAACCCCTGACTATACCGGGGATACGCTTATCACAATGCCTTTCTGGTCTGTGCTGAAGCAGGGCATTCTGGCAGCCAAGTGGCTTGACCTTTAATAGTGAGCCTGGTTACCCCCTCTCGGAACCACAGACTTAGAAATCGCCAGCTCATATACAGTGCATAAAATAAATTTATATATATACCCTTATACTGTACACCATTTTAATAAAAAATATCACAAAATTCTTCTAAGTCCCTCGGGAAGAGTGAAAGACGCGCACGTTCATTTTCAGAGCTCCTAGACCTTCCTATAAGAAGTTAGCCAAAAAGTAGCTTCGAAAAACGCTTACAGTAGGTTAAGTTTCAGAGTTGCTTCTAATGTACCAAAGCTGGACTTAGACATAATTTCACTCTCACAACATTATGGCTGGTTGGAGAGAGTCCGAACCACAAGTACCGGGTCCATGGTTCTGGGCGTATACTGGGGGGACGGGGACGACTCCCATTAACCCCTGACTATACCGGGGATACGCTTATCACAATGCCTTTCTGGTCTGTGCTGAAGCAGGGCATTCTGGCAGCCAAGTGGCTTGACCTTTATTAGTGAGCCTGGTTACCCCCTCTCGGAACCACAGACTTAGAAATCGCCAGCTCATATACAGTGCATAAAATAAATTTATATATATACCCTTATACTGTACACCATTTTAATAAAAAATATCACAAAATTCTTCTAAGTCCCTCGGGAAGAGTGAAAGACGCGCACGTTCATTTTCAGAGCTCCTAGACCTTCCTATAAGAAGTTAGCCAAAAAGTAGCTTCGAAAAACGCTTAGGTTAAGTTTCAGAGTTGCTTCTAATGTACCAAAGCTGGACTTAGACATAATTTCACTCTCACAACATTATGGCTGGTTGGAGAGAGTCCGAACCACAAGTACCGGGTCCATGGTTCTGGGCGTATACTGGGGGGACGGGGACGACTGCCATTAACCCCTGACTATACCGGGGATACGCTTATCACAATGCCTTTCTGGTCTGTGCTGAAGCAGGGCATTCTGGCAGCCAAGTGGCTTGACCTTTATTAGTGAGCCTGGTTACCCCCTCTCGGAACCACAGACTTAGAAATCGCCAGCTCATATACAGTGCATAAAATATATTTATCTATATACCCTTATACATTATTTTAATAAAAAATATCACAAAATTCTTCTAAGTCCCTCGGGAAGAGTGAAAGACGCGCACGTTCATTTTTAGAGCTCCTAGACCTTCCTATAAGAAGTTAGCCAAAAAGTAGCTTCGAAAAACGCTTAGGTTAAGTTTCAGAGTTGCTTCTAATGTACCAAAGCTGGACTTAGACATAATTTCACTCTCACAACATTATGGCTGGTTGGAGACAGTCCGAACCACAAGTACGGGTCCATGGTTCTGGGCGTATACTGGGGGGACGGGGACGACTCCCATTAACCCCTGACTATACCGGGGATACGCTTATCACAATGCCTTTCTGGTCTGTGCTGAAGCAGGGCATTCTGGCAGCCAAGTGGCTTGACCTTTATTAGTGAGCCTGGTTACCCCCTCTCGGAACCACAGACTTAGAAATCGCCAGCTCATATACAGTGCATAAAATAAATTTATATATATACCCTTATACTGTACACCATTTTAATAAAAAATATCACAAAATTCTTCTAAGTCCCTCGGGAAGAGTGAAAGACGCGCACGTTCATTTTCAGAGCTCCTAGACCTTCCTATAAGAAGTTAGCCAAAAAGTAGCTTCGAAAAAACGCTTAGGTTAAGTTTCAGAGTTGCTTCTAATGTACCAAAGCTGGACTTAGACATAATTTCACTCTCACAACATTATGGCTGGTTGGAGACAGTCCGAACCACAAGTACCGGGTCCATGGTTCTGGGCGTATACTGGGGGGACGGGGACGACTCCCATTAACCCCTGACTATACCGGGGATACGCTTATCACAATGCCTTTCTGGTCTGTGCTGAAGCAGGGCATTCTGGCAGCCAAGTGGCTTGACCTTTATTAGTGAGCCTGGTTACCCCCTCTCGGAACCACAGACTTAGAAATCGCCAGCTCATATACAGTGCATAAAATATATTTATCTATATACCCTTATACACTATTTTAATAAAAAATATCACAAAATTCTTCTAAGTCCCTCGGGAAGAGTGAAAGACGCGCACGTTCATTTTCAGAGCTCCTAGACCTTCCTATAAGAAGTTAGCCAAAAAGTAGCTTCGAAAAACGCTTAGGTTAAGTTTCAGAGTTGCTTCTAATGTACCAAAGCTGGACTTAGACATAATTTCACTCTCACAACATTATGGCTGGTTGGAGACAGTCCGAACCACAAGTACCGGGTCCATGGTTCTGGGCGTATACTGGGGGGACGGGGACGACTGCCATTAACCCCTGACTATACCGGGGATACGCTTATCACAATGCCTTTCTGGTCTGTGCTGAAGCAGGGCATTCTGGCAGCCAAGTGGCTTGACCTTTATTAGTGAGCCTGGTTACCCCCTCTCGGAACCACAGACTTAGAAATCGCCAGCTCATATACAGTGCATAAAATATATTTATCTATATACCCTTATACACTATTTTAATAAAAAATATCACAAAATTCTTCTAAGTCCCTCGGGAAGAGTGAAAGACGAGCACGTTCATTTTCAGAGCTCATAGACCTTCCTATAAGAAGTTAGCCAAAAAGTAGCTTCGAAAAACGCTTAGGTTAAGTTTCAGAGTTGCTTCTAATGTACCAAAGCTGGACTTAGACATAATTTCACTCTCACGACATTATGGCTGGTTGGAGAAAGTCCGAACCACAAGTACCGGGTCCATGGTTCTGGCCGTATACTGGGGGGACGGGGACGACTCCCATTAACCCCTGACTATACCGGGGATACGCTTATCACAATGCCTTTCTGCTCTGTGCTGAAGCAGGGCATTCTGGCAGCCAAGTGGCTTGACCTTTATTAGTGAGCCTGGTTACCCCCTCTCGGAACCACAGACTTAGAAATCGCCAGCTCATATACAGTGCATAAAATATATTTATCTATATACCCTTATACACTATTTTAATAAAAAATATCACAAAATTCTTCTAAGTCCCTCGGGAAGAGTGAAAGACGCGCACGTTCATTTTCAGAGCTCCTAGACCTTCCTATAAGAAGTTAGCCAAAAAGTAGCTTCGAAAAACGCTTAGGTTAAGTTTCAGAGTTGCTTCTAATGTACCAAAGCTGGGCTTAGACATAATTTCACTCTCACAACATTATGGCTGGTTGGAGACAGTCCGAACCACAAGTACCGGGTCCATGGTTCTGGGCGTATACTGGGGGGACGGGGACGACTCCCATTAACCCCTGACTATACCGGGGATACGCTTATCACAATGCCTTTCTGGTCTGTGCTGAAGCAGGGCATTCTGGCAGCCAAGTGGCTTGACCTTTATTAGTGAGCCTGGTTACCCCCTCTCGGAACCACAGACTTAGAAATCGCCAGCTCATATACAGTGCATACAATACATTTATATATATACCCTTATACTGTACACCATTTTAATAAAAAATATCACAAAATTCTTCTAAGTCCCTCGGGAAGAGTGAAAGACGCGCACGTTCATTTTCAGAGCTCCTAGACCTTCCTATAAGAAGTTAGCCAAAAAGTAGCTTCGAAAAACGCTTAGGTTAAGTTTCAGAGTTGCTTCTAATGTACCAAAGCTGGACTTAGACATAATTTCACTCTCACAACATTATGGCTGGTTGGAGAGAGTCCGAACCACAAGTACCGGGTCCATGGTTCTGGGCGTATACTGGGGGGACGGGGACGACTCCCATTAACCCCTGACTATACGGGGATACGCTTATCACAATGCCTTTCTGGTCTGTGCTGAAGCAGGGCATGCTGGCAGCCAAGTGGCTTGACCTTTATTAGTGAGCCTGGTTACCCCCTCTCGGAACCACAGACTTAGAAATCGCCAGCTCATATACAGTGCATAAAATATATTTATCTATATACCCTTATACACTATTTTAATAAAAAATATCACAAAATTCTTCTAAGTCCCTCGGGAAGAGTGAAAGACGAGCACGTTCATTTTCAGAGCTCATAGACCTTCCTATAAGAAGTTAGCCAAAAAGTAGCTTCGAAAAACGCTTAGGTTAAGTTTCAGAGTTGCTTCTAATGTACCAAAGCTGGACTTAGACATAATTTCACTCTCACGACATTATGGCTGGTTGGAGAAAGTCCGAACCACAAGTACCGGGTCCATGGTTCTGGCCGTATACTGGGGGGACGGGGACGACTCCCATTAACCCCTGACTATACCGGGGATACGCTTATCACAATGCCTTTCTGCTCTGTGCTGAAGCAGGGCATTCTGGCAGCCAAGTGGCTTGACCTTTATTAGTGAGCCTGGTTACCCCCTCTCGGAACCACAGACTTAGAAATCGCCAGCTCATATACAGTGCATAAAATATATTTATATATATACCCTTATACACCATTTTAATAAAAAATATCACAAAATTCTTCTAAGTCCCTCGGGAAGAGTGAAAAACGCGCACGTTCATTTTCAGAGCTCCTAGACCTTCCTATAAGAAGTTAGCCAAAAAGTAGCTTCGAAAAACGCTTAGGTTAAGTTTCAGAGTTGCTTCTAATGTACCAAAGCTGGACTTAGACATAATTTCACTCTCACAACATTATGGCTGGTTGGAGACAGTCCGAACCACAAGTACCGGGTCCATGGTTCTGGGCGTATACTGGGGGGACGGGGACGACTCCCATTAACCCCTGACTATACCGGGGATACGCTTATCACAATGCCTTTCTGGTCTGTGCTGAAGCAGGGCATTCTGGCAGCCAAGTGGCTTGACCTTTATTAGTGAGTCTGGTTACCCCCTCTCGGAACCACAGACTTAGAAATCGCCAGCTCAGATACAGTGCATAAAATATATTTATATATATACCCTTATACACCATTTTAATAAAAAATATCACAAAATTCTTCTAAGTCCCTCGGGAAGAGTGAAAGACGCGCACGTTCATTTTCAGAGCTCATAGACCTTCCTATAAGAAGTTAGCCAATAAGTAGCTTCGAAAAACGCTTAGGTTAAGTTTCAGAGATGCTTCTATTGTACCAAAGATGGACTTAGACATAATTTCACTCTCACAACATTATGGCTGGTTGGAGAGAGTCCGAACCACAAGTACAAGGTCCATGGTTCAGGGCGTATACTGGGGGGACGGGGACGACTCCCATTAACCCCTGACTATACCGGGGATACGCTTATCACAATGCCTTTCTGGTCTGTGCTGAAGCAGGGCATTCTGGCAGCCAAGTGGCTTGACCTTTATTAGTGAGTCTGGTTACCCCCTCTCGGAACCACAGACTTAGAAATCGCCAGCTCAGATACAGTGCATAAAATATATTTATATATATACCCTTATACACCATTTTAATAAAAAATATCACAAAATTCTTCTAAGTCCCTCGGGAAGAGTGAAAGACGCGCACGTTCATTTTCAGAGCTCATAGACCTTCCTATAAGAAGTTAGCCAAAAAGTAGCTTCGAAAAACGCTTAGGTTAAGTTTCAGAGATGCTTCTATTGTACCAAAGATGGACTTAGACATAATTTCACTCTCACAACATTATGGCTGGTTGGAGAGAGTCCGAACCACAAGTACCGGGTCTATGGTTCTGGGCGTATACTGGGGGGACGGGGACGACTCCCATTAACCCCTGACTATACCTGGGATACGCTTATCACAATGCCTTTCTGGTCTGTGCTGAAGCAGGGCATTCTGGTAGCCAAGTGGCTTGACCTTTATTAGTGAGCCTGGTTACCCCCTCTCGGAACCACAGACTTAGAAATCGCCAGCTCATATACAGTGCATAAAATATATTTATATATATACCCTTATACACCATTTTAATAAAAAATATCACAAAATTCTTCTAAGTCCCTCGGGAAGAGTGAAAGACGCGCACGTTCATTTTCAGAGCTCCTAGACCTTCCTATAAGAAGTTAGCCAAAAAGTAGCTTCGAAAAACGCTTAGGTTAAGTTTCAGAGTTGCTTCTAATGTACCAAAGCTGGACTTAGACATAATTTCACTCTCACAACATTATGGCTGGTTGGAGACAGTCCGAACCACAAGTACCGGGTCCATGGTTCTGGGCGTATACTGGGGGGACGGGGACGACTCCCATTAACCCCTGACTATACCTGGGATACGCTTATCACAATGCCTTTCTGGTCTGTGCTGAAGCAGGGCATTCTGGCAGCCAAGTGGCTTGACCTTTATTAGTGAGCCTGGTTACCCCCTCTCGGAACCACAGACTTAGAAATCGCCAGCTCATATACAGTGCATAAAATATATTTATATATATACCCTTATACACCATTTTAATAAAAAATATCACAAAATTCTTCTAAGTCCCTCGGGAAGAGTGAAAGACGCGCACGTTCATTTTCAGAGCTCCTAGACCTTCCTATAAGAAGTTAGCCAAAAAGTAGCTTCGAAAAACGCTTAGGTTAAGTTTCAGAGTTGCTTCTAATGTACCAAAGCTGGACTTAGACATAATTTCACTCTCACAACATTATGGCTGGTTGGAGACAGTCCGAACCACAAGTACCGGGTCCATGGTTCTGGGCGTATACTGGGGGGACGGGGACGACTCCCATTAACCCCTGACTATACCGGGGATACGCTTATCACAATGCCTTTCTGGTCTGTGCTGAAGCAGGGCATTCTGGCAGCCAAGTGGCTTGACATTTATTAGTGAGCCTGGTTACCCCCTCTCGGATCCACAGACTTAGAAATCGCCAGCTCATATACAGTGCATAAAATATATTTATATATATACCCTTATACACCATTTTAATAAAAAATATCACAAAATTCTTCTAAGTCCCTCGGGAAGAGTGAAAGACGCGCACGTTCATTTTCAGAGCTCCTAGACCTTCCTATAAGAAGTTAGCCAAAAAGTAGCTTCGAAAAACGCTTAGGTTAAGTTTCAGAGTTGCTTCTAATGTACCAAAGCTGGACTTAGACATAATTTCACTCTCACAACATTATGGCTGGTTGGAGAAAGTCCGAACCACAAGTACCGGGTCCATGGTTCTGGCCGTATACTGGGGGGACGGGGACAACTCCAATTAACCCCTGACTATACCGGGGATACGCTTATCACAATGCCTTTCTGGTCTGTGCTGAAGCAGGGCATTCTGGCAGCCAAGTGGCTTGACCTTTATTAGTGAGCCTGGTTACCCCCTCTCGGAACCACAGACTTAGAAATCGCCAGCTCATATACAGTGCATAAAATATATTTATATATATACCCTTATACACCATTTTAATAAAAAATATCACAAAATTCTTCTAAGTCCCTCGGGAAGAGTGAAAGACGCGCACGTACATTTTCAGAGCTCATAGACCTTCCTATAAGAAGTTAGCCAAAAAGTAGCTTCGAAAAACGCTTAGGTTAAGTTTCAGAGATGCTTCTAATGTACCAAAGATGGACTTAGACATAATTTCACTCTCACAACATTATGGCTGGTTGGAGAGAGTCCGAACCACAAGTACCGGGTCCATGGTTCTGGGCGTATACTGGGGGGACGGGGACGACTCCCATTAACCCCTGACTATACCTGGGATACGCTTATCACAATGCCTTTCTGGTCTGTGCTGAAGCAGGGCATTCTGGCAGCCAAGTGGCTTGACCTTTATTAGTGAGCCTGGTTACCCCCTCTCGGAACCACAGACTTAGAAATCGCCAGCTCATATACAGTGCATAAAATATATTTATATATATACCCTTATACACCATTTTAATAAAAAATATCACAAAATTCTTCTAAGTCCCTCGGGAAGAGTGAAAGACGCGCACGTTCATTTTCAGAGCTCCTAGACCTTCCTATAAGAAGTTAGCCAAAAAGTAGCTTCGAAAAACGCTTAGGTTAAGTTTCAGAGTTGCTTCTAATGTACAGTACCAAAGCTGGACTTAGACATAATTTCACTCTCACGACATTATGGCTGGTTGGAGAAAGTCCAAACCACAAGTACCGGGTCCATGGTTCTGGCCGTATACTGGGGGGACGGGGACGACTCCCATTAACCCCTGACTATACCTGGGATACGCTTATCACAATGCCTTTCTGGTCTGTGCTGAAGCAGGGCATTCTGGCAGCCAAGTGGCTTGACCTTTATTAGTGAGCCTGGTTACCCCCTCTCGGAACCACAGACTTAGAAATCGCCAGCTCATATACAGTGCATAAAATATATTTATATATATACCCTTATACACCATTTTAATAAAAAATATCACAAAATTCTTCTAAGTCCCTCGGGAAGAGTGAAAGACGCGCACGTTCATTTTCAGAGCTCCTAGACCTTCCTATAAGAAGTTAGCCAAAAAGTAGCTTCGAAAAACGCTTAGGTTAAGTTTCAGAGTTGCTTCTAATGTACCAAAGCTGGACTTAGACATAATTTCACTCTCACGACATTATGGCTGGTTGGAGAAAGTCCGAACCACAAGTACCGGGTCCATGGTTCTGGCCGTATACTGGGGGGACGGGGACGACTCCCATTAACCCGTGACTATACCGGGGATACGCTTATCACAATGCCTTTCTGGTCTGTGCTGAAGCAGGGCATTCTGGCAGCCAAGTGGCTTGACCTTTATTAGTGAGCCTGGTTACCCCCTCTCGGAACCACAGACTTAGAAATCGCCAGCTCATATACAGTGCATAAAATATATTTATATATATACCCTTATACACCATTTTAATAAAAAATATCACAAAATTCTTCTAAGTCCCTCGGGAAGAGTGAAAGACGCGCACGTTCATTTTCAGAGCTCCTAGACCTTCCTATAATAAGTTAGCCAAAAAGTAGCTTCGAAAAACGCTTAGGTTAAGTTTCAGAGTTGCTTCTAATGTACCAAAGCTGGACTTAGACATAATTTCACTCTCACAACATTATGGCTGGTTGGAGACAGTCCGAACCACAAGTACCGGGTCCATGGTTCTGGGCGTATACTGGGGGGACGGGGACGACTCCCATTAACCCCTGACTATACCGGGGATACGCTTATCACAATGCCTTTCTGGTCTGTGCTGAAGCAGGGCATTCTGGCAGCCAAGTGGCTTGACCTTTATTAGTGAGTCTGGTTACCCCCTCTCGGAACCACAGACTTAGAAATCGCCAGCTCAGATACAGTGCATAAAATATATTTATATATATACCCTTATACACCATTTTAATAAAAAATATCACAAAATTCTTCTAAGTCCCTCGGGAAGAGTGAAAGACGCGCACGTACATTTTCAGAGCTCATAGACCTTCCTATAAGAAGTTAGCCAAAAAGTAGCTTCGAAAAACGCTTAGGTTAAGTTTCAGAGATGCTTCTAATGTACCAAAGATGGACTTAGACATAATTTCACTCTCACAACATTATGGCTGGTTGGAGAGAGTCCGAACCACAAGTACCGGGTCCATGGTTCTGGGCGTATACTGGGGGGACGCGGACGACTCCCATTAACCCCTGACTATACCTGGGATACGCTTATCACAATGCCTTTCTGGTCTGTGCTGAAGCAGGGCATTCTGGCAGCCAAGTGGCTTGACCTTTATTAGTGAGCCTGGTTACCCCCTCTCGGAACCACAGACTTAGAAATCGCCAGCTCATATACAGTGCATAAAATATATTTATATATATACCCTTATACACCATTTTAATAAAAAATATCACAAAATTCTTCTAAGTCCCTCGGGAAGAGTGAAAGACGCGCACGTTCATTTTCAGAGCTCCTAGACCTTCCTATAAGAAGTTAGCCAAAAAGTAGCTTCGAAAAACGCTTAGGTTAAGTTTCAGAGTTGCTTCTAATGTACCAAAGCTGGACTTAGACATAATTTCACTCTCACGACATTATGGCTGGTTGGAGAAAGTCCGAACCACAAGTACCGGGTCCATGGTTCTGGCCGTATACTGGGGGGACGGGGACGACTCCCATTAACCCGTGACTATACCGGGGATACGCTTATCACAATGCCTTTCTGGTCTGTGCTGAAGCAGGGCATTCTGGCAGCCAAGTGGCTTGACCTTTATTAGTGAGCCTGGTTACCCCCTCTCGGAACCACAGACTTAGAAATCGCCAGCTCATATACAGTGCATAAAATATATTTATATATATACCCTTATACACCATTTTAATAAAAAATATCACAAAATTCTTCTAAGTCCCTCGGGAAGAGTGAAAGACGCGCACGTTCATTTTCAGAGCTCCTAGACCTTCCTATAATAAGTTAGCCAAAAAGTAGCTTCGAAAAACGCTTAGGTTAAGTTTCAGAGTTGCTTCTAATGTACCAAAGCTGGACTTAGACATAATTTCACTCTCACAACATTATGGCTGGTTGGAGACAGTCCGAACCACAAGTACCGGGTCCATGGTTCTGGGCGTATACTGGGGGGACGGGGACGACTCCCATTAACCCCTGACTATACCGGGGATACGCTTATCACAATGCCTTTCTGGTCTGTGCTGAAGCAGGGCATTCTGGCAGCCAAGTGGCTTGACCTTTATTAGTGAGTCTGGTTACCCCCTCTCGGAACCACAGACTTAGAAATCGCCAGCTCAGATACAGTGCATAAAATATATTTATATATATACCCTTATACACCATTTTAATAAAAAATATCACAAAATTCTTCTAAGTCCCTCGGGAAGAGTGAAAGACGCGCACGTACATTTTCAGAGCTCATAGACCTTCCTATAAGAAGTTAGCCAAAAAGTAGCTTCGAAAAACGCTTAGGTTAAGTTTCAGAGATGCTTCTAATGTACCAAAGATGGACTTAGACATAATTTCACTCTCACAACATTATGGCTGGTTGGAGAGAGTCCGAACCACAAGTACCGGGTCCATGGTTCTGGGCGTATACTGGGGGGACGCGGACGACTCCCATTAACCCCTGACTATACCTGGGATACGCTTATCACAATGCCTTTCTGGTCTGTGCTGAAGCAGGGCATTCTGGCAGCCAAGTGGCTTGACCTTTATTAGTGAGCCTGGTTACCCCCTCTCGGAACCACAGACTTAGAAATCGCCAGCTCATATACAGTGCATAAAATATATTTATCTACAGTATATACCCTTATACACCATTTTAATAAAAAATATCACAAAATTCTTCTAAGTCCCTCGGGAAGAGTGAAAGACGCGCACGTTCATTTTCAGAGCTCCTAGACCTTCCTATAAGAAGTTAGCCAAAAAGTAGCTTCGAAAAACGCTTAGGTTAAGTTTCAGAGTTGCTTCTAATGTACCAAAGCTGGACTTAGACATAATTTCACTCTCACGACATTATGGCTGGTTGGAGAAAGTCCGAACCACAAGTACCGGGTCCATGGTTCTGGCCGTATACTGGGGGGACGGGGACGACTCCCATTAACCCCTGACTATACCGGGGATACGCTTATCACAATGCCTTTCTGGTCTGTGCTGAAGCAGGGCATTCTGGCAGCCAAGTGGCTTGACCTTTATTAGTGAGCCTGGTTACCCCCTCTCGGAACCACAGACTTAGAAATCGCCAGCTCATATACAGTGCATAAAATATATTTATATATATACCCTTATACACCATTTTAATAAAAAATATCACAAAATTCTTCTAAGTCCCTCGGGAAGAGTGAAAGACGCGCACGTTCATTTTCAGAGCTCCTAGACCTTCCTATAAGAAGTTAGCCAAAAAGTAGCTTCGAAAAACGCTTAGGTTAAGTTTCAGAGTTGCTTCTAATGTACCAAAGCTGGACTTAGACATAATTTCACTCTCACAACATTATGGCTGGTTGGAGACAGTCCGAACCACAAGTACCGGGTCCATGGTTCTGGGCGTATACTGGGGGGACGGGGACGACTCCCATTAACCCCTGACTATACCGGGGATACGCTTATCACAATGCCTTTCTGGTCTGTGCTGAAGCAGGGCATTCTGGCAGCCAAGTGGCTTGACATTTATTAGTGAGCCTGGTTACCCCCTTTCGGATCCACAGACTTAGAAATCGCCAGCTCATATACAGTGCATAAAATATATTTATATATATACCCTTATACACCATTTTAATAAAAAATATCACAAAATTCTTCTAAGTCCCTCGGGAAGAGTGACAGACGCGCACGTTCATTTTCAGAGCTCCTAGACCTTCCTATAAGAAGTTAGCCAAAAAGTAGCTTCGAAAAACGCTTAGGTTAAGTTTCAGAGTTGCTTCTAATGTACCAAAGCTGGACTTAGACATAATTTCACTCTCACAACATTATGGCTGGTTGGAGACAGTCCGAACCACAAGTACCGGGTCCATGGTTCTGGGCGTATACTGGGGGGACGGGGACGACTCCCATTAACCCCTGACTATACCGGGGATACGCTTATCACAATGCCTTTCTGGTCTGTGCTGAAGCAGGGCATTCTGGCAGCCAAGTGGCTTGACCTTTATTAGTGAGTCTGGTTACCCCCTCTCGGAACCACAGACTTAGAAATCGCCAGCTCAGATACAGTGCATAAAATATATTTATATATATACCCTTATACACCATTTTAATAAAAAAAATCACAAAATTCTTCTAAGTCCCTCGGGAAGAGTGAAAGACGCGCACGTTCATTTTCAGAGCTCCTACACCTTCCTATAAGAAGTTAGCCAAAAAGTAGCTTCGAAAAACGCTTAGGTTAAGTTTCAGAGTTGCTTCTAATGTACCAAAGCTGGACTTAGACATAATTTCACTCTCACAACATTATGGCTGGTTGGAGAGAGTCCGAACCACAAGTACCGGGTCCATGGTTCTGGCCGTATACTGGGGGGACGGGGACGACTCCCATTAACCCCTGACTATACCGGGGATACGCTTATCACAATGCCTTTCTGGTCTGTGCTGAAGCAGGGCATTCTGGCAGCCAAGTAGCTTGACCTTTATTAGTGAGTCTGGTTACCCCCTCTCGGAACCACAGACTTAGAAATCGCCAGCTCAGATACAGTGCATAAAATATATTTATATATATACCCTTATACACCATTTTAATAAAAAATATCACAAAATTCTTCTAAGTCCCTCGGGAAGAGTGAAAGACGCGCACGTTCATTTTCAGAGCTCATAGACCTTCCTATAAGAAGTTAGCCAAAAAGTAGCTTCGAAAAACGCTTAGGTTAAGTTTCAGAGATGCTTCTAATGTACCAAAGATGGACTTAGACATAATTTCACTCTCACAACATTATGGCTGGTTGGAGAGAGTCCGAACCACAAGTACCGGGTCCATGGTTTTGGGCGTATACTGGGGGGACGGGGACGACTCCCATTAACCCCTGACTATACCTGGGATACGCTTATCACAATGCCTTTCTGGTCTGTGCTGAAGCAGGGCATTCTGGCAGCCAAGTGGCTTGACCTTTATTAGTGAGCCTGGTTACCCCCTCTCGGAACCACAGACTTAGAAATCGCCAGCTCATATACAGTGCATAAAATATATTTATATATATACCCTTATACACCATTTTAATAAAAAATATCACAAAATTCTTCTAAGTCCCTCGGGAAGAGTGAAAGACGCGCACGTTCATTTTCAGAGCTCCTAGACCTTCCTATAAGAAGTTAGCCAAAAAGTAGCTTCGAAAAACGCTTAGGTTAAGTTTCAGAGTTGCTTCTAATGTACCAAAGCTGGACTTAGACATAATTTCACTCTCACAACATTATGGCTGGTTGGAGACAGTCCGAACCACAAGTACCGGGTCCATGGTTCTGGGCGTATACTGGGGGGACGGGGACGACTCCCATTAACCCCTGACTATACCGGGGATACGCTTATCACAATGCCTTTCTGGTCTGTGCTGAAGCAGGGCATTCTGGCAGCCAAGTGGCTTGACCTTTATTAGTGAGCCTGGTTACCCCCTCTCGGAACCACAGACTTAGAAATCGCCAGCTCAGATACAGTGCATAAAATATATTTATATATATACCCTTATACACCATTTTAATAAAAAATATCACAAAATTCTTCTAAGTCCCTCGGGAAGAGTGAAAGACGCGCACGTTCATTTTCAGAGCTCCTAGACCTTCCTATAAGAAGTTAGCCAAAAAGTAGCTTCGAAAAACGCTTAGGTTAAGTTTCAGAGTTGCTTCTAATGTACCAAAGCTGGACTTAGACATAATTTCACTCTCACAACATTATGGCTGGTTGGAGACAGTCCGAACCACAAGTACCGGGTCCATGGTTCTGGGCGTATACTGGGGGGACGGGGACGACTCCCATTAACCCCTGACTATACCGGGGATACGCTTATCACAATGCCTTTCTGGTCTGTGCTGAAGCAGGGCATTCTGGCAGCCAAGTGGCTTGACCTTTATTAGTGAGCCTGGTTACCCCCTCTCGGAACCACAGACTTAGAAATCGCCAGCTCAGATACAGTGCATAAAATATATTTATATATATACCCTTATACACCATTTTAATAAAAAATATCACAAAATTCTTCTAAGTCCCTCGGGAAGAGTGAAAGACGCGCACGTTCATTTTCAGAGCTCCTAGACCTTCCTATAAGAAGTTAGCCAAAAAGTAGCTTCGAAAAACGCTTAGGTTAAGTTTCAGAGTTGCTTCTAATGTACCAAAGCTGGACTTAGACATAATTTCACTCTCACAACATTATGGCTGTTTGGAGACAGTCCGAACCACAAGTACCGGGTCCATGGTTCTGGGCGTATACTGGGGGGACGGGGACGACTCCCATTAACCCCTGACTATACCGGGGATACGCTTATCACAATGCCTTTCTGGTCTGTGCTGAAGCAGGGCATTCTGGCAGCCAAGTGGCTTGACCTTTATTAGTGAGCCTGGTTACCCCCTCTCGGAACCACAGACTTAGAAATCGCCAGCTCAGATACAGTGCATAAAATGTATTTATATATATACCCTTATACACCATTTTAATAAAAAATATCACAAAATTCTTCTAAGTCCCTCGGGAAGAGTGAAAGACGCGCACGTTAATTTTCAGAGCTCCTAGACCTTCCTATAAGAAGTTAGCCAAAAAGTAGCTTCGAAAAACGCTTAGGTTAAGTTTCAGAGTTGCTTCTAATGTACCAAAGCTGGACTTAGACATAATTTCACTTTCACAACATTATGGCTGGTTGGAGACAGTCCGAACCACAAGTACCGGGTCCATGGTTCTGGGCGTATACTGGGGGGACGGGGACGACTCCCATTAACCCCTGACTATACCGGGGATACGCTTATCACAATGCCTTTCTGGTCTGTGCTGAAGCAGGGCATTCTGGCAGCCAAGTGGCTTGACCTTTATTAGTGAGCCTGGTTACCCCTTCTCGGAACCACAGACTTAGAAATCGCCAGCTCAGATACAGTGCATAAAATATATTTATATATATACCCTTATACACCATTTTAATAAAAAATATCACAAAATTCTTCTAAGTCCCTCGGGAAGAGTGAAAGACGCGCACGTTCATTTTCAGAGCTCCTAGACCTTCCTATAAGAAGTTAGCCAAAAAGTAGCTTCGAAAAACGCTTAGGTTAAGTTTCAGAGTTGCTTCTAATGTACCAAAGCTGCACTTAGACATAATTTCACTCTCACGAAATTATGGCTGGTTGGAGAAAGTCCGAACCACAAGTACCGGGTCCATGGTTCTGGCCGTATACTGGGGGGACGGGGACGACTCCCATTAACCCCTGACTATACCGGGGATACGCTTATCACAATGCCTTTCTGGTCTGTGCTGAAGCAGGGCATTCTGGCAGCCAAGTGGCTTGACCTTTATTAGTGAGCCTGGTTACCCCCTCTCGGAACCACAGACTTAGAAATCGCCAGCTCAGATACAGTGCATAAAATATATTTATATATATACCCTTATACACCATTTTAATAAAAAATATCACAAAATTCTTCTAAGTCCATCGGGAAGAGTGAAAGACGCGCACGTTCATTTTCTGAGCTCCTAGACCTTCCTATAAGAAGTTAGCCAAAAAGTAGCTTCGAAAAACGCTTAGGTTAAGTTTCAGAGTTGCTTCTAATGTACCAAAGCTGGACTTAGACATAATTTCACTCTCACAACATTATGGCTGGTTGGAGACAGTCCGAACCACAAGTACCGGGTCCATGGTTCTGGGCGTATACTGGGGGGACGGGGACGACTCCCATTAACCCCTGACTATACCGGGGATACGCTTATCACAATGCCTTTCTGGTCTGTGCTGAAGCAGGGCATTCTGGCAGCCAAGTGGCTTGACCTTTATTAGTGAGCCTGGTTACCCCCTCTCAAAACCACAGACTTAGAAATCGCCAGCTCAGATACAGTGCATAAAATATATTTATATATATACCCTTATACACCATTTTAATAAAAAATATCACAAAATTCTTCTAAGTCCCTCGGGAAGAGTGAAAGACGCGCACGTTCATTTTCAGAGCTCCTAGACCTTCCTATAAGAAGTTAGCCAAAAAGTAGCTTCGAAAAACGCTTAGGTTAAGTTTCCGAGTTGCTTCTAATGTACCAAAGCTGGACTTAGACATAATTTCACTCTCACAACATTATGGCTGTTTGGAGACAGTCCGATCCACAAGTACCGGGTCCATGGTTCTGGGCGTATACTGGGGGGACGGGGACGACTCCCATTAACCCCTGACTATACCGGGGATACGCTTATCACAATGCCTTTCTGGTCTGTGCTGAAGCAGGGCATTCTGGCAGCCAAGTGGCTTGACCTTTATTAGTGAGCCTGGTTACCCCCTCTCGGAACCACAGACTTAGAAATCGCCAGCTCAGATACAGTGCATAAAATATATTTATATATATACCCTTATACACCATTTTAATAAAAAATATCACAAAATTATTCTAAGTCCCTCGGGAACAGTGAAAGACGCGCACGTTCATTTTCAGAGCTCCTAGACCTTCCTATAAGAAGTTAGCCAAAAAGTAGCTTCGAAAAACGCTTAGGTTAAGTTTCAGAGTTGCTTCTAATGTACGAAAGCTGGACTTAGACATAATTTCACTCTCACAACATTATGGCTGTTTGGAGTCAGTCCGAACCACAAGTACCGGGTCCATGGTTCTGGGCGTATACTGGGGGGACGGGGACGACTCCCATTAACCCCTGACTATACCGGGGATACGCTTATCACAATGCCTTTCTGGTCTGCGCTGAAGCAGGGCATTCTGGCAGCCAAGTGGCTTGACCTTTATTAGTGAGCCTGGTTACCCCCTCTCGGAACCACAGACTTAGAAATCGCCAGCTCAGATACAGTGCATAAAATATATTTATATATATACCCTTATACACCATTTTAATAAAAAATATCACAAAATTCTTCTAAGTCCCTCGGGAAGAGTGAAAGACGCGCACGTTCATTTTCAGAGCTCTTAGACCTTCCTATAAGAAGTTAGCCAAAAAGTAGTTTCGAAAAACGCTTAGGTTAAGTTTCAGAGTTGCTTCTAATGTACCAAAGCTGCACTTAGACATAATTTCACTCTCACGAAATTATGGCTGGTTGGAGAAAGTCCGAACCACAAGTACCGGGTCCATGGTTCTGGGCGTATACTGGGGGGACGGGGACGACTCCCATTAACCCCAGACTATACCGGGGATACGCTTATCACAATGCCTTTCTGGTCTGTGCTGAAGCAGGGCATTCTGGCAGCCAAGTGCCTTGACCTTTATTAGTGAGCCTGGTTACACCCTCTCGGAACCACAGACTTAGAAATCGCCAGCTCATATACAGTGCATAAAATATATTTATATATATACCCTTATACACCATTTTAATAAAAAATATCACAAAATTCTTCTAAGTCCCTCGGGAAGAGTGAAAGACGCGCACGTTCATTTTCAGAGCTCCTAGACCTTCCTATAAGAAGTTAGCCAAAAAGTAGCTTCGAAAAACGCTTAGGTTAAGTTTCAGAGTTGCTTCTAATGTACCAAAGCTGGACTTAGACATAATTTCACTCTCACAACATTATGGCTGGTTGGAGACAGTCCGAACCACAAGTACCGGGTCCATGGTTCTGGGCGTATACTGGGGGGACGGGGACGACTCCCATTAACCCCTGACTATACCGGGGATACGCTTATCACAATGCCTTTCTGGTCTGTGCTGAAGCAGGGCATTCTGGCAGCCAAGTGGCTTGACCTTTATTAGTGAGCCTGGTTACCCCCTCTCGGAACCACAGACTTAGAAATCGCCAGCTTAGATACAGTGCATAAAATATATTTATATATATACCCTTATACACCATTTTAATAAAAAATATCACAAAATTCTTCTAAGTCCCTCGGGAAGAGTGAAAGACGCGCACGTTCATTTTCAGAGCTCCTAGACCTTCCTATAAGAAGTTAGCCAAAAAGTAGCTTCGAAAAACGCTTAGGTTAAGTTTCAGAGTTGCTTCTAATGTACCAAAGCTGCACTTAGACATAATTTCACTCTCACGAAATTATGGCTGGTTGGAGAAAGTCCGAACCACAAGTACCGGGTCCATGGTTCTGGCCGTATACTGGGGGGACGGGGACGACTCCCATTAACCCCTGACTATACCGGGGATACGCTTATCACAATGCCTTTCTGGTCTGTGCTGAAGCAGGGCATTCTGGCAGCCAAGTGGCTTGACCTTTATTATTGAGCCTGGTTACCCCCTCTCGGAACCACAGACTTAGAAATCGCCAGCTCAGATACAGTGCATAAAATATATTTATATATATACCCTTATACACCATTTTAATAAAAAATATCACAAAATTCTTCTAAGTCCCTCGGGAAGAGTGAAAGACGCGCACGTTCATTTTCAGAGCTCCTAGACCTTCCTATAAGAAGTTAGCCAAAAAGTAGCTTCGAAAAACGCTTAGGATAAGTTTCAGAGTTGCTTCTAATGTACCAAAGCTGGACTTAGACATAATTTCACTCTCACGACATTATGGCTGGTTGGAGAAAGTCCGAACCACAAGTACCGGGTCCATGGTTCTGGCCGTATACTGGGGGGACGGGGACGACTCCCATTAACCCCTGACTATACCGGGGATACGCTTATCACAATGCCTTTCTGGTCTGTGCTGAAGCAGGGCATTCTGGCAGCCAAGTGGCTTGACCTTTATTAGTGAGCCTGGTTACCCCCTCTCGGAACCACAGACTTAGAAATCGCCAGCTCATATACAGTGCATAAAATATATTTATATATATACCCTTATACACCATTTTAATAAAAAATATCACAAAATTCTTCTAAGTCCCTCGGGAAGAGTGAAAGATGCGCACGTTCATTTTCAGAGCTCCTAGACCTTCCTATAAGAAGTTAGCCAAAAAGTAGCTTCGAAAAACGCTTAGGTTAAGTTTCAGAGTTGCTTCTAATGTACCAAAGCTGGACTTAGACATAATTTCACTCTCACAACATTATGGCTGTTTGGAGACAGTCCGAACCACAAGTACCGGGTCCATGGTTCTGGCCGTATACTGGGGGGACGGGGACGACTCCCATTAACCCCTGACTATACCGGGGATACGCTTATCACAATGCCTTTCTGGTCTGCGCTGAAGCAGGGCATTCTGGCAGCCAAGTGGCTTGACCTTTATTAGTGAGCCTGGTTACCCCCTCTCGGAACCACAGACTTAGAAATCGCCAGCTCAGATACAGTGCATAAAATATATTTATATATATACCCTTATACACCATTTTAATAAAAAATATCACAAAATTCTTCTAAGTCCCTCGGGAAGAGTGAAAGACGCGCACGTTCATTTTCAGAGCTCCTAGACCTTCCTATAAGAAGTTAGCCAAAAAGTAGCTTCGAAAAACGCTTAGGTTAAGTTTCAGAGTTGCTTCTAATGTACCAAAGCTGGACTTAGACATAATTTCACTCTCACAACATTATGGCTGGTTGGAGAGAGTCCGAACCACAAGTACCGGGTCCATGGTTCTGGGCGTATACTGGGGGGACGGGGACGACTCCCATTAACCCCTGACTATACCGGGGATACGCTTATCACAATGCCTTTCTGGTCTGTGCTGAAGCAGGGCATTCTGGCAGTCAAGTGGCTTGACCTTTATTAGTGAGCCTGGTTACCCCCTCTCGGAACCACAGACTTAGAAATCGCCAGCTCAGATACAGTGCATAAAATATATTTATATATATACCCTTATACACCATTTTAATAAAAAATATCACAAAATTCTTCTAAGTCCCTCGGGAAGAGTGAAAGACGCGCACGTTCATTTTCAGAGCTACTAGACCTTCCTATAAGAAGTTAGCCAAAAAGTAGCTTCGAAAAACGCTTAGGATAAGTTTTAGAGTTGCTTCTAATGTACCAAAGCTGGACTTAGACATAATTTCACTCTCACGACATTATGGCTGGTTGGAGACAGTCCGAACCACAAGTACCGGGTCCATGGTTCTGGCCGTATACTGGGGGGACGGGGACGACTCCCATTAACCCCTGACTATACCGGGGATACGCTTATCACAATGCCTTTCTGGTCTGTGCTGAAGCAGGGCATTCTGGCAGCCAAATGGCTTGACCTTTATTAGTGAGCCTCGTTACCCCCTCTCGGAACCACAGACTTAGAAATCGCCAGCTCAGATACAGTGCATAAAATATATTTATATATATACCCTTATACACCATTTTAATAAAAAATATCACAAAATTCTTCTAAGTCCCTCGGGAAGAGTGAAAGACGCGCACGTTCATTTTCAGAGCTCATAGACCTTCCTATAAGAAGTTAGCCAAAAAGTAGCTTCGAAAAACGCTTAGGTTAAGTTTCAGAGATGCTTCTAATGTACCAAAGATGGACTTAGACATAATTTCACTCTCACAACATTATGGCTGGTTGGAGAGAGTCCGAACCACAAGTACCGGGTCCATGGTTCTGGGCGTATACTGGGGGGACGGGGACGACTCCCATTAACCCCTGACTATACCTGGGATACGCTTATCACAATGCCTTTCTGGTCTGTGCTGAAGCAGGGCATTCTGGCAGCCAAGTGCCTTGACCTTTATTAGTGAGCCTGGTTACCCCCTCTCGGAACCACAGACTTAGAAATCGCCAGCTCAGATACAGTGCATAAAATATATTTATATATATACCCTTATACACCATTTTAATAAAAAATATCACAAAATTCTTCTAAGTCCCTCGGGAAGAGTGAAAGACGCGCACGTTCATTTTCAGAGCTCCTAGACCTTCCTATAAGAAGTTAGCCAAAAAGTAGCTTCGAAAAACGCTTAGGTTAAGTTTCAGAGTTGCTTCTAATGTACCAAAGCTGCACTTAGACATAATTTCACTCTCACGAAATTATGGCTGGTTGGAGAAAGTCCGAACCACAAGTACCGGGTCCATGGTTCTGGCCGTATACTGGGGGGACGGGGACGACTCCCATTAACCCCTGACTATACCGGGGATACGCTTATCACAATGCCTTTCTGGTCTGCGCTGAAGCAGGGCATTCTGGCAGCCAAGTGGCTTGACCTTTATTAGTGAGCCTGGTTACCCCCTCTCGGAACCACAGACTTAGAAATCGCCAGCTCAGATACAGTGCATAAAATATATTTATATATATACCCTTATACACCATTTTAATAAAAAATATCACAAAATTCTTCTAAGTCCCTCGGGAAGAGTGAAAGACGCGCACGTTCATTTTCAGAGCTCCTAGACCTTCCTATAAGAAGTTAGCCAAAAAGTAGCTTCGAAAAACGCTTAGGTTAAGTTTCAGAGTTGCTTCTAATGTACCAAAGCTGGACTTAGACATAATTTCACTCTCACAACATTATGGCTGGTTGGAGAGAGTCCGAACCACAAGTACCGGGTCCATGGTTCTGGGCGTATACTGGGGGGACGGGGACGACTCCCATTAACCCCTGACTATACCGGGGATACGCTTATCACAATGCCTTTCTGGTCTGTGCTGAAGCAGGGCATTCTGGCAGTCAAGTGGCTTGACCTTTATTAGTGAGCCTGGTTACCCCCTCTCGGAACCACAGACTTAGAAATCGCCAGCTCAGATACAGTGCATAAAATATATTTATATATATACCCCTATACACCATTTTAATAAAAAATATCACAAAATTCTTCTAAGTCCCTCGGGAAGAGTGAAAGACGCGCACGTTCATTTTCAGAGCTACTAGACCTTCCTATAAGAAGTTAGCCAAAAAGTAGCTTCGAAAAACGCTTAGGATAAGTTTTAGAGTTGCTTCTAATGTACCAAAGCTGGACTTAGACATAATTTCACTCTCACGACATTATGGCTGGTTGGAGACAGTCCGAACCACAAGTACCGGGTCCATGGTTCTGGCCGTATACTGGGGGGACGGGGACGACTCCCATTAACCCCTGACTATACCGGGGATACGCTTATCACAATGCCTTTCTGGTCTGTGCTGAAGCAGGGCATTCTGGCAGCCAAATGGCTTGACCTTTATTAGTGAGCCTCGTTACCCCCTCTCGGAACAACAGACTTAGAAATCGCCAGCTCAGATACAGTGCATAAAATATATTTATATATATACCCTTATACACCATTTTAATAAAAAATATCACAAAATTCTTCTAAGTCCCTCGGGAAGAGTGAAAGACGCGCACGTTCATTTTCAGAGCTCATAGACCTTCCTATAAGAAGTTAGCCAAAAAGTAGCTTCGAAAAACGCTTAGTTTAAGTTTCACAGATGCTTCTAATGTACCAAAGATGGACTTAGACATAATTTCACTCTCACAACATTATGGCTGGTTGGAGAGAGTCCGAACCACAAGTACCGGGTCCATGGTTCTGGGCGTATACTGGGGGGACGGGGACGACTCCCATTAACCCCTGACTATACCTGGGATACGCTTATCACAATGCCTTTCTGGTCTGTGCTGAAGCAGGGCATCCTGGCAGCCAAGTGCCTTGACCTTTATTAGTGAGCCTGGTTACCCCCTCTCGGAACCACAGACTTAGAAATCGCCAGCTCAGATACAGTGCATAAAATATATTTATATATATACCCTTATACACCATTTTAATAAAAAATATCACAAAATTCTTCTAAGTCCCTCGGGAAGAGTGAAAGACGCGCACGTTCATTTTCAGAGCTCCTAGACCTTCCTATAAGAAGTTAGCCAAAAAGTAGCTTCGAAAAACGCTTAGGTTAAGTTTCAGAGTTGCTTCTAATGTACCAAAGCTGCACTTAGACATAATTTCACTCTCACGAAATTATGGCTGGTTGGAGAAAGTCCGAACCACAAGTACCGGGTCCATGGTTCTGGCCGTATACTGGGGGGACGGGGACGACTCCCATTAACCCCTGACTATACCGGGGATACGCTTATCACAATGCCTTTCTGGTCTGCGCTGAAGCAGGGCATTCTGGCAGCCAAGTGGCTTGACCTTTATTAGTGAGCCTGGTTACCCCCTCTCGGAACCACAGACTTAGAAATCGCCAGCTCAGATACAGTGCATAAAATATATTTATATATATACCCTTATACACCATTTTAATAAAAAATATCACAAAATTCTTCTAAGTCCCTCGGGAAGAGTGAAAGACGCGCACGTTCATTTTCAGAGCTCCTAGACCTTCCTATAAGAAGTTAGCCAAAAAGTAGCTTCGAAAAACGCTTAGGTTAAGTTTCAGAGTTGCTTCTAATGTACCAAAGCTGGACTTAGACATAATTTCACTCTCACAACATTATGGCTGGTTGGAGAGAGTCCGAACCACAAGTACCGGGTCCATGGTTCTGGGCGTATACTGGGGGGACGGGGACGACTCCCATTAACCCCTGACTATACCGGGGATACGCTTATCACAATGCCTTTCTGGTCTGTGCTGAAGCAGGGCATTCTGGCAGTCAAGTGGCTTGACCTTTATTAGTGAGCCTGGTTACCCCCTCTCGGAACCACAGACTTAGAAATCGCCAGCTCAGATACAGTGCATAAAATATATTTATATATATACCCTTATACACCATTTTAATAAAAAATATCACAAAATTCTTCTAAGTCCCTCGGGAAGAGTGAAAGACGCGCACGTTCATTTTCAGAGCTACTAGACCTTCCTATAAGAAGTTAGCCAAAAAGTAGCTTCGAAAAACGCTTAGGATAAGTTTTAGAGTTGCTTCTAATGTACCAAAGCTGGACTTAGACATAATTTCACTCTCACGACATTATGGCTGGTTGGAGACAGTCCGAACCACAAGTACCGGGTCCATGGTTCTGGGCGTATACTGGGGGGACGGGGACGACTCCCATTAACCCCTGACTATACCGGGGATACGCTTATCACAATGCCTTTCTGGTCTGTGCTGAAGCAGGGCATTCTGGCAGCCAAGTGGCTTGACCATTATTAGTGAGTCTGGTTACCCCCTCTCGGAACCACAGACTTAGAAATCGCCAGCTCAGATACAGTGCATAAAATATATTTATATATATACCCTTATACACCATTTTAATAAAAAATATCACAAAATTCTTCTAAGTCCCTCGGGAAGAGTGAAAGACGCGCACGTTCATTTTCAGAGCTACTAGACCTTCCTATAAGAAGTTAGCCAAAAAGTAGCTTCGAAAAACGCTTAGGTTAAGTTTCAGAGATGCTTCTAATGTACCAAAGATGGACTTAGACATAATTTCACTCTCACAACATTATGGCTGGTTGGAGAGAGTCCGAACCACAAGTACCGGGTCCATGGTTCTGGGCGTATACTGGGGGGACGGGGACGACTCCCATTAACCCCTGACTATACCTGGGATACGCTTATCACAATGCCTTTCTGGTCTGTGCTGAAGCAGGGCATTCTGGCAGCCAAATGGCTTGACCTTTATTAGTGAGCCTCGTTACCCCCTCTCGGAACCACAGACTTAGAAATCGCCAGCTCAGATACAGTGCATAAAATATATTTATATATATACCCTTATACACCATTTTAATAAAAAATATCACAAAATTCTTCTAAGTCCCTCGGGAAGAGTGAAAGACGCGCACGTTCATTTTCAGAGCTACTAGACCTTCCTATAAGAAGTTAGCCAAAAAGTAGCTTCGAAAAACGCTTAGGTTAAGTTTCAGAGATGCTTCTAATGTACCAAAGATGGACTTAGACATAATTTCACTCTCACAACATTATGGCTGGTTGGAGAGAGTCCGAACCACAAGTACCGGGTCCATGGTTCTGGGCGTATACTGGGGGGACGGGGACGACTCCCATTAACCCCTGACTATACCTGGGATACGCTTATCACAATGCCTTTCTGGTCTGTTCTGAAGCAGGGCATTCTGGCAGCCAAGTGCCTTGACCTTTATTAGTGAGCCTGGTTACCCCCTCTCGGAACCACAGACTTAGAAATCGCCAGCTCAGATACAGTGCATAAAATATATTTATATATATACCCTTATACACCATTTTAATAAAAAATATCACAAAATTCTTCTAAGTCCCTCGGGAAGAGTGAAAGACGCGCACGTTCATTTTCAGAGCTCCTAGACCTTCCTATAAGAAGTTAGCCAAAAAGTAGCTTCGAAAAACGCTTAGGTTAAGTTTCAGAGTTGCTTCTAATGTACCAAAGCTGCACTTAGACATAATTTCACTCTCACGAAATAATGGCTGGTTGGAGAAAGTCCGAACCACAAGTACCGGGTCCATGGTTCTGGCCGTATACTGGGGGGACGGGGACGACTCCCATTAACCCCTGACTATACCGGGGATACGCTTATCACAATGCCTTTCTGGTCTGCGCTGAAGCAGGGCATTCTGGCAGCCAAGTGGCTTGACCTTTATTAGTGAGCCTGGTTACCCCCTCTCGGAACCACAGACTTAGAAATCGCCAGCTCAGATACAGTGCATAAAATATATTTATATATATACCCTTATACACCATTTTAATAAAAAATATCACAAAATTCTTCTAAGTCCCTCGGAAAGAGTGAAAGACGCGCACGTTCATTTTCAGAGCTCCTAGACCTTCCTATAAGAAGTTAGCCAAAAAGTAGCTTCGAAAAACGCTTAGGTTAAGTTTCAGAGTTGCTTCTAATGTACCAAAGCTGGACTTAGATATAATTTCACTCTCACAACATTATGGCTGGTTGGAGACAGTCCGAACCACAAGTACCGGGTCCATGGTTCTGGGCGTATACTGGGGGGACGGGGACGACTCCCATTAACCCCTGACTATACCGGGGATACGCTTATCACAATGCCTTTCTGGTCTGTGCTGAAGCAGGGCATTCTGGCAGCCAAGTGGCTTGACCATTATTAGTGAGTCTGGTTACCCCCTCTCGGAACCACAGACTTAGAAATCGCCAGCTCAGATACAGTGCATAAAATATATTTATATATATACCCTTATACACCATTTTAATAAAAAATATCACAAAATTCTTCTAAGTCCCTCGGGAAGAGTGAAAGACGCGCACGTTCATTTTCAGAGCTCATAGACCTTCCTATAAGAAGTTAGCCAAAAAGTAGCTTCGAAAAACGCTTAGGTTAAGTTTCAGAGATGCTTCTAATGTACCAAAGATGGACTTAGACATAATTTCACTCTCACAACATTATGGCTGGTTGGAGAGTGTCCGAACCACAAGTACCGGGTCCATGGTTCTGGGCGTATATTGGGGGGACGGGGACGACTCCCATTAACCCCTGACTATACCTGGGATACGCTTATCACAATGCCTTTCTGGTCTGTGCTGAAGCAGGGCATTCTGGCAGCCAAGTGCCTTGACCTTTATTAGTGAGCCTGGTTACACCCTCTCGGAACCACAGACTTAGAAATCGCCAGCTCATATACAGTGCATAAAATATATTTATATATATACCCTTATACACCATTTTAATAAAAAATATCACAAAATTCTTCTAAGTCCCTCGGGAAGAGTGAAAGACGCGCACGTTCATTTTCAGAGCTCCTAGACCTTCCTATAAGAAGTTAGCCAAAAAGTAGCTTCGAAAAACGCTTAGGTTAAGTTTCAGAGTTGCTTCTAATGTACCAAAGCTGGACTTAGACATAATTTCACTCTCACAACATTATGGCTGGTTGGAGAGAGTCCGAACCACAAGTACCGGGTCCATGGTTCTGGGCGTATACTGGGGGGACGGGGACGACTCCCATTAACCCCTGACTATACCGGGGATACGCTTATCACAATGCCTTTCTGGTCTGTGCTGAAGCAGGGCATTCTGGCAGTCTAGTGGCTTGACCTTTATTAGTGAGCCTGGTTACCCCCTCTCGGAACCACAGACTTAGAAATCGCCAGCTCAGATACAGTGCATAAAATATATTTATATATATACCCTTATACACCATTTTAATAAAAAATATCACAAAATTCTTCTAAGTCCCTCGGGAAGAGTGAAAGACGCGCACGTTCATTTTCAGAGCTACTAGACCTTCCTATAAGAAGTTAGCCAAAAAGTAGCTTCGAAAAACGCTTAGGATAAGTTTTAGAGTTGCTTCTAATGTACCAAAGCTGGACTTAGACATAATTTCACTCTCACGACATTATGGCTGGTTGGAGACAGTCCGAACCACAAGTACCGGGTCCATGGTTCTGGCCGTATACTGGGGGGACGGGGACAACTCCCATTAACCCCTGACTATACCGGGGATACGCTTATCACAATGCCTTTCTGGTCTGTGCTGAAGCAGGGCATTCTGGCAGCCAAATGGCTTGACCTTTATTAGTGAGCCTGGTTACCCCCTCTCGGAACCACAGACTTAGAAATCGCCAGCTCAGATACAGTGCATAAAATATATTTATATATATACCCTTATACACCATTTTAATAAAAAATATCACAAAATTCTTCTAAGTCCCTCGGGAAGAGTGAAAGACGCGCACGTTCATTTTCAGAGCTCATAGACCTTCCTATAAGAAGTTAGCCAAAAAGTAGCTTCGAAAAACGCTTAGGTTAAGTTTCAGAGATGCTTCTAATGTACCAAAGATGGACTTAGACATAATTTCACTCTCACAACATTATGGCTGGTTGGAGAGAGTCCGAACCACAAGTACCGGGTCCATGGTTCTGGGCGTATACTGGGGGGACGGGGACGACTCCCATTAACCCCTGACTATACCTGGGATACGCTTATCACAATGCCTTTCTGGTCTGTGCTGAAGCAGGGCATTCTGGCAGCCAAGTGCCTTGACCTTTATTAGTGAGCCTGGTTACCCCCTCTCGGAACCACAGACTTAGAAATCGCCAGCTCAGATACAGTGCATAAAATATATTTATATATATACCCTTATACACCATTTTAATAAAAAATATCACAAAATTCTTCTAAGTCCCTCGGGAAGAGTGAAAGACGCGCACGTTCATTTTCAGTGCTCCTAGACCTTCCTATAAGAAGTTAGCCAAAAAGTAGCTTCGAAAAACGCTTAGGTTAAGTTTCAGAGTTGCTTCTAATGTACCAAAGCTGCACTTAGACATAATTTCACTCTCACGAAATTATGGCTTGTTGGAGAAAGTCCGAACCACAAGTACCGGGTCCATGGTTCTGGCCGTATACTGGGGGGACGGGGACGACTCCCATTAACCCCTGACTATACCGGGGATACGCTTATCACAATGCCTTTCTGGTCTGCGCTGAAGCAGGGCATTCTGGCAGCCAAGTGGCTTGACCTTTATTAGTGAGCCTGGTTACCCCCTCTCGGAACCACAGACTTAGAAATCGCCAGCTCAGATACAGTGCATAAAATATATTTATATATATACCCTTATACACCATTTTAATAAAAAATATCACAAAATTCTTCTAAGTCCCTCGGAAAGAGTGAAAGACGCGCACGTTCATTTTCAGAGCTCCTAGACCTTCCTATAAGAAGTTAGCCAAAAAGTAGCTTCGAAAAACGCTTAGGTTAAGTTTCAGAGTTGCTTCTAATGTACCAAAGCTGGACTTAGATATAATTTCACTCTCACAACATTATAGCTGGTTGGAGACAGTCCGAACCACAAGTACCGGGTCCATGGTTCTGGGCGTATACTGGGGGGACGGGGACGACTCCCATTAACCCCTGACTATACCGGGGATACGCTTATCACAATGCCTTTCTGGTCTGTGCTGAAGCAGGGCATTCTGGCAGCCAAGTGGCTTGACCATTATTAGTGAGTCTGGTTACCCCCTCTCGGAACCACAGACTTAGAAATCGCCAGCTCAGATACAGTGCATAAAATATATTTATATATATACCCTTATACACCATTTTAATAAAAAATATCACAAAATTCTTCTAAGTCCCTCGGGAAGAGTGAAAGACGCGCACGTTCATTTTCAGAGCTCCTAGACCTTCCTATAAGAAGTTAGCCAAAAAGTAGCTTCGAAAAACGCTTAGGTTAAGTTTCAGAGTTGCTTCTAATGTACCAAAGCTGGACTTAGACATAATTTCACTCTCACAACATTATGGCTGGTTGGAGACAGTCCGAACCACAAGTACCGGGTCCATGGTTCTGGGCGTATACTGGGGGGACGGGGACGACTCCCATTAACCCCTGACTATACCGGGGATACGCTTATCACAATGCCTTTCTGGTCTGTGCTGAAGCAGGGCATTCTGGCAGCCAAGTGGCTTGACCTTTATTAGTGAGCCTGGTTACCCCCTCTCGGAACCACAGACTTAGAAATCGCCAGCTCAGATACAGTGCATAAAATATATTTATATATATACCCTTATACACCATTTTAATAAAAAATATCACAAAATTCTTCTAAGTCCCTCGGGAAGAGTGAAAGACGCGCACGTTCATTTTCAGAGCTCCTAGACCTTCCTATAAGAAGTTAGCCAAAAAGTAGCTTCGAAAAACGCTTAGGTTGAGTTTCAGAGTTGCTTCTAATGTACCAAAGCTGCACTTAGACATAATTTCACTCTCACGAAATTATGGCTGGTTGGAGAAAGTCCGAACCACAAGTACCGGGTCCATGGTTCTGGCCGTATACTGGGGGGACGGGGACGACTCCCATTAACCCCTGACTATACCGGGGATACGCTTATCACAATGCCTTTCTGGTCTGCGCTGAAGCAGGGCATTCTGGCAGCCAAGTGGCTTGACCTTTATTAGTGAGCCTGGTTACCCCCTCTCGGAACCACAGACTTAGAAATCGCCAGCTCAGATACAGTGCATAAAATATATTTATATATATACCCTTATACACCATTTTAATAAAAAATATCACAAAATTCTTCTAAGTCCCTCGGAAAGAGTGAAAGACGCGCACGTTCATTTTCAGAGCTCCTAGACCTTCCTATAAGAAGTTAGCCAAAAAGTAGCTTCGAAAAACGCTTAGGTTAAGTTTCAGAGTTGCTTCTAATGTACCAAAGCTGGACTTAGATATAATTTCACTCTCACAACATTATGGCTGGTTGGAGACAGTCCGAACCACAAGTACCGGGTCCATGGTTCTGGGCGTATACTGGGGGGACGGGGACGACTCCCATTAACCCCTGACTATACCGGGGATACGCTTATCACAATGCCTTTCTGGTCTGTGCTGAAGCAGGGCATTCTGGCAGCCAAGTGGCTTGACCATTATTAGTGAGTCTGGTTACCCCCTCTCGGAACCACAGACTTAGAAATCGCCAGCTCAGATACAGTGCATAAAATATATTTATATATATACCCTTATACACCATTTTAATAAAAAATATCACAAAATTCTTCTAAGTCCCTCGGGAAGAGTGAAAGACGCGCACGTTCATTTTCAGAGCTCATAGACCTTCCTATAAGAAGTTAGCCAAAAAGTAGCTTCGAAAAACGCTTAGGTTAAGTTTCAGAGATGCTTCTAATGTACCAAAGATGGACTTAGACATAATTTCACTCTCACAACATTATGGCTGGTTGGAGAGAGTCCGAACCACAAGTACCGGGTCCATGGTTCTGGGCGTATACTGGGGGGACGGGGACGACTCCCATTAACCCCTGACTATACCTGGGATACGCTTATCACAATGCCTTTCTGGTCTGTGCTGAAGCAGGGCATTCTGGCAGCCAAGTGCCTTGACCTTTATTAGTGAGCCTGGTTACACCCTCTCGGAACCACAAACTTAGAAATCGCCAGCTCATATACAGTGCATAAAATATATTTATATATATACCCTTATACACCATTTTAATAAAAAATATCACAAAATTCTTCTAAGTCCCTCGGGAAGAGTGAAAGACGCGCACGTTCATTTTCAGAGCTCCTAGACCTTCCTATAAGAAGTTAGCCAAAAAGTAGCTTCGAAAAACGCTTAGGTTAAGTTTCAGAGTTGCTTCTAATGTACCAAAGCTGGACTTAGACATAATTTCACTCTCACAACATTATGGCTGGTTGGAGACAGTCCGAACCACAAGTACCGGGTCCATGGTTCTGGGCGTATACTGGGGGGACGGGGACGACTCCCATTAACCCCTGACTATACCGGGGATACGCTTATCACAATGCCTTTCTGGTCTGTGCTGAAGCAGGGCATTCTGGCAGCCAAGTGGCTTGACCTTTATTAGTGAGCCTGGTTACCCCCTCTCGGAACCACAGACTTAGAAATCGCCAGCTCAGATACAGTGCATAAAATATATTTATATATATACCCTTATACACCATTTTAATAAAAAATATCACAAAATTCTTCTAAGTCCCTCGGGAAGAGTGAAAGACGCGCACGTTCATTTTCAGAGCTCCTAGACCTTCCTATAAGAAGTTAGCCAAAAAGTAGCTTCGAAAAACGCTTAGGTTAAGTTTCAGAGTTGCTTCTAATGTACCAAAGCTGCACTTAGACATAATTTCACTCTCACGAAATTATGGCTGGTTGGAGAAAGTCCGAACCACAAGTACCGGGTCCATGGTTCTGGCCGTATACTGGGGGGACGGGGACGACTCCCATTAACCCATGACTATACCGGGGATACGCTTATCACAATGCCTTTCTGGTCTGTGCTGAAGCAGGGCATTCTGGCAGCCAAGTGGCTTGACCTTTATTAGTGAGCCTGGTTACCCCCTCTCGGAACCACAGACTTAGAAATCGCCAGCTCAGATACAGTGCATAAAATATATTTATATATATACCCTTATACACCATTTTAATAAAAAATATCACAAAATTCTTCTAAGTCCCTCGGGAAGAGTGAAAGACGCGCACGTTCATTTTCAGAGCTCATAGACCTTCCTATAAGAAGTTAGCCAAAAAGTAGCTTCGAAAAACGCTTAGGTTAAGTTTCAGAGATGCTTCTAATGTACCAAAGATGGACTTAGACATAATTTCACTCTCACAACATTATGGCTGGTTGGAGAGAGTCCGAACCACAAGTACCGGGTCCATGGTTCTGGGCGTATACTGGGGGGACGGGGACGACTCCCATTAACCCCTGACTATACCTGGGATACGCTTATCACAATGCCTTTCTGGTCTGTGCTGAAGCAGGGCATTCTGGCAGCCAAGTGCCTTGACCTTTATTAGTGAGCCTGGTTACACCCTCTCGGAACCACAGACTTAGAAATCGCCAGCTCATATACAGTGCATAAAATATATTTATATATATACCCTTATACACCATTTTAATAAAAAATATCACAAAATTCTTCTAAGTCCCTCGGGAAGAGTGAAAGACGCGCACGTTCATTTTCAGAGCTCCTAGACCTTCCTATAAGAAGTTAGCCAAAAAGTAGCTTCGAAAAACGCTTAGGTTAAGTTTCAGAGTTGCTTCTAATGTACCAAAGCTGGACTTAGACATAATTTCACTCTCACAACATTATGGCTGGTTGGAGACAGTCCGAACCACAAGTACCGGGTCCATGGTTCTGGGCGTATACTGGGGGGACGGGGACGACTCCCATTAACCCCTGACTATACCGGGGATACGCTTATCACAATGCCTTTCTGGTCTGTGCTGAAGCAGGGCATTCTGGCAGCCAAGTGGCTTGACCTTTATTAGTGAGCCTGGTTACCCCCTCTCGGAACCACAGACTTAGAAATCGCCAGCTCAGATACAGTGCATAAAATATATTTATATATATACCCTTATACACCATTTTAATAAAAAATATCACAAAATTCTTCTAAGTCCCTCGGGAAGAGTGAAAGACGCGCACGTTCATTTTCAGAGCTCCTAGACCTTCCTATAAGAAGTTAGCCAAAAAGTAGCTTCGAAAAACGCTTAGGTTAAGTTTCAGAGTTGCTTCTAATGTACCAAAGCTGCACTTAGACATAATTTCACTCTCACGAAATTATGGCTGGTTGGAGAAAGTCCGAACCACAAGTACCGGGTCCATGGTTCTGGCCGTATACTGGGGGGACGGGGACGACTCCCATTAACCCCTGACTATACCGGGGATACGCTTATCACAATGCCTTTCTGGTCTGCGCTGAAGCAGGGCATTCTGGCAGCCAAGTGGCTTGACCTTTATTAGTGAGCCTGGTTACCCCCTCTCGGAACCACAGACTTAGAAATCGCCAGCTCAGATACAGTGCATAAAATATATTTATATATATACCCTTATACACCATTTTAATAAAAAATATCACAAAATTCTTCTAAGTCCCTCGGAAAGAGTGAAAGACGCGCACGTTCATTTTCAGAGCTCCTAGACCTTCCTATAAGAAGTTAGCCAAAAAGTAGCTTCGAAAAACGCTTAGGTTAAGTTTCAGAGTTGCTTCTAATGTACCAAAGCTGGACTTAGATATAATTTCACTCTCACAACATTATGGCTGGTTGGAGACAGTCCGAACCACAAGTACCGGGTCCATGGTTCTGGGCGTATACTGGGGGGACGGGGACGACTCCCATTAACCCCTGACTATACCGGGGATACGCTTATCACAATGCCTTTCTGGTCTGTGCTGAAGCAGGGCATTCTGGCAGCCAAGTGGCTTGACCATTATTAGTGAGTCTGGTTACCCCCTCTCGGAACCACAGACTTAGAAATCGCCAGCTCAGATACAGTGCATAAAATATATTTATATATATACCCTTATACACCATTTTAATAAAAAATATCACAAAATTCTTCTAAGTCCCTCGGGAAGAGTGAAAGACGCGCACGTTCATTTTCAGAGCTCATAGACCTTTCTATAAGAAGTTAGCCAAAAAGTAGCTTCGAAAAACGCTTAGGTTAAGTTTCAGAGATGCTTCTAATGTACCAAAGATGGACTTAGACATAATTTCACTCTCACAACATTATGGCTGGTTGGAGAGAGTCCGAACCACAAGTACCGGGTCCATGGTTCTGGGCGTATACTGGGTTGACGGGGACGACTCCCATTAACCCCTGACTATACCTGGGATACGCTTATCACAATGCCTTTCTGGTCTGTGCTGAAGCAGGGCATTCTGGCAGCCAAGTGCCTTGACCTTTATTAGTGAGCCTGGTTACACCCTCTCGGAACCACAGACTTAGAAATCGCCAGCTCATATACAGTGCATAAAATATATTTATATATATACCCTTATACACCATTTTAATAAAAAATATCACAAAATTCTTCTAAGTCCCTCGGGAAGAGTGAAAGACGCGCACGTTCATTTTCAGAGCTCCTAGACCTTCCTTTAAGAAGTTAGCCAAAAAGTAGCTTCGAAAAACGCTTAGGTTAAGTTTCAGAGTTGCTTCTAATGTACCAAAGCTGGACTTAGACATAATTTCACTCTCACAACATTATGGCTGGTTGGAGACAGTCCGAACCACAAGTACCGGGTCCATGGTTCTGGGCGTATACTGGGGGGACGGGGACGACTCCCATTAACCCCTGACTATACCGGGGATACGCTTATCACAATGCCTTTCTGGTCTGTGCTGAAGCAGGGCATTCTGGCAGCCAAGTGGCTTGACCTTTATTAGTGAGCCTGGTTACCCCCTCTCGGAACCACAGACTTAGAAATCGCCAGCTCATATACAGTGCATAAAATATATTTATATATATACCCTTATACACCATTTTAATAAAAAATATCACAAAATTCTTCTAAGTCCCTCGGGAAGAGTGAAAGACGCGCACGTTCATTTTCAGAGCTCCTAGACCTTCCTATAAGAAGTTAGCCAAAAAGTAGCTTCGAAAAACGCTTAGGTTAAGTTTCAGAGTTGCTTCTAATGTACCAAAGCTGGACTTAGACATAATTTCACTCTCACAACATTATGGCTGGTTGGAGACAGTCCGAACCACAAGTACCGGGTCCATGGTTCTGGGCGTATACTGGGGGGACGGGGACGACTCCCATTAACCCCTGACTATACCGGGGATACGCTTATCACAATGCCTTTCTGGTCTGTGCTGAAGCAGGGCATTCTGGCAGCCAAGTGGCTTGACCTTTATTAGTGAGCCTGGTTACCCCCTCTCGGAACCACAGACTTAGAAATCGCCAGCTCAGATACAGTGCATAAAATATATTTATATATATACCCTTATACACCATTTTAATAAAAAATATCACAAAATTCTTCTAAGTCCCTCGGGAAGAGTGAAAGACGCGCACGTTCATTTTCAGAGCTCCTAGACCTTCCTATAAGAAGTTAGCCAAAAAGTAGCTTCGAAAAACGCTTAGGTTAAGTTTCAGAGTTGCTTCTAATGTACCAAAGCTGCACTTAGACATAATTTCACTCTCACGAAATTATGGCTGGTTGGAGAAAGTCCGAACCACAAGTACCGGGTCCATGGTTCTGGCCGTATACTGGGGGGACGGGGACGACTCCCATTAACCCCTGACTATACCGGGGATACGCTTATCACAATGCCTTTCTGGTCTGCGCTGAAGCAGGGCATTCTGGCAGCCAAGTGGCTTGACCTTTATTAGTGAGCCTGGTTACCCCCTCTCGGAACCACAGACTTAGAAATCGCCAGCTCAGATACAGTGCATAAAATATATTTATATATATACCCTTATACACCATTTTAATAAAAAATATCACAAAATTCTTCTAAGTCCCTCGGAAAGAGTGAAAGACGCGCACGTTCATTTTCAGAGCTCCTAGACCTTCCTATAAGAAGTTAGCCAAAAAGTAGCTTCGAAAAACGCTTAGGTTAAGTTTCAGAGTTGCTTCTAATGTACCAAAGCTGGACTTAGATATAATTTCACTCTCACAACATTATGGCTGGTTGGAGACAGTCCGAACCACAAGTACCGGGTCCATGGTTCTGGGCGTATACTGGGGGGACGGGGACGACTCCCATTAACCCCTGACTATACCGGGGATACGCTTATCACAATGCCTTTCTGGTCTGTGCTGAAGCAGGGCATTCTGGCAGCCAAGTGGCTTGACCATTATTAGTGAGTCTGGTTACCCCCTCTCGGAACCACAGACTTAGAAATCGCCAGCTCAGATACAGTGCATAAAATATATTTATATATATACCCTTATACACCATTTTAATAAAAAATATCACAAAATTCTTCTAAGTCCCTCGGGAAGAGTGAAAGACGCGCACGTTCATTTTCAGAGCTCATAGACCTTTCTATAAGAAGTTAGCCAAAAAGTAGCTTCGAAAAACGCTTAGGTTAAGTTTCAGAGATGCTTCTAATGTACCAAAGATGGACTTAGACATAATTTCACTCTCACAACATTATGGCTGGTTGGAGAGAGTCCGAACCACAAGTACCGGGTCCATGGTTCTGGGCGTATACTGGGTTGACGGGGACGACTCCCATTAACCCCTGACTATACCTGGGATACGCTTATCACAATGCCTTTCTGGTCTGTGCTGAAGCAGGGCATTCTGGCAGCCAAGTGCCTTGACCTTTATTAGTGAGCCTGGTTACACCCTCTCGGAACCACAGACTTAGAAATCGCCAGCTCATATACAGTGCATAAAATATATTTATATATATACCCTTATACACCATTTTAATAAAAAATATCACAAAATTCTTCTAAGTCCCTCGGGAAGAGTGAAAGACGCGCACGTTCATTTTCAGAGCTCCAAGACATTCCTATAAGAAGTTAGCCAAAAAGTAGCTTCGAAAAACGCTTAGGTTAAGTTTCAGAGTTGCTTCTAATGTACCAAAGCTGGACTTAGACATAATTTCACTCTCACAACATTATGGCTGGTTGGAGACAGTCCGAACCACAAGTACCGGGTCCATGGTTCTGGGCGTATACTGGGGGGACGGGGACGACTCCCATTAACCCCTGACTATACCGGGGATACGCTTATCACAATGCCTTTCTGGTCTGTGCTGAAGCAGGGCATTCTGGCAGCCAAGTGGCTTGACCTTTATTAGTGAGCCTGGTTACCCCCTCTCGGAACCACAGACTTAGAAATCGCCAGCTCAGATACAGTGCATAAAATATATTTATATATATACCCTTATACACCATTTTAATAAAAAATATCACAAAATTCTTCTAAGTCCCTCGGGAAGAGTGAAAGACGCGCACGTTCATTTTCAGAGCTCATAGACCTTCCTATAAGAAGTTAGCCAAAAAGTAGCTTCGAAAAACGCTTAGGTTAAGTTTCAGAGATGCTTCTAATGTACCAAAGATGGACTTAGACATAATTTCACTCTCACAACATTATGGCTGGTTGGAGAGAGTCCGAACCACAAGTACCGGGTCCATGGTTCTGGGCGTATACTGGGGGGACGGGGACGACTCCCATTAACCCCTGACTATACCTGGGATACGCTTATCACAATGCCTTTCTGGTCTGTGCTGAAGCAGGGCATTCTGGCAGCCAAGTGCCTTGACCTTTATTAGTGAGCCTGGTTACACCCTCTCGGAACCACAGACTTAGAAATCGCCAGCTCATATACAGTGCATAAAATATATTTATATATATACCCTTATACACCATTTTAATAAAAAATATCACAAAATTCTTCTAAGTCCCTCGGGAAGAGTGAAAGACGCGCACGTTCATTTTCAGAGCTAATAGACCTTCCTATAAGAAGTTAGCCAAAAAGTAGCTTCGAAAAACGCTTAGGTTAAGTTTCAGAGATGCTTCTAATGTACCAAAGATGGACTTAGACATAATTTCACTCTCACAACAATATGGCTGGTTGGAGAGAGTCCGAACCACAAGTACCGGGTCCATGGTTCTGGGCGTATACTGGGGGGACGGGGACGACTCCCATTAACCCCTGACTATACCTGGGATACGCTTATCACAATGCCTTTCTGGTCTGTGCTGAAGCAGGGCATTCTGGCAGCCAAGTGCCTTGACCTTTATTAGTGAGCCTGGTTACACCCTCTCGGAACCACAGACTTAGAAATCGCCAGCTCATATACAGTGCATAAAATATATTTATATATATACCCTTATACACCATTTTAATAAAAAATATCACAAAATTCTTCTAAGTCCCTCGGAAAGAGTGAAAGACGCGCACGTTCATTTTCAGAGCTCCTAGACCTTCCTATAAGAAGTTAGCCAAAAAGTAGCTTCGAAAAACGCTTAGGTTAAGTTTCAGAGTTGCTTCTAATGTACCAAAGCTGGACTTAGATATAATTTCACTCTCACAACATTATGGCTGGTTGGAGACAGTCCGAACCACAAGTACCGGGTCCATGGTTCTGGGCGTATACTGGGGGGACGGGGACGACTCCCATTAACCCCTGACTATACCGGGGATACGCTTATCACAATGCCTTTCTGGTCTGTGCTGAAGCAGGGCATTCTGGCAGCCAAGTGGCTTGACCATTATTAGTGAGTCTGGTTACCCCCTCTCGGAACCACAGACTTAGAAATCGCCAGCTCAGATACAGTGCATAAAATATATTTATATATATACCCTTATACACCATTTTAATAAAAAATATCACAAAATTCTTCTAAGTCCCTCGGGAAGAGTGAAAGACGCGCACGTTCATTTTCAGAGCTCATAGACCTTCCTATAAGAAGTTAGCCAAAAAGTAGGTTCGAAAAACGCTTAGGTTAAGTTTCAGAGATGCTTCTAATGTACCAAAGATGGACTTAGACATAATTTCACTCTCACAACATTATGGCTGGTTGGAGAGAGTCCGAACCACAAGTACCGGGTCCATGGTTCTGGGCATATACTGGGTTGACGGGGACGACTCCCATTAACCCCTGACTATACCTGGGATACGCTTATCACAATGCCTTTCTGGTCTGTGCTGAAGCAGGGCATTCTGGCAGCCAAGTGCCTTGACCTTTATTAGTGAGCCTGGTTACACCCTCTCGGAACCACAGACTTAGAAATCGCCAGCTCATATACAGTGCATAAAATATATTTATATATATACCCTTATACACCATTTTAATAAAAAATATCACAAAATTCTTCTAAGTCCCTCGGGAAGAGTGAAAGACGCGCACGTTCATTTTCAGAGCTCCTAGACCTTCCTATAAGAAGTTAGCCAAAAAGTAGCTTCGAAAAACGCTTAGGTTAAGTTTCAGAGTTGCTTCTAATGTACCAAAGCTGGACTTAGACATAATTTCACTCTCACAACATTATGGCTGGTTGGAGACAGTCCGAACCACAAGTACCGGGTCCATGGTTCTGGGCGTATACTGGGGGGACGGGGACGACTCCCATTAACCCCTGACTATACCGGGGATACGCTTATCACAATGCCTTTCTGGTCTGTGCTGAAGCAGGGCATTCTGGCAGCCAAGTGGCTTGACCTTTATTAGTGAGCCTGGTTACCCCCTCTCGGAACCACAGACTTAGAAATCGCCAGCTCAGATACAGTGCATAAAATATATTTATATATATACTGTACCCTTATACACCATTTTAATAAAAAATATCACAAAATTATTCTAAGTCCCTCGGGAAGAGTGAAAGACGCGCACGTTCATTTTCAGAGCTCCTAGACCTTCCTATAAGAAGTTAGCCAAAAAGTAGCTTCGAAAAACGCTTAGGTTAAGTTTCAGAGTTGCTTCTAATGTACCAAAGCTGCACTTAGACATAATTTCACTCTCACGAAATTATGGCTGGTTGGAGAAAGTCCGAACCACAAGTACCGGGTCCATGGTTCTGGCCGTATACTGGGGGGACGGGGACGACTCCCATTAACCCCTGACTATACCGGGGATACGCTTATCACAATGCCTTTCTGGTCTGTGCTGAAGCAGGGCATTCTGGCAGCCAAGTGGCTTGACCTTTATTATTGAGCCTGGTTACCCCCTCTCGGAACCACAGACTTAGAAATCGCCAGCTCAGATACAGTGCATAAAATATATTTATATATATACCCTTATACACCATTTTAATAAAAAATATCACAAAATTCTTCTAAGTCCCTCGGGAAGAGTGAAAGACGCGCACGTTCATTTTCAGAGCTCCTAGACCTTCCTATAAGAAGTTAGCCAAAAAGTAGCTTCGAAAAACGCTTAGGATAAGTTTCAGAGTTGCTTCTAATGTACCAAAGCTGGACTTAGACATAATTTCACTCTCACGACATTATGGCTGGTTGGAGAAAGTCCGAACCACAAGTACCGGGTCCATGGTTCTGGGCGTATACTGGGGGGACGGGGACGACTCCCATTAACCCCTGACTATACCGGGGATACGCTTATCACAATGCCTTTCTGGTCTGTGCTGAAGCAGGGCATTCTGGCAGCCAAGTGGCTTGACCTTTATTAGTGAGCCTGGTTACCCCCTCTCGGAACCACAGACTTAGAAATCGCCAGCTCATATACAGTGCATAAAATATATTTATATATATACCCTTATACACCATTTTAATAAAAAATATCACAAAATTCTTCTAAGTCCCTCGGGAAGAGTGAAAGACGCGCACGTTCATTTTCAGAGCTCCTAGACCTTCCTATAAGAAGTTAGCCAAAAAGTAGCTTCGAAAAACGCTTAGGTTAAGTTTCAGAGTTGCTTCTAATGTACCAAAGCTGGACTTAGACATAATTTCACTCTCACAACATTATGGCTGTTTGGAGAGAGTCCGAACCACAAGTACCGGGTCCATGGTTCTGGGCGTATACTGGGGGGACGGGGACGACTCCCATTAACCCCTGACTATACCGGGGATACGCTTATCACAATGCCTTTCTGGTCTGCGCTGAAGCAGGGCATTCTGGCAGCCAAGTGCCTTGACCTTTATTAGTGAGCCTGGTTACACCCTCTCGGAACCACAGACTTAGAAATCGCCAGCTCATATACAGTGCATAAAATATATTTATATATATACCCTTATACACCATTTTAATAAAAAATATCACAAAATTCTTCTAAGTCCCTCGGGAAGAGTGAAAGACGCGCACGTTCATTTTCAGAGCTCCTAGACCTTCCTATAAGAAGTTAGCCAAAAAGTAGCTTCGAAAAACGCTTAGGTTAAGTTTCAGAGTTGCTTCTAATGTACCAAAGCTGGACTTAGACATAATTTCACTCTCACAACATTATGGCTGGTTGGAGACAGTCCGAACCACAAGTACCGGGTCCATGGTTCTGGGCGTATACTGGGGGGACGGGGACGACTCCCATTAACCCCTGACTATACCGGGGATACGCTTATCACAATGCCTTTCTGGTCTGTGCTGAAGCAGGGCATTCTGGCAGCCAAGTGGCTTGACCTTTATTAGTGAGCCTGGTTACCCCCTCTCGGAACCACAGACTTAGAAATCGCCAGCTCAGATACAGTGCATAAAATATATTTATATATATACCCTTATACACCATTTTAATAAAAAATATCACAAAATTATTCTAAGTCCCTCGGGAAGAGTGAAAGACGCGCACGTTCATTTTCAGAGCTCCTAGACCTTCCTATAAGAAGTTAGCCAAAAAGTAGCTTCGAAAAACGCTTAGGTTAAGTTTCAGAGTTGCTTCTAATGTACCAAAGCTGCACTTAGACATAATTTCACTCTCACGAAATTATGGCTGGTTGGAGAAAGTCCGAACCACAAGTACCGGGTCCATGGTTCTGGCCGTATACTGGGGGGACGGGGACGACTCCCATTAACCCCTGACTATACCGGGGATACGCTTATCACAATGCCTTTCTGGTCTGTGCTGAAGCAGGGCATTCTGGCAGCCAAGTGGCTTGACCTTTATTATTGAGCCTGGTTACCCCCTCTCGGAACCACAGACTTAGAAATCGCCAGCTCAGATACAGTGCATAAAATATATTTATATATATACCCTTATACACCATTTTAATAAAAATATCACAAAATTCTTCTAAGTCCCTCGGGAAGAGTGAAAGACGCGCACGTTCATTTTCAGATCTCCTAGACCTTCCTATAAGAAGTTAGCCAAAAAGTAGCTTCGAAAAACGCTTAGGATAAGTTTCAGAGTTGCTTCTAATGTACCAAAGCTGGACTTAGACATAATTTCACTCTCACGACATTATGGCTGGTTGGAGAAAGTCCGAACCACAAGTACCGGGTCCATGGTTCTGGGCGTATACTGGGGGGACGGGGACGACTCCCATTAACCCCTGACTATACCGGGGATACGCTTATCACAATGCCTTTCTGGTCTGTGCTGAAGCAGGGCATTCTGGCAGCCAAGTGGCTTGACCTTTATTAGTGAGCCTGGTTACCCCCTCTCGGAACCACAGACTTAGAAATCGCCAGCTCATATACAGTGCATAAAATATATTTATATATATACCCTTATACACCATTTTAATAAAAAATATCACAAAATTCTTCTAAGTCCCTCGGGAAGAGTGAAAGACGCGCACGTTCATTTTCAGAGCTCCTAGACCTTCCTATAAGAAGTTAGCCAAAAAGTAGCTTCGAAAAACGCTTAGGTTAAGTTTCAGAGTTGCTTCTAATGTACCAAAGCTGGACTTAGACATAATTTCACTCTCACAACATTATGGCTGTTTGGAGAGAGTCCGAACCACAAGTACCGGGTCCATGGTTCTGGGCGTATACTGGGGGGACGGGGACGACTCCCATTAACCCCTGACTATACCGGGGATACGCTTATCACAATGCCTTTCTGGTCTGCGCTGAAGCAGGGCATTCTGGCAGCCAAGTGGCTTGACCTTTATTAGTGAGCCTGGTTACCCCCTCTCGGAACCACAGACTTAGAAATCGCCAGCTCAGATACAGTGCATAAAATATATTTATATATATACCCTTATACACCATTTTAATAAAAAATATCACAAAATTCTTCTAAGTCCCTCGGGAAGAGTGAAAGACGCGCACGTTCATTTTCAGAGCTCCTAGACCTTCCTATAAGAAGTTAGCCAAAAAGTAGCTTCGAAAAACGCTTAGGTTAAGTTTCAGAGTTGCTTCTAATGTACCAAAGCTGGACTTAGACATAATTTCACTCTCACAACATTATGGCTGGTTGGAGACAGTCCGAACCACAAGTACCGGGTCCATGGTTCTGGGCGTATACTGGGGGGACGGGGACGACTCCCATTAACCCCTGACTATACCGGGGATACGCTTATCACAATGCCTTTCTGGTCTGTGCTGAAGCAGGGCATTCTGGCAGCCAAGTGGCTTGACCTTTATTAGTGAGCCTGGTTACCCCCTCTCGGAACCACAGACTTAGAAATCGCCAGCTCAGATACAGTGCATAAAATATATTTATATATATACTGTACCCTTATACACCATTTTAATAAAAAATATCACAAAATTATTCTAAGTCCCTCGGGAAGAGTGAAAGACGCGCACGTTCATTTTCAGAGCTCCTAGACCTTCCTATAAGAAGTTAGCCAAAAAGTAGCTTCGAAAAACGCTTAGGTTAAGTTTCAGAGTTGCTTCTAATGTACCAAAGCTGCACTTAGACATAATTTCACTCTCACGAAATTATGGCTGGTTGGAGAAAGTCCGAACCACAAGTACCGGGTCCATGGTTCTGGCCGTATACTGGGGGGACGGGGACGACTCCCATTAACCCCTGACTATACCGGGGATACGCTTATCACAATGCCTTTCTGGTCTGTGCTGAAGCAGGGCATTCTGGCAGCCAAGTGGCTTGACCTTTATTATTGAGCCTGGTTACCCCCTCTCGGAACCACAGACTTAGAAATCGCCAGCTCAGATACAGTGCATAAAATATATTTATATATATACCCTTATACACCATTTTAATAAAAAATATCACAAAATTCTTCTAAGTCCCTCGGGAAGAGTGAAAGACGCGCACGTTCATTTTCAGAGCTCCTAGACCTTCCTATAAGAAGTTAGCCAAAAAGTAGCTTCGAAAAACGCTTAGGATAAGTTTCAGAGTTGCTTCTAATGTACCAAAGCTGGACTTAGACATAATTTCACTCTCACGACATTATGGCTGGTTGGAGAAAGTCCGAACCACAAGTACCGGGTCCATGGTTCTGGGCGTATACTGGGGGGACGGGGACGACTCCCATTAACCCCTGACTATACCGGGGATACGCTTATCACAATGCCTTTCTGGTCTGTGCTGAAGCAGGGCATTCTGGCAGCCAAGTGGCTTGACCTTTATTAGTGAGCCTGGTTACCCCCTCTCGGAACCACAGACTTAGAAATCGCCAGCTCATATACAGTGCATAAAATATATTTATATATATACCCTTATACACCATTTTAATAAAAAATATCACAAAATTCTTCTAAGTCCCTCGGGAAGAGTGAAAGACGCGCACGTTCATTTTCAGAGCTCCTAGACCTTCCTATAAGAAGTTAGCCAAAAAGTAGCTTCGAAAAACGCTTAGGTTAAGTTTCAGAGTTGCTTCTAATGTACCAAAGCTGGACTTAGACATAATTTCACTCTCACAACATTATGGCTGTTTGGAGAGAGTCCGAACCACAAGTACCGGGTCCATGGTTCTGGGCGTATACTGGGGGGACGGGGACGACTCCCATTAACCCCTGACTATACCGGGGATACGCTTATCACAATGCCTTTCTGGTCTGCGCTGAAGCAGGGCATTCTGGCAGCCAAGTGCCTTGACCTTTATTAGTGAGCCTGGTTACACCCTCTCGGAACCACAGACTTAGAAATCGCCAGCTCATATACAGTGCATAAAATATATTTATATATATACCCTTATACACCATTTTAATAAAAAATATCACAAAATTCTTCTAAGTCCCTCGGGAAGAGTGAAAGACGCGCACGTTCATTTTCAGAGCTCCTAGACCTTCCTATAAGAAGTTAGCCAAAAAGTAGCTTCGAAAAACGCTTAGGTTAAGTTTCAGAGTTGCTTCTAATGTACCAAAGCTGGACTTAGACATAATTTCACTCTCACAACATTATGGCTGGTTGGAGACAGTCCGAACCACAAGTACCGGGTCCATGGTTCTGGGCGTATACTGGGGGGACGGGGACGACTCCCATTAACCCCTGACTATACCGGGGATACGCTTATCACAATGCCTTTCTGGTCTGTGCTGAAGCAGGGCATTCTGGCAGCCAAGTGGCTTGACCTTTATTAGTGAGCCTGGTTACCCCCTCTCGGAACCACAGACTTAGAAATCGCCAGCTCAGATACAGTGCATAAAATATATTTATATATATACCCTTATACACCATTTTAATAAAAAATATCACAAAATTATTCTAAGTCCCTCGGGAAGAGTGAAAGACGCGCACGTTCATTTTCAGAGCTCCTAGACCTTCCTATAAGAAGTTAGCCAAAAAGTAGCTTCGAAAAACGCTTAGGTTAAGTTTCAGAGTTGCTTCTAATGTACCAAAGCTGCACTTAGACATAATTTCACTCTCACGAAATTATGGCTGGTTGGAGAAAGTCCGAACCACAAGTACCGGGTCCATGGTTCTGGCCGTATACTGGGGGGACGGGGACGACTCCCATTAACCCCTGACTATACCGGGGATACGCTTATCACAATGCCTTTCTGGTCTGTGCTGAAGCAGGGCATTCTGGCAGCCAAGTGGCTTGACCTTTATTATTGAGCCTGGTTACCCCCTCTCGGAACCACAGACTTAGAAATCGCCAGCTCAGATACAGTGCATAAAATATATTTATATATATACCCTTATACACCATTTTAATAAAAATATCACAAAATTCTTCTAAGTCCCTCGGGAAGAGTGAAAGACGCGCACGTTCATTTTCAGATCTCCTAGACCTTCCTATAAGAAGTTAGCCAAAAAGTAGCTTCGAAAAACGCTTAGGATAAGTTTCAGAGTTGCTTCTAATGTACCAAAGCTGGACTTAGACATAATTTCACTCTCACGACATTATGGCTGGTTGGAGAAAGTCCGAACCACAAGTACCGGGTCCATGGTTCTGGGCGTATACTGGGGGGACGGGGACGACTCCCATTAACCCCTGACTATACCGGGGATACGCTTATCACAATGCCTTTCTGGTCTGTGCTGAAGCAGGGCATTCTGGCAGCCAAGTGGCTTGACCTTTATTAGTGAGCCTGGTTACCCCCTCTCGGAACCACAGACTTAGAAATCGCCAGCTCATATACAGTGCATAAAATATATTTATATATATACCCTTATACACCATTTTAATAAAAAATATCACAAAATTCTTCTAAGTCCCTCGGGAAGAGTGAAAGACGCGCACGTTCATTTTCAGAGCTCCTAGACCTTCCTATAAGAAGTTAGCCAAAAAGTAGCTTCGAAAAACGCTTAGGTTAAGTTTCAGAGTTGCTTCTAATGTACCAAAGCTGGACTTAGACATAATTTCACTCTCACAACATTATGGCTGTTTGGAGAGAGTCCGAACCACAAGTACCGGGTCCATGGTTCTGGGCGTATACTGGGGGGACGGGGACGACTCCCATTAACCCCTGACTATACCGGGGATACGCTTATCACAATGCCTTTCTGGTCTGCGCTGAAGCAGGGCATTCTGGCAGCCAAGTGGCTTGACCTTTATTAGTGAGCCTGGTTACCCCCTCTCGGAACCACAGACTTAGAAATCGCCAGCTCAGATACAGTGCATAAAATATATTTATATATATACCCTTATACACCATTTTAATAAAAAATATCACAAAATTCTTCTAAGTCCCTCGGGAAGAGTGAAAGACGCGCACGTTCATTTTCAGAGCTCCTAGACCTTCCTATAAGAAGTTAGCCAAAAAGTAGCTTCGAAAAACGCTTAGGTTAAGTTTCAGAGTTGCTTCTAATGTACCAAAGCTGGACTTAGACATAATTTCACTCTCACAACATTATGGCTGGTTGGAGAGAGTCCGAACCACAAGTACCGGGTCCATGGTTCTGGGCGTATACTGGGGGGACGGGGACGACTCCCATTAACCCCTGACTATACCGGGGATACGCTTATCACAATGCCTTTCTGGTCTGTGCTGAAGCAGGGCATTCTGGCAGCCAAGTGGCTTGACCTTTATTAGTGAGCCTGGTTACCCCCTCTCGGAACCACAGACTTAGAAATCGCCAGCTCAGATACAGTGCATAAAATATATTTATATATATACCCTTATACACCATTTTAATAAAAAATATCACAAAATTCTTCTAAGTCCCTCGGGAAGAGTGAAAGACGCGCACGTTCATTTTCAGAGCTCATAGACCTTCCTATAAGAAGTTAGCCAAAAAGTAGCTTCGCAAAACGCTTAGGTTAAGTTTCAGAGATGCTTCTAATGTACCAAAGATGGACTTAGACATAATTTCACTCTCACAACATTATGGCTGGTTGGAGAGAGTCCGAACCACAAGTACCGGGTCCATGGTTCTGGGCGTATACTGGGGGGACGGGGACGACTCCCATTAACCCCTGACTATACCTGGGATACGCTTATCACAATGCCTTTCTGGTCTGTGCTGAAGCAGGGCATTCTGGCAGCCAAGTGCCTTGACCTTTATTAGTGAGCCTGGTTACACCCTCTCGGAACCACAGACTTAGAAATCGCCAGCTCATATACAGTGCATAAAATATATTTATATATATACCCTTATACACCATTTTAATAAAAAATATCACAAAATTCTTCTAAGTCCCTCGGGAAGAGTGAAAGACGCGCACGTTCATTTTCAGAGCTCATAGACCTTCCTATAAGAAGTTAGCCAAAAAGTAGCTTCGCAAAACGCTTAGGTTAAGTTTCAGAGATGCTTCTAATGTACCAAAGATGGACTTAGACATAATTTCACTCTCACAACATTATGGCTGGTTGGAGAGAGTCCGAACCACAAGTACCGGGTCCATGGTTCTGGGCGTATACTGGGGGGACGGGGACGACTCCCATTAACCCCTGACTATACCTGGGATACGCTTATCACAATGCCTTTCTGGTCTGTGCTGAAGCAGGGCATTCTGGCAGCCAAGTGCCTTGACCTTTATTAGTGAGCCTGGTTACACCCTCTCGGAACCACAGACTTAGAAATCGCCAGCTCATATACAGTGCATAAAATATATTTATATATACACTGGCGACACACTTTATTCGAGCTCGGCTAGTCCCACGAATTCGGGTATACCCGGGTGTATTGAGGTTTGTGACTGTTTTCTGCCCGAGTGCATTGAGGTATTTTCCAAGCAGGGATTGAAGCATTTTATTCCCGCTGGCTGCAATACTGCACAGTATATATATATATACTGCATTACAATTCATGAATTTATGCCATCTGGTAGACACGCGAAGCATTGCAGCCTATTAAATCCTAATCATTATCATTTAACAGATTAGCCGCCCGTCAGCCAGGCATGAACCCAGGCTGGAAAGGCAAACGCAACGGGGCTTGTCAGAGGTGAGGAGCGGCGCATTCCAGGTATCTGCCAGGTACATACTAGGTATTTGCTCGAATAAAGTGTGTCGGTGCAGTATACCCTTATACACCATTTTAATAAAAAATATCACAAAATTCTTCTAAGTCCCTCGGGAAGAGTGAAAGACGCGCACGTTCATTTTCAGAGCTCCTAGACCTTCCTATAAGAAGTTAGCCAAAAAGTAGCTTCGAAAAACGCTTAGGTTAAGTTTCAGAGTTGCTTCTAATGTACCAAAGCTGGACTTAGACATAATTTCACTCTCACAACATTATGGCTGGTTGGAGACAGTCCGAACCACAAGTACCGGGTCCATGGTTCTGGGCGTATACTGGGGGGACGGGGACGACTCCCATTAACCCCTGACTATACCGGGGATACGCTTATCACAATGCCTTTCTGGTCTGTGCTGAAGCAGGGCATTCTGGCAGCCAAGTGGCTTGACCTTTATTAGTGAGCCTGGTTACCCCCTCTCGGAACCACAGACTTAGAAATCGCCAGCTCAGATACAGTGCATAAAATATATTTATATATATACCCTTATACACCATTTTAATAAAAAATATCACAAAATTCTTCTAAGTCCCTCGGGAAGAGTGAAAGACGCGTACGTTCATTTTCAGAGCTCCTAGACCTTCCTATAAGAAGTTAGCCAAAAAGTAGCTTCGAAAAACGCTTAGGTTAAGTTTCAGAGTTGCTTCTAATGTACCAAAGCTGCACTTAGACATAATTTCACTCTCACGAAATTATGGCTGGTTGGAGAAAGTCCGAACCACAAGTACCGGGTCCATGGTTCTGGCCGTATACTGGGGGGACGGGGACGACTCCCATTAACCCCTGACTATACCGGGGATACGCTTATCACAATGCCTTTCTGGTCTGTGCTGAAGCAGGGCATTCTGGCAGCCAAGTGGCTTGACCTTTATTATTGAGCCTGGTTACCCCCTCTCGGAACCACAGACTTAGAAATCGCCAGCTCAGATACAGTGCATAAAATATTTTTATATATATACCCTTATACACCATTTTAATAAAAAATATCACAAAATTCTTCTAAGTCCCTCGGGAAGAGTGAAAGACGCGCACGTTCATTTTCAGAGCTCCTAGACCTTCCTATAAGAAGTTAGCCAAAAAGTAGCTTCGAAAAACGCTTAGGTTAAGTTTCAGAGTTGCTTCTAATGTACCAAAGCTGGACTTAGACATAATTTCACTCTCACAACATTATGGCTGTTTGGAGACAGTCCGAACCACAAGTACCGGGTCCATGGTTCTGGCCGTATACTGGGGGGACGGGGACGACTCCCATTAACCCCTGACTATACCGGGGATACGCTTATCACAATGCCTTTCTGGTCTGCGCTGAAGCAGGGCATTCTGGCAGCCAAGTGGCTTGACCTTTATTAGTGAGCCTGGTTACCCCCTCTCGGAACCACAGACTTAGAAATCGCCAGCTCAGATACAGTGCATAAAATATATTTATATATATACCCTTATACACCATTTTAATAAAAAATATCACAAAATTCTTCTAAGTCCCTCGGGAAGAGTGAAAGACTCGCACGTTCATTTTCAGAGTTCCTAGACCTTCCTATAAGAAGTTAGCCAAAAAGTAGCTTCGAAAAACGCTTAGGTTACGTTTCAGAGTTGCTTCTAATGTACCAAAGCTGGACTTAGACATAATTTCACTCTCACAACATTATGGCTGGTTGGAGAGAGTCCGAACCACAAGTACCGGGTCCATGGTTCTGGGCGTATACTGGGGGGACGGGGACGACTCCCATTAACCCCTGACTATACCGGGGATACGCTTATCACAATGCCTTTCTGGTCTGTGCTGAAGCAGGGCATTCTGGCAGTCAAGTGGCTTGACCTTTATTAGTGAGCCTGGTTACCCCCTCTCGGAACCACAGACTTAGAAATCGCCAGCTCAGATACAGTGCATAAAATATATTTATATATATACCCTTATACACCATTTTAATAAAAAATATCACAAAATTCTTCTAAGTCCCTCGGGAAGAGTGAAAGACGCGCACGTTCATTTTCAGAGCTACTAGACCTTCCTATAAGAAGTTAGCCAAAAAGTAGCTTCGAAAAACGCTTAGGATAAGTTTTAGAGTTGCTTCTCATGTACCAAAGCTGGACTTAGACATAATTTCACTCTCACGACATTATGGCTGGTTGGAGACAGTCCGAACCACAAGTACCGGGTCCATGGTTCTGGCCGTATACTGGGGGGACGGGGACGACTCCCATTAACCCCTGACTATACCGGGGATACGCTTATCACAATGCCTTTCTGGTCTGTGCTGAAGCAGGGCATTCTGGCAGCCAAGTGGCTTGACCTTTATTAGTGAGCCTGGTTACCCCCTCTCGGAACCACAGACTTAGAAATCGCCAGCTCAGATACAGTGCATAAAATATATTTATATATATACCCTTATACACCATTTTAATAAAAAATATCACAAAATTCTTCTAAGTCCCTCGGGAAGAGTGAAAGACGCGCACGTTCATTTTCAGAGCTCATAGACCTTCCTATAAGAAGTTAGCCAAAAAGTAGCTTCGCAAAACGCTTAGGTTAAGTTTCAGAGATGCTTCTAATGTACCAAAGATGGACTTAGACATAATTTCACTCTCACAACATTATGGCTGGTTGGAGAGAGTCCGAACCACAAGTACCGGGTCCATGGTTCTGGGCGTATACTGGGGGGACGGGGACGACTCCCATTAACCCCTGACTATACCTGGGATACGCTTATCACAATGCCTTTCTGGTCTGTGCTGAAGCAGGGCATTCTGGCAGCCAAGTGCCTTGACCATTATTAGTGAGCCTGGTTACACCCTCTCGGAACCACAGACTTAGAAATCGCCAGCTCATATACAGTGCATAAAATATATTTATATATATACCCTTATACACCATTTTAATAAAAAATATCACAAAATTCTTCTAAGTCCCTCGGGAAGAGTGAAAGACGCGCACGTTCATTTTCAGAGCTCCTAGACCTTCCTATAAGAAGTTAGCCAAAAAGTAGCTTCGAAAAACGCTTAGGTTAAGTTTCAGAGTTGCTTCTAATGTACCAAAGCTGGACTTAGACATAATTTCACTCTCACAACATTATGGCTGGTTGGAGACAGTCCGAACCACAAGTACCGGGTCCATGGTTCTGGGCGTATACTGGGGGGACGGGGACGACTCCCATTAACCCCTGACTATACCGGGGATACGCTTATCACAATGCCTTTCTGGTCTGTGCTGAAGCAGGGCATTCTGGCAGCCAAGTGGCTTGACCTTTATTAGTGAGCCTGGTTACCCCCTCTCGGAACCACAGACTTAGAAATCGCCAGCTCAGATACAGTGCATAAAATATATTTATATATATACCCTTATACACCATTTTAATAAAAAATATCACAAAATTCTTCTAAGTCCCTCGGGAAGAGTGAAAGACGCGCACGTTCATTTTCAGAGCTCCTAGACCTTCCTATAAGAAGTTAGCCAAAAAGTAGCTTCGAAAAACGCTTAGGTTAAGTTTCAGAGTTGCTTCTAATGTACCAAAGCTGCACTTAGACATAATTTCACTCTCACGAAATTATGGCTGGTTGGAGAAAGTCCGAACCACAAGTACCGGGTCCATGGTTCTGGCCGTATACTGGGGGGACGGGGACGACTCCCATTAACCCCTGACTATACCGGGGATACGCTTATCACAATGCCTTTCTGGTCTGTGCTGAAGCAGGGCATTCTGGCAGCCAAGTGGCTTGACCTTTATTAGTGAGCCTGGTTACCCCCTCTCGGAACCACAGACTTAGAAATCGCCAGCTCAGATACAGTGCATAAAATATATTTATATATATACCCTTATACACCATTTTAATAAAAAATATCACAAAATTCTTCTAAGTCCCTCGGGAAGAGTGAAAGACGCGCACGTTCATTTTCAGAGCTCCTAGACCTTCCTATAAGAAGTTAGCCAAAAAGTAGCTTCGAAAAACGCTTAGGATAAGTTTCAGAGTTGCTTCTAATGTACCAAAGCTGGACTTAGACATAATTTCACTCTCACGACATTATGGCTGGTTGGAGAAAGTCCGAACCACAAGTACCGGGTCCATGGTTCTGGCCGTATACTGGGGGGACGGGGACGACTCCCATTAACCCCTGACTATACCGGGGATACGCTTATCACAATGCCTTTCTGGTCTGTGCTGAAGCAGGGCATTCTGGCAGCCAAGTGGCTTGACCTTTATTAGTGAGCCTGGTTACCCCCTCTCGGAACCACAGACTTAGAAATCGCCAGCTCATATACAGTGCATAAAATATATTTATATATATACCCTTATACACCATTTTAATAAAAAATATCACAAAATTCTTCTAAGTCCCTCGGGAAGAGTGAAAGACGCGCACGTTCATTTTCAGAGCTCCTAGACCTTCCTATAAGAAGTTAGCCAAAAAGTAGCTTCGAAAAACGCTTAGGTTAAGTTTCAGAGTTGCTTCTAATGTACCAAAGCTGGACTTAGACATAATTTCACTCTCACAACATTATGGCTGGTTGGAGAGAGTCCGAACCACAAGTACCGGGTCCATGGTTCTGGGCGTATACTGGGGGGACGGGGACGACTCCCATTAACCCCTGACTATACCGGGGATACGCTTATCACAATGCCTTTCTGGTCTGTGCTGAAGCAGGGCATTCTGGCAGTCAAGTGGCTTGACCTTTATTAGTGAGCCTGGTTACCCCCTCTCGGAACCACAGACTTAGAAATCGCCAGCTCAGATACAGTGCATAAAATATATTTATATATATACCCTTATACACCATTTTAATAAAAAATATCACAAAATTCTTCTAAGTCCCTCGGGAAGAGTGAAAGACGCGCACGTTCATTTTCAGAGCTACTAGACCTTCCTATAAGAAGTTAGCCAAAAAGTAGCTTCGAAAAACGCTTAGGATAAGTTTCAGAGTTGCTTCTAATGTACCAAAGCTGGACTTAGACATAATTTCACTCTCACGACATTATGGCTGGTTGGAGAAAGTCCGAACCACAAGTACCGGGTCCATGGTTCTGGCCGTATACTGGGGGGACGGGGACGACTCCCATTAACCCCTGACTATACCGGGGATACGCTTATCACAATGCCTTTCTGGTCTGTGCTGAAGCAGGGCATTCTGGCAGCCAAGTGGCTTGACCTTTATTAGTGAGCCTGGTTACCCCCTCTCGGAACCACAGACTTAGAAATCGCAAGCTCATATACAGTGCATAAAATATATTTATATATATACCCTTATACACCATTTTAATAAAAAATATCACAAAATTCTTCTAAGTCCCTCGGGAAGCGTGAAAGACGCGCACGTTCATTTTCAGAGCTCCTAAACCTTCCTATAAGAAGTTAGCCAAAAAGTAGCTTCGAAAAACGCTTAGGTTAAGTTTCAGAGTTGCTTCTAATGTACCAAAGCTGGACTTAGACATAATTTCACTCTCACGACATTATGGCTGGTTGGAGACAGTCCGAACCACAAGTACCGGGTCCATGGTTCTGGCCGTATACTGGGGGGACGGGGACGACTCCCATTAACCCCTGACTATACCGGGGATACGCTTATCACAATGCCTTTCTGGTCTGTGCTGAAGCAGGGCATTCTGGCAGCCAAGTGGCTTGACCTTTATTAGTGAGCCTGGTTACCCCCTCTCGGAACCACAGACTTAGAAATCGCCAGCTCAGATACAGTGCATAAAATATATTTATATATATACCCTTATACACCATTTTAATAAAAAATATCACAAAATTCTTCTAAGTCCCTCGGGAAGAGTGAAAGACGCGCACGTTCATTTTCAGAGCTCATAGACCTTCCTATAAGAAGTTAGCCAAAAAGTAGCTTCGCAAAACGCTTAGGTTAAGTTTCAGAGATGCTTCTAATGTACCAAAGATGGACTTAGACATAATTTCACTCTCACAACATTATGGCTGGTTGGAGAGAGTCCGAACCACAAGTACCGGGTCCATGGTTCTGGGCGTATACTGGGGGGACGGGGACGACTCCCATTAACCCCTGACTATACCTGGGATACGCTTATCACAATGCCTTTCTGGTCTGTGCTGAAGCAGGGCATTCTGGCAGCCAAGTGCCTTGACCATTATTAGTGAGCCTGGTTACACCCTCTCGGAACCACAGACTTAGAAATCGCCAGCTCATATACAGTGCATAAAATATATTTATATATATACCCTTATACACCATTTTAATAAAAAATATCACAAAATTCTTCTAAGTCCCTCGGGAAGAGTGAAAGACGCGCACGTTCATTTTCAGAGCTCCTAGACCTTCCTATAAGAAGTTAGCCAAAAAGTAGCTTCGAAAAACGCTTAGGTTAAGTTTCAGAGTTGCTTCTAATGTACCAAAGCTGGACTTAGACATAATTTCACTCTCACAACATTATGGCTGGTTGGAGACAGTCCGAACCACAAGTACCGGGTCCATGGTTCTGGGCGTATACTGGGGGGACGGGGACGACTCCCATTAACCCCTGACTATACCGGGGATACGCTTATCACAATGCCTTTCTGGTCTGTGCTGAAGCAGGGCATTCTGGCAGCCAAGTGGCTTGACCTTTATTAGTGAGCCTGGTTACCCCCTCTCGGAACCACAGACTTAGAAATCGCCAGCTCAGATACAGTGCATAAAATATATTTATATATATACCCTTATACACCATTTTAATAAAAAATATCACAAAATTCTTCTAAGTCCCTCGGGAAGAGTGAAAGACGCGCACGTTCATTTTCAGAGCTCCTAGACCTTCCTATAAGAAGTTAGCCAAAAAGTAGCTTCGAAAAACGCTTAGGATAAGTTTCAGAGTTGCTTCTAATGTACCAAAGCTGGACTTAGACATAATTTCACTCTCACGACATTATGGCTGGTTGGAGAAAGTCCGAACCACAAGTACCGGGTCCATGGTTCTGGCCGTATACTGGGGGGACGGGGACGACTCCCATTAACCCCTGACTATACGGGGATACGCTTATCACAATGCCTTTCTGGTCTGTGCTGAAGCAGGGCATTCTGGCAGCCAAGTGGCTTGACCTTTATTAGTGAGCCTGGTTACCCCCTCTCGGAACCACAGACTTAGAAATCGCCAGCTCATATACAGTGCATAAAATATATTTATATATATACCCTTATACACCATTTTAATAAAAAATATCACAAAATTCTTCTAAGTCCCTCGGGAAGAGTGAAAGACGCGCACGTTCATTTTCAGAGCTCCTAGACCTTCCTATAAGAAGTTAGCCAAAAAGTAGCTTCGAAAAACGCTTAGGTTAAGTTTCAGAGTTGCTTCTAATGTACCAAAGCTGGACTTAGACATAATTTCACTCTCACAACATTATGGCTGGTTGGAGAGAGTCCGAACCACAAGTACCGGGTCCATGGTTCTGGGCGTATACTGGGGGGACGGGGACGACTCCCATTAACCCCTGACTATACCGGGGATACGCTTATCACAATGCCTTTCTGGTCTGTGCTGAAGCAGGGCATTCTGGCAGTCAAGTGGCTTGACCTTTATTAGTGAGCCTGGTTACCCCCTCTCGGAACCACAGACTTAGAAATCGCCAGCTCAGATACAGTGCATAAAATATATTTATATATATACCCTTATACACCATTTTAATAAAAAATATCACAAAATTCTTCTAAGTCCCTCGGGAAGAGTGAAAGACGCGCACGTTCATTTTCAGAGCTACTAGACCTTCCTATAAGAAGTTAGCCAAAAAGTAGCTTCGAAAAACGCTTAGGATAAGTTTCAGAGTTGCTTCTAATGTACCAAAGCTGGACTTAGACATAATTTCACTCTCACGACATTATGGCTGGTTGGAGAAAGTCCGAACCACAAGTACCGGGTCCATGGTTCTGGCCGTATACTGGGGGGACGGGGACGACTCCCATTAACCCCTGACTATACCGGGGATACGCTTATCACAATGCCTTTCTGGTCTGTGCTGAAGCAGGGCATTCTGGCAGCCAAGTGGCTTGACCTTTATTAGTGAGCCTGGTTACCCCCTCTCGGAACCACAGACTTAGAAATCGCCAGCTCATATACAGTGCATAAAATATATTTATATATATACCCTTATACACCATTTTAATAAAAAATATCACAAAATTCTTCTAAGTCCCTCGGGAAGAGTGAAAGACGCGCACGTTCATTTTCAGAGCTCCTAGACCTTCCTATAAGAAGTTAGCCAAAAAGTAGCTTCGAAAAACGCTTAGGTTAAGTTTCAGAGTTGCTTCTAATGTACCAAAGCTGGACTTAGACATAATTTCACTCTCACAACATTATGGCTGGTTGGAGAGAGTCCGAACCACAAGTACCGGGTCCATGGTTCTGGCCGTATACTGGGGGGACGGGGACGACTCCCATTAACCCCTGACTATACCGGGGATACGCTTATCACAATGCCTTTCTGGTCTGTGCTGAAGCAGGGCATTCTGGCAGCCAAGTGGCTTGACCTTTATTAGTGAGCCTGGTTACCCCCTCTCGGAACCACAGACTTAGAAATCGCAAGCTCATATACAGTGCATAAAATATATTTATATATATACCCTTATACACCATTTTAATAAAAAATATCACAAAATTCTTCTAAGTCCCTCGGGAAGCGTGAAAGACGCGCACGTTCATTTTCAGAGCTCCTAAACCTTCCTATAAGAAGTTAGCCAAAAAGTAGCTTCGAAAAACGCTTAGGTTAAGTTTCAGAGTTGCTTCTAATGTACCAAAGCTGGACTTAGACATAATTTCACTCTCACAACATTATGGCTGTTTGGAGACAGTCCGAACCACAAGTAACGGGTCCATGGTTCTGGGCGTATACTGGGGGGACGGGGACGACTCCCATTAACCCCTGACTATACCGGGCATACGCTTATCACAATGCCTTTCTGGTCTGCGCTGAAGCAGGGCATTCTGTCAGCCAAGTGGCTTGACCTTTATTAGTGAGCCTGGTTACCCCCTCTCGGAACCACAGACTTAGAAATCGCCAGCTCAGATACAGTGCATAAAATATATTTATATATATACCCTTATACACCATTTTAATAAAAAATATCACAAAATTCTTCTAAGTCCCTCGGGAAGAGTGAAAGACGCGCACGTTCATTTTCAGAGCTCCTAGACCTTCCTATAAGAAGTTAGCCAAAAAGTAGCTTCGAAAAACGCTTAGGTTAAGTTTCAGAGTTGCTTCTAATGTACCAAAGCTGGACTTAGACATAATTTCACTCTCACGACATTATGGCTGGTTGGAGAAAGTCCGAACCACAAGTACCGGGTCCATGGTTCTGGCCGTATACTGGGGGGACGGGGACGACTCCCATTAACCCCTGACTATACCGGGGATACGCTTATCACAATGCCTTTCTGGTCTGTGCTGAAGCAGGGCATTCTGGCAGCCAAGTGGCTTGACCTTTATTAGTGAGCCTGGTTACCCCCTCTCGGAACCACAGACTTAGAAATCGCCAGCTCATATACAGTGCATAAAATATATTTATATATATACCCTTATACACCATTTTAATAAAAAATATCACAAAATTCTTCTACAGTAAGTCCATCGGGAAGAGTGAAAGACGCGCACGTTCATTTTCAGAGCTCCTAAACCTTCCTATAAGAAGTTAGCCAAAAAGTAGCTTCGAAAAACGCTTAGGTTAAGTTTCAGAGTTGCTTCTAATGTACCAAAGCTGGACTTAGACATAATTTCACTCTCACAACATTATGGCTGTTTGGAGACAGTCCGAACCACAAGTACCGGGTCCATGGTTCTGGGCGTATACTGGGGGGACGGGGACGACTCCCATTAACCCCTGACTATACCGGGGATACGCTTATCACAATGCCTTTCTGGTCTGCGCTGAAGCAGGGCATTCTGGCAGCCAAGTGGCTTGACCTTTATTAGTGAGCCTGGTTACCCCCTCTCGGAACCACAGACTTAGAAATCGCCAGCTCAGATACAGTGCATAAAATATATTTATATATATACCCTTATACACCATTTTAATAAAAAATATCACAAAATTCTTCTAAGTCCCTCGGGAAGAGTGAAAGACGCGCACGTTCATTTTCAGAGCTCCTAGACCTTCCTATAAGAAGTTAGCCAAAAAGTAGCTTCGAAAAACGCTTAGGTTAAGTTTCAGAGTTGCTTCTAATGTACCAAAGCTGGACTTAGACATAATTTCACTCTCACAACATTATGGCTGGTTGGAGACAGTCCGAACCACAAGTACCGGGTCCATGGTTCTGGGCGTATACTGGGGGGACGGGGACGACTCCCATTAACCCCTGACTATACCGGGGATACGCTTATCACAATGCCTTTCTGGTCTGTGCTGAAGCAGGGCATTCTGGCAGCCAAGTGGCTTGACCTTTATTAGTGAGCCTGGTTACCCCCTCTCGGAACCACAGACTTAGAAATCGCCAGCTCAGATACAGTGCATAAAATATATTTATATATATACCCTTATACACCATTTTAATAAAAAATATCACAAAATTCTTCTAAGTCCCTCGGGAAGAGTGAAACACGCGCACGTTCATTTTCAGAGCTCCTAGACCTTCCTATAAGAAGTTAGCCAAAAAGTAGCTTCGAAAAACGCTTAGGTTAAGTTTCAGAGTTGCTTCTAATGTACCAAAGCTGCACTTAGACATAATTTCACTCTCACGAAATTATGGCTGGTTGGAGAAAGTCCGAACCACAAGTACCGGGTCCATGGTTCTGGGCGTATACTGGGGGGACGGGGACGACTCCCATTAACCCCTGACTATACCGGGGATACGCTTATCACAATGCCTTTCTGGTCTGTGCTGAAGCAGGGCATTCTGGCAGCCAAGTGGCTTGACCTTTATTAGTGAGCCTGGTTACCCCCTCTCGGAACCACAGACTTAGAAATCGCCAGCTCATATACAGTGCATAAAATATATTTATATATATACCCTTATACACCATTTTAATAAAAAATATCACAAAATTCTTCTAAGTCCCTCGGGAAGAGTGAAAGACGCGCACGTTCATTTTCAGAGCTCCTAGACCTTCCTATAAGAAGTTAGCCAAAAAGTAGCTTCGAAAAACGCTTAGGTTAAGTTTCAGAGTTGCTTCTAATGTACCAAAGCTGGACTTAGACATAATTTCACTCTCACAACATTATGGCTGGTTGGAGAGAGTCCGAACCACAAGTACCGGGTCCATGGTTCTGGCCGTATACTGGGGGGACGGGGACGACTCCCATTAACCCCTGACTATACCGGGGATACGCTTATCACAATGCCTTTCTGGTCTGTGCTGAAGCAGGGCATTCTGGCAGCCAAGTGGCTTGACCTTTATTAGTGAGCCTGGTTACCCCCTCTCGGAACCACAGACTTAGAAATCGCAAGCTCATATACAGTGCATAAAATATATTTATATATATACCCTTATACACCATTTTAATAAAAAATATCACAAAATTCTTCTAAGTCCCTCGGGAAGCGTGAAAGACGCGCACGTTCATTTTCAGAGCTCCTAGACCTTCCTATAAGAAGTTAGCCAAAAAGTAGCTTCGAAAAACGCTTAGGTTAAGTTTCAGAGTTGCTTCTAATGTACCAAAGCTGGACTTAGACATAATTTCACTCTCACGACATTATGGCTGGTTGGAGAAAGTCCGAACCACAAGTACCGGGTCCATGGTTCTGGCCGTATACTGGGGGGACGGGGACGACTCCCATTAACCCCTGACTATACCGGGGATACGCTTATCACAATGCCTTTCTGGTCTGTGCTGAAGCAGGGCATTCTGGCAGCCAAGTGGCTTGACCTTTATTAGTGAGCCTGGTTACCCCCTCTCGGAACCACAGACTTAGAAATCGCCAGCTCATATACAGTGCATAAAATATATTTATATATATACCCTTATACACCATTTTAATAAAAAATATCACAAAATTCTTCTACAGTAAGTCCATCGGGAAGAGTGAAAGACGCGCACGTTCATTTTCAGAGCTCCTAAACCTTCCTATAAGAAGTTAGCCAAAAAGTAGCTTCGAAAAACGCTTAGGTTAAGTTTCAGAGTTGCTTCTAATGTACCAAAGCTGGACTTAGACATAATTTCACTCTCACAACATTATGGCTGTTTGGAGACAGTCCGAACCACAAGTACCGGGTCCATGGTTCTGGGCGTATACTGGGGGGACGGGGACGACTCCCATTAACCCCTGACTATACCGGGGATACGCTTATCACAATGCCTTTCTGGTCTGCGCTGAAGCAGGGCATTCTGGCAGCCAAGTGGCTTGACCTTTATTAGTGAGCCTGGTTACCCCCTCTCGGAACCACAGACTTAGAAATCGCCAGCTCAGATACAGTGCATAAAATATATTTATATATATACCCTTATACACCATTTTAATAAAAAATATCACAAAATTCTTCTAAGTCCCTCGGGAAGAGTGAAACACGCGCACGTTCATTTTCAGAGCTCCTAGACCTTCCTATAAGAAGTTAGCCAAAAAGTAGCTTCGAAAAACGCTTAGGTTAAGTTTCAGAGTTGCTTCTAATGTACCAAAGCTGCACTTAGACATAATTTCACTCTCACGAAATTATGGCTGGTTGGAGAAAGTCCGAACCACAAGTACCGGGTCCATGGTTCTGGGCGTATACTGGGGGGACGGGGACGACTCCCATTAACCCCTGACTATACCGGGGATACGCTTATCACAATGCCTTTCTGGTCTGTGCTGAAGCAGGGCATTCTGGCAGCCAAGTGGCTTGACCTTTATTAGTGAGCCTGGTTACCCCCTCTCGGAACCACAGACTTAGAAATCGCCAGCTCATATACAGTGCATAAAATATATTTATATATATACCCTTATACACCATTTTAATAAAAAATATCACAAAATTCTTCTAAGTCCCTCGGGAAGAGTGAAACACGCGCACGTTCATTTTCAGAGCTCCTAGACCTTCCTATAAGAAGTTAGCCAAAAAGTAGCTTCGAAAAACGCTTAGGTTAAGTTTCAGAGTTGCTTCTAATGTACCAAAGCTGCACTTAGACATAATTTCACTCTCACGAAATTATGGCTGGTTGGAGAAAGTCCGAACCACAAGTACCGGGTCCATGGTTCTGGGCGTATACTGGGGGGACGGGGACGACTCCCATTAACCCCTGACTATACCGGGGATACGCTTATCACAATGCCTTTCTGGTCTGTGCTGAAGCAGGGCATTCTGGCAGCCAAGTGGCTTGACCTTTATTAGTGAGCCTGGTTACCCCCTCTCGGAACCACAGACTTAGAAATCGCCAGCTCATATACAGTGCATAAAATATATTTATATATATACCCTTATACACCATTTTAATAAAAAATATCACAAAATTCTTCTAAGTCCCTCGGGAAGAGTGAAAGACGCGCACGTTCATTTTCAGAGCTCCTAGACCTTCCTATAAGAAGTTAGCCAAAAAGTAGCTTCGAAAAACGCTTAGGTTAAGTTTCAGAGTTGCTTCTAATGTACCAAAGCTGGACTTAGACATAATTTCACTCTCACAACATTATGGCTGGTTGGAGAGAGTCCGAACCACAAGTACCGGGTCCATGGTTCTGGCCGTATACTGGGGGGACGGGGACGACTCCCATTAACCCCTGACTATACCGGGGATACGCTTATCACAATGCCTTTCTGGTCTGTGCTGAAGCAGGGCATTCTGGCAGCCAAGTGGCTTGACCTTTATTAGTGAGCCTGGTTACCCCCTCTCGGAACCACAGACTTAGAAATCGCAAGCTCATATACAGTGCATAAAATATATTTATATATATACCCTTATACACCATTTTAATAAAAAATATCACAAAATTCTTCTAAGTCCCTCGGGAAGCGTGAAAGACGCGCACGTTCATTTTCAGAGCTCCTAGACCTTCCTATAAGAAGTTAGCCAAAAAGTAGCTTCGAAAAACGCTTAGGTTAAGTTTCAGAGTTGCTTCTAATGTACCAAAGCTGGACTTAGACATAATTTCACTCTCACGACATTATGGCTGGTTGGAGAAAGTCCGAACCACAAGTACCGGGTCCATGGTTCTGGCCGTATACTGGGGGGACGGGGACGACTCCCATTAACCCCTGACTATACCGGGGATACGCTTATCACAATGCCTTTCTGGTCTGTGCTGAAGCAGGGCATTCTGGCAGCCAAGTGGCTTGACCTTTATTAGTGAGCCTGGTTACCCCCTCTCGGAACCACAGACTTAGAAATCGCCAGCTCATATACAGTGCATAAAATATATTTATATATATACCCTTATACACCATTTTAATAAAAAATATCACAAAATTCTTCTACAGTAAGTCCATCGGGAAGAGTGAAAGACGCGCACGTTCATTTTCAGAGCTCCTAAACCTTCCTATAAGAAGTTAGCCAAAAAGTAGCTTCGAAAAACGCTTAGGTTAAGTTTCAGAGTTGCTTCTAATGTACCAAAGCTGGACTTAGACATAATTTCACTCTCACAACATTATGGCTGTTTGGAGACAGTCCGAACCACAAGTACCGGGTCCATGGTTCTGGGCGTATACTGGGGGGACGGGGACGACTCCCATTAACCCCTGACTATACCGGGGATACGCTTATCACAATGCCTTTCTGGTCTGCGCTGAAGCAGGGCATTCTGGCAGCCAAGTGGCTTGACCTTTATTAGTGAGCCTGGTTACCCCCTCTCGGAACCACAGACTTAGAAATCGCCAGCTCAGATACAGTGCATAAAATATATTTATATATATACCCTTATACACCATTTTAATAAAAAATATCACAAAATTCTTCTAAGTCCCTCGGGAAGAGTGAAAGACGCGCACGTTCATTTTCAGAGCTCCTAGACCTTCCTATAAGAAGTTAGCCAAAAAGTAGCTTCGAAAAACGCTTAGGTTAAGTTTCAGAGTTGCTTCTAATGTACCAAAGCTGGACTTAGACATAATTTCACTCTCACAACATTATGGCTGGTTGGAGACAGTCCGAACCACAAGTACCGGGTCCATGGTTCTGGGCGTATACTGGGGGGACGGGGACGACTCCCATTAACCCCTGACTATACCGGGGATACGCTTATCACAATGCCTTTCTGGTCTGTGCTGAAGCAGGGCATTCTGGCAGCCAAGTGGCTTGACCTTTATTAGTGAGCCTGGTTACCCCCTCTCGGAACCACAGACTTAGAAATCGCCAGCTCAGATACAGTGCATAAAATATATTTATATATATACCCTTATACACCATTTTAATAAAAAATATCACAAAATTCTTCTAAGTCCCTCGGGAAGAGTGAAAGACGCGCACGTTCATTTTCAGAGCTCCTAGACCTTCCTATAAGAAGTTAGCCAAAAAGTAGCTTCGAAAAACGCTTAGGTTAAGTTTCAGAGTTGCTTCTAATGTACCAAAGCTGCACTTAGACATAATTTCACTCTCACGAAATTATGGCTGGTTGGAGAAAGTCCGAACCACAAGTACCGGGTCCATGGTTCTGGCCGTATACTGGGGGGACGGGGACGACTCCCATTAACCCCTGACTATACCGGGGATACGCTTATCACAATGCCTTTCTGGTCTGTGCTGAAGCAGGGCATTCTGGCAGCCAAGTGGCTTGACCTTTATTAGTGAGCCTGGTTACCCCCTCTCGGAACCACAGACTTAGAAATCGCCAGCTCAGATACAGTGCATAAAATATATTTATATATATACCCTTATACACCATTTTAATAAAAAATATCACAAAATTCTTCTAAGTCCCTCGGGAAGAGTGAAAGACGCGCACGTTCATTTTCAGAGCTCCTAGACCTTCCTATAAGAAGTTAGCCAAAAAGTAGCTTCGAAAAACGCTTAGGATAAGTTTCAGAGTTGCTTCTAATGTACCAAAGCTGGACTTAGACATAATTTCACTCTCACGACATTATGGCTGGTTGGAGAAAGTCCGAACCACAAGTACCGGGTCCATGGTTCTGGCCGTATACTGGGGGGACGGGGACGACTCCCATTAACCCCTGACTATACCGGGGATACGCTTATCACAATGCCTTTCTGGTCTGTGCTGAAGCAGGGCATTCTGGCAGCCAAGTGGCTTGACCTTTATTAGTGAGCCTGGTTACCCCCTCTCGGAACCACAGACTTAGAAATCGCCAGCTCATATACAGTGCATAAAATATATTTATATATATACCCTTATACACCATTTTAATAAAAAATATCACAAAATTCTTCTAAGTCCCTCGGGAAGAGTGAAAGACGCGCACGTTCATTTTCAGAGCTCCTAGACCTTCCTATAAGAAGTTAGCCAAAAAGTAGCTTCGAAAAACGCTTAGGTTAAGTTTCAGAGTTGCTTCTAATGTACCAAAGCTGGACTTAGACATAATTTCACTCTCACAACATTATGGCTGGTTGGAGAGAGTCCGAACCACAAGTACCGGGTCCATGGTTCTGGCCGTATACTGGGGGGACGGGGACGACTCCCATTAACCCCTGACTATACCGGGGATACGCTTATCACAATGCCTTTCTGGTCTGTGCTGAAGCAGGGCATTCTGGCAGCCAAGTGGCTTGACCTTTATTAGTGAGCCTGGTTACCCCCTCTCGGAACCACAGACTTAGAAATCGCCAGCTCATATACAGTGCATAAAATATATTTATATATATACCCTTATACACCATTTTAATAAAAAATATCACAAAATTCTTCTAAGTCCCTCGGGAAGCGTGAAAGACGCGCACGTTCATTTTCAGAGCTCCTAAACCTTCCTATAAGAAGTTAGCCAAAAAGTAGCTTCGAAAAACGCTTAGGTTAAGTTTCAGAGTTGCTTCTAATGTACCAAAGCTGGACTTAGACATAATTTCACTCTCACAACATTATGGCTGTTTGGAGACAGTCCGAACCACAAGTAACGGGTCCATGGTTCTGGGCGTATACTGGGGGGACGGGGACGACTCCCATTAACCCCTGACTATACCGGGCATACGCTTATCACAATGCCTTTCTGGTCTGCGCTGAAGCAGGGCATTCTGTCAGCCAAGTGGCTTGACCTTTATTAGTGAGCCTGGTTACCCCCTCTCGGAACCACAGACTTAGAAATCGCCAGCTCAGATACAGTGCATAAAATATATTTATATATATACCCTTATACACCATTTTAATAAAAAATATCACAAAATTCTTCTAAGTCCCTCGGGAAGCGTGAAAGACGCGCACGTTCATTTTCAGAGCTCCTAAACCTTCCTATAAGAAGTTAGCCAAAAAGTAGCTTCGAAAAACGCTTAGGTTAAGTTTCAGAGTTGCTTCTAATGTACCAAAGCTGGACTTAGACATAATTTCACTCTCACGACATTATGGCTGGTTGGAGAAAGTCCGAACCACAAGTACCGGGTCCATGGTTCTGGCCGTATACTGGGGGGACGGGGACGACTCCCATTAACCCCTGACTATACCGGGGATACGCTTATCACAATGCCTTTCTGGTCTGTGCTGAAGCAGGGCATTCTGGCAGCCAAGTGGCTTGACCTTTATTAGTGAGCCTGGTTACCCCCTCTCGGAACCACAGACTTAGAAATCGCCAGCTCATATACAGTGCATAAAATATATTTATATATATACCCTTATACACCATTTTAATAAAAAATATCACAAAATTCTTCTACAGTAAGTCCATCGGGAAGAGTGAAAGACGCGCACGTTCATTTTCAGAGCTCCTAAACCTTCCTATAAGAAGTTAGCCAAAAAGTAGCTTCGAAAAACGCTTAGGTTAAGTTTCAGAGTTGCTTCTAATGTACCAAAGCTGGACTTAGACATAATTTCACTCTCACAACATTATGGCTGTTTGGAGACAGTCCGAACCACAAGTACCGGGTCCATGGTTCTGGGCGTATACTGGGGGGACGGGGACGACTCCCATTAACCCCTGACTATACCGGGGATACGCTTATCACAATGCCTTTCTGGTCTGCGCTGAAGCAGGGCATTCTGGCAGCCAAGTGGCTTGACCTTTATTAGTGAGCCTGGTTACCCCCTCTCGGAACCACAGACTTAGAAATCGCCAGCTCAGATACAGTGCATAAAATATATTTATATATATACCCTTATACACCATTTTAATAAAAAGTATCACAAAATTCTTCTACAGTAAGTCCCTCGGGAAGAGTGAAAGACGCGCACGTTCATTTTCAGAGCTCCTAGACCTTCCTATAAAAAGTTAGCCAAAAAGTAGCTTCGAAAAACGCTTAGGTTAAGTTTCAGAGTTGCTTCTAATGTACCAAAGCTGGACTTAGACATAATTTCACTCTCACGACATTATGGCTGGTTGGAGAAAGTCCGAACCACAAGTACCGGGTCCATGGTTCTGGCCGTATACTGGGGGGACGGGGACGACTCCCATTAACCCCTGACTATACCGGGGATACGCTTATCACAATGCCTTTCTGGTCTGTGCTGAAGCAGGGCATTCTGGCAGCCTAGTGGCTTGACCTTTATTAGTGAGCCTGGTTACCCCCTCTCGGAACCACAGACTTAGAAATCGCCAGCTCATATACAGTGCATAAAATATATTTATATATATACCCTTATACACCATTTTAATAAAAAATATCACAAAATTCTTCTAAGTCCCTCGGGAAGAGTGAAAGATGCGCACGTTCATTTTCAGAGCTACTAGACCTTCCTATAAGAAGTTAGCCAAAAAGTAGCTTCGAAAAACGCTTAGGATAAGTTTCAGAGTTGCTTCTAATGTACCAAAGCTGGACTTAGACATAATTTCACTCTCACGACATTATGGCTGGTTGGAGAAAGTCCGAACCACAAGTACCGGGTCCATGGTTCTGGCCGTATACTGGGGGGACGGGGACGACTCCCATTAACCCCTGACTATACCGGGGATACGCTTATCACAATGCCTTTCTGGTCTGTGCTGAAGCAGGGCATTCTGGCAGCCAAGTGGCTTGACCTTTATTAGTGAGCCTGGTTACCCCCTCTCGGAACCACAGACTTAGAAATCGCCAGCTCATATACAGTGCATAAAATATATTTATATATATACCCTTATACACCATTTTAATAAAAAATATCACAAAATTCTTCTAAGTCCCTCGGGAAGAGTGAAAGACGCGCACGTTCATTTTCAGAGCTCCTAGACCTTCCTATAAGAAGTTAGCCAAAAAGTAGCTTCGAAAAACGCTTAGGTTAAGTTTCAGAGTTGCTTCTAATGTACCAAAGCTGGACTTAGACATAATTTCACTCTCACAACATTATGGCTGGTTGGAGAGAGTCCGAACCACAAGTACCGGGTCCATGGTTCTGGCCGTATACTGGGGGGACGGGGACGACTCCCATTAACCCCTGACTATACCGGGGATACGCTTATCACAATGCCTTTCTGGTCTGTGCTGAAGCAGGGCATTCTGGCAGCCAAGTGGCTTGACCTTTATTAGTGAGCCTGGTTACCCCCTCTCGGAACCACAGACTTAGAAATCGCCAGCTCATATACAGTGCATAAAATATATTTATATATATACCCTTATACACCATTTTAATAAAAAATATCACAAAATTCTTCTAAGTCCCTCGGGAAGCGTGAAAGACGCGCACGTTCATTTTCAGAGCTCCTAAACCTTCCTATAAGAAGTTAGCCAAAAAGTAGCTTCGAAAAACGCTTAGGTTAAGTTTCAGAGTTGCTTCTAATGTACCAAAGCTGGACTTAGACATAATTTCACTCTCACAACATTATGGCTGTTTGGAGACAGTCCGAACCACAAGTAACGGGTCCATGGTTCTGGGCGTATACTGGGGGGACGGGGACGACTCCCATTAACCCCTGACTATACCGGGCATACGCTTATCACAATGCCTTTCTGGTCTGCGCTGAAGCAGGGCATTCTGTCAGCCAAGTGGCTTGACCTTTATTAGTGAGCCTGGTTACCCCCTCTCGGAACCACAGACTTAGAAATCGCCAGCTCAGATACAGTGCATAAAATATATTTATATATATACCCTTATACACCATTTTAATAAAAAATATCACAAAATTCTTCTAAGTCCCTCGGGAAGCGTGAAAGACGCGCACGTTCATTTTCAGAGCTCCTAAACCTTCCTATAAGAAGTTAGCCAAAAAGTAGCTTCGAAAAACGCTTAGGTTAAGTTTCAGAGTTGCTTCTAATGTACCAAAGCTGGACTTAGACATAATTTCACTCTCACGACATTATGGCTGGTTGGAGAAAGTCCGAACCACAAGTACCGGGTCCATGGTTCTGGCCGTATACTGGGGGGACGGGGACGACTCCCATTAACCCCTGACTATACCGGGGATACGCTTATCACAATGCCTTTCTGGTCTGTGCTGAAGCAGGGCATTCTGGCAGCCAAGTGGCTTGACCTTTATTAGTGAGCCTGGTTACCCCCTCTCGGAACCACAGACTTAGAAATCGCCAGCTCATATACAGTGCATAAAATATATTTATATATATACCCTTATACACCATTTTAATAAAAAATATCACAAAATTCTTCTACAGTAAGTCCATCGGGAAGAGTGAAAGACGCGCACGTTCATTTTCAGAGCTCCTAAACCTTCCTATAAGAAGTTAGCCAAAAAGTAGCTTCGAAAAACGCTTAGGTTAAGTTTCAGAGTTGCTTCTAATGTACCAAAGCTGGACTTAGACATAATTTCCCTCTCACAACATTATGGCTGTTTGGAGACAGTCCGAACCACAAGTACCGGGTCCATGGTTCTGGGCGTATACTGGGGGGACGGGGACGACTCCCATTAACCCCTGACTATACCGGGGATACGCTTATCACAATGCCTTTCTGGTCTGCGCTGAAGCAGGGCATTCTGGCAGCCAAGTGGCTTGACCTTTATTAGTGAGCCTGGTTACCCCCTCTCGGAACCACAGACTTAGAAATCGCCAGCTCAGATACAGTGCATAAAATATATTTATATATATACCCTTATACACCATTTTAATAAAAAGTATCACAAAATTCTTCTACAGTAAGTCCCTCGGGAAGAGTGAAAGACGCGCACGTTCATTTTCAGAGCTCCTAGACCTTCCTATAAAAAGTTAGCCAAAAAGTAGCTTCGAAAAACGCTTAGGTTAAGTTTCAGAGTTGCTTCTAATGTACCAAAGCTGGACTTAGACATAATTTCACTCTCACGACATTATGGCTGGTTGGAGAAAGTCCGAACCACAAGTACCGGGTCCATGGTTCTGGCCGTATACTGGGGGGACGGGGACGACTCCCATTAACCCCTGACTATACCGGGGATACGCTTATCACAATGCCTTTCTGGTCTGTGCTGAAGCAGGGCATTCTGGCAGCCTAGTGGCTTGACCTTTATTAGTGAGCCTGGTTACCCCCTCTCGGAACCACAGACTTAGAAATCGCCAGCTCATATACAGTGCATAAAATATATTTATATATATACCCTTATACACCATTTTAATAAAAAATATCACAAAATTCTTCTAAGTCCCTCGGGAAGAGTGAAAGATGCGCACGTTCATTTTCAGAGCTACTAGACCTTCCTATAAGAAGTTAGCCAAAAAGTAGCTTCGAAAAACGCTTAGGATAAGTTTCAGAGTTGCTTCTAATGTACCAAAGCTGGACTTAGACATAATTTCACTCTCACGACATTATGGCTGGTTGGAGAAAGTCCGAACCACAAGTACCGGGTCCATGGTTCTGGCCGTATACTGGGGGGACGGGGACGACTCCCATTAACCCCTGACTATACCGGGGATACGCTTATCACAATGCCTTTCTGGTCTGTGCTGAAGCAGGGCATTCTGGCAGCCAAGTGGCTTGACCTTTATTAGTGAGCCTGGTTACCCCCTCTCGGAACCACAGACTTAGAAATCGCCAGCTCAGATACAGTGCATAAAATATATTTATATATATACCCTTATACACCATTTTAATAAAAAATATCACAAAATTCTTCTAAGTCCCTCGGGAAGAGTGAAAGACGCGCACGTTCATTTTCAGAGCTCCTAGACCTTCCTATAAGAAGTTAGCCAAAAAGTAGCTTCGAAAAACGCTTAGGATAAGTTTCAGAGTTGCTTCTAATGTACCAAAGCTGGTCTTAGACATAATTTCACTCTCACGACATTATGGCTGGTTGGAGAAAGTCCGAACCACAAGTACCGGGTCCATGGTTCTGGCCGTATACTGGGGGGACGGGGACGACTCCCATTAACCCCTGACTATACCGGGGATACGCTTATCACAATGCCTTTCTGGTCTGTGCTGAAGCAGGGCATTCTGGCAGCCAAGTGGCTTGACCTTTATTAGTGAGCCTGGTTACCCCCTCTCGGAACCACAGACTTAGAAATCGCCAGCTCATATACAGTGCATAAAATATATTTATATATATACCCTTATACACCATTTTAATAAAAAATATCACAAAATTCTTCTAAGTCCCTCGGGAAGCGTGAAAGACGCGCACGTTCATTTTCAGAGCTCCTAAACCTTCCTATAAGAAGTTAGCCAAAAAGTAGCTTCGAAAAACGCTTAGGTTAAGTTTCAGAGTTGCTTCTAATGTACCAAAGCTGGACTTAGACATAATTTCACTCTCACAACATTATGGCTGTTTGGAGACAGTCCGAACCACAAGTAACGGGTCCATGGTTCTGGGCGTATACTGGGGGGACGGGGACGACTCCCATTAACCCCTGACTATACCGGGGATACGCTTATCACAATGCCTTTCTGGTCTGCGCTGAAGCAGGGCATTCTGTCAGCCAAGTGGCTTGACCTTTATTAGTGAGCCTGGTTACCCCCTCTCGGAACCACAGACTTAGAAATCGCCAGCTCAGATACAGTGCATAAAATATATTTATATATATACCCTTATACACCATTTTAATAAAAAATATCACAAAATTCTTCTAAGTCCCTCGGGAAGAGTGAAAGACGCGCACGTTCATTTTCAGAGCTCCTAGACCTTCCTATAAGAAGTTAGCCAAAAAGTAGCTTCGAAAAACGCTTAGGTTAAGTTTCAGAGTTGCTTCTAATGTACCAAAGCTGGACTTAGACATAATTTCACTCTCACGACATTATGGCTGGTTGGAGAAAGTCCGAACCACAAGTACCGGGTCCATGGTTCTGGCCGTATACTGGGGGGACGGGGACGACTCCCATTAACCCCTGACTATACCGGGGATACGCTTATCACAATGCCTTTCTGGTCTGTGCTGAAGCAGGGCATTCTGGCAGCCAAGTGGCTTGACCTTTATTAGTGAGCCTGGTTACCCCCTCTCGGAACCACAGACTTAGAAATCGCCAGCTCATATACAGTGCATAAAATATATTTATATATATACCCTTATACACCATTTTAATAAAAAATATCACAAAATTCTTCTACAGTAAGTCCATCGGGAAGAGTGAAAGACGCGCACGTTCATTTTCAGAGCTCCTAAACCTTCCTATAAGAAGTTAGCCAAAAAGTAGCTTCGAAAAACGCTTAGGTTAAGTTTCAGAGTTGCTTCTAATGTACCAAAGCTGGACTTAGACATAATTTCACTCTCACAACATTATGGCTGTTTGGAGACAGTCCGAACCACAAGTACCGGGTCCATGGTTCTGGGCGTATACTGGGGGGACGGGGACGACTCCCATTAACCCCTGACTATACCGGGGATACGCTTATCACAATGCCTTTCTGGTCTGCGCTGAAGCAGGGCATTCTGGCAGCCAAGTGGCTTGACCTTTATTAGTGAGCCTGGTTACCCCCTCTCGGAACCACAGACTTAGAAATCGCCAGCTCAGATACAGTGCATAAAATATATTTATATATATACCCTTATACACCATTTTAATAAAAAGTATCACAAAATTCTTCTACAGTAAGTCCCTCGGGAAGAGTGAAAGACGCGCACGTTCATTTTCAGAGCTCCTAGACCTTCCTATAAGAAGTTAGCCAAAAAGTAGCTTCGAAAAACGCTTAGGTTAAGTTTCAGAGTTGCTTCTAATGTACCAAAGCTGGACTTAGACATAATTTCACTCTCACGACATTATGGCTGGTTGGAGAAAGTCCGAACCACAAGTACCGGGTCCATGGTTCTGGCCGTATACTGGGGGGACGGGGACGACTCCCATTAACCCCTGACTATACCGGGGATACGCTTATCACAATGCCTTTCTGGTCTGTGCTGAAGCAGGGCATTCTGGCAGCCTAGTGGCTTGACCTTTATTAGTGAGCCTGGTTACCCCCTCTCGGAACCACAGACTTAGAAATCGCCAGCTCATATACAGTGCATAAAATATATTTATATATATACCCTTATACACCATTTTAATAAAAAATATCACAAAATTCTTCTAAGTCCCTCGGGAAGAGTGAAAGATGCGCACGTTCATTTTCAGAGCTCCTAGACCTTCCTATAAGAAGTTAGCCAAAAAGTAGCTTCGAAAAACGCTTAGGTTAAGTTTCAGAGTTGCTTCTAATGTACCAAAGCTGGACTTAGACATAATTTCACTCTCACAACATTATGGCTGTTTGGAGACAGTCCGAACCACAAGTACCGGGTCCATGGTTCTGGCCGTATACTGGGGGGACGGGGACGACTCCCATTAACCCCTGACTATACCGGGGATACGCTTATCACAATGCCTTTCTGGTCTGCGCTGAAGCAGGGCATTCTGGCAGCCAAGTGGCTTGACCTTTATTAGTGAGCCTGGTTACCCCCTCTCGGAACCACAGACTTAGAAATCGCCAGCTCAGATACAGTGCATAAAATATATTTATATATATACCCTTATACACCATTTTAATAAAAAATATCACAAAATTCTTCTAAGTCCCTCGGGAAGAGTGAAAGACGCGCACGTTCATTTTCAGAGCTCCTAGACCTTCCTATAAGAAGTTAGCCAAAAAGTAGCTTCGAAAAACGCTTAGGTTAAGTTTCAGAGTTGCTTCTAATGTACCAAAGCTGGACTTAGACATAATTTCACTCTCACAACATTATGGCTGGTTGGAGAGAGTTCGAACCACAAGTACCGGGTCCATGGTTCTGGGCGTATACTGGGGGGACGGGGACGACTCCCATTAACCCCTGACTATACCGGGGATACGCTTATCACAATGCCTTTCTGGTCTGTGCTGAAGCAGGGCATTCTGGCAGCCAAGTGTCTTGACCTTTATTAGTGAGCCTGTTTACCCCCTCTCGGAACCACAGACTTAGAAATCGCCAGCTCATATACAGTGCATAAAATATATTTATATATATACCCTTATACACCATTTTAATAAAAAATATCACAAAATTCTTCTAAGTCCCTCGGGAAGAGTGAAAGACGCGCACGTTCATTTTCAGAGCTCCTAAACCTTCCTATAAGAAGTTAGCCAAAAAGTAGCTTCGAAAAACGCTTAGGTTAAGTTTCAGAGTTGCTTCTAATGTACCAAAGCTGGACTTAGACATAATTTCACTCTCACAACATTATGGCTGGTTGGAGACAGTCCGAACCACAAGTACCGGGTCCATGGTTCTGGGCGTATACTGGGGGGACGGGGACGACTCCCATTAACCCCTGACTATACCGGGGATACGCTTATCACAATGCCTTTCTGGTCTGTGCTGAAGCAGGGCATTCTGGCAGCCAAGTGGCTTGACCTTTATTAGTGAGTCTGGTTACCCCCTCTCGGAACCACAGACTTAGAAATCGCCAGCTCAGATACAGTGCATAAAATATATTTATATATATACCCTTATACACCATTTTAAAAAAAATATCACAAAATTCTTCTAAGTCCCTCGGGAAGAGTGTAAAACGCGCACGTTCATTTTCAGAGCTCATAGACCTTCCTATAAGAAGTTAGCCAAAAAGTAGCTTCGAAAAACGCTTAGGTTAAGTTTCAGAGATGCTTCTAATGTACCAAAGATAGACTTAGACATAATTTCACTCTCACAACATTATGGCTGGTTGGAGAGAGTCCGAACCACAAGTACCGAGTCCATGGTTCTGGGCGTATACTGGGGGGACGGGGACGACTCCCATTAACCCCTGACTATACCGGGGATACGCTTATCACAATGCCTTTCTGGTCTGTGCTGAAGCAGGGCATTCTGGCAGTCAAGTGGCTTGACCTTTATTAGTGAGCCTGGTTACCCCCTCTCGGAACCACAGACTTAGAAATCGCCAGCTCAGATACAGTGCATAAAATATATTTATATATATACCCTTATACACCATTTTAATAAAAAATATCACAAAATTCTTCTAAGTCCCTCGGGAAGAGTGAAAGACGCGCACGTTCATTTTCAGAGCTACTAGACCTTCCTATAAGAAGTTAGCCAAAAAGTAGCTTCGAAAAACGCTTAGGATAAGTTTCAGAGTTGCTTCTAATGTACCAAAGCTGGACTTAGACATAATTTCACTCTCACGACATTATGGCTGGTTGGAGAAAGTCCGAACCACAAGTACCGGGTCCATGGTTCTGGCCGTATACTGGGGGGACGGGGACGACTCCCATTAACCCCTGACTATACCGGGGATACGCTTATCACAATGCCTTTCTGGTCTGCGCTGAAGCAGGGCATTCTGGCAGCCAAGTGGCTTGACCTTTATTAGTGAGCCTGGTTACCCCCTCTCGGAACCACAGACTTAGAAATCGCCAGCTCAGATACAGTGCATAAAATATATTTATATATATACCCTTATACACCATTTTAATAAAAAATATCACAAAATTCTTCTAAGTCCCTCGGGAAGAGTGAAAGACGCGCACGTTCATTTTCAGAGCTCCTAGACCTTCCTATAAGAAGTTAGCCAAAAAGTAGCTTCGAAAAACGCTTAGGTTAAGTTTCAGAGTTGCTTCTAATGTACCAAAGCTGGACTTAGACATAATTTCACTCTCACAACATTATGGCTGGTTGGAGACAGTCCGAACCACAAGTACCGGGTCCATGGTTCTGGGCGTATACTGGGGGGACGGGGACGACTCCCATTAACCCCTGACTATACCGGGGATACGCTTATCACAATGCCTTTCTGGTCTGTGCTGAAGCAGGGCATTCTGGCAGCCAAGTGGCTTGACCTTTATTAGTGAGTCTGGTTACCCCCTCTCGGAACCACAGACTTAGAAATCGCCAGCTCAGATACAGTGCATAAAATATATTTATATATATACCCTTATACACCATTTAAAAAAAAAATATCACAAAATTCTTCTAAGTCCCTCGGGAAGAGTGTAAAACGCGCACGTTCATTTTCAGAGCTCATAGACCTTCCTATAAGAAGTTAGCCAAAAAGTAGCTTCGAAAAACGCTTAGGTTAAGTTTCAGAGATGCTTCTAATGTACCAAAGATGGACTTAGACATAATTTCACTCTCACAACATTATGGCTGGTTGGAGAGAGTCCGAACCACAAGTACCGAGTCCATGGTTCTGGGCGTATACTGGGGGGACGGGGACGACTCCCATTAACCCCTGACTATACCGGGGATACGCTTATCACAATGCCTTTCTGGTCTGTGCTGAAGCAGGGCATTCTGGCAGTCAAGTGGCTTGACCTTTATTAGTGAGCCTGGTTACCCCCTCTCGGAACCACAGACTTAGAAATCGCCAGCTCAGATACAGTGCATAAAATATATTTATATATATACCCTTATACACCATTTTAATAAAAAATATCACAAAATTCTTCTAAGTCCCTCGGGAAGAGTGAAAGACGCGCACGTTCATTTTCAGAGCTACTAGACCTTCCTATAAGAAGTTAGCCAAAAAGTAGCTTCGAAAAACGCTTAGGATACGTTTCAGAGTTGCTTCTAATGTACCAAAGCTGGACTTAGACATAATTTCACTCTCACGACATTATGGCTGGTTGGAGAAAGTCCGAACCACAAGTACCGGGTCCATGGTTCTGGCCGTATACTGGGGGGACGGGGACGACTCCCATTAACCCCTGACTATACCGGGGATACGCTTATCACAATGACTTTCTGGTCTGTGCTGAAGCAGGGCATTCTGGCAGCCAAGTGGCTTGACCTTTATTAGTGAGCCTGGTTACCCCCTCTCGGAACCACAGACTTAGAAATCGCCAGCTCAGATACAGTGCATAAAATATATTTATATATATACCCTTATACACCATTTTAATAAAAAATATCACAAAATTCTTCTAAGTCCCTCGGGAAGAGTGAAAGACGCGCACGTTCATTTTCAGAGCTCCTAAACCTTCCTATAAGAAGTTAGCTAAAAAGTAGCTTCGAAAAACGCTTAGGTTAAGTTTCAGAGTTGCTTCTAATGTACCAAAGCTGGACTTAGACATAATTTCACTCTCACAACATTATGGCTGTTTGGAGACAGTCCGAACCACAAGTACCGGGTCCATGGTTCTGGGCGTATACTGGGGGGACGGGGACGACTCCCATTAACCCCTGACTATACCGGGGATACGCTTATCACAATGCCTTTCTGGTCTGTGCTGAAGCAGGGCATTCTGGCAGCCAAGTGGCTTGACCTTTATTAGTGAGCCTGGTTACCCCCTCTCGGAACCACAGACTTAGAAATCGCCAGCTCAGATACAGTGCATAAAATATATTTATATATATACCCTTATACACCATTTTAATAAAAAATATCACAAAATTCTTCTAAGTCCCTCGGGAAGAGTGAAAGACGCGCACGGTCATTTTCAGAGCTCCTAGACCTTCCTATAAGAAGTTAGCCAAAAAGTAGCTTCGAAAAACGTTTAGGTTAAGTTTCAGAGTTGCTTCTAATGTACCAAAGCTGGACTTAGACATAATTTCACTCTCACAACATTATGGCTGGTTGGAGACAGTCCGAACCACAAGTACCGGGTCCATGGTTCTGGGCGTATACTGGGGGGACGGGGACGACTCCCATTAACCCCTGACTATACCGGGGATACGCTTATCACAATGCCTTTCTGGTCTGTGCTGAAGCAGGGCATTCTGGCAGCCAAGTGGCTTGACCTTTATTAGTGAGTCTGGTTACCCCCTCTCGGAACCACAGACTTAGAAATCGCCAGCTCAGATACAGTGCATAAAATATATTTATATACAGTATATACCCTTATACACCATTTTAATAAAAAATATCACAAAATTCTTCTAAGACCCTCGGGAAGAGTGAAAGACGCGCACGTTCATTTTCAGAGCTCATAGACCTTCCTATAAGAAGTTAGCCAAAAAGTAGCTTCGAAAAACGCTTAGGTTAAGTTTCAGAGTTGCTTCTAATGTACCAAAGCTGGACTTAGACATAATTTCACTCTCATGACATTATGGCTGGTTGGAGACAGTCCGAACCACAAGTACCGGGTCCATGGTTCTGGCCGTATACTGGGGGGACGGGGACGACTCCCATTAACCCCTGACTATACCGGGGATACGCTTATCACAATGCCTTTCTGGTCTGTGCTGAAGCAGGGCATTCTGGCAGCCAAGTGGCTTGACCTTTATTAGTGAGCCTGGTTACCCCCTCTCGGAACCACAGACTTAGAAATCGCCAGCTCAGATACAGTGCATAAAATATATTTATATATATACCCTTATACACCATTTTAATAAAAAATATCACAAAATTCTTCTAAGACCCTCGGGAAGAGTGAAAGACGCGCACGTTCATTTTCAGAGCTCATAGACCTTCCTATAAGAAGTTAGCCAAAAAGTATCTTCGAAAAACGCTTAGGTTAAGTTTCAGAGATGCTTCTAATGTACCAAAGATGGACTTAGACATAATTTCACTCTCACAACATTATGGCTGGTTGGAAAGAGTCCGAACCACAAGTACCGGGTCCATGGTTCTGGGCGTATACTGGGGGGACGGGGACGACTCCCATTAACCCCTGACTATACCGGGGATACGCTTATCACAATGCCTTTCTGGTCTGTGCTGAAGCAGGGCATTCTGGCAGCCAAGTGGCTTGACCTTTATTAGTGAGCCTGGTTACCCCCTCTCGGAACCACAGACTTAGAAATCGCCAGCTCATATACAGTGCATAAAATATATTTATATACAGTATATACCCTTATACACCATTTTAATAAAAAATATCACAAAATTCTTCTAAGTCCCTCGGGAAGAGTGAAAGACGCGCACGGTCATTTTCAGAGCTCCTAGACCTTCCTATAAGAAGTTAGCCAAAAAGTAGCTTCGAAAAACGTTTAGGTTAAGTTTCAGAGTTGCTTCTAATGTACCAAAGCTGGACTTAGACATAATTTCACTCTCACAACATTATGGCTGGTTGGAGACAGTCCGAACCACAAGTACCGGGTCCATGGTTCTGGGCGTATACTGGGGGGACGGGGACGACTCCCATTAACCCCTGACTATACCGGGGATACGCTTATCACAATGCCTTTCTGGTCTGTGCTGAAGCAGGGCATTCTGGCAGCCAAGTGGCTTGACCTTTATTAGTGAGTCTGGTTACCCCCTCTCGGAACCACAGACTTAGAAATCGCCAGCTCAGATACAGTGCATAAAATATATTTATATACAGTATATACCCTTATACACCATTTTAATAAAAAATATCACACAATTCTTCTAAGACCCTCGGGAAGAGTGAAAGACGCGCACGTTCATTTTCAGAGCTCATAGACCTTCCTATAAGAAGTTAGCCAAAAAGTAGCTTCGAAAAACGCTTAGGTTAAGTTTCAGAGTTGCTTCTAATGTACCAAAGCTGGACTTAGACATAATTTCACTCTCATGACATTATGGCTGGTTGGAGACAGTCCGAACCACAAGTACCGGGTCCATGGTTCTGGCCGTATACTGGGGGGACGGGGACGACTCCCATTAACCCGGACTATACCGGGGATACGCTTATCACAATGCCTTTCTGGTCTGTGCTGAAGCAGGGCATTCTGGCAGCCAAGTGGCTTGACCTTTATTAGTGAGCCTGGTTACCCCCTCTCGGAACCACAGACTTAGAAATCGCCAGCTCAGATACAGTGCATAAAATATATTTATATATATACCCTTATACACCATTTTAATAAAAAATATCACAAAATTCTTCTAAGACCCTCGGGAAGAGTGAAAGACGCGCACGTTCATTTTCAGAGCTCATAGACCTTCCTATAAGAAGTTAGCCAAAAAGTATCTTCGAAAAACGCTTAGGTTAAGTTTCAGAGATGCTTCTAATGTACCAAAGATGGACTTAGACATAATTTCACTCTCACAACATTATGGCTGGTTGGAAAGAGTCCGAACCACAAGTACCGGGTCCATGGTTCTGGGCGTATACTGGGGGGACGGGGACGACTCCCATTAACCCCTGACTATACCGGGGATACGCTTATCACAATGCCTTTCTGGTCTGTGCTGAAGCAGGGCATTCTGGCAGCCAAGTGGCTTGACCTTTATTAGTGAGCCTGGTTACCCCCTCTCGGAACCACAGACTTAGAAATCGCCAGCTCATATACAGTGCATAAAATATATTTATATACAGTATATACCCTTATACACCATTTTAATAAAAAATATCACAAAATTCTTCTAAGTCCCTCGGGAAGAGTGAAAGACGCGCACATTCATTTTCAGAGCTCCTAGACCTTCCTATAAGAAGTTAGCCAAAAATTAGCTTCGAAAAACGCTTAGGTTAAGTTTCAGAGTTGCTTCTAATGTACCAAAGCTGGACTTAGACATAATTTCACTCTCACGACATTATGGCTGGTTGGAGACAGTCCGAACCACAAGTACCGGGTCCATGGTTCTGGCCGTATACTGGGGGGACGGGGACGACTCCCATTAACCCCTGACTATACCGGGGATACGCTTATCACAATGCCTTTCTGGTCTGTGCTGAAGCAGGGCATTCTGGCAGCCAAGTGGCTTGACCTTTATTAGTGAGCCTGGTTACCCCCTCTCGGAACCACAGACTTAGAAATCGCCAGCTCAGATACAGTGCATAAAATATATTTATATATATACCTTTATACACCATTTTAATAAAAAATATCACAAAATTCTTCTAAGTCCCTCGGGAAGAGTGAAAGACGCGCACGTTCATTTTCAGAGCTCATAGACCTTCCTATAAGAAGTTAGCCAAAAAGTAGCTTCGAAAAACGCTTAGGTTAAGTTTCAGAGATGCTTCTAATGTACCAAAGATGTATTAAACATAATTTCACTCTCACAACATTATGGCTGGTTGGAGAGAGTCCGAACCACAAGTTCCGGGTCCTTGGTTCTGGGCGTATACTGGGGGGACGGGGACGACTCCCATTAACCCCTGACTATACCGGGGATACGCTTATCACAATGCCTTTCTGGTCTGTGCTGAAGCAGGGCATTCTGGCATCCAAGTGGCTTGACCTTTATTAGTGAGCCTGGTTACCCCCTCTCGGAACCACAGACTTAGAAATCGCCAGCTCATATACAGTGCATAAAATATATTTATATACAGTATATACCCTTATACACCATTTTAATAAAAAATATCACAAAATTCTTCTAAGTCCCTCGGGAAGAGTGAAAGACGCGCACATTCATTTTCAGAGCTCCTAGACCTTCCTATAAGAAGTTAGCCAAAAAGTAGCTTCGAAAAACGCTTAGGTTAAGTTTCAGAGTTGCTTCTAATGTACCAAAGCTGGACTTAGACATAATTTCACTCTCACGACATTATGGCTGGTTGGAGACAGTCCGAACCACAAGTACCGGGTCCATGGTTCTGGCCGTATACTGGGGGGACGGGGACGACTCCCATTAACCCCTGACTATACCGGGGATACGCTTATCACAATGCCTTTCTGGTCTGTGCTGAAGCAGGGCATTCTGGCAGCCAAATGGCTTGACCTTTAGTAGTGAGCCTGGTTACCCCCTCTCGGAACCACAGACTTAGAAATCGCCAGCTCAGATACAGTGCATAAAATATATTTATATATATACCCTTATACACCATTTTAATAAAAAATATCACAAAATTCTTCTAAGTCCCTCGGGAAGAGTGAAAGACGCGCACGTTCATTTTCAGAGCTCATAGACCTTCCTATAAGAAGTTAGCCAAAAAGTAGCTTCGAAAAACGCTTAGGTTAAGTTTCAGAGATGCTTCTAATGTACCAAAGATGTACTTAGACATAATTTCACTCTCACAACATTATGGCTGGTTGGAGAGAGTCCGAACCACAAGTACCGGGTCCATGGTTCTGGGCGTATACTGGGGGGACGGGGACGACTCCCATTAACCCCTGACTATACCGGGGATACGCTTATCACAATGCCTTTCTGGTCTGTGCTGAAGCAGGGCATTCTGGCAGCCAAGTGGCTTGACCTTTATTAGTGAGCCTGGTTACCCCCTCTCGGAACCACAGACTTAGAAATCGCCAGCTCATATACAGTGCATAAAATATATTTATATATATACCCTTATACACCATTTTAATAAAAAATATCACAAAATTCTTCTAAGTCCCTCGGGAAGAGTGAAAGACGCGCACGATCATTTTCAGAGCTCCTAGACCTTCCTATAAGAAGTTAGCCAAAAAGTAGCTTCGAAAAACGCTTAGGTTAAGTTTCAGAGTTGCTTCTAATGTACCAAAACTGGACTGAGACATAATTTCACTCTCACAACATTATGGCTGGTTGGAGACAGTCCGAACCACAAGTACCGGGTCCATGGTTCTGGGCGTATACTGGGGGGACGGGGACGACTCCCATTAACCCCTGACTATACCGGGGATACGCTTATCACAATGACTTTCTGGTCTGTGCTGAAGCAGGGCATTCTGGCAACCAAGTGGCTTGACCTTTATTAGTGAGCCTGGTTACCCCCTCTCGGAACCACAGACTTAGAAATCGCCAGCTCATATACAGTGCATAAAATATATTTATATATATACCCTTATACACCATTTTAATAAAAAAATCACAAAATTCTTCTTAGTCCCTCGGGAAGAGTGAAAGACGCGCACGTTCATTTTCAGAGCTCCTAGACCTTCCTATAAGAAGTTAGCCAAAAAGTAGCTTCGAAAAACGCTTAGGTTAAGTTTCAGAGTTGCTTCTAATGTACCAAAGATGGACTTAGACATAATTTCACTCTCACAACATTATGGCGGGTTGGAGAGAGTCCGAACCACAAGTACCGGGTCCATGGTTCTGGGCGTATACTGGGGGGACGGGGACGACTCCCATTAACCCCTGACTATACCGGGGATACGCTTATCACAATGCCTTTCTGGTCTGTGCTTAAGCAGGGCATTCTGGCAGCCAAGTGGCTTGACCTTTATTAGTGAGCCTGGTTACCCCCTCTCGGAACCACAGACTTAGAAATCGCCAGCTCAGATACAGTGCATAAAATATATTTATATATATACCCTTATACACCATTTTAATAAAAAATATCACAAAATTCTTCTAAGTCCCTCGGGAAGAGTGAAAGACGCGCACGTTCATTTTCAGAGCTCCTAGACCTTCCTATAAGAAGTTAGCCAAAAAGTAGCTTCGAAAAACGCTTAGGTTAAGTTTCAGAGTTGCTTCTAATGTACCAAAGATGGACTTAGACATAATTTCACTCTCACAACATTATGGCTGGTTGGAGAGAGTCCGAACCACAAGTACCGGGACCATGGTTCTGGGCGTATACTGGGGGGACGGGGACGACTCCCATTAACCCCTGACTATACCGGGGATACGCTTATCACAATGCCTTTCTGGTCTGTGCTTAAGCAGGGCATTCTGGCAGCCAAGTGGCTTGACCTTTATTAGTGAGCCTGGTTACCCCCTCTCGGAACCACAGACTTAGAAATCGCCAGCTCAGATACAGTGCATAAAATATATTTATATATATACCCTTATACACCATTTTAATAAAAAATATCACAAAATTCTTCTAAGTCCCTCGGGAAGAGTGAAAGACGCGCACGATCATTTTCAGAGCTCCTAGACCTTCCTATAAGAAGTTAGCCAAAAAGTAGCTTCGAAAAACGCTTAGGTTAAGTTTCAGAGTTGCTTCTAATGTACCAAAGCTGGACTGAGACATAATTTCACTCTCACAACATTATGGCTGGTTGGAGACAGTCCGAACCTCAAGTACCGGGTCCATGGTTCTGGCCGTATACTGGGGGGACGGGGACGACTCCCATTAACCCCTGACTATACCGGGGATACGCTTATCACAATGCCTTTCTGGTCTGTGCTGAAGCAGGGCATTCTGGCAACCAAGTGGCTTGACCTTTATTAGTGAGCCTGGTTACCCCCTCTCGGAACCACAGACTTAGAAATCGCCAGCTCAGATACAGTGCATAAAATATATTTATATATATACCCTTATACACCATTTTAATAAAAAATATCACAAATTTCTTCTAAGTCCCTCGGGAAGAGAGAAAGACGCGCACGTTCATTTTCAGATCTCCTAGACCTTCCTATAAGAAGTTAGCCAAAAAGTAGCTTCGAAAAACGCTTAGGTTAAGTTTCAGAGTTGCTTCTAATGTACCAAAGCTGGACTGAGACATAATTTCACTCTCACAACATTATGGCTGGTTGGAGACAGTCCGAACCACAAGTACCGGGTCCATGGTTCTGGCCGTATACTGGGGGGACGGGGACGACTCCCATTAACCCCTGACTATACCGGGGATACGCTTATCACAATGCCTTTCTGGTCTGTGCTGAAGCAGGGCATTCTGGCAGCCAAGTGGCTTGACCTTTATTAGTGAACCTGGTTACCCCCTCTCGGAACCACAGACTTAGAAATCGCCAGCTCAGATACAGTGCATAAAATATATTTATATATATACCTTTATACACCATTTTAATAAAAAATATCACAAAATTCTTCTAAGTCCCTCGGGAAGAGTGAAAGACGCGCACGTTCATTTTCAGAGCTCATAGACCTTCCTATAAGAAGTTAGCCAAAAAGTAGCTTCGAAAAACGCTTAGGTTAAGTTTCAGAGATGCTTCTAATGTACCAAAGATGTATTAAACATAATTTCACTCTCACAACATTATGGCTGGTTGGAGAGAGTCCGAACCACAAGTACCGGGTCCATGGTTCTGGGCGTATACTGGGGGGACGGGGACGACTCCCATTAACCCCTGACTATACCGGGGATACGCTTATCACAATGCCTTTCTGGTCTGTGCTGAAGCAGGGCATTCTGGCAGCCAAGTGGCTTGACCTTTATTAGTGAGCCTGGTTACCCCCTCTCGGAACCACAGACTTAGAAATCGCCAGCTCATATACAGTGCATAAAATATATTTATATACAGTATATACCCTTATACACCATTTTAATAAAAAATATCACAAAATTCTTCTAAGTCCCTCGGGAAGAGTGAAAGACGCGCACATTCATTTTCAGAGCTCCTAGACCTTCCTATAAGAAGTTAGCCAAAAAGTAGCTTCGAAAAACGCTTAGGTTAAGTTTCAGAGTTGCTTCTAATGTACCAAAGCTGGACTTAGACATAATTTCACTCTCACGACATTATGGCTGGTTGGAGACAGTCCGAACCACAAGTACCGGGTCCATGGTTCTGGCCGTATACTGGGGGGACGGGGACGACTCCCATTAACCCCTGACTATACCGGGGATACGCTTATCACAATGCCTTTCTGGTCTGTGCTGAAGCAGGGCATTCTGGCAGCCAAATGGCTTGACCTTTAGTAGTGAGCCTGGTTACCCCCTCTCGGAACCACAGACTTAGAAATCGCCAGCTCAGATACAGTGCATAAAATATATTTATATATATACCCTTATACACCATTTTAATAAAAAATATCACAAAATTCTTCTAAGTCCCTCGGGAAGAGTGAAAGACGCGCACGTTCATTTTCAGAGCTCATAGACCTTCCTATAAGAAGTTAGCCAAAAAGTAGCTTCGAAAAACGCTTAGGTTAAGTTTCAGAGATGCTTCTAATGTACCAAAGATGTACTTAGACATAATTTCACTCTCACAACATTATGGCTGGTTGGAGAGAGTCCGAACCACAAGTACCGGGTCCATGGTTCTGGGCGTATACTGGGGGGACGGGGACGACTCCCATTAACCCCTGACTATACCGGGGATACGCTTATCACAATGCCTTTCTGGTCTGTGCTGAAGCAGGGCATTCTGGCAGCCAAGTGGCTTGACCTTTATTAGTGAGCCTGGTTACCCCCTCTCGGAACCACAGACTTAGAAATCGCCAGCTCATATACAGTGCATAAAATATATTTATATATATACCCTTATACACCATTTTAATAAAAAATATCACAAAATTCTTCTAAGTCCCTCGGGAAGAGTGAAAGACGCGCACGATCATTTTCAGAGCTCCTAGACCTTCCTATAAGAAGTTAGCCAAAAAGTAGCTTCGAAAAACGCTTAGGTTAAGTTTCAGAGTTGCTTCTAATGTACCAAAACTGGACTGAGACATAATTTCACTCTCACAACATTATGGCTGGTTGGAGACAGTCCGAACCACAAGTACCGGGTCCATGGTTCTGGGCGTATACTGGGGGGACGGGGACGACTCCCATTAACCCCTGACTATACCGGGGATACGCTTATCACAATGACTTTCTGGTCTGTGCTGAAGCAGGGCATTCTGGCAACCAAGTGGCTTGACCTTTATTAGTGAGCCTGGTTACCCCCTCTCGGAACCACAGACTTAGAAATCGCCAGCTCATATACAGTGCATAAAATATATTTATATATATACCCTTATACACCATTTTAATAAAAAAATCACAAAATTCTTCTTAGTCCCTCGGGAAGAGTGAAAGACGCGCACGTTCATTTTCAGAGCTCCTAGACCTTCCTATAAGAAGTTAGCCAAAAAGTAGCTTCGAAAAACGCTTAGGTTAAGTTTCAGAGTTGCTTCTAATGTACCAAAGATGGACTTAGACATAATTTCACTCTCACAACATTATGGCGGGTTGGAGAGAGTCCGAACCACAAGTACCGGGTCCATGGTTCTGGGCGTATACTGGGGGGACGGGGACGACTCCCATTAACCCCTGACTATACCGGGGATACGCTTATCACAATGCCTTTCTGGTCTGTGCTTAAGCAGGGCATTCTGGCAGCCAAGTGGCTTGACCTTTATTAGTGAGCCTGGTTACCCCCTCTCGGAACCACAGACTTAGAAATCGCCAGCTCAGATACAGTGCATAAAATATATTTATATATATACCCTTATACACCATTTTAATAAAAAATATCACAAAATTCTTCTAAGTCCCTCGGGAAGAGTGAAAGACGCGCACGTTCATTTTCAGAGCTCCTAGACCTTCCTATAAGAAGTTAGCCAAAAAGTAGCTTCGAAAAACGCTTAGGTTAAGTTTCAGAGTTGCTTCTAATGTACCAAAGATGGACTTAGACATAATTTCACTCTCACAACATTATGGCTGGTTGGAGAGAGTCCGAACCACAAGTACCGGGACCATGGTTCTGGGCGTATACTGGGGGGACGGGGACGACTCCCATTAACCCCTGACTATACCGGGGATACGCTTATCACAATGCCTTTCTGGTCTGTGCTTAAGCAGGGCATTCTGGCAGCCAAGTGGCTTGACCTTTATTAGTGAGCCTGGTTACCCCCTCTCGGAACCACAGACTTAGAAATCGCCAGCTCAGATACAGTGCATAAAATATATTTATATATATACCCTTATACACCATTTTAATAAAAAATATCACAAAATTCTTCTAAGTCCCTCGGGAAGAGTGAAAGACGCGCACGATCATTTTCAGAGCTCCTAGACCTTCCTATAAGAAGTTAGCCAAAAAGTAGCTTCGAAAAACGCTTAGGTTAAGTTTCAGAGTTGCTTCTAATGTACCAAAGCTGGACTGAGACATAATTTCACTCTCACAACATTATGGCTGGTTGGAGACAGTCCGAACCTCAAGTACCGGGTCCATGGTTCTGGCCGTATACTGGGGGGACGGGGACGACTCCCATTAACCCCTGATTATACCGGGGATACGCTTATCACAATGCCTTTCTGGTCTGTGCTGAAGCAGGGCATTCTGGCAACCAAGTGGCTTGACCTTTATTAGTGAGCCTGGTTACCCCCTCTCGGAACCACAGACTTAGAAATCGCCAGCTCAGATACAGTGCATAAAATATATTTATATATATACCCTTATACACCATTTTAATAAAAAATATCACAAATTTCTTCTAAGTCCCTCGGGAAGAGAGAAAGACGCGCACGTTCATTTTCAGATCTCCTAGACCTTCCTATAAGAAGTTAGCCAAAAAGTAGCTTCGAAAAACGCTTAGGTTAAGTTTCAGAGTTGCTTCTAATGTACCAAAGCTGGACTGAGACATAATTTCACTCTCACAACATTATGGCTGGTTGGAGACAGTCCGAACCACAAGTACCGGGTCCATGGTTCTGGCCGTATACTGGGGGGACGGGGACGACTCCCATTAACCCCTGACTATACCGGGGATACGCTTATCACAATGCCTTTCTGGTCTGTGCTGAAGCAGGGCATTCTGGCAGCCAAGTGGCTTGACCTTTATTAGTGAGCCTGGTTACCCCCTCTCGGAACCACAGACTTAGAAATCGCCAGCTCATATACAGTGCATAAAATATATTTATATATATACCCTTATACACCATTTTAATAAAAAATATCACAAAATTCTTCTAAGTCCCTCGGGAAGAGTGAAAGACGCGCACGTTCATTTTCAGAGCTCCTAGACCTTCCTATAAGAAGTTAGCCAAAAAGTAGCTTCGAAAAACGCTTAGGTTAAGTTTCAGAGTTGCTTCTAATGTACCAAAGCTGGACTTAGACATAATTTTACTCTCACAACATTATGGCTGGTTGGAGAGAGTCCGAACCACAAGTACCGGGTCCATGGTTCTGGGCGTATACTGGGGGGACGGGGACGACTCCCATTAACCCCTGACTATACCGGGGATACGCTTATCACAATGCCTTTCTGGTCTGTGCTGAAGCAGGGCATTCTGGCAGCCAAGTGGCTTGACCTTTATTAGTGAGCCTGGTTACCCCCTCTCGGAACCACAGACTTAGAAATCGCCAGCTCAGATACAGTGCATAAAATATATTTATATATATACCCTTATACACCATTTTAATAAAAAATATCACAAAATTCTTCTAAGTCCCTCGGGAAGAGTGAAAGACGCGCACGTTCATTTTCAGAGCTCCTAGACCTTCCTATAAGAAGTTAGCCAAAAAGTAGCTTCGAAAAACGCTTAGGTTAAGTTTCAGAGTTGATTCTAATGTACCAAAGATTGACTTAGACATAATTTCACTCTCACAACATTATGGCTGGTTGGAGACAGTCCGAACCACAAGTACCGGGTCCATGGTTCTGGCCGTATACTGGGGGGACGGGGACGACTCCCATTAACCCCTGACTATACCTGGGATACGCTTATCACAATGCCTTTCTGGTCTGTGCTGAAGCAGGGCATTCTGGCTGCCAAGTGGCTTGACCTTTATTAGTGAGCCTGGTTACCCCCTCTCGGAACCACAGACTTAGAAATCGCCAGCTCATATACAGTGCATAAAATATATTTATATATATACCCTTATACACCATTTTAATAAAAAATATCACAAAATTCTTCTAAGTCCCTCGGGAAGAGTGAAAGACGCGCACGTTCATTTTCAGAGCTCTTAGACCTTCCTATAAGAAGTTAGCCAAAAAGTAGCTTCGAAAAACGCTTAGGTTAAGTTTCAGAGTTGCTTCTAATGTACCAAAGCTGGACTTAGACATAATTTCACTCTCACAACATTATGGCTGGTTGGAGACAGTCCGAACCACAAGTACCGGGTCCATGGTTCTGGGCGTATACTGGGGGGACGGGGACGACTCCCATTAACCCCTGACTATACCGGGGATACGCTTATCACAATGCCTTTCTGGTCTGTGCTGAAGCAGGGCATTCTGGCAGCCAAGTGGCTTGACCTTTATTAGTGAGCCTGGTTACCCCCTCTCGGAACCACAGACTTAGAAATCGCCAGCTCAGATACAGTGCATAAAATATATTTATATATATACCCTTATACACCATTTTAATAAAAAATATCACAAAATTCTTCTAAGTCCCTCGGGAAGAGTGAAAGACGCGCACGTTCATTTTCAGAGCTCCTAGACCTTCCTATAAGAAGTTAGCCAAAAAGTAGCTTCGAAAAACGCTTAGGTTAAGTTTCAGAGTTGCTTCTAATGTACCAAAGCTGGATTTAGACATAATTTCACTCTCACAACATTATGGCTGGTTGGAGAGAGTCCGAACCACAAGTACCGGGTCCATGGTTCTGGGCGTATACTGGGGGGACGGGGACGACTCCCATTAACCCCTGACTCTACCGGGGATACGCTTATCACAATGCCTTTCTGGTCTGTGCTTAAGCAGGGCATTCTGGCAGCAAAGTGGCTTGACCTTTATTAGTGAGCCTGGTTACCCCCTCTCGGAACCACAGACTTAGAAATCGCCAGCTCAGATACAGTGCATAAAATATATTTATATATATACCCTTATACACCATTTTAATAAAAAATATCACAAAATTCTTCTAAGTCCCTCGGGAAGAGTGAAAGACGCGCACGTTCATTTTCAGAGCTCCTAGACCTTCCTATAAGAAGTTAGCCAAAAAGTAGCTTCGATAAACGCTTAGGTTAAGTTTCAGAGTTGATTCTAATGTACAGTACCAAAGATTGACTTAGACATAATTTCACTCTCACAACATTATGGCTGGTTGGAGAGAGTCCGAACCACAAGTACCGGGTCCATGGTTCTGGGCGTATACTGGGGGGACGGGGACGACTCCCATTAACCCCTGACTATACCGGGGAGCCGCTTATCACAATGCCTTTCTGGTCTGTGCTGAAGCAGGGCATTCTGGCAGCCAAGTGGCTTGACCTTTATTAGTGAGCCTGGTTACCCCCTCTCGGAACCACAGACTTAGAAATCGTCAGCTCATATACAGTGCATAAAATATATTTATATATATACCCTTATACACCATTTTAATAAAAAATATCACAAAATTCTTCTTAGTCCCTCGGAAAGAGTGAAAGACGCGCACGTTCATTTTCAGAGCTCCTAGACCTTCCTATAAGAAGTTAGCCAAAAAGTAGCTTCGAAAAACGCTTATGTTAAGTTTCAGAGTTGCTTCTAATGTACCAAAGCTGGACTTAGACATAATTTCACTCTCACAACATTATGGCTGGTTGGAGACAGTCCGAACCACAAGTACCGGGTCCATGGTTCTGGGCGTATACTGGGGGGACGGGGACGACTCCCATTAACCCCTGACTATACCGGGGATACGCTTATCACAATGCCTTTCTGGTCTGTGCTGAAGCAGGGCATTCTGGCAGCCAAGTGGCTTGACCTTTATTAGTGAGCCTGGTTACCCCCTCTCGGAACCACAGACTTAGAAATCGCCAGCTCAGATACAGTGCATAAAATATATTTATATATATACCCTTATACACCATTTTAATAAAAAATATCACAAAATTCTTCTAAGTCCCTCGGGAAGAGTGAAAGACGCGCACGTTCATTTTCAGAGCTCCTAGACCTTCCTATAAGAAGTTAGCCAAAAAGTAGCTTCGAAAAACGCTTAGGTTAAGTTTCAGAGTTGCTTCTAATGTACCAAAGCTGGATTTAGACATAATTTCACTCTCACAACATTATGGCTGGTTGGAGAGAGTCCGAACCACAAGTACCGGGTCCATGGTTCTGGGCGTATACTGGGGGGACGGGGACGACTCCCATTAACCCCTGACTCTACCGGGGATACGCTTATCACAATGCCTTTCTGGTCTGTGCTTAAGCAGGGCATTCTGGCAGCAAAGTGGCTTGACCTTTATTAGTGAGCCTGGTTACCCCCTCTCGGAACCACAGACTTAGAAATCGCCAGCTCAGATACAGTGCATAAAATATATTTATATATATACCCTTATACACCATTTTAATAAAAAATATCACAAAATTCTTCTAAGTCCCTCGGGAAGAGTGAAAGACGCGCACGTTCATTTTCAGAGCTCCTAGACCTTCCTATAAGAAGTTAGCCAAAAAGTAGCTTCGATAAACGCTTAGGTTAAGTTTCAGAGTTGATTCTAATGTACAGTACCAAAGATTGACTTAGACATAATTTCACTCTCACAACATTATGGCTGGTTGGAGAGAGTCCGAACCACAAGTACCGGGTCCATGGTTCTGGGCGTATACTGGGGGGACGGGGACGACTCCCATTAACCCCTGACTATACCGGGGAGCCGCTTATCACAATGCCTTTCTGGTCTGTGCTGAAGCAGGGCATTCTGGCAGCCAAGTGGCTTGACCTTTATTAGTGAGCCTGGTTACCCCCTCTCGGAACCACAGACTTAGAAATCGTCAGCTCATATACAGTGCATAAAATATATTTATATATATACCCTTATACACCATTTTAATAAAAAATATCACAAAATTCTTCTTAGTCCCTCGGAAAGAGTGAAAGACGCGCACGTTCATTTTCAGAGCTCCTAGACCTTCCTATAAGAAGTTAGCCAAAAAGTAGCTTCGAAAAACGCTTATGTTAAGTTTCAGAGTTGCTTCTAATGTACCAAAGCTGGACTTAGACATAATTTCACTCTCACAACATTATGGCTGGTTGGAGACAGTCCGAACCACAAATACCGGGTCCATGGTTCTGGCCGTATACTGGGGGGACGGGGACGACTCCCATTAACCCCTGACTATACCTGGGATACGCTTATCACAATGCCTTTCTGGTCTGTGCTGAAGCAGGGCATTCTGGCTGCCAAGTGGCTTGACCTTTATTAGTGAGCCTGGTTACCCCCTCTCGGAACCACAGACTTAGATATCGCCAGCTCATATACAGTGCATAAAATATATTTATATATATACCCTTATACACCATTTTAATAAAAAATATCACAAAATTCTTCTAAGTCCCTCGGGAAGAGTGAAAGACGCGCACGTTCATTTTCAGAGCTCTTAGACCTTCCTATAAGAAGTTAGCCAAAAAGTAGCTTCGAAAAACGCTTAGGTTAAGTTTCAGAGTTGCTTCTAATGTACCAAAGCTGGACTTAGACATAATTTCACTCTCACAACATTATGGCTGGTTGGAGACAGTCCGAACCACAAGTACCGGGTCCATGGTTCTGGGCGTATACTGGGGGGACGGGGACGACTCCCATTAACCCCTGACTATACCGGGGATACGCTTATCACAATGCCTTTCTGGTCTGTGCTGAAGCAGGGCATTCTGGCAGCCAAGTGGCTTGACCTTTATTAGTGAGCCTGGTTACCCCCTCTCGGAACCACAGACTTAGAAATCGCCAGCTCAGATACAGTGCATAAAATATATTTATATATATACCCTTATACACCATTTTAATAAAAAATATCACAAAATTCTTCTAAGTCCCTCGGGAAGAGTGAAAGACGCGCACGTTCATTTTCAGAGCTCCTAGACCTTCCTATAAGAAGTTAGCCAAAAAGTAGCTTCGAAAAACGCTTAGGTTAAGTTTCAGAGTTGCTTCTAATGTACCAAAGCTGGACTTAGACATAATTTCACTCTCACAACATTATGGCTGGTTGGAGAGAGTCCGAACCACAAGTACCGGGTCCATGGTTCTGGGCGTATACTGGGGGGACGGGGACGACTCCCATTAACCCCTGACTCTACCGGGGATACGCTTATCACAATGCCTTTCTGGTCTGTGCTTAAGCAGGGCATTCTGGCAGCAAAGTGGCTTGACCTTTATTAGTGAGCCTGGTTACCCCTTCTCGGAACCACAGACTTAGAAATCGCCAGCTCAGATACAGTGCATAAAATATATTTATATATATACCCTTATACACCATTTTAATAAAAAATATCACAAAATTCTTCTTAGTCCCTCGGAAAGAGTGAAAGACGCGCACGTTCATTTTCAGAGCTCCTAGACCTTCCTATAAGAAGTTAGCCAAAAAGTAGCTTCGAAAAACGCTTATGTTAAGTTTCAGAGTTGCTTCTAATGTACCAAAGCTGGACTTAGACATAATTTCACTCTCACAACATTATGGCTGGTTGGAGACAGTCCGAACCACAAATACCGGGTCCATGGTTCTGGCCGTATACTGGGGGGACGGGGACGACTCCCATTAACCCCTGACTATACCTGGGATACGCTTATCACAATGCCTTTCTGGTCTGTGCTGAAGCAGGGCATTCTGGCTGCCAAGTGGCTTGACCTTTATTAGTGAGCCTGGTTACCCCCTCTCGGAACCACAGACTTAGAAATCGCCAGCTCATATACAGTGCATAAAATATATTTATATATATACCCTTATACACCATTTTAATAAAAAATATCACAAAATTCTTCTAAGTCCCTCGGGAAGAGTGAAAGACGCGCACGTTCATTTTCAGAGCTCTTAGACCTTCCTATAAGAAGTTAGCCAAAAAGTAGCTTCGAAAAACGCTTAGGTTAAGTTTCAGAGTTGCTTCTAATGTACCAAAGCTGGACTTAGACATAATTTCACTCTCACAACATTATGGCTGGTTGGAGACAGTCCGAACCACAAGTACCGGGTCCATGGTTCTGGGCGTATACTGGGGGGACGGGGACGACTCCCATTAACCCCTGACTATACCGGGGATACGCTTATCACAATGCCTTTCTGGTCTGTGCTGAAGCAGGGCATTCTGGCAGCCAAGTGGCTTGACCTTTATTAGTGAGCCTGGTTACCCCCTCTCGGAACCACAGACTTAGAAATCGCCAGCTCAGATACAGTGCATAAAATATATTTATATATATACCCTTATACACCATTTTAATAAAAAATATCACAAAATTCTTCTAAGTCCCTCGGGAAGAGTGAAAGACGCGCACGTTCATTTTCAGAGCTCCTAGACCTTCCTATAAGAAGTTAGCCAAAAAGTAGCTTCGAAAAACGCTTAGGTTAAGTTTCAGAGTTGCTTCTAATGTACCAAAGCTGGACTTAGACATAATTTCACTCTCACAACATTATGGCTGGTTGGAGAGAGTCCGAACCACAAGTACCGGGTCCATGGTTCTGGGCGTATACTGGGGGGACGGGGACGACTCCCATTAACCCCTGACTCTACCGGGGATACGCTTATCACAATGCCTTTCTGGTCTGTGCTTAAGCAGGGCATTCTGGCAGCAAAGTGGCTTGACCTTTATTAGTGAGCCTGGTTACCCCTTCTCGGAACCACAGACTTAGAAATCGCCAGCTCAGATACAGTGCATAAAATATATTTATATATATACCCTTATACACCATTTTAATAAAAAATATCACAAAATTCTTCTAAGTCCCTCGGGAAGAGTGAAAGACGCGCACGTTCATTTTCAGAGCTCCTAGACCTTCCTATAAGAAGTTAGCCAAAAAGTAGCTTCGAAAAACGCTTAGGTTAAGTTTCAGAGTTGCTTCTAATGTACTAATGCTGGACTTAGACATAATTTCACTCTCACAACATTATGGCTGGTTGGAGAGAGTCCGAACCACAAGTACCGGGTCCATGGTTCTGGGCGTATACTGGGGGGACGGGGACGACTCCCATTAACCCCTGACTATACCGGGGATACGCTTATCACAATGACTTTCTGGTCTGTGCTGAAGCAGGGCATTCTGGCAACCAAGTGGCTTGACCTTTATTAGTGAGCCTGGTTACCCCCTCTCGGAACCACAGACTTAGAAATCGCCAGCTCATATACAGTGCATAAAATATATTTATATATATACCCTTATACACCATTTTAATAAAAAAATATCACACAATTCTTCTAAGTCCCTCGGGAAGAGTGAAAGACGCGCACGTTCATTTTCAGAGCTCCTAGACCTTCCTACAGTATAAGAAGTTAGCCAAAAAGTAGCTTCGAAAAACGCTTAGGTTAAGTTTCAGAGTTGCTTCTAATGTACCAAAGCTGGACTTAGACATAATTTTACTCTCACAACATTATGGCTGGTTGGAGAGATTCCGAAACACAAGTACCGGGTCCATGGTTCTGGGCGTATACTGGGGGGACGGGGACGACTCCCATTAACCCCTGACTATACCGGGGATACGCTTATCACAATGCCTTTCTGGTCTGTGCTGAAGCAGGGCATTCTGGCAGCCAAGTGTCTTGACCTTTATTAGTGAGCCTGGTTACCCCCTCTCGGAACCACAGACTTAGAAATCGCCAGCTCAGATACAGTGCATAAAATATATTTATATATATACCCTTATACACCATTTTAATAAAAAATATCACAAAATTCTTCTAAGTCCCTCGGGAAGAGTGAAAGACGCGCACGTTCATTTTCAGAGCTCCTAGACCTTCCTATAAGAAGTTAGCCAAAAAGTAGCTTCGAAAAACGCTTAGGTTAAGTTTCAGAGTTGCTTCTAATGTACCAAAGCTGGACTGAGACAGAATTTCACTCTCACAACATTATGGCTGGTTGGAGACAGTCCGAACCACAAGTACCGGGTCCATGGTTCTGGCCGTATACTGGGGGGACGGGGACGACTCCCATTAACCCCTGACTATACCTGGGATACGCTTATCACAATGCCTTTCTGGTCTGTGATGAAGCAGGGCATTCTGGCTGCCAAGTGGCTTGACCTTTATTAGTGAGCCTGGTTACCCCCTCTCGGAACCACAGACTTAGAAATCGCCAGCTCATATACAGTGCATAAAATATATTTATATATATACCCTTATACACCATTTTAATAAAAAATATCACAAAATACTTCTACAGTAAGTCCCTCGGGAAGAGTGAAAGACGCGCACGTTCATTTTCAGAGCTCCTAGACCTTCCTATAAGAAGTTAGCCAAAAAGTAGCTTCGAAAAACGCTTAGGTTAAGTTTCAGAGTTGCTTCTAATGTACCAAAGCTGGACTTAGACATAATTTCACTCTCACAACATTATGGCTGGTTGGAGACAGTCCGAACCACAAGTACCGGGTCCATGGTTCTGGGCGTATACTGGGGGGACGGGGACGACTCCCATTAACCCCTGACTCTACCGGGGATACGCTTATCACAATGCCTTTCTGGTCTGTGCTTAAGCAGGGCATTCTGGCAGCAAAGTGGCTTGACCTTTATTAGTGAGCCTGGTTACCCCCTCTCGGAACCACAGAATTAGAAATCGCCAGCTCAGATACAGTGCATAAAATATATTTATATATATACCCTTATACACCATTTTAATAAAAAATATCACAAAATTCTTCTAAGTCCCTCGGGAAGAGTGAAAGACGCGCACGTTCATTTTCAGAGCTCCTAGACCTTCCTATAAGAAGTTAGCCAAAAAGTAGCTTCGAAAAACGCTTAGGTTAAGTTTCAGAGTTGCTTCTAATGTACCAAAGCTGGACTGAGACATAATTTCACTCTCACAACATTATGGCTGGTTGGAGACAGTCCGAACCACAAGTACCGGGTCCATGGTTCTGGCCGTATACTGGGTGGACGGGGACGACTCCCATTAACTCCTGACTATACCGGGGATACGCTTATCACAATGCCTTTCTGGTCTGTGCTGAAGCAGGGCATTCTGGCAGCCAAGTGGCTTGACCTTTATTAGTGAGCCTGGTTACCCCCTCTCGGAACCACAGACTTAGAAATCGCCAGCTCATATACAGTGCATAAAATATATTTATATATATACCCTTATACACCATTTTAATAAAAAATATCACAAAATTCTTCTAAGTCCCTCGGGAAGAGTGAAAGACGCGCACGTTCATTTTCAGAGCTCTTAGACCTTCCTATAAGAAGTTAGCCAAAAAGTAGCTTCGAAAAACGCTTAGGTTAAGTTTCAGAGTTGCTTCTAATGTACCAAAGCTGGACTTAGACATAATTTCACTCTCACAACATTATGGCTGGTTGGAGACAGTCCGAACCACATGTACCGGGTCCATGGTTCTGGGCGTATACTGGGGGGACGGGGACGACTCCCATTAACCCCTGACTATACCGGGGATACGCTTATCACAATGCCTTTCTGGTCTGTGCTGAAGCAGGGCATTCTGGCAGCCAAGTGGCTTGACCTTTATTAGTGAGCCTGGTTACCCCCTCTCGGAACCACAGACTTAGAAATCGCCAGCTCAGATACAGTGCATAAAATATATTTATATATATACCCTTATACACCATTTTAATAAAAAATATCACAAAATTCTTCTAAGTCCCTCGGGAAGAGTGAAAGACGCGCACGTTCATTTTCAGAGCTCCTAGACCTTCCTATAAGAAGTTAGCCAAAAAGTAGCTTCGAAAAACGCTTAGGTTAAGTTTCAGAGTTGCTTCTAATGTACCAAAGTTGGACTGAGACAGAATTTCACTCTCACAACATTATGGCTGGTTGGAGACAGTCCGAACCACAAGTACCGGGTCCATGGTTCTGGCCGTATACTGGGGGGACGGGGACGACTCCCATTAACCCCTGACTATACCGGGGATACGCTTATCACAATGCCTTTCTGGTCTGTGCTGAAGCAGGGCATTCTGGCAGCCAAGTGGCTTGACCTTTATTAGTGAGCCTGGTTACCCCCTCTTGGAACCACAGACTTAGAAATCGCCAGCTCATATACAGTGCATAAAATATATTTATATATATACCCTTATACACCATTTTAATAAAAAATATCACAGAATTCTTCTAAGTCCCTCGGGAAGAGTGAAAGACGCGCACGTTCATTTTCAGAGCTCCTAGACCTTCCTACAGTATAAGAAGTTAGCCAAAAAGTAGCTTCGAAAAACGCTTAGGTTAAGTTTCAGAGTTGCTTCTAATGTACCAAAGCTGGACTTAGACATAATTTTACTCTCACAACATTATGGCTGGTTGGAGAGAGTCCGAACCACAAGTACCGGGTCCATGGTTCTGGGCGTATACTGGGGGGACGGGGACGACTCCCATTAACCCCTGACTATACCGGGGATACGCTTATCACAATGCCTTTCTGGTCTGTGCTGAAGCAGGGCATTCTGGCAGCCAAGTGGCTTGACCTTTATTAGTGAGCCTGGTTACCCCCTCTCGGAACCACAGACTTAGAAATCGCCAGCTCATATACAGTGCATAAAATATATTTATATATATACCCTTATACACCATTTTAATAAAAAATATCACAAAATTCTTCTTAGTCCCTCGGAAAGAGTGAAAGACGCGCACGTTCATTTTCAGAGCTCCTAGAACTTCCTATAAGAAGTTAGCCAAAAAGTAGCTTCGAAAAACGCTTATGTTAAGTTTCAGAGTTGCTTCTAATGTACCAAAGCTGGACTTAGACATAATTTCACTCTCACAACATTATGGCTGGTTGGAGACAGTCCGAACCACAAGTACCGGGTCCATGGTTCTGGCCGTATACTGGGGGGACGGGGACGACTCCCATTAACCCCTGACTATACCTGGGATACGCTTATCACAATGCCTTTCTGGTCTGTGATGAAGCAGGGCATTCTGGCTGCCAAGTGGCTTGACCTTTATTAGTGAGCCTGGTTACCCCCTCTCGGAACCACAGACTTAGAAATCGCCAGCTCATATACAGTGCATAAAATATATTTATATATATACCCTTATACACCATTTTAATAAAAAATATCACAAAATACTTCTACAGTAAGTCCCTCGGGAAGAGTGAAAGACGCGCACGTTCATTTTCAGAGCTCCTAGACCTTCCTATAAGAAGTTAGCCAAAAAGTAGCTTCGAAAAACGCTTAGGTTAAGTTTCAGAGTTGCTTCTAATGTACCAAAGCTGGACTTAGACATAATTTCACTCTCACAACATTATGGCTGGTTGGAGACAGTCCGAACCACAAGTACCGGGTCCATGGTTCTGGGCGTATACTGGGGGGACGGGGACGACTCCCATTAACCCCTGACTCTACCGGGGATACGCTTATCACAATGCCTTTCTGGTCTGTGCTTAAGCAGGGCATTCTGGCAGCAAAGTGGCTTGACCTTTATTAGTGAGCCTGGTTACCCCCTCTCGGAACCACAGAATTAGAAATCGCCAGCTCAGATACAGTGCATAAAATATATTTATATATATACCCTTATACACCATTTTAATAAAAAATATCACAAAATTCTTCTAAGTCCCTCGGGAAGAGTGAAAGACGCGCACGTTCATTTTCAGAGCTCCTAGACCTTCCTATAAGAAGTTAGCCAAAAAGTAGCTTCGAAAAACGCTTAGGTTAAGTTTCAGAGTTGCTTCTAATGTACCAAAGCTGGACTGAGACATAATTTCACTCTCACAACATTATGGCTGGTTGGAGACAGTCCGAACCACAAGTACCGGGTCCATGGTTCTGGCCGTATACTGGGGGGACGGGGACGACTCCCATTAACCCCTGACTATACCGGGGATACGCTTATCACAATGCCTTTCTGGTCTGTGCTGAAGCAGAGCATTCTGGCAGCCAAGTGGCTTGACCTTTATTAGTGAGCCTGGTTACCCCCTCTCGGAACCACAGACTTAGAAATCGCCAGCTCATATACAGTGCATAAAATATATTTATATATATACCCTTATACACCATTTTAATAAAAAATATCACAAAATTCTTCTAAGTCCCTCGGGAAGAGTGAAAGACGCGCACGTTCATTTTCAGAGCTCCTAGACCTTCCTATAAGAAGTTAGCCAAAAAGTAGCTTCGAAAAACGCTTAGGTTAAGTTTCAGAGTTGCTTCTAATGTACCAAAGGTGGACTTAGACATAATTTCACTCTCACAACATTATGGCTGGTTGGAGAGAGTCCGAACCACAAGTACCGGGTCCATGGTTCTGGGCGTATACTGGGGGGACGGGGACGACTCCCATTAACCCCTGACTCTACCGGGGATACGCTTATCACAATGCCTTTCTGGTCTGTGCTTAAGCAGGGCATTCTGGCAGCAAAGTGGCTTGACCTTTATTAGTGAGCCTGGTTACCCCCTCTCGGAACCACAGAATTAGAAATCGCCAGCTCAGATACAGTGCATAAAATATATTTATATATATACCCTTATACACCATTTTAATAAAAAATATCACAAAATTCTTCTAAGTCCCTCGGGAAGAGTGAAAGACGCGCACGTTCATTTTCAGAGCTCCTAGACCTTCCTATAAGAAGTTAGCCAAAAAGTAGCTTCGAAAAACGCTTAGGTTAAGTTTCAGAGTTGCTTCTAATGTACCAAAGCTGGACTTAGACATAATTTCACTCTCACAACATTATGGCTGGTTGGAGACAGTCCGAACCACAAGTACCGGGTCCATGGTTCTGGGCGTATACTGTGGGGACGGGGACGACTCCCATTAACCCCTGACTATACCGGGGATACGCTTATCACAATGACTTTCTGGTCTGTGCTGAAGCAGGGCATTCTGGCAACCAAGTGGCTTGAACTTTATTAGTGAGCCTGGTTACCCCCTCTCGGAACCACAGACTTAGAAATCGCCAGCTCATATACAGTGCATAAAATATATTTATATATATACCCTTATACACCATTTTAATAAAAAATATCACAAAATTCTTCTTAGTCCCTCGGGAAGAGTGAAAGATGCGCACGTTCATTTTTAGAGCTCCTAGACCTTCCTATAAGAAGTTAGCCAAAAAGTAGCTTCGAAAAACGCTTAGGTTAAGTTTCAGAGTTGCTTCTAATGTACCAAAGCTGGACTGAGACATAATTTCACTCTCACAACATTATGGCTGGTTGGAGACAGTCCGAACCACAAGTACAGGGTCCATGGTTCTGGCCGTATACTGGGGGGACGGGGACGACTCCCATTAACCCCTGACTATACCGGGGATACGCTTATCACAATGCCTTTCTGGTCTGTGCTGAAGCAGGGCATTCTGGCAGCCAAGTGGCTTGACCTTTATTAGTGAGCCTGGTTACCCCCTCTCGGAACCACAGACTTAGAAATAGCCAGCTCAGATACAGTGCATAAAATATATTTATATATATACCCTTATACACCATTTTAATAAAAAATATCACAAAATTCTTCTAAGTCCCTCGGGAAGAGTGAAAGACGCGCACGTTCATTTTCAGAGCTCCTAGACCTTCCTACAGTATAAGAAGTTAGCCAAAAAGTAGCTTCGAAAAATGCTTAGGTTAAGTTTCAGAGTTGCTTCTAATGTACCAAAGCTGGACTTAGACATAATTTTACTCTCACAACATTATGGCTGGTTGGAGAGAGTCCGAACCACAAGTACCGGGTCCATGGTTCTGGGCGTATACTGGGGGGACGGGGACGACTCCCATTAACCCCTGACTATACCGGGGATACTCTTATCACAATGCCTTTCTGGTCTGTGCTGAAGCAGGGCATTCTGGCAGCCAAGTGGCTTGACCTTTATTAGTGAGCCTGGTTACCCCCTCTCGGAACCACAGACTTAGAAATCGCCAGCTCAGATACAGTGCATAAAATATATTTATATATATACCCTTATACACCATTTTAATAAAAAATATCACAAAATTCTTCTAAGTCCCTCGGGAAGAGTGAAAGACGCGCACGTTCATTTTCAGAGCTCCTAGACCTTCCTATAAGAAGTTAGCCAAAAAGTAGCTTCGAAAAACGCTTAGGTTAAGTTTCAGAGTTGCTTCTAATGTACCAAAGCTGGACTGAGACATAATTTCACTCTCACAACATTATGGCTGGTTGGAGACAGTCCGAACCACAAGTACAGGGTCCATGGTTCTGGCCGTATACTGGGGGGACGGGGACGACTCCCATTAACCCCTGACTATACCGGGGATACGCTTATCACAATGCCTTTCTGGTCTGTGCTGAAGAAGGGCATTCTGGCAGCCAAGTGGCTTGACCTTTATTAGTGAGCCTGTTTACCCCCTCTCGGAACCACAGACTTAGAAATCGCCAGCTCAAACTGTATACAGTGCATAAAATATATTTATATATATACCCTTATACACCATTTTAATAAAAAAATATCACACAATTCTTCTAAGTCCCTCGGGAAGAGTGAAAGACGCGCACGTTCATTTTCAGAGCTCCTAGACCTTCCTATAAGAAGTTAGCCAAAAAGTAGCTTCGAAAAACGCTTAGGTTAAGTTTCAGAGTTGCTTCTAATGTACCAAAGCTGGACTTAGACATAATTTCACTCTCACAACATTATGGCTGGTTGGAGACAGTCCGAACCACAAGTACCGGGTCCATGGTTCTGGGCGTATACTGGGGGGACGGGGACGACTCCCATTAACCCCTGACTATACCGGGGATACGCTTATCACAATGACTTTCTGGTCTGTGCTGAAGCAGGGCATTCTGGCAACCAAGTGGCTTGAACTTTATTAGTGAGCCTGGTTACCCCCTCTCGGAACCACAGACTTAGAAATCGCCAGCTCATATACAGTGCATAAAATATATTTATATATATACCCTTACTGTATACACCATTTTAATAAAAAATATCACAAAATTCTTCTTAGTCCCTCGGGAAGAGTGAAAGACGCGCACGTTCATTTTTAGAGCTCCTAGACCTTCCTATAAGAAGTTAGCCAAAAAGTAGCTTCGAAAAACGCTTAGGTTAAGTTTCAGAGTTGCTTCTAATGTACCAAAGCTGGACTGAGACATAATTTCACTCTCACAACATTATGGCTGGTTGGAGACAGTCCGAACCACAAGTACAGGGTCCATGGTTCTGGCCGTATACTGGGGGGACGGGGACGACTCCCATTAACCCCTGACTATACCGGGGATACGCTTATCACAATGCCTTTCTGGTCTGTGCTGAAGCAGGGCATTCTGGCAGCCAAGTGGCTTGACCTTTATTAGTGAGCCTGGTTACCCCCTCTCGGAACCACAGACTTAGAAATCGCCAGCTCATATACAGTGCATAAAATATATTTATATATATACCCTTATACACCATTTTAATAAAAAATATCACAAAATTCTTCTAAGTCCCTCGGGAAGAGTGAAAGACGCGCACGTTCATTTTCAGAGCTCCTAGACCTTCCTATAAGAAGTTAGCCAAAAAGTAGCTTCGAAAAACGCTTAGGTTAAGTTTCAGAGTTGCTTCTAATGTACCAAAGCTGGACTGAGACATAATTTCACTCTCACAACATTATGGCTGGTTGGAGACAGTCCGAACCACAAGTACAGGGTCCATGGTTCTGGCCGTATACTGGGGGGACGGGGACGACTCCCATTAACCCCTGACTATACCGGGGATACGCTTATCACAATGCCTTTCTGGTCTGTGCTGAAGAAGGGCATTCTGGCAGCCAAGTGGCTTGACCTTTATTAGTGAGCCTGGTTACCCCCTCTCGGAACCACAGACTTAGAAATCGCCAGCTCAAACTGTATACAGTGCATAAAATATATTTATATATATACCCTTATACACCATTTTAATAAAAAAATATCACACAATTCTTCTAAGTCCCTCGGGAAGAGTGAAAGACGCGCACGTTCATTTTCAGAGCTCCTAGACCTTCCTATAAGAAGTTAGCCAAAAAGTAGCTTCGAAAAACGCTTAGGTTAAGTTTCAGAGTTGCTTCTAATGTACCAAAGCTGGACTTAGACATAATTTCACTCTCACAACATTATGGCTGGTTGGAGACAGTCCGAACCACAAGTACCGGGTCCATGGTTCTGGGCGTATACTGGGGGGACGGGGACGACTCCCATTAACCCCTGACTATACCGGGGATACGCTTATCACAATGACTTTCTGGTCTGTGCTGAAGCAGGGCATTCTGGCAACCTAGTGGCTTGAACTTTATTAGTGAGCCTGGTTACCCCCTCTCGGAACCACAGACTTAGAAATCGCCAGCTCATATACAGTGCATAAAATATATTTATATATATACCCTTATACACCATTTTAATAAAAAATATCACAAAATTCTTCTTAGTCCCTCGGGAAGAGTGAAAGACGCGCACGTTCATTTTTAGAGCTCCTAGACCTTCCTATAAGAAGTTAGCCAAAAAGTAGCTTCGAAAAACGCTTAGGTTAAGTTTCAGAGTTGCTTCTAATGTACCAAAGCTGGACTGAGACATAATTTCACTCTCACAACATTATGGCTGGTTGGAGACAGTCCGAACCACAAGTACAGGGTCCATGGTTCTGGCCGTATACTGGGGGGACGGGGACGACTCCCATTAACCCCTGACTATACCGGGGATACGCTTATCACAATGCCTTTCTGGTCTGTGCTGAAGCAGGGCATTCTGGCAGCCAAGTGGCTTGACCTTTATTAGTGAGCCTGGTTACCCCCTCTCGGAACCACAGACTTAGAAATCGCCAGCTCAGATACAGTGCATAAAATATATTTATATATATACCCTTATACACCATTTTAATAAAAAATATCACAAAATTCTTCTAAGTCCCTCGGGAAGAGTGAAAGACGCGCACGTTCATTTTCAGAGCTCCTAGACCTTCCTACAGTATAAGAAGTTAGCCAAAAAGTAGCTTCGAAAAATGCTTAGGTTAAGTTTCAGAGTTGCTTCTAATGTACCAAAGCTGGACTTAGACATAATTTTACTCTCACAACATTATGGCTGGTTGGAGAGAGTCCGAACCACAAGTACCGGGTCCATGGTTCTGGGCGTATACTGGGGGGACGGGGACGACTCCCATTAACCCCTGACTATACCGGGGATACTCTTATCACAATGCCTTTCTGGTCTGTGCTGAAGCAGGGCATTCTGGCAGCCAAGTGGCTTGACCTTTATTAGTGAGCCTGGTTACCCCCTCTCGGAACCACAGACTTAGAAATCGCCAGCTCAGATACAGTGCATAAAATATATTTATATATATACCCTTATACACCATTTTAATAAAAAATATCACAAAATTCTTCTAAGTCCCTCGGGAAGAGTGAAAGACGCGCACGTTCATTTTTAGAGCTCCTAGACCTTCCTATAAGAAGTTAGCCAAAAAGTAGCTTCGAAAAACGCTTAGGTTAAGTTTCAGAGTTGCTTCTAATGTACCAAAGCTGGACTGAGACATAATTTCACTCTCACAACATTATGGCTGGTTGGAGACAGTCCGAACCACAAGTACCGGGTCCATGGTTCTGGGCGTATACTGGGGGGACGGGGACGACTCCCATTAACCCCTGACTATACCGGGGATACGCTTATCACAATGACTTTCTGGTCTGTGCTGAAGCAGGGCATTCTGGCAACCAAGTGGCTTGAACTTTATTAGTGAGCCTGGTTACCCCCTCTCGGAACCACAGACTTAGAAATCGCCAGCTCATATACAGTGCATAAAATATATTTATATATATACCCTTACTGTATACACCATTTTAATAAAAAATATCACAAAATTCTTCTTAGTCCCTCGGGAAGAGTGAAAGACGCGCACGTTCATTTTTAGAGCTCCTAGACCTTCCTATAAGAAGTTAGCCAAAAAGTAGCTTCGAAAAACGCTTAGGTTAAGTTTCAGAGTTGCTTCTAATGTACCAAAGCTGGACTGAGACATAATTTCACTCTCACAACATTATGGCTGGTTGGAGACAGTCCGAACCACAAGTACAGGGTCCATGGTTCTGGCCGTATACTGGGGGGACGGGGACGACTCCCATTAACCCCTGACTATACCGGGGATACGCTTATCACAATGCCTTTCTGGTCTGTGCTGAAGCAGGGCATTCTGGCAGCCAAGTGGCTTGACCTTTATTAGTGAGCCTGGTTACCCCCTCTCGGAACCACAGACTTAGAAATCGCCAGCTCATATACAGTGCATAAAATATATTTATATATATACCCTTATACACCATTTTAATAAAAAATATCACAAAATTCTTCTAAGTCCCTCGGGAAGAGTGAAAGACGCGCACGATCATTTTCAGAGCTCCTAGACCTTCCTATAAGAAGTTAGCCAAAAAGTAGCTTCGAAAAATGCTTAGGTTAAGTTTCAGAGTTGCTTCTAATGTACCAAAGCTGGACTGAGACATAATTTCACTCTCACAACATTATGGCTGGTTGGAGACAGTCCGAACCACAAGTACCGGGTCCATGGTTCTGGCCGTATACTGGGGGGACGGGGACGACTCCCATTAACCCCTGACTATACCGGGGATACGCTTATCACAATGCCTTTCTGGTCTGTGCTGAAGCAGGGCATTCTGGCAGCCAAGTGGCTTGACCTTTATTAGTGAGCCTGGTTACCCCCTCTCGGAACCACAGACTTAGAAATCGCCAGCTCAGATACAGTGCATAAAATATATTTATATATATACCCTTATACACCATTTTAATAAAAAATATCACAAAATTCTTCTAAGTCCCTCGGGAAGAGTGAAAGACGCGCACGTTCATTTTCAGAGCTCCTAGACCTTCCTATAAGAAATTAGCCAAAAAGTAGCTTCGAAAAACGCTTAGGTTAAGTTTCAGAGTTGCTTCTAATGTACCAAAGCTGGACTGAGACATAATTTCACTCTCACAACATTATGGCTGGTTGGAGACAGTCCGAACCTCAAGTACCGGGTCCATGGTTCTGGCCGTATACTGGGGGGACGTGGACGACTCCCATTAACCCCTGACTATACCGGGGATACGCTTATCACAATGCCTTTCTGGTCTGTGCTGAAGCAGGGCATTCTGGCAGCCAAGTGGCTTGACCTTTATTAGTGAGCCTGGTTACCCCCTCTCGGAACCACAGACTTAGAAATCGCCAGCTCAAACTGTATACAGTGCATAAAATATATTTATATATATACCCTTATACACCATTTTAATAAAAAAATATCACACAATTCTTCTAAGTCCCTCGGGAAGAGTGAAAGACGCGCACGTTCATTTTCAGAGCTCCTAGACCTTCCTATAAGAAGTTAGCCAAAAAGTAGCTTCGAAAAACGCTTAGGTTAAGTTTCAGAGTTGCTTCTAATGTACCAAAGCTGGACTTAGACATAATTTCACTCTCACACCATTATGGCTGGTTGGAGACAGTCCGAACCACAAGTACCGGGTCCATGGTTCTGGGCGTATACTGGGGGGACGGGGACGACTCCCATTAACCCCTGACTATACCGGGTATACGCTTATCACAATGACTTTCTGGTCTGTGCTGAAGCAGGGCATTCTGGCAACCAAGTGGCTTGAACTTTATTAGTGAGCCTGGTTACCCCCTCTCGGAACCACAGACTTAGAAATCGCCAGCTCAGATACAGTGCATAAAATATATTTATATATATACCCTTATACACCATTTTAATAAAAAATATCACAAAATTCTTCTAAGTCCCTCGGGAAGAGTGAAAGACGCGCACGTTCATTTTCAGAGCTCCTAGACCTTCCTATAAGAAGTTAGCCAAAAAGTAGCTTCGAAAAACGCTTAGGTTAAGTTTCAGAGTTGCTTCTAATGTACCAAAGCTGGACTTAGACATAATTTCACTCTCACACCATTATGGCTGGTTGGAGACAGTCCGAACCACAAGTACCGGGTCCATGGTTCTGGGCGTATACTGGGGGGACGGGGACGACTCCCATTAACCCCTGACTATACCGGGTATACGCTTATCACAATGACTTTCTGGTCTGTGCTGAAGCAGGGCATTCTGGCAACCAAGTGGCTTGAACTTTATTAGTGAGCCTGGTTACCCCCTCTCGGAACCACAGACTTAGAAATCGCCAGCTCATATACAGTGCATAAAATATATTTATATACTGTATATACCCTTATACACCATTTTAATAAAAAATATCACAAAATTCTTCTTAGTCCCTCGGGAAGAGTGAAAGACGCGCACGTTCATTTTTAGAGCTCCTAGACCTTCCTATAAGAAGTTAGCCAAAAAGTAGCTTCGAAAAACGCTTAGGTTAAGTTTCAGAGTTGCTTCTAATGTACCAAAGCTGGACTTAGACATAATTTCACTCTCACACCATTATGGCTGGTTGGAGACAGTCCGAACCACAAGTACAGGGTCCATGGTTCTGGCCGTATACTGGGGGGACGGGGACGACTCCCATTAACCCCTGACTATACCGGGGATACGCTTATCACAATGCCTTTCTGGTCTGTGCTGAAGCAGGGCATTCTGGCAGCCAAGTGGCTTGACCTTTATTAGTGAGCCTGGTTACCCCCTCTCGGAACCACAGACTTAGAAATCGCCAGCTCATACTGTATACAGTGCATAAAATATATTTATATATATACCCTTATACACCATTTTAATAAAAAATATCACAAAATTCTTCTAAGTCCCTCGGGAAGAGTGAAAGACGCGCACGTTCATTTTCAGAGCTCCTAGACCTTCCTACAGTATAAGAAGTTAGCCAAAAAGTAGCTTCGAAAAATGCTTAGGTTAAGTTTCAGAGTTGCTTCTAATGTACCAAAGCTGGACTTAGACATAATTTCACTCTCACAACATTATGGCTGGTTGGAGACAGTCCGAACCACAAGTACCGGGTCCATGGTTCTGGGCGTATACTGGGGGGACGGGGACGACTCCCATTAACCCCTGACTATACCGGGGATACGCTTATCACAATGACTTTCTGGTCTGTGCTGAAGCAGGGCATTCTGGCAACCAAGTGGCTTGAACTTTATTAGTGAGCCTGGTTACCCCCTCTCGGAACCACAGACTTAGAAATCGCCAGCTCATATACAGTGCATAAAATATATTTATATATATACCCTTACTGTATACACCATTTTAATAAAAAATATCACAAAATTCTTCTTAGTCCCTCGGGAAGAGTGAAAGACGCGCACGTTCATTTTTAGAGCTCCTAGACCTTCCTATAAGAAGTTAGCCAAAAAGTAGCTTCGAAAAACGCTTAGGTTAAGTTTCAGAGTTGCTTCTAATGTACCAAAGCTGGACTGAGACATAATTTCACTCTCACAACATTATGGCTGGTTGGAGACAGTCCGAACCACAAGTACAGGGTCCATGGTTCTGGCCGTATACTGGGGGGACGGGGACGACTCCCATTAACCCCTGACTATACCGGGGATACGCTTATCACAATGCCTTTCTGGTCTGTGCTGAAGCAGGGCATTCTGGCAGCCAAGTGGCTTGACCTTTATTAGTGAGCCTGGTTACCCCCTCTCGGAACCACAGACTTAGAAATCGCCAGCTCATATACAGTGCATAAAATATATTTATATATATACCCTTATACACCATTTTAATAAAAAATATCACAAAATTCTTCTAAGTCCCTCGGGAAGAGTGAAAGACGCGCACGTTCATTTTCAGAGCTCCTAGACCTTCCTATAAGAAGTTAGCCAAAAAGTAGCTTCGAAAAACGCTTAGGTTAAGTTTCAGAGTTGCTTCTAATGTACCAAAGCTGGACTGAGACATAATTTCACTCTCACAACATTATGGCTGGTTGGAGACAGTCCGAACCACAAGTACAGGGTCCATGGTTCTGGCCGTATACTGGGGGGACGGGGACGACTCCCATTAACCCCTGACTATACCGTGGATACGCTTATCACAATGCCTTTCTGGTCTGTGCTGAAGAAGGGCATTCTGGCAGCCAAGTGGCTTGACCTTTATTAGTGAGCCTGGTTACCCCCTCTCGGAACCACAGACTTAGAAATCGCCAGCTCAAACTGTATACAGTGCATAAAATATATTTATATATATACCCTTATACACCATTTTAATAAAAAAATATCACACAATTCTTCTAAGTCCCTCGGGAAGAGTGAAAGACGCGCACGTTCATTTTCAGAGCTCCTAGACCTTCCTATAAGAAGTTAGCCAAAAAGTAGCTTCGAAAAACGCTTAGGTTAAGTTTCAGAGTTGCTTCTAATGTACCAAAGCTGGACTTAGACATAATTTCACTCTCACAACATTATGGCTGGTTGGAGACAGTCCGAACCACAAGTACCGGGTCCATGGTTCTGGGCGTATACTGGGGGGACGGGGACGACTCCCATTAACCCCTGACTATACCGGGGATACGCTTATCACAATGACTTTCTGGTCTGTGCTGAAGCAGGGCATTCTGGCAACCAAGTGGCTTGAACTTTATTAGTGAGCCTGGTTACCCCCTCTCGGAACCACAGACTTAGAAATCGCCAGCTCATATACAGTGCATAAAATATATTTATATATATACCCTTACTGTATACACCATTTTAATAAAAAATATCACAAAATTCTTCTTAGTCCCTCGGGAAGAGTGAAAGACGCGCACGTTCATTTTTAGAGCTCCTAGACCTTCCTATAAGAAGTTAGCCAAAAAGTAGCTTCGAAAAACGCTTAGGTTAAGTTTCAGAGTTGCTTCTAATGTACCAAAGCTGGACTGAGACATAATTTCACTCTCACAACATTATGGCTGGTTGGAGACAGTCCGAACCACAAGTACAGGGTCCATGGTTCTGGCCGTATACTGGGGGGACGGGGACGACTCCCATTAACCCCTGACTATACCGGGGATACGCTTATCACAATGCCTTTCTGGTCTGTGCTGAAGCAGGGCATTCTGGCAGCCAAGTGGCTTGACCTTTATTAGTGAGCCTGGTTACCCCCTCTCGGAACCACAGACTTAGAAATCGCCAGCTCATATACAGTGCATAAAATATATTTTTATATATACCCTTATACACCATTTTAATAAAAAATATCACAAAATTCTTCTAAGTCCCTCGGGAAGAGTGAAAGACGCGCACGATCATTTTCAGAGCTCCTAGACCTTCCTATAAGAAGTTAGCCAAAAAGTAGCTTCGAAAAACGCTTAGGTTAAGTTTCAGAGTTGCTTCTAATGTACCAAAGCTGGACTGAGACATAATTTCACTCTCACAACATTATGGCTGGTTGGAGACAGTCCGAACCACAAGTACCGGGTCCATGGTTCTGGCCGTATACTGGGGGGACGGGGACGACTCCCATTAACCCCTGACTATACCGGGGATACGCTTATCACAATGCCTTTCTGGTCTGTGCTGAAGCAGGGCATTCTGGCAGCCAAGTGGCTTGACCTTTATTAGTGAGCCTGGTTACCCCCTCTCGGAACCACAGACTTAGAAATCGCCAGCTCAGATACAGTGCATAAAATATATTTATATATATACCCTTATACACCATTTTAATAAAAAATATCACAAAATTCTTCTAAGTCCCTCGGGAAGAGTGAAAGACGCGCACGTTCATTTTCAGAGCTCCTAGACCTTCCTATAAGAAATTAGCCAAAAAGTAGCTTCGAAAAACGCTTAGGTTAAGTTTCAGAGTTGCTTCTAATGTACCAAAGCTGGACTGAGACATAATTTCACTCTCACAACATTATGGCTGGTTGGAGACAGTCCGAACCTCAAGTACCGGGTCCATGGTTCTGGCCGTATACTGGGGGGACGTGGACGACTCCCATTAACCCCTGACTATACCGGGGATACGCTTATCACAATGCCTTTCTGGTCTGTGCTGAAGCAGGGCATTCTGGCAGCCAAGTGGCTTGACCTTTATTAGTGAGCCTGGTTACCCCCTCTCGGAACCACAGACTTAGAAATCGCCAGCTCAAACTGTATACAGTGCATAAAATATATTTATATATATACCCTTATACACCATTTTAATAAAAAAATATCACACAATTCTTCTAAGTCCCTCGGGAAGAGTGAAAGACGCGCACGTTCATTTTCAGAGCTCCTAGACCTTCCTATAAGAAGTTAGCCAAAAAGTAGCTTCGAAAAACGCTTAGGTTAAGTTTCAGAGTTGCTTCTAATGTACCAAAGCTGGACTTAGACATAATTTCACTCTCACACCATTATGGCTGGTTGGAGACAGTCCGAACAACAAGTACCGGGTCCATGGTTCTGGGCGTATACTGGGGGGACGGGGACGACTCCCATTAACCCCTGACTATACCGGGTATACGCTTATCACAATGACTTTCTGGTCTGTGCTGAAGCAGGGCATTCTGGCAACCAAGTGGCTTGAACTTTATTAGTGAGCCTGGTTACCCCCTCTCGGAACCACAGACTTAGAAATCGCCAGCTCATATACAGTGCATAAAATATATTTATATACTGTATATACCCTTATACACCATTTTAATAAAAAATATCACAAAATTCTTCTTAGTCCCTCGGGAAGAGTGAAAGACGCGCACGTTCATTTTTAGAGCTCCTAGACCTTCCTATAAGAAGTTAGCCAAAAAGTAGCTTCGAAAAACGCTTAGGTTAAGTTTCAGAGTTGCTTCTAATGTACCAAAGCTGGACTTAGACATAATTTTACTCTCACAACATTATGGCTGGTTGGAGACAGTCCGAACCACAAGTACAGGGTCCATGGTTCTGGCCGTATACTGGGGGGACGGGGACGACTCCCATTAACCCCTGACTATACCGGGGATACGCTTATCACAATGCCTTTCTGGTCTGTGCTGAAGCAGGGCATTCTGGCAGCCAAGTGGCTTGACCTTTATTAGTGAGCCTGGTTACCCCCTCTCGGAACCACAGACTTAGAAATCGCCAGCTCATACTGTATACAGTGCATAAAATATATTTATATATATACCCTTATACACCATTTTAATAAAAAATATCACAAAATTCTTCTAAGTCCCTCGGGAAGAGTGAAAGACGCGCACGTTCATTTTCAGAGCTCCTAGACCTTCCTACAGTATAAGAAGTTAGCCAAAAAGTAGCTTCGAAAAATGCTTAGGTTAAGTTTCAGAGTTGCTTCTAATGTACCAAAGCTGGACTTAGACATAATTTTACTCTCACAACATTATGGCTGGTTGGAGACAGTCCGAACCACAAGTACAGGGTCCATGGTTCTGGCCGTATACTGGGGGGACGGGGACGACTCCCATTAACCCCTGACTATACCGGGGATACGCTTATCACAATGCCTTTCTGGTCTGTGCTGAAGCAGGGCATTCTGGCAGCCAAGTGGCTTGACCTTTATTAGTGAGCCTGGTTACCCCCTCTCGGAACCACAGACTTAGAAATCGCCAGCTCATATACAGTGCATAAAATATATTTTTATATATACCCTTATACACCATTTTAATAAAAAATATCACAAAATTCTTCTAAGTCCCTCGGGAAGAGTGAAAGACGCGCACGATCATTTTCAGAGCTCCTAGACCTTCCTATAAGAAGTTAGCCAAAAAGTAGCTTCGAAAAACGCTTAGGTTAAGTTTCAGAGTTGCTTCTAATGTACCAAAGCTGGACTGAGACATAATTTCACTCTCACAACATTATGGCTGGTTGGAGACAGTCCGAACCACAAGTACCGGGTCCATGGTTCTGGCCGTATACTGGGGGGACGGGGACGACTCCCATTAACCCCTGACTATACCGGGGATACGCTTATCACAATGCCTTTCTGGTCTGTGCTGAAGCAGGGCATTCTGGCAGCCAAGTGACTTGACCTTTATTAGTGAGCCTGGTTACCCCCTCTCGGAACCACAGACTTAGAAATCGCCAGCTCATATACAGTGCATAAAATATATTTATATATATACCCTAATACACCATTTTAATAAAAAATATCACCAAATTCTTCTAAGTCCCTCGGGAAGAGTGAAAGACGCGCACGTTCATTTTTAGAGCTCCTAGACCTTCCTATAAGAAGTTAGCCAAAAAGTAGCTTCGAAAAACGCTTAGGTTAAGTTTCAGAGTTGCTTCTAATGTACCAAAGCTGGACTTAGACATAATTTCACTCTCACAACATTATGGCTGGTTGGAGACAGTCCGAACCACAAGTACCGGGTCCATGGTTCTGGGCGTATACTGGGGGGATGGGGACGACTCCCAATAACCCCTGACTATACCAGGGATACGCTTATCACAATGCCTTTCTGGTCTGTGCTGAAGCAGGGCATTCTGGCAGCCAAGTGGCTTGACCTTTATTAGTGAGCCTGGTTACCCCCTCTCGGAACCACAGACTTAGAAATCGCCAGCTCAGATACAGTGCATAAAATATATTTATATATATACCCTTATACACCATTTTAATAAAAAATATCACAAAATTCTTCTAAGTCCCTCGGGAAGAGTGAAAGAAGCGCACGTTCATTTTAAGAGCTCCTAGACCTTCCTATAAGAAGTTATCCAAAAAATAGCTTCGAAAAACGCTTAGGTTAAGTTTCAGAGTTGCTTCTAATGTACCAAAGCTGGACTGAGACATAATTTCACTCTCACAACATTATGGCTGGTTAGAGACAGTCCGAACCTCAAGTACCGGGTCCATGGTTCTGGCCGTATACTGGGGGGACGGGGACGACTCCCATTAACCCCTAACTATACCGGGGATACGCTTATCACAATGCCTTTCTGGTCTGTGCTGAAGCAGGGCATTCTGGCAGCCAAGTGGCTTGACCTTTATTAGTGAGCCTGGTTACCCCCTCTCGGAACCACAGACTTAGAAATCGCCAGCTCATACTGTATACAGTGCATAAAATATATTTATATATATACCCTTATACACCATTTTAATAAAAAATATCACAAAATTCTTCTAAGTCCCTCGGGAAGAGTGAAAGACGCGCACGTTCATTTTCAGAGCTCCTAGACCTTCCTACAGTATAAGAAGTTAGCCAAAAAGTAGCTTCGAAAAATGCTTAGGTTAAGTTTCAGAGTTGCTTCTAATGTACCAAAGCTGGACTTAGACATAATTTTACTCTCACAACATTATGGCTGGTTGGAGACAGTCCGAACCACAAGTACAGGGTCCATGGTTCTGGCCGTATACTGGGGGGACGGGGACGACTCCCATTAACCCCTGACTATACCGGGGATACGCTTATCACAATGCCTTTCTGGTCTGTGCTGAAGCAGGGCATTCTGGCAGCCAAGTGGCTTGACCTTTATTAGTGAGCCTGGTTACCCCCTCTCGGAACCACAGACTTAGAAATCGCCAGCTCATATACAGTGCATAAAATATATTTTTATATATACCCTTATACACCATTTTAATAAAAAATATCACAAAATTCTTCTAAGTCCCTCGGGAAGAGTGAAAGACGCGCACGATCATTTTCAGAGCTCCTAGACCTTCCTATAAGAAGTTAGCCAAAAAGTAGCTTCGAAAAACGCTTAGGTTAAGTTTCAGAGTTGCTTCTAATGTACCAAAGCTGGACTGAGACATAATTTCACTCACAACATTATGGCTGGTTGGAGACAGTCAGAACCACAAGTACCGGGTCCATGGTTCTGGCCGTATACTGGGGGGACGGGGACGACTCCCATTAACCCCTGACTATACCGGGGATACGCTTATCACAATGCCTTTCTGGTCTGTGCTGAAGCAGGGCATTCTGGCAGCCAAGTGGCTTGACCTTTATTAGTGAGCCTGGTTACCCCCTCTCGGAACAACAGACTTAGAAATCGCCAGCTCATATACAGTGCATAAAATATATTTATATATATACCCTAATACACCATTTTAATAAAAAATATCACCAAATTCTTCTAAGTCCCTCGGGAAGAGTGAAAGACGCGCACGTTCATTTTCAGAGCTCCTAGACCTTCCTATAAGAAGTTAGCCAAAAAGTAGCTTCGAAAAACGCTTAGGTTAAGTTTCAGAGTTGCTTCTAATGTACCAAAGCTGGACTGAGACATAATTTCACTCTCACAACATTATGGCTGGTTAGAGACAGTCCGAACCTCAAGTACCGGGTCCATGGTTCTGGCCGTATACTGGGGGGACGGGGACGACTCCCATTAACCCCTGACTATACCGGGGATACGCTTATCACAATGCCTTTCTGGTCTGTGCTGAAGCAGGGCATTCTGGCAGCCAAGTGGCTTGACCTTTATTAGTGAGCCTGGTTACCCCCTCTCGGAACCACAGACTTAGAAATCGCCAGCTCATACTGTATACAGTGCATAAAATATATTTATATATATACCCTTATACACCATTTTAATAAAAAATATCACAAAATTCTTCTAAGTCCCTCGGGAAGAGTGAAAGACGCGCACGTTCATTTTCAGAGCTCCTAGACCTTCCTACAGTATAAGAAGTTAGCCAAAAAGTAGCTTCGAAAAATGCTTAGGTTAAGTTTCAGAGTTGCTTCTAATGTACCAAAGCTGGACTTAGACATAATTTTACTCTCACAACATTATGGCTGGTTGGAGACAGTCCGAACCACAAGTACAGGGTCCATGGTTCTGGCCGTATACTGGGGGGACGGGGACGACTCCCATTAACCCCTGACTATACCGGGGATACGCTTATCACAATGCCTTTCTGGTCTGTGCTGAAGCAGGGCATTCTGGCAGCCAAGTGGCTTGACCTTTATTAGTGAGCCTGGTTACCCCCTCTCGGAACCACAGACTTAGAAATCGCCAGCTCATATACAGTGCATAAAATATATTTTTATATATACCCTTATACACCATTTTAATAAAAAATATCACAAAATTCTTCTAAGTCCCTCGGGAAGAGTGAAAGACGCGCACGATCATTTTCAGAGCTCCTAGACCTTCCTATAAGAAGTTAGCCAAAAAGTAGCTTCGAAAAACGCTTAGGTTAAGTTTCAGAGTTGTTTCTAATGTACCAAAGCTGGACTGAGACATAATTTCACTCTCACAACATTATGGCTGGTTGGAGACAGTCCGAACCACAAGTACCGGGTCCATGGTTCTGGCCGTATACTGGGGGGACGGGGACGACTCCCATTAACCCCTGACTATACCGGGGATACGCTTATCACAATGCCTTTCTGGTCTGTGCTGAAGCAGGGCATTCTGGCAGCCAAGTGGCTTGACCTTTATTAGTGAGCCTGGTTACCCCCTCTCGGAACCACAGACTTAGAAATCGCCAGCTCATATACAGTGCATAAAATATATTTATATATATACCCTAATACACCATTTTAATAAAAAATATCACCAAATTCTTCTAAGTCCCTCGGGAAGAGTGAAAGACGCGCACGTTCATTTTTAGAGCTCCTAGACCTTCCTATAAGAAGTTAGCCAAAAAGTAGCTTCGAAAAACGCTTAGGTTAAGTTTCAGAGTTGCTTCTAATGTACCAAAGCTGGACTTAGACAGAATTTCACTCTCACAACATTATGGCTGGTTGGAGACAGTCCGAACCACAAGTACCGGGTCCATGGTTCTGGGCGTATACTGGGGGGATGGGGACGACTCCCATTAACCCCTGACTATACCGGGGATACGCTTATCACAATGCCTTTCTGGTCTGTGCTGAAGCAGGGCATTCTGGCAGCCAAGTGGCTTGACCTTTATTAGTGAGCCTGGTTACCCCCTCTCGGAACCACAGACTTAGAAATCGCCAGCTCAGATACAGTGCATAAAATATATTTATATATATACCCTTATACACCATTTTAATAAAAAATATCACAAAATTCTTCTAAGTCCCTCGGGAAGAGTGAAAGACGCGCACGTTCATTTTCAGAGCTCCTAGACCTTCCTATAAGAAGTAAGCCAAAAAGTAGCTTCGAAAAACGCTTAGGTTAAGTTTCAGAGTTGCTTCTAATGTACCAAAGATGGACTTAGACATAATTTCACTCTCACAACATTATGGCTGGTTGGAGAGAGTCCGAACCACAAGTACCGGGTCCATGGTTCTGGGCGTATACTGGGGGGACGGGGACGACTCCCATTAACCCCTGACTATACCGGGGATACGCTTATCACAATGCCTTTCTGGTCTGTGCTGAAGCAGGGCATTCTGGCAGCCAAGTGGCTTGACCTTTATTAGTGAGCCTGGTTACCCCCTCTCGGAACCACAGACTTAGAAATCGCCAGCTCAGATACAGTGCATAAAATATATTTATATACTGTATATACCCTTATACACCATTTTAATAAAAAATATCACAAAATTCTTCTAAGTCCCTCGGGAAGAGTGAAAGAAGCGCACGTTCATTTTCAGAGCTCCTAGACCTTCCTATAAGAAGTTATCCAAAAAATAGCTTCGAAAAACGCTTAGGTTAAGTTTCAGAGTTGCTTCTAATGTACCAAAGCTGGACTGAGACATAATTTCACTCTCACAACATTATGGCTGGTTAGAGACAGTCCGAACCTCAAGTACCGGGTCCATGGTTCTGGCCGTATACTGGGGGGACGGGGACGACTCCCATTAACCCCTAACTATACCGGGGATACGCTTATCACAATGCCTTTCTGGTCTGTGCTGAAGCAGGGCATTCTGGCAGCCAAGTGGCTTGACCTTTATTAGTGAGCCTGGTTACCCCCTCTCGGAACCACAGACTTAGAAATCGCCAGCTCATACTGTATACAGTGCATAAAATATATTTATATATATACCCTTATACACCATTTTAATAAAAAATATCACAAAATTCTTCTAAGTCCCTCGGGAAGAGTGAAAGACGCGCACGTTCATTTTCAGAGCTCCTAGACCTTCCTACAGTATAAGAAGTTAGCCAAAAAGTAGCTTCGAAAAATGCTTAGGTTAAGTTTCAGAGTTGCTTCTAATGTACCAAAGCTGGACTTAGACATAATTTTACTCTCACAACATTATGGCTGGTTGGAGACAGTCCGAACCACAAGTACAGGGTCCATGGTTCTGGCCGTATACTGGGGGGACGGGGACGACTCCCATTAACCCCTGACTATACCGGGGATACGCTTATCACAATGCCTTTCTGGTCTGTGCTGAAGCAGGGCATTCTGGCAGCCAAGTGGCTTGACCTTTATTAGTGAGCCTGGTTACCCCCTCTCGGAACCACAGACTTAGAAATCGCCAGCTCATACTGTATACAGTGCATAAAATATATTTATATATATACCCTTATACACCATTTTAATAAAAAATATCACAAAATTCTTCTAAGTCCCTCGGGAAGAGTGAAAGACGCGCACGTTCATTTTCAGAGCTCCTAGACCTTCCTACAGTATAAGAAGTTAGCCAAAAAGTAGCTTCGAAAAATGCTTAGGTTAAGTTTCAGAGTTGCTTCTAATGTACCAAAGCTGGACTTAGACATAATTTTACTCTCACAACATTATGGCTGGTTGGAGACAGTCCGAACCACAAGTACAGGGTCCATGGTTCTGGCCGTATACTGGGGGGACGGGGACGACTCCCATTAACCCCTGACTATACCGGGGATACGCTTATCACAATGCCTTTCTGGTCTGTGCTGAAGCAGGGCATTCTGGCAGCCAAGTGGCTTGACCTTTATTAGTGAGCCTGGTTACCCCCTCTCGGAACCACAGACTTAGAAATCGCCAGCTCATATACAGTGCATAAAATATATTTTTATATATACCCTTATACACCATTTTAATAAAAAATATCACAAAATTCTTCTAAGTCCCTCGGGAAGAGTGAAAGACGCGCACGATCGTTTTCAGAGCTCCTAGACCTTCCTATAAGAAGTTAGCCAAAAAGTAGCTTCGAAAAACGCTTAGGTTAAGTTTCAGAGTTGCTTCTAATGTACCAAAGCTGGACTGAGACATAATTTCACTCTCACAACATTATGGCTGGTTGGAGACAGTCCGAACCACAAGTACCGGGTCCATGGTTCTGGCCGTATACTGGGGGGACGGGGACGACTCCCATTAACCCCTGACTATACCGGGGATACGCTTATCACAATGCCTTTCTGGTCTGTGCTGAAGCTGGGCATTCTGGCAGCCAAGTGGCTTGACCTTTATTAGTGAGCCTGGTTACCCCCTCTCGGAACCACAGACTTAGAAATCGCCAGCTCATATACAGTGCATAAAATATATTTATATATATACCCTAATACACCATTTTAATAAAAAATATCACCAAATTCTTCTAAGTCCCTCGGGAAGAGTGAAAGACGCGCACGTTCATTTTCAGAGCTCCTAGACCTTCCTATAAGAAGTTAGCCAAAAAGTAGCTTCGAAAAACGCTTAGGTTAAGTTTCAGAGTTGCTTCTAATGTACCAAAGCTGGACTGAGACATAATTTCACTCTCACAACATTATGGCTGGTTAGAGACAGTCCGAACCTCAAGTACCGGGTCCATGGTTCTGGCCGTATACTGGGGGGACGGGGACGACTCCCATTAACCCCTGACTATACCGGGGATACGCTTATCACAATGCCTTTCTGGTCTGTGCTGAAGCAGGGCATTCTGGCAGCCAAGTGGCTTGACCTTTATTAGTGAGCCTGGTTACCCCCTCTCGGAACCACAGACTTAGAAATCGCCAGCTCATACTGTATACAGTGCATAAAATATATTTATATATATACCCTTATACACCATTTTAATAAAAAATATCACAAAATTCTTCTAAGTCCCTCGGGAAGAGTGAAAGACGCGCACGTTCATTTTCAGAGCTCCTAGACCTTCCTACAGTATAAGAAGTTAGCCAAAAAGTAGCTTCGAAAAATGCTTAGGTTAAGTTTCAGAGTTGCTTCTAATGTACCAAAGCTGGACTTAGACATAATTTTACTCTCACAACATTATGGCTGGTTGGAGACAGTCCGAACCACAAGTACAGGGTCCATGGTTCTGGCCGTATACTGGGGGGACGGGGACGACTCCCATTAACCCCTGACTATACCGGGGATACGCTTATCACAATGCCTTTCTGGTCTGTGCTGAAGCAGGGCATTCTGGCAGCCAAGTGGCTTGACCTTTATTAGTGAGCCTGGTTACCCCCTCTCGGAACCACAGACTTAGAAATCGCCAGCTCATATACAGTGCATAAAATATATTTTTATATATACCCTTATACACCATTTTAATAAAAAATATCACAAAATTCTTCTAAGTCCCTCGGGAAGAGTGAAAGACGCGCACGATCATTTTCAGAGCTCCTAGACCTTTCTATAAGAAGTTAGCCAAAAAGTAGCTTCGAAAAACGCTTAGGTTAAGTTTCAGAGTTGCTTCTAATGTACCAAAGCTGGACTGAGACATAATTTCACTCTCACAACATTATGGCTGGTTGGAGACAGTCCGAACCACAAGTACCGGGTCCATGGTTCTGGCCGTATACTGGGGGGACGGGGACGACTCCCATTAACCCCTGACTATACCGGGGATACGCTTATCACAATGCCTTTCTGGTCTGTGCTGAAGCAGGGCATTCTGGCAGCCAAGTGGCTTGACCTTTATTAGTGAGCCTGGTTACCCCCTCTCGGAACCACAGACTTAGAAATCGCCAGCTCATATACAGTGCATAAAATATATTTATATATATACCCTAATACACCATTTTAATAAAAAATATCACCAAATTCTTCTAAGTCCCTCGGGAAGAGTGAAAGACGCGCACGTTCATTTTTAGAGCTCCTAGACCTTCCTATAAGAAGTTAGCCAAAAAGTAGCTTCGAAAAACGATTAGGTTAAGTTTCAGAGTTGCTTCTAATGTACCAAAGCTGGACTTAGACATAATTTCACTCTCACAACATTATGGCTGGTTGGAGACAGTCCGAACCACAAGTACCGGGTCCATGGTTCTGGGCGTATACTGGGGGGATGGGGACGACTCCCATTAACCCCTGACTATACCGGGGATACGCTTATCACAATGCCTTTCTGGTCTGTGCTGAAGCAGGGCATTCTGGCAGCCAAGTGGCTTGACCTTTATTAGTGAGCCTGGTTACCCCCTCTCGGAACCACAGACTTAGAAATCGCCAGCTCAGATACAGTGCATAAAATATATTTATATACTGTATATACCCTTATACACCATTTTAATAAAAAATATCACAAAATTCTTCTAAGTCCCTCGGGAAGAGTGAAAGAAGCGCACGTTCATTTTCAGAGCTCCTAGACCTTCCTATAAGAAGTTATCCAAAAAATAGCTTCGAAAAACGCTTAGGTTAAGTTTCAGAGTTGCTTCTAATGTACCAAAGCTGGACTGAGACATAATTTCACTCTCACAACATTATGGCTGGTTAGAGACAGTCCGAACCTCAAGTACCGGGTCCATGGTTCTGGCCGTATACTGGGGGGACGGGGACGACTCCCATTAACCCCTAACTATACCGGGGATACGCTTATCACAATGCCTTTCTGGTCTGTGCTGAAGCAGGGCATTCTGGCAGCCAAGTGGCTTGACCTTTATTAGTGAGCCTGGTTACCCCCTCTCGGAACCACAGACTTAGAAATCGCCAGCTCATACTGTATACAGTGCATAAAATATATTTATATATATACCCTTATACACCATTTTAATAAAAAATATCACAAAATTCTTCTAAGTCCCTCGGGAAGAGTGAAAGACGCGCACGTTCATTTTCAGAGCTCCTAGACCTTCCTACAGTATAAGAAGTTAGCCAAAAAGTAGCTTCGAAAAATGCTTAGGTTAAGTTTCAGAGTTGCTTCTAATGTACCAAAGCTGGACTTAGACATAATTTTACTCTCACAACATTATGGCTGGTTGGAGACAGTCCGAACCACAAGTACAGGGTCCATGGTTCTGGCCGTATACTGGGGGGACGGGGACGACTCCCATTAACCCCTGACTATACCGGGGATACGCTTATCACAATGCCTTTCTGGTCTGTGCTGAAGCAGGGCATTCTGGCAGCCAAGTGGCTTGACCTTTATTAGTGAGCCTGGTTACCCCCTCTCGGAACCACAGACTTAGAAATCGCCAGCTCATATACAGTGCATAAAATATATTTTTATATATACCCTTATACACCATTTTAATAAAAAATATCACAAAATTCTTCTAAGTCCCTCGGGAAGAGTGAAAGACGCGCACGATCATTTTCAGAGCTCCTAGACCTTCCTATAAGAAGTTAGCCAAAAAGTAGCTTCGAAAAACGCTTAGGTTAAGTTTCAGAGTTGCTTCTAATGTACCAAAGCTGGACTGAGACATAATTTCACTCTCACAACATTATGGCTGGTTGGAGACAGTCCGAACCACAAGTACCGGGTCCATGGTTCTGGCCGTATACTGGGGGGACGGGGACGACTCCCATTAACCCCTGACTATACCGGGGATACGCTTATCACAATGCCTTTCTGGTCTGTGCTGAAGCAGGGCATTCTAGCAGCCAAGTGGCTTGACCTTTATTAGTGAGCCTGGTTACCCCCTCTCGGAACCACAGACTTAGAAATCGCCAGCTCATATACAGTGCATAAAATATATTTATATATATACCCTAATACACCATTTTAATAAAAAATATCACCAAATTCTTCTAAGTCCCTCGGGAAGAGTGAAAGACGCGCACGATCATTTTCAGAGCTCCTAGACCTTCCTATAAGAAGTTAGCCAAAAAGTAGCTTCGAAAAACGCTTAGGTTAAGTTTCAGAGTTGCTTCTAATGTAACAAAGCTGGACTGAGACATAATTTCACTCTCACAACATTATGGCTGGTTGGAGACAGTCCGAACCACAAGTACAGGGTCCATGGTTCTGGCCGTATACTGGGGGGACGGGGACGACTCCCATTAACCCCTGACTATACCGGGGATACGCTTATCACAATGCCTTTCTGGTCTGTGCTGAAGAAGGGCATTCTGGCAGCCAAGTGGCTTGACCTTTATTAGTGAGCCTGGTTACCCCCTCTCGGAACCACAGACTTAGAAATCGCCAGCTCATATACAGTGCATAAAATATATTTATATATATACCCTTATACACCATTTTAATAAAAAATATCACAAAATTCTTCTAAGTCCCTCGGGAAGAGTGAAAGAAGCGCACGTTCATTTTCAGAGCTCCTAGACCTTCCTATAAGAAGTTATCCAAAAAATAGCTTCGAAAAACGCTTAGGTTAAGTTTCAGAGTTGCTTCTAATGTACCAAAGCTGGACTGAGACATAATTTCACTCTCACAACATTATGGCTGGTTAGAGACAGTCCGAACCTCAAGTACCGGGTCCATGGTTCTGGCCGTATACTGGGGGGACGGGGACGACTCCCATTAACCCCTAACTATACCGGGGATACGCTTATCACAATGCCTTTCTGGTCTGTGCTGAAGCAGGGCATTCTGGCAGCCAAGTGGCTTGACCTTTATTAGTGAGCCTGGTTACCCCCTCTCGGAACCACAGACTTAGAAATCGCCAGCTCATACTGTATACAGTGCATAAAATATATTTATATATATACCCTTATACACCATTTTAATAAAAAATATCACAAAATTCTTCTAAGTCCCTCGGGAAGAGTGAAAGACGCGCACGTTCATTTTCAGAGCTCCTAGACCTTCCTACAGTATAAGAAGTTAGCCAAAAAGTAGCTTCGAAAAATGCTTAGGTTAAGTTTCAGAGTTGCTTCTAATGTACCAAAGCTGGACTTAGACATAATTTTACTCTCACAACATTATGGCTGGTTGGAGACAGTCCGAACCACAAGTACAGGGTCCATGGTTCTGGCCGTATACTGGGGGGACGGGGACGACTCCCATTAACCCCTGACTATACCGGGGATACGCTTATCACAATGCCTTTCTGGTCTGTGCTGAAGCAGGGCATTCTGGCAGCCAAGTGGCTTGACCTTTATTAGTGAGCCTGGTTACCCCCTCTCGGAACCACAGACTTAGAAATCGCCAGCTCATATACAGTGCATAAAATATATTTTTATATATACCCTTATACACCATTTTAATAAAAAATATCACAAAATTCTTCTAAGTCCCTCGGGAAGAGTGAAAGACGCGCACGATCATTTTCAGAGCTCCTAGACCTTCCTATAAGAAGTTAGCCAAAAAGTAGCTTCGAAAAACGCTTAGGTTAAGTTTCAGAGTTGCTTCTAATGTACCAAAGCTGGACTGAGACATAATTTCACTCTCACAACATTATGGCTGGTTGGAGACAGTCCGAACCACAAGTACCGGGTCCATGGTTCTGGCCGTATACTGGGGGGACGGGGACGACTCCCATTAACCCCTGACTATACCGGGGATACGCTTATCACAATGCCTTTCTGGTCTGTGCTGAAGCAGGGCATTCTAGCAGCCAAGTGGCTTGACCTTTATTAGTGAGCCTGGTTACCCCCTCTCGGAACCACAGACTTAGAAATCGCCAGCTCATATACAGTGCATAAAATATATTTATATATATACCCTAATACACCATTTTAATAAAAAATATCACCAAATTCTTCTAAGTCCCTCGGGAAGAGTGAAAGACGCGCACGATCATTTTCAGAGCTCCTAGACCTTCCTATAAGAAGTTAGCCAAAAAGTAGCTTCGAAAAACGCTTAGGTTAAGTTTCAGAGTTGCTTCTAATGTAACAAAGCTGGACTGAGACATAATTTCACTCTCACAACATTATGGCTGGTTGGAGACAGTCCGAACCACAAGTACAGGGTCCATGGTTCTGGCCGTATACTGGGGGGACGGGGACGACTCCCATTAACCCCTGACTATACCGGGGATACGCTTATCACAATGCCTTTCTGGTCTGTGCTGAAGAAGGGCATTCTGGCAGCCAAGTGGCTTGACCTTTATTAGTGAGCCTGGTTACCCCCTCTCGGAACCACAGACTTAGAAATCGCCAGCTCAAACTGTATACAGTGCATAAAATATATTTATATATATACCCTTATACACCATTTTAATAAAAAAATATCACACAATTCTTCTAAGTCCCTCGGGAAGAGTGAAAGACGCGCACGTTCATTTTCAGAGCTCCTAGACCTTCCTATAAGAAGTTAGCCAAAAAGTAGCTTCGAAAAACGCTTAGGTTAAGTTTCAGAGTTGCTTCTAATGTACCAAAGCTGGACTTAGACATAATTTCACTCTCACAACATTATGGCTGGTTGGAGACAGTCCGAACCACAAGTACCGGGTCCATGGTTCTGGGCGTATACTGGGGGGACGGGGACGACTCCCATTAACCCCTGACTATACCGGGGATACGCTTATCACAATGACTTTCTGGTCTGTGCTGAAGCAGGGCATTCTGGCAACCAAGTGGCTTGAACTTTATTAGTGAGCCTGGTTACCCCCTCTCGGAACCACAGACTTAGAAATCGCCAGCTCATATACAGTGCATAAAATATATTTATATATATACCCTTATACACCATTTTAATAAAAAATATCACAAAATTCTTCTTAGTCCCTCGGGAAGAGTGAAAGACGCGCACGTTCATTTTCAGAGCTCCTAGACCTTCCTATAAGAAGTTAGCCAAAAAGTAGCTTCGAAAAACGCTTAGGTTACGTTTCAGAGTTGCTTCTAATGTACCAAAGCTGGACTGAGACATAATTTCACTCTCACAACATTATGGCTGGTTGGAGACAGTCTGAACCACTAGTACCGGGTCCATGGTTCTGGCCGTATACTGGGGGGACGGGGACGACTCCCATTAACCCCTGACTATACCGGGGATACGCTTATCACAATGCCTTTCTGGTCTGTGCTGAAGCAGGGCATTCTGGCAGCCAAGTGGCTTGACCTTTATTAGTGAGCCTGGTTACCCCCTCTCGGAACCACAGACTTAGAAATCGCCAGCTCAAACTGTATACAGTGCATAAAATATATTTATATATATACCCTTATACACCATTTTAATAAAAAAATATCACACAATTCTTCTAAGTCCCTCGGGAATAGTGAAAGACGCGCACGTTCATTTTCAGAGCTCCTAGACCTTCCTATAAGAAGTTAGCCAAAAAGTAGCTTCGAAAAACGCTTAGGTTAAGTTTCAGAGTTGCTTCTAATGTACCAAAGCTGGACTGAGACATAATTTCACTCTCACAACATTATGGCTGGTTAGAGACAGTCCGAACCTCAAGTACCGGGTCCATGGTTCTGGCCGTATACTGGGGGGACGGGGACGACTCCCATTAACCCCTGACTATACCGGGGATACGCTTATCACAATGCCTTTCTGGTCTGTGCTGAAGCAGGGCATTCTGGCAGCCAAGTGGCTTGACCTTTATTAGTGAGCCTGGTTACCCCCTCTCGGAACCACAGACTTAGAAATCGCAAGCTCATACTGTATACAGTGCATAAAATATATTTATATATATACCCTTATACACCATTTTAATAAAAAATATCACAAAATTCTTCTAAGTCCCTCGGGAAGAGTGAAAGACGCGCACGTTCATTTTCAGAGCTCCTAGACCTTCCTACAGTATAAGAAGTTAGCCAAAAAGTAGCTTCGAAAAATGCTTAGGTTAAGTTTCAGAGTTGCTTCTAATGTACCAAAGCTGGACTTAGACATAATTTTACTCTCACAACATTATGGCTGGTTGGAGACAGTCCGAACCACAAGTACAGGGTCCATGGTTCTGGCCGTATACTGGGGGGACGGGGACGACTCCCATTAACCCCTGACTATACCGGGGATACGCTTATCACAATGCCTTTCTGGTCTGTGCTGAAGCAGGGCATTCTGGCAGCCAAGTGGCTTGACCTTTATTAGTGAGCCTGGTTACCCCCTCTCGGAACCACAGACTTAGAAATCGCCAGCTCATATACAGTGCATAAAATATATTTTTATATATACCCTTATACACCATTTTAATAAAAAATATCACAAAATTCTTCTAAGTCCCTCGGGAAGAGTGAAAGACGCGCACGATCATTTTCAGAGCTCCTAGACCTTCCTATAAGAAGTTAGCCAAAAAGTAGCTTCGAAAAACGCTTAGGTTAAGTTTCAGAGTTGCTTCTAATGTACCAAAGCTGGACTGAGACATAATTTCACTCTCACAACATTATGGCTGGTTGGAGACAGTCCGAACCACAAGTACAGGGTCCATTGTTCTTTCCGTATACTGGGGGGACGGGGACGACTCCCATTAACCCCTGACTATACCGGGGATACGCTTATCACAATGCCTTTCTGGTCTGTGCTGAAGAAGGGCATTCTGGCAGCCAAGTGGCTTGACCTTTATTAGTGAGCCTGGTTACCCCCTCTCGGAACCACAGACTTAGAAATCGCCAGCTCAAACTGTATACAGTGCATAAAATATATTTATATATATACCCTTATACACCATTTTAATAAAAAAATATCACACAATTCTTCTTAGTCCCTCGGGAAGAGTGAAAGACGCGCACGTTCATTTTCAGAGCTCCTAGACCTTCCTATAAGAAGTTAGCCAAAAAGTAGCTTCGAAAAACGCTTAGGTTAAGTTTCAGAGTTGCTTCTAATGTACCAAAGCTGGACTGAGACATAATTTCACTCTCACAACATTATGGCTGGTTGGAGACAGTCCGAACCACAAGTACAGGGTCCATGGTTCTGGCCGTATACTGGGGGGACGGGGACGACTCCCATTAACCCCTGACTATACCGGGGATACGCTTATCACAATGCCTTTCTGGTCTGTGCTGAAGCAGGGCATTCTGGCAGCCAAGTGGCTTGACCTTTATTAGTGAGCCTGGTTACCCCCTCTCGGAACCACAGACTTAGAAATCGCCAGCTCATATACAGTGCATAAAATATATTTATATATATACCCTTATACACCATTTTAATAAAAAATATCACAACATTCTTCTAAGTCCCTCGGGAAGAGTGAAAGACGCGCACGATCATTTTCAGAGCTCCTAGACCTTCCTATAAGAAGTTAGCCAAAAAGTAGCTTCGAAAAACGCTTAGGTTAAGTTTCAGAGTTGCTTCTAATGTACCAAAGCTGGACTGAGACATAATTTCACTCTCACAACATTATGGCTGGTTGGAGACAGTCCGAACCACAAGTACCGGGTCCATGGTTCTGGCCGTATACTGGGGGGACGGGGACGACTCCCATTAACCCCTGACTATACCGGGGATACGCTTATCACAATGCCTTTCTGGTCTGTGCTGAAGCAGGGCATTCTGGCAGCCAAGTGGCTTGACCTTTATTAGTGAGCCTGGTTACCCCCTCTCGGAACCACAGACTTAGAAATCGCCAGCTCAAACTGTATACAGTGCATAAAATATATTTATATATATACCCTTATACACCATTTTAATAAAAAAATATCACACAATTCTTCTAAGTCCCTCGGGAAGAGTGAAAGACGCGCACGTTCATTTTCAGAGCTCCTAGACCTTCCTATAAGAAGTTAGCCAAAAAGTAGCTTCGAAAAACGCTTAGGTTAAGTTTCAGAGTTGCTTCTAATGTACCAAAGCTGGACTTAGACATAATTTCACTCTCACACCATTATGGCTGGTTGGAGACAGTCCGAACCACAAGTACCGGGTCCATGGTTCTGGGCGTATACTGGGGGGACGGGGACGACTCCCATTAACCCCTGACTATACCGGGGATACGCTTATCACAATGACTTTCTGGTCTGTGCTGAAGCAGGGCATTCTGGCAACCAAGTGGCTTGAACTTTATTAGTGAGCCTGGTTACCCCCTCTCGGAACCACAGACTTAGAAATCGCCAGCTCATATACAGTGCATAAAATATATTTATATATATACCCTTATACACCATTTTAATAAAAAATATCACAAAATTCTTCTTAGTCCCTCGGGAAGAGTGAAAGACGCGCACGTTCATTTTTAGAGCTCCTAGACCTTCCTATAAGAAGTTAGCCAAAAAGTAGCTTCGAAAAACGCTTAGGTTAAGTTTCAGAGTTTCTTCTAATGTACCAAAGCTGGACTTAGACATAATTTCACTCTCACAACATTATGGCTGGTTGGAGACAGTCCGAACCACAAGTACCGGGTCCATGGTTCTGGGCGTATACTGGGGGGACGGGGACGACTCCCATTAACCCCTGACTATACCGGGGATACGCTTATCACAATGCCTTTCTGGTCTGTGCTGAAGCAGGGCATTCTGGCAGCCAAGTGGCTTGACCTTTATTAGTGAGCCTGGTTACCCCCTCTCGGAACCACAGACTTAGAAATCGCCAGCTCAGATACAGTGCATAAAATATATTTATACTGTATATATACCCTTATACACCATTTTAATAAAAAATATCACAAAATTCTTCTAAGTCCCTCGGGAAGAGTGAAAGAAGCGCACGTTCATTTTCAGAGCTCCTAGACCTTCCTATAAGAAGTTAGCCAAAAAGTAGCTTCGAAAAACGCTTAGGTTAAGTTTCAGAGTTGCTTCTAATGTACCAAAGCTGGACTGAGACATAATTTCACTCTCACAACATTATGGCTGGTTAGAGACAGTCCGAACCTCAAGTACCGGGTCCATGGTTCTGGGCGTATACTGGGGGGATGGGGACGACTCCCATTAACCCCTGACTATACCGGGGATACGCTTATCACAATGCCTTTCTGGTCTGTGCTGAAGCAGGGCATTCTGGCAGCCAAGTGGCTTGACCTTTATTAGTGAGCCTGGTTACCCCCTCTCGGAACCACAGACTTAGAAATCGCCAGCTCATATACAGTGCATAAAATATATTTATATATATACCCTTATACACCATTTTAATAAAAAATATCACAAAATTCTTCTTATTCCCTCGGGAAGAGTGAAAGACGCGCACGTTCATTTTTAGAGCTCCTAGACCTTCCTATAAGAAGTTAGCCAAAAAGTAGCTTCGAAAAACGCTTAGGTTAAGTTTCAGAGTTGCTTCTAATGTACCAAAGCTGGACTTAGACATAATTTCCCTCTCACAACATTATGGCTGGTTGGAGACAGTCCGAACCACAAGTAACGGGTCCATGGTTCTGGCCGTATACTGGGGGGACGGGGACGACTCCCATTAACCCCTGACTATACCTGTGATACGCTTATCACAATGCCTTTCTGGTCTGTGCTGAAGCAGGGCATTCTGGCAGCCAAGTGGCTTGACCTTTATTAGTGAGCCTGGTTACCCCCTCTCGGAACCACAGACTTAGAAATCGCCAGCTCATATACAGTGCATAAAATATATTTATATATATACCCTTATACACCATTTTAATAAAAAAATATCACACAATTCTTCTAAGTCCCTCGGGTAGAGTGAAAGACGCGCACGTACATTTTCAGAGCTCCTAGACCTTCCTATAAGAAGTTAGCCAAAAAGTAGCTTCGAAAAATGCTTAGGTTAAGTTTCAGAGTTGCTTCTAATGTACCAAAGATGGACTTAGACATAATTTCACTCTCACAACATTATGGCTGGTTGGAGAGAGTCCGAACCACAAGTACCGGGTCCATGGTTCTGGGCGTATACTGGGGGGACGGGGACGACTCCCATTAACCCCTGACTATACCGGGGATACGCTCATCACAATGCCTTTCTGGTCTGTGCTGAAGCAGGGCATTCTGGCAGCCAAGTGGCTTGACCTTTATTAGTGAGCCTGGTTACCCCCTCTCGGATCCACAGACTTAGAAATCGCCAGCTCAGATACAGTGCATAAAATATATTTATATATATACCCTTATACACCATTTTAATAAAAAATATCACAAAATTCTTCTAAGTCCCTCGGGAAGAGTGAAAGACGCGCACGTTCATTTTCAGAGCTCCTAGACCTTCCTATAAGAAGTTAGCCAAAAAGTAGCTTCGAAAAACGCTTAGGTTAAGTTTCAGAGTTGCTTCTAATGTACCAAAGATGGACTTAGACATAATTTCACTCTCACAACATTATGGCTGGTTGGAGAGAGTCCGAACCACAAGTACCGGGTCCATGGTTCTGGGCGTATACTGGGGGGACGGGGATGACTCCCATTAACCCCTGACTATACCGGGGATACGCTTATCACAATGCCTTTCTGGTCTGCGCTGAAGCAGGGCATTCTGGCAGCCAAGTGGCTTGACCTTTATTAGTGAGCCTGGTTACCCCCTCTCGGAACCACAGACTTAGAAATCGCAAGCTCATATACAGTGCATAAAATATATTTATATATATACCCTTATACACCATTTTAATAAAAAAATATCACACAATTCTTCTACAGTAAGTCCCTCGGGAAGAGTGAAAGACGCGCACGTTCATTTTCAGAGCTCCTAGACCTTCCTATAAGAAGTTAGCCAAAAAGTAGCTTCGAAAAACGCTTAGGTTAAGTTTCAGAGTTGCTTCTAATGTACCAAAGCTGGACTGAGACATAATTTCACTCTCACAACATTATGGCTGGTTGGAGACAGTCCGAACCTCAAGTACCGGGTCCATGGTTCTGGGCGTATACTGGGGGGATGGGGACGACTCCCATTAACCCCTGACTATACCGGGGATACGCTTATCACAATGCCTTTCTGGTCTGTGCTGAAGCAGGGCATTCTGGCAGCCAAGTGGCTTGACCTTTATTAGTGAGCCTGGTTACCCCCTCTCGGAACCACAGACTTAGAAATCGCCAGCTCAGATACAGTGCATAAAATATATTTATATATATATACCCTTATACACCATTTTAATAAAAAATATCACAAAATTCTTCTAAGTCCCTCTGGAAGAGTGAAAGACGCGCACGTACATTTTCAGAGCTCCTAGACCTTCCTATAAGAAGTTAGCCAAAAAGTAGCTTCGAAAAATGCTTAGGTTAAGTTTCAGAGTTGCTTCTAATGTACCAAAGATGGACTTAGACATAATTTCACTCTCACAACATTATGGCTGGTTGGAGAGAGTCCGAACCACAAGTACCGGGTCCATGGTTCTGGGCGTATACTGGGGGGACGGGGACGACTCCCATTAACCCCTGACTATACCGGGGATACGCTTATCACAATGCCTTTCTGGTCTGTGCTGAAGCAGGGCATTCTGGCAGCCAAGTGGCTTGACCTTTATTAGTGAGCCTGGTTACCCCCTCTCGGATCCACAGACTTAGAAATCGCCAGCTCAGATACAGTGCATAAAATATATTTATATATATACCCTTATACACCATTTTAATAAAAAATATCACAAAATTCTTCTAAGTCCCTCGGGAAGAGTGAAAGACGCGCACGTTCATTTTCAGAGCTCCTAGACCTTCCTATAAGAAGTTAGCCAAAAAGTAGCTTCGAAAAACGCTTAGGTTAAGTTTCAGAGTTGCTTCTAATGTACCAAAGATGGACTTAGACATAATTTCACTCTCACAACATTATGGCTGGTTGGAGACAGTCCGAACCACAAGTACCGGGTCCATGGTTCTGGGCGTATACTGGGGGGACGGGGATGACTCCCATTAACCCCTGACTATACCGGGGATACGCTTATCACAATGCCTTTCTGGTCTGCGCTGAAGCAGGGCATTCTGGCAGCCAAGTGGCTTGACCTTTATTAGTGAGCCTGGTTACCCCCTCTCGGAACCACAGACTTAGAAATCGCAAGCTCATATACAGTGCATAAAATATATTTATATATATACCCTTATACACCATTTTAATAAAAAAATATCACACAATTCTTCTACAGTAAGTCCCTCGGGAAGAGTGAAAGACGCGCACGTTCATTTTCAGAGCTCCTAGACCTTCCTATAAGAAGTTAGCCAAAAAGTAGCTTCGAAAAACGCTTAGGTTAAGTTTCAGAGTTGCTTCTAATGTACCAAAGCTGGACTGAGACATAATTTCACTCTCACAACATTATGGCTGGTTGGAGACAGTCCGAACCTCAAGTACCGGGTCCATGGTTCTGGCCGTATACTGGGGGGACGGGGACGACTCCCATTAACCCCTGACTATACCGGGGATACGCTTATCACAATGCCTTTCTGGTCTGTGCTGAAGCAGGGCATTCTGGCAGCCAAGTGGCTTGACCTTTATTAGTGAGCCTGGTTACCCCCTCTCGGAACCACAGACTTAGAAATCGCCAGCTCATATACAGTGCATAAAATATATTTATATATATACCCTTATACACCATTTTAATAAAAAATATCACAACATTCTTCTAAGTCCCTCGGGAAGAGTGAAAGACGCGCACGATCATTTTCAGAGCTCCTAGACCTTCCTATAAGAAGTTAGCCAAAAAGTAGCTTCGAAAAACGCTTAGGTTAAATTTCAGAGTTGCTTCTAATGTACCAAAGCTGGACTGAGACATAATTTCACTCTCACAACATTATGGCTGGTTGGAGACAGTCCAAACCACAAGTACAGGGTCCATGGTTCTGGCCGTATACTGGGGGGACGGGGACGACTCCCATTAACCCCTGACTATACCGGGGATACGCTTATCACAATGCCTTTCTGGTCTGTGCTGAAGCAGGGCATTCTGGCAGCCAAGTGGCTTGACCTTTATTAGTGAGCCTGGTTACCCCCTCTCGGAACCACAGACTTAGAAATCGCCAGCTCATATACAGTGCATAAAATATATTTATATATATACCCTTATACACCATTTTAATAATAAATATCACAAAATTCTTCTTAGTCCCTCGGGAAGAGTGAAAGACGCGCACGTTCATTTTCAGAGCTCCTAGAACTTCCTATAAGAAGTTAGCCAAAAAGTAGCTTCGAAAAACGCTTAGTTTAAGTTTCAGAGTTGCTTCTAATGTACCAAAGCTGGACTTAGACATAATTTCACTCTCACAACATTATGGCTGGTTGGAGACAGTCCGAACCACAAGTACCGGGTCCATGGTTCTGGGCGTATACTGGGGGGACGGGGACGATTCCCATTAACCCCTGACTATACCGGGGATACGCTTATCACAATGCCTTTCTGGTCTGTGCTGAAGCAGGGCATTCTGGCAGCCAAGTGGCTTGACCTTTATTAGTGAGCCTGGTTACCCCCTCTCGGAACCACAGACTTAGAAATCGCCAGCTCATATACAGTGCATAAAATATATTTATCTATATACCCTTATACACTATTTTAATAAAAAATATCACAAAATTCTTCTAAGTCCCTCGGGAAGAGTGAAAGACGCGCACGTTCATTTTCAGAGCTCCTAGACCTTCCTATAAGAAGTTAGCCAAAAAGTAGGTTCGAAAAACGCTTAGGTTAAGTTTCAGAGTTGCTTCTAATGTACCAAAGCTGGACTTAGACATAATTTCACTCTCACAACATTATGGCTGGTTGGAGACAGTCCGAACCACAAGTACCGGGTCCATGGTTCTGGGCGTATACTGGGGGGACGGGGACGACTCCCATTAACCCCTGACTATACCGGGGATACGCTTATCACAATGCCTTTCTGGTCTGTGCTGAAGCAGGGCATTCTGGCAGCCAAGTGGCTTGACCTTTATTAGTGAGCCTGGTTACCCCCTCTCGGAACCACAGACTTAGAAATCGCCAGCTCATATACAGTGCATAAAATAAATTTATATATATACCCTTATACTGTACACCATTTTAATAAAAAATATCACAAAATTCTTCTAAGTCCCTCGGGAAGAGTGAAAGACGCGCACGTTCATTTTCAGAGCTCCTAGACCTTCCTATAAGAAGTTAGCCAAAAAGTAGCTTCGAAAAACGCTTAGGTTAAGTTTCAGAGTTGCTTCTAATGTACCAAAGCTGGACTTAGACATAATTTCACTCTCACAACATTATGGCTGGTTGGAGAGAGTCCGAACCACAAGTACCGGGTCCATGGTTCTGGGCGTATACTGGGGGGACGGGGACGACTCCCATTAACCCCTGACTATACCGGGGATACGCTTATCACAATGCCTTTCTGGTCTGTGCTGAAGCAGGGCATTCTGGCAGCCAAGTGGCTTGACCTTTATTAGTGAGCCTGGTTACCCCCTCTCGGAACCACAGACTTAGAAATCGCCAGCTCATATACAGTGCATAAAATATATTTATCTATATACCCTTATACACTATTTTAATAAAAAATATCACAAAATTATTCTAAGTCCCTCGGGAAGAGTGAAAGACGCGCACGTTCATTTTCAGAGCTCCTAGACCTTCCTATAAGAAGTTAGCCAAAAAGTAGCTTCGAAAAACGCTTAGGTTAAGTTTCAGAGTTGCTTCTAATGTACCAAAGCTGGACTTAGACATAATTTCACTCTCACAACATTATGGCTGGTTGGAGACAGTCCGAACCACAAGTACCGGGTCCATGGTTCTGGGCGTGTACTGGGGGGACGGGGACGACTCCCATTAACCCCTGACTATACCGGGGATACGCTTATCACAATGCCTTTCTGGTCTGTGCTGAAGCAGGGCATTCTGGCAGCCAAGTGGCTTGACCTTTATTAGTGAGCCTGGTTACCCCCTCTCGGAACCACAGACTTAGAAATCGCCAGCTCATATACAGTGCATAAAATAAATTTATATATATACCCTTATACTGTACACCATTTTAATAAAAAATATCACAAAATTCTTCTAAGTCCCTCGGGAAGAGTGAAAGACGCGCACGTTCATTTTCAGAGCTCCTAGACCTTCCTATAAGAAGTTAGCCAAAAAGTAGCTTCGAAAAACGCTTAGGTTAAGTTTCAGAGTTGCTTCCAATGTACCAAAGCTGGACTTAGACATAATTTCACTCTCACAACATTATGGCTGGTTGGAGACAGTCCGAACCACAAGTACCGGGTCCATGGTTCTGGGCGTATACTGGGGGGACGGGGACGACTCCCATTAACCCCTGACTATACCGGGGATACGCTTATCACAATGCCTTTCTGGTCTGTGCTGAAGCAGGGCATTCTGGTAGCCAAGTGGCTTGACCTTTATTAGTGAGCCTGGTTACCCCCTCTCGGAACCACAGACTTAGAAATCGCCAGCTCATATACAGTGCATAAAATATATTTATATATATACCCTTATACACCATTTTAATAAAAAATATCACAAAATTATTCTAAGTCCCTCGGGAAGAGTGAAAGACGCGCACGTTCATTTTCAGAGCTCCTAGACCTTCCTATAAGAAGTTAGCCAAAAAGTAGGTTCGAAAAACGCTTAGGTTAAGTTTCAGAGTTGCTTCTAATGTACCAAAGCTGGACTTAGACATAATTTCACTCTCACAACATTATGGCTGGTTGGAGACCGTCGAAACCACAAGTACCGGGTCCATGGTTCTGGGCGTATACTGGGGGGACGGGGAAGACTGCCATTAACCCCTGACTATACCGGGGATACGCTTATCACAATGCCTTTCTGGTCTGTGCTGAAGCAGGGCATTCTGGCAGCCAAGTGGCTTGACCTTTATTAGTGAGCCTGGTTACCCCCTCTCGGAACCACAGACTTAGAAATCGCCAGCTCATATACAGTGCATAAAATATATTTATCTATATACCCTTATACACTATTTTAATAAAAAATATCACAAAATTCTTCTAAGTCCCTCGGGAAGAGTGAAAGACGCGCACGTTCATTTTCAGAGCTCCTAGACCTTCCTATAAGAAGTTAGCCAAAAAGTAGCTTCGAAAAACGCTTAGGTTAAGTTTCAGAGTTGCTTCTAATGTACCAAAGCTGGACTTAGACATAATTTCACTCTCACAACATTATGGCTGGTTGGAGAGAGTCCGAACCACAAGTACCGGGTCCATGGTTCTGGGCGTATACTGGAGGGACGGGGACGACTCCCATTAACCCCTGACTATACCGGGGATACGCTTATCACAATGCCTTTCTGGTCTGTGCTGAAGCAGGGCATTCTGGCAGCCAAGTGGCTTGACCTTTATTAGTGAGCCTGGTTACCCCCTCTCGGAACCACAGACTTAGAAATCGCCAGCTCATATACAGTGCATAAAATATATTTATCTATATACCCTTATACATTATTTTAATAAAAAATATCACAAAATTATTCTAAGTCCCTCGGGAAGAGTGAAAGACGCGCACGTTCATTTTCAGAGCTCCTAGACCTTCCTATAAGAAGTTAGCCAAAAAGTAGCTTCGAAAAACGCTTAGGTTAAGTTTCAGAGTTGCTTCTAATGTACCAAAGCTGGACTTAGACATAATTTCACTCTCACAACATTATGGCTGGTTGGAGACAGTCCGAACCACAAGTACCGGGTCCATGGTTCTGGGCGTATACTGGGGGGACGGGGACGACTCCCATTAACCCCTGACTATACCGGGGATACGCTTATCACAATGCCTTTCTGGTCTGTGCTGAAGCAGGGCATTCTGGCAGCCAAGTGGCTTGACCTTTATTAGTGAGCCTGGTTACCCCCTCTCGGAACCACAGACTTAGAAATCGCCAGCTCATATACAGTGCATACAATAAATTTATATATATACCCTTATACTGTACACCATTTTAATAAAAAATATCACAAAATTCTTCTAAGTCCCTCGGGAAGAGTGAAAGACGCGCACGTTAATTTTCAGAGCTCCTAGACCTTCCTATAAGAAGTTAGCCAAAAAGTAGCTTCGAAAAACGCTTAGGTTAAGTTTCAGAGTTGCTTCTAATGTACCAAAGCTGGACTTAGACATAATTTCACTCTCACAACATTATGGCTGGTTGGAGAGAGTCCGAACCACAAGTACCGGGTCCATGGTTCTGGGCGTATACTGGGGGGACGGGGACGACTCCCATTAACCCCTGACTATACCGGGGATACGCTTATCACAATGCCTTTCTGGTCTGTGCTGAAGCAGGGCATTCTGGCAGCCAAGTGGCTTGACCTTTATTAGTGAGCCTGGTTACCCCCTCTCGGAACCACAGACTTAGAAATCGCCAGCTCATATACAGTGCATAAAATATATTTATCTATATACCCTTATACATTATTTTAATAAAAAATATCACAAAATTATTCTAAGTCCCTCGGGAAGAGTGAAAGACGCGCACGTTCATTTTCAGAGCTCCTAGACCTTCCTATAAGAAGTTAGCCAAAAAGTAGCTTCGAAAAACGCTTAGGTTAAGTTTCAGAGTTGCTTCTAATGTACCAAAGCTGGACTTAGACATAATTTCACTCTCACAACATTATGGCTGGTTGGAGACAGTCCGAACCACAAGTACCGGGTCCATGGTTCTGGGCGTATACTGGGGGGACGGGGACGACTGCCATTAACCCCTGACTATACCGGGGATACGCTTATCACAATGCCTTTCTGGTCTGTGCTGAAGCAGGGCATTCTGGCAGCCAAGTGGCTTGACCTTTATTAGTGAGCCTGGTTACCCCCTCTCGGAACCACAGACTTAGAAATCGCCAGCTCATATACAGTGCATAAAATATATTTATCTATATACCCTTATACACTATTTTAATAAAAAATATCACAAAATTCTTCTAAGTCCCTCGGGAAGAGTGAAAGACGCCCACGTTCATTTTCAGAGCTCCTAGACCTTCCTATAAGAAGTTAGCCAAAAAGTAGCTTCGAAAAACGCTTAGGTTAAGTTTCAGAGTTGCTTCTAATGTACCAAAGCTGGACTTAGACATAATTTCACTCTCACAACATTATGGCTGGTTGGAGAGAGTCCGAACCACAAGTACCGGGTCCATGGTTCTGGGCGTATACTGGGGGGACGGGGACGACTCCCATTAACCCCTGACTATACCGGGGATACGCTTATCACAATGCCTTTCTGGTCTGTGCTGAAGCAGGGCATTCTGGCAGCCAAGTGGCTTGACCTTTATTAGTGAGCCTGGTTACCCCCTCTCGGAACCACAGACTTAGAAATCGCCAGCTCATATACAGTGCATAAAATATATTTATCTATATACCCTTATACATTATTTTAATAAAAAATATCACAAAATTCTTCTAAGTCCCTCGGGAAGAGTGAAAGACGCGCACGTTCATTTTCAGAGCTCCTAGACCTTCCTATAAGAAGTTAGCCAAAAAGTAGCTTCGAAAAACGCTTAGGTTAAGTTTCAGAGTTGCTTCTAATGTACCAAAGCTGGACTTAGACATAATTTCACTCTCACAACATTATGGCTGGTTGGAGACAGTCCGAACCACAAGTACCGGGTCCATGGTTCTGGGCGTGTACTGGGGGGACGGGGACGACTCCCATTAACCCCTGACTATACCGGGGATACGCTTATCACAATGCCTTTCTGGTCTGTGCTGAAGCAGGGCATTCTGGCAGCCAAGTGGCTTGACCTTTATTAGTGAGCCTGGTTACCCCCTCTCGGAACCACAGACTTAGAAATCGCCAGCTCATATACAGTGCATACAATAAATTTATATATATACCCTTATACTGTACACCATTTTAATAAAAAATATCACAAAATTCTTCTAAGTCCCTCGGGAAGAGTGAAAGACGCGCACGTTCATTTTCAGAGATCCTAGACCTTCCTATAAGAAGTTAGCCAAAAAGTAGCTTCGAAAAACGCTTAGGTTAAGTTTCAGAGTTGCTTCTAATGTACCAAAGCTGGACTTAGACATAATTTCACTCTCACAACATTATGGCTGGTTGGAGAGAGTCCGAACCACAAGTACCGGGTCCATGGTTCTGGGCGTATACTGGGGGGACGGGGACGACTCCCATTAACCCCTGACTATACCGGGGATACGCTTATCACAATGCCTTTCTGGTCTGTGCTGAAGCAGGGCATTCTGGCAGCCAAGTGGCTTGACCTTTATTAGTGAGCCTGGTTACCCCCTCTCGGAACCACAGACTTAGAAATCGCCAGCTCATATACAGTGCATAAAATATATTTATCTATATACCCTTATACACTATTTTAATAAAAAATATCACAAAATTATTCTAAGTCCCTCGGGAAGAGTGAAAGACGCGCACGTTCATTTTCAGAGCTCCTAGACCTTCCTATAAGAAGTTAGCCAAAAAGTAGCTTCGAAAAACGCTTAGGTTAAGTTTCAGAGTTGCTTCTAATGTACCAAAGCTGGACTTAGACATAATTTCACTCTCACAACATTATGGCTGGTTGGAGAGAGTCCGAACCACAAGTACCGGGTCCATGGTTCTGGGCGTATACTGGGGGGACGGGGACGACTCCCATTAACCCCTGACTATACCGGGGATACGCTTATCACAATGCCTTTCTGCGTATCCCCGGTATAGTCAGGGGTTAATGGGAGTCGTCCCCGTCCCCCCAGTACACGCCCAGAACCATGGACCCGGTACTTGTGGTTCGGACTGTCTCCAACCAGCCATAATGTTGTGAGAGTGAAATTATGTCTAAGTCCAGCTTTGGTACATTAGAAGCAACTCTGAAACTTAACCTAAGCGTTTTTCGAAGCTACTTTTTGGCTAACTTCTTATAGGAAGGTCTAGGAGCTCTGAAAATGAACGTGCGCGTCTTTCACTCTTCCCGAGGGACTTAGAATAATTTTGTGATATTTTTTATTAAAATAATGTATAAGGGTATATAGATAAATATATTTTATGCACTGTATATGAGCTGGCGATTTCTAAGTCTGTGGTTCCGAGAGGGGGTAACCAGGCTGAAGCAGGGCATTCTGGCAGCCAAGTGGCTTGACCTTTATTAGTGAGCCTGGTTACCCCCTCTCGGAACCACAGACTTAGAAATCGCCAGCTCATATACAGTGCATAAAATATATTTATCTATATACCCTTATACATTATTTTAATAAAAAATATCACAAAATTCTTCTAAGTCCCTCGGGAAGAGTGAAAGACGCGCACGTTCATTTTCAGAGCTCCTAGACCTTCCTATAAGAAGTTAGCCAAAAAGTAGCTTCGAAAAACGCTTAGGTTAAGTTTCAGAGTTGCTTCTAATGTACCAAAGCTGGACTTAGACATAATTTCACTCTCACAACATTATGGCTGGTTGGAGACAGTCCGAACCACAAGTACCGGGTCCATGGTTCTGGGCGTGTACTGGGGGGACGGGGACGACTCCCATTAACCCCTGACTATACCGGGGATACGCTTATCACAATGCCTTTCTGGTCTGTGCTGAAGCAGGGCATTCTGGCAGCCAAGTGGCTTGACCTTTATTAGTGAGCCTGGTTACCCCCTCTCGGAACCACAGACTTAGAAATCGCCAGCTCATATACAGTGCATACAATAAATTTATATATATACCCTTATACTGTACACCATTTTAATAAAAAATATCACAAAATTCTTCTAAGTCCCTCGGGAAGAGTGAAAGACGCGCACGTTCATTTTCAGAGATCCTAGACCTTCCTATAAGAAGTTAGCCAAAAAGTAGCTTCGAAAAACGCTTAGGTTAAGTTTCAGAGTTGCTTCTAATGTACCAAAGCTGGACTTAGACATAATTTCACTCTCACAACATTATGGCTGGTTGGAGAGAGTCCGAACCACAAGTACCGGGTCCATGGTTCTGGGCGTATACTGGGGGGACGGGGACGACTCCCATTAACCCCTGACTATACCGGGGATACGCTTATCACAATGCCTTTCTGGTCTGTGCTGAAGCAGGGCATTCTGGCAGCCAAGTGGCTTGACCTTTATTAGTGAGCCTGGTTACCCCCTCTCGGAACCACAGACTTAGAAATCGCCAGCTCATATACAGTGCATAAAATATATTTATCTATATACCCTTATACATTATTTTAATAAAAAATATCACAAAATTATTCTAAGTCCCTCGGGAAGAGTGAAAGACGCGCACGTTCATTTTCAGAGCTCCTAGACCTTCCTATAAGAAGTTAGCCAAAAAGTAGCTTCGAAAAACGCTTAGGTTAAGTTTCAGAGTTGCTTCTAATGTACCAAAGCTGGACTTAGACATAATTTCACTCTCACAACATTATGGCTGGTTGGAGACAGTCCGAACCACAAGTACCGGGTCCATGGTTCTGGGCGTGTACTGGGGGGACGGGGACGACTCCCATTAACCCCTGACTATACCGGGGATACGCTTATCACAATGCCTTTCTGGTCTGTGCTGAAGCAGGGCATTCTGGCAGCCAAGTGGCTTGACCTTTATTAGTGAGCCTGGTTACCCCCTCTCGGAACCACAGACTTAGAAATCGCCAGCTCATATACAGTGCATAAAATAAATTTATATATATACCCTTATACTGTACACCATTTTAATAAAAAATATCACAAAATTCTTCTAAGTCCCTCGGGAAGAGTGAAAGACGCGCACGTTCATTTTCAGAGCTCCTAGACCTTCCTATAAGAAGTTAGCCAAAAAGTAGCTTCGAAAAACGCTTAGGTTAAGTTTCAGAGTTGCTTCCAATGTACCAAAGCTGGACTTAGACATAATTTCACTCTCACAACATTATGGCTGGTTGGAGACAGTCCGAACCACAAGTACCGGGTCCATGGTTCTGGGCGTATACTGGGGGGACGGGGACGACTCCCATTAACCCCTGACTATACCGGGGATACGCTTATCACAATGCCTTTCTGGTCTGTGCTGAAGCAGGGCATTCTGGTAGCCAAGTGGCTTGACCTTTATTAGTGAGCCTGGTTACCCCCTCTCGGAACCACAGACTTAGAAATCGCCAGCTCATATACAGTGCATAAAATATATTTATATATATACCCTTATACACCATTTTAATAAAAAATATCACAAAATTATTCTAAGTCCCTCGGGAAGAGTGAAAGACGCGCACGTTCATTTTCAGAGCTCCTAGACCTTCCTATAAGAAGTTAGCCAAAAAGTAGCTTCGAAAAACGCTTAGGTTAAGTTTCAGAGTTGCTTCTAATGTACCAAAGCTGGACTTAGACATAATTTCACTCTCACAACATTATGGCTGGTTGGAGACAGTCCGAACCACAAGTACCGGGTCCATGGTTCTGGGCGTATACTGGGGGGACGGGGACGACTGCCATTAACCCCTGACTATACCGGGGATACGCTTATCACAATGCCTTTCTGGTCTGTGCTGAAGCAGGGCATTCTGGCAGCCAAGTGGCTTGACCTTTATTAGTGAGCCTGGTTACCCCCTCTCGGAACCACAGACTTAGAAATCGCCAGCTCATATACAGTGCATAAAATATATTTATCTATATACCCTTATACACTATTTTAATAAAAAATATCACAAAATTCTTCTAAGTCCCTCGGGAAGAGTGAAAGACGCGCACGTTCATTTTCAGAGCTCCTAGACCTTCCTATAAGAAGTTAGCCAAAAAGTAGCTTCGAAAAACGCTTAGGTTAAGTTTCAGAGTTGCTTCTAATGTACCAAAGCTGGACTTAGACATAATTTCACTCTCACAACATTATGGCTGGTTGGAGAGAGTCCGAACCACAAGTACCGGGTCCATGGTTCTGGGCGTATACTGGGGGGACGGGGACGACTCCCATTAACCCCTGACTATACCGGGGATACGCTTATCACAATGCCTTTCTGGTCTGTGCTGAAGCAGGGCATTCTGGCAGCCAAGTGGCTTGACCTTTATTAGTGAGCCTGGTTACCCCCTCTCGGAACCACAGACTTAGAAATCGCCAGCTCATATACAGTGCATAAAATATATTTATCTATATACCCTTATACATTATTTTAATAAAAAATATCACAAAATTCTTCTAAGTCCCTCGGGAAGAGTGAAAGACGCGCACGTTCATTTTCAGAGCTCCTAGACCTTCCTATAAGAAGTTAGCCAAAAAGTAGCTTCGAAAAACGCTTAGGTTAAGTTTCAGAGTTGCTTCTAATGTACCAAAGCTGGACTTAGACATAATTTCACTCTCACAACATTATGGCTGGTTGGAGACAGTCCGAACCACAAGTACCGGGTCCATGGTTCTGGGCGTGTACTGGGGGGACGGGGACGACTCCCATTAACCCCTGACTATACCGGGGATACGCTTATCACAATGCCTTTCTGGTCTGTGCTGAAGCAGGGCATTCTGGCAGCCAAGTGGCTTGACCTTTATTAGTGAGCCTGGTTACCCCCTCTCGGAACCACAGACTTAGAAATCGCCAGCTCATATACAGTGCATACAATAAATTTATATATATACCCTTATACTGTACACCATTTTAATAAAAAATATCACAAAATTCTTCTAAGTCCCTCGGGAAGAGTGAAAGACGCGCACGTTCATTTTCAGAGATCCTAGACCTTCCTATAAGAAGTTAGCCAAAAAGTAGCTTCGAAAAACGCTTAGGTTAAGTTTCAGAGTTGCTTCTAATGTACCAAAGCTGGACTTAGACATAATTTCACTCTCACAACATTATGGCTGGTTGGAGAGAGTCCGAACCACAAGTACCGGGTCCATGGTTCTGGGCGTATACTGGGGGGACGGGGACGACTCCCATTAACCCCTGACTATACCGGGGATACGCTTATCACAATGCCTTTCTGGTCTGTGCTGAAGCAGGGCATTCTGGCAGCCAAGTGGCTTGACCTTTATTAGTGAGCCTGGTTACCCCCTCTCGGAACCACAGACTTAGAAATCGCCAGCTCATATACAGTGCATAAAATATATTTATCTATATACCCTTATACATTATTTTAATAAAAAATATCACAAAATTATTCTAAGTCCCTCGGGAAGAGTGAAAGACGCGCACGTTCATTTTCAGAGCTCCTAGACCTTCCTATAAGAAGTTAGCCAAAAAGTAGCTTCGAAAAACGCTTAGGTTAAGTTTCAGAGTTGCTTCTAATGTACCAAAGCTGGACTTAGACATAATTTCACTCTCACAACATTATGGCTGGTTGGAGACAGTCCGAACCACAAGTACCGGGTCCATGGTTCTGGGCGTGTACTGGGGGGACGGGGACGACTCCCATTAACCCCTGACTATACCGGGGATACGCTTATCACAATGCCTTTCTGGTCTGTGCTGAAGCAGGGCATTCTGGCAGCCAAGTGGCTTGACCTTTATTAGTGAGCCTGGTTACCCCCTCTCGGAACCACAGACTTAGAAATCGCCAGCTCATATACAGTGCATAAAATAAATTTATATATATACCCTTATACTGTACACCATTTTAATAAAAAATATCACAAAATTCTTCTAAGTCCCTCGGGAAGAGTGAAAGACGCGCACGTTCATTTTCAGAGCTCCTAGACCTTCCTATAAGAAGTTAGCCAAAAAGTAGCTTCGAAAAACGCTTAGGTTAAGTTTCAGAGTTGCTTCTAAAGTACCAAAGCTGGACTTAGACATAATTTCACTCTCACAACATTATGGCTGGTTGGAGACCGTCCGAACCACAAGTACCGGGTCCATGGTTCTGGGCGTATACTGGGGGGACGGGGACGACTGCCATTAACCCCTGACTATACCGGGGATACGCTTATCACAATGCCTTTCTGGTCTGTGCTGAAGCAGGGCATTCTGGCAGCCAAGTGGCTTGACCTTTATTAGTGAGCCTGGTTACCCCCTCTCGGAACCACAGACTTAGAAATCGCCAGCTCATATACAGTGCATAAAATATATTTATCTATATACCCTTATACACTATTTTAATAAAAAATATCACAAAATTCTTCTAAGTCCCTCGGGAAGAGTGAAAGACGCGCACGTTCATTTTCAGAGCTCCTAGACCTTCCTATAAGAAGTTAGCCAAAAAGTAGCTTCGAAAAACGCTTAGGTTAAGTTTCAGAGTTGCTTCTAATGTACCAAAGTTGGACTTAGACATAATTTCACTCTCACAACATTATGGCTGGTTGGAGACAGTCCGAACCACAAGTACCGGGTCCATGGTTCTGGGCGTATACTGGGGGGACGGGGACGACTCCCATTAACCCCTGACTATACCGGGGATACGCTTATCACAATGCCTTTCTGGTCTGTGCTGAAGCAGGGCATTCTGGCAGCCAAGTGGCTTGACCTTTATTAGTGAGCCTGGTTACCCCCTCTCGGAACCACAGACTTAGAAATCGCCAGCTCATATACAGTGCATAAAATATATTTATCTATATACCCTTATACATTATTTTAATAAAAAATATCACAAAATTATTCTAAGTCCCTCGGGAAGAGTGAAAGACGCGCACGTTCATTTTCAGAGCTCCTAGACCTTCCTATAAGAAGTTAGCCAAAAAGTAGCTTCGAAAAACGCTTAGGTTAAGTTTCAGAGTTGCTTCTAATGTACCAAAGCTGGACTTAGACATAATTTCACTCTCACAACATTATGGCTGGTTGGAGAGAGTCAGAACCACAAGTACCGGGTCCATGGTTCTGGGCGTATACTGGGGGGACGGGGACGACTCCCATTAACCCCTGACTATACGGGGATACGCTTATCACAATGCCTTTCTGGTCTGTGCTGAAGCAGGGCATTCTGGCAGCCAAGTGGCTTGACCTTTATTAGTGAGCCTGGTTACCCCCTCTCGGAACCACAGACTTAGAAATCGCCAGCTCATATACAGTGCATAAAATATATTTATCTATATACCCTTATACACTATTTTAATAAAAAATATCACAAAATTCTTCTAAGTCCCTCGGGAAGAGTGAAAGACGCGCACGTTCATTTTCAGAGCTCCTAGACCTTCCTATAAGAAGTTAGCCAAAAAGTAGCTTCGAAAAACGCTTAGGTTAAGTTTCAGAGTTGCTTCTAATGTACCAAAGCTGGACTTAGACATAATTTCACTCTCACAACATTATGGCTGGTTGGAGACAGTCCGAACCACAAGTACCGGGTCCATGGTTCTGGGCGTGTACTGGGGGGACGGGGACGACTCCCATTAACCCCTGACTATACCGGGGATACGCTTATCACAATGCCTTTCTGGTCTGTGCTGAAGCAGGGCATTCTGGCAGCCAAGTGGCTTGACCTTTATTAGTGAGCCTGGTTACCCCCTCTCGGAACCACAGACTTAGAAATCGCCAGCTCATATACAGTGCATAAAATAAATTTATATATATACCCTTATACTGTACACCATTTTAATAAAAAATATCACAAAATTCTTCTAAGTCCCTCGGGAAGAGTGAAAGACGCGCACGTTCATTTTCAGAGCTCCTAGACCTTCCTATAAGAAGTTAGCCAAAAAGTAGCTTCGAAAAACGCTTAGGTTAAGTTTCAGAGTTGCTTCTAAAGTACCAAAGCTGGACATAGACATAATTTCACTCTCACAACATTATGGCTGGTTGGAGACCGTCCGAACCACAAGTACCGGGTCCATGGTTCTGGGCGTATACTGGGGGGACGGGGACGACTGCCATTAACCCCTGACTATACCGGGGATACGCTTATCACAATGCCTTTCTGGTCTGTGCTGAAGCACGGCATTCTGGCAGCCAAGTGGCTTGACCTTTATTAGTGAGCCTGGTTACCCCCTCTCGGAACCACAGACTTAGAAATCGCCAGCTCATATACAGTGCATAAAATATATTTATCTATATACCCTTATACACTATTTTAATAAAAAATATCACAAAATTCTTCTAAGTCCCTCGGGAAGAGTGAAAGACGCGCACGTTCATTTTCAGAGCTCCTAGACCTTCCTATAAGAAGTTAGCCAAAAAGTAGCTTCGAAAAACGCTTAGGTTAAGTTTCAGAGTTGCTTTTAATGTACCAAAGCTGGACTTAGACATAATTTCACTCTCACAACATTATGGCTGGTTGGAGAGAGTCCGAACCACAAGTACCGGGTCCATGGTTCTGGGCGTATACTGGGGGGACGGGGACGACTCCCATTAACCCCTGACTATACCGGGGATACGCTTATCACAATGCCTTTCTGGTCTGTGCTGAAGCAGGGCATTCTGGCAGCCAAGTGGCTTGACCTTTATTAGTGAGCCTGGTTACCCCCTCTCGGAACCACAGACTTAGAAATCGCCAGCTCATATACAGTGCATAAAATATATTTATCTATATACCCTTATACATTATTTTAATAAAAAATATCACAAAATTCTTCTAAGTCCCTCGGGAAGAGTGAAAGACGCGCACGTTCATTTTCAGAGCTCCTAGACCTTCCTATAAGAAGTTAGCCAAAAAGTAGCTTCGAAAAACGCTTAGGTTAAGTTTCAGAGTTGCTTCTAATGTACCAAAGCTGGACTTAGACATAATTTCACTCTCACAACATTATGGCTGGTTGGAGACAGTCCGAACCACAAGTACCGGGTCCATGGTTCTGGGCGTGTACTGGGGGGACGGGGACGACTCCCATTAACCCCTGACTATACCGGGGATACGCTTATCACAATGCCTTTCTGGTCTGTGCTGAAGCAGGGCATTCTGGCAGCCAAGTGGCTTGACCTTTATTAGTGAGCCTGGTTACCCCCTCTCGGAACCACAGACTTAGAAATCGCCAGCTCATATACAGTGCATAAAATAAATTTATATATATACCCTTATACTGTACACCATTTTAATAAAAAATATCACAAAATTCTTCTAAGTCCCTCGGGAAGAGTGAAAGACGCGCACGTTCATTTTCAGAGCTCCTAGACCTTCCTATAAGAAGTTAGCCAAAAAGTAGCTTCGAAAAACGCTTAGGTTAAGTTTCAGAGTTGCTTCTAAAGTACCAAAGCTGGACTTAGACATAATTTCACTCTCACAACATTATGGCTGGTTGGAGACCGTCCGAACCACAAGTACCGGGTCCATGGTTCTGGGCGTATACTGGGGGGACGGGGACGACTGCCATTAACCCCTGACTATACCGGGGATACGCTTATCACAATGCCTTTCTGGTCTGTGCTGAAGCAGGGCATTCTGGCAGCCAAGTGGCTTGACCTTTATTAGTGAGCCTGGTTACCCCCTCTCGGAACCACAGACTTAGAAATCGCCAGCTCATATACAGTGCATACAATAAATTTATATATATACCCTTATACTGTACACCATTTTAATAAAAAATATCACAAAATTATTCTAAGTCCCTCGGGAAGAGTGAAAGACGCGCACGTTCATTTTCAGAGCTCCTAGACCTTCCTATAAGAAGTTAGCCAAAAAGTAGCTTCGAAAAACGCTTAGGTTAAGTTTCAGAGTTGCTTCTAATGTACCAAAGCTGGACTTAGACATAATTTCACTCTCACAACATTATGGCTGGTTGGAGAGAGTCCGAACCACAAGTACCGGGTCCATGGTTCTGGGCGTATACTGGGGGAACGGGGACGACTCCCATTAACCCCTGACTATACCGGGGATACGCTTATCACAATGCCTTTCTGGTCTGTGCTGAAGCAGGGCATTCTGGCAGCCAAGTGGCTTGACCTTTATTAGTGAGCCTGGTTACCCCCTCTCGGAACCACAGACTTAGAAATCGCCAGCTCATATACAGTGCATAAAATATATTTATCTATATACCCTTATATATTATTTTAATAAAAAATATCACAAAATTATTCTAAGTCCCTCGGGAAGAGTGAAAGACGCGCACGTTCATTTTCAGAGCTCCTAGACCTTCCTATAAGAAGTTAGCCAAAAAGTAGCTTCGAAAAACGCTTAGGTTAAGTTTCAGAGTTGCTTCTAATGTACCAAAGCTGGACTTAGACATAATTTCACTCTCACAACATTATGGCTGGTTGGAGACAGTCCGAACCACAAGTACCGGGTCCATGGTTCTGGGCGTGTACTGGGGGGACGGGGACGACTCCCATTAACCCCTGACTATACCGGGGATACGCTTATCACAATGCCTTTCTGGTCTGTGCTGAAGCAGGGCATTCTGGCAGCCAAGTGGCTTGACCTTTATTAGTGAGCCTGGTTACCCCCTCTCGGAACCACAGACTTAGAAATCGCCAGCTCATATACAGTGCATAAAATAAATTTATATATATACCCTTATACTGTACACCATTTTAATAAAAAATATCACAAAATTCTTCTAAGTCCCTCGGGAAGAGTGAAAGACGCGCACGTTCATTTTCAGAGCTCCTAGACCTTCCTATAAGAAGTTAGCCAAAAAGTAGCTTCGAAAAACGCTTAGGTTAAGTTTCAGAGTTGCTTCTAAAGTACCAAAGCTGGACTTAGACATAATTTCACTCTCACAACATTATGGCTGGTTGGAGACCGTCCGAACCACAAGTACCGGTTCCATGGTTCTGGGCGTATACTGGGGGGACGGGGACGACTCCCATTAACCCCTGACTATACCGGCGATACGCTTATCACAATGCCTTTCTGGTCTGTGCTGAAGCAGGGCATTCTGGCAGCCAAGTGGCTTGACCTTTATTAGTGAGCCTGGTTACCCCCTCTCGGAACCACAGACTTAGAAATCGCCAGCTCATATACAGTGCATAAAATATATTTATCTATATACCCTTATACACTATTTTAATAAAAAATATCACAAAATTCTTCTAAGTCCCTCGGGAAGAGTGAAAGACGCGCACGTTCATTTTCAGAGCTCCTAGACCTTCCTATAAGAAGTTAGCCAAAAAGTAGCTTCGAAAAACGCTTAGGTTAAGTTTCAGAGTTGCTTCTAATGTACCAAAGCTGGACTTAGACATAATTTCACTCTCACAACATTATGGCTGGTTGGAGACAGTCCGAACCACAAGTACCGGGTCCATGGTTCTGGGCGTATACTGGGGGGACGGGGACGACTCCCATTAACCCCTGACTATACCGGGGATACGCTTATCACAATGCCTTTCTGGTCTGTGCTGAAGCAGGGCATTCTGGCAGCCAAGTGGCTTGACCTTTATTAGTGAGCCTGGTTACCCCCTCTCGGAACCACAGACTTAGAAATCGCCAGCTCATATACAGTGCATAAAATATATTTATCTATATACCCTTATACACTATTTTAATAAAAAATATCACAAAATTATTCTAAGTCCCTCGGGAAGAGTGAAAGACGCGCACGTTCATTTTCAGAGCTCCTAGACATTCCTATAAGAAGTTAGCCAAAAAGTAGCTTCGAAAAACGCTTAGGTTAAGTTTCAGAGTTGCTTCTAATGTACCAAAGCTGGACTTAGACATAATTTCACTCTCACAACATTATGGCTGGTTGGAGACAGTCCGAACCACAAGTACCGGGTCCATGGTTCTGGGCGTGTACTGGGGGGACGGGGACGACTCCCATTAACCCCTGACTATACCGGGGATACGCTTATCACAATGCCTTTCTGGTCTGTGCTGAAGCAGGGCATTCTGGCAGCCAAGTGGCTTGACCTTTATTAGTGAGCCTGGTTACCCCCTCTCGGAACCACAGACTTAGAAATCGCCAGCTCATATACAGTGCATACAATAAATTTATATATATACCCTTATACTGTACACCATTTTAATAAAAAATATCACAAAATTCTTCTAAGTCCCTCGGGAAGAGTGAAAGACGCGCACGTTCATTTTCAGAGCTCCTAGACCTTCCTATAAGAAGTTAGCCAAAAAGTAGCTTCGAAAAACGCTTAGGTTAAGTTTCAGAGTTGCTTCTAATGTACCAAAGCTGGACTTAGACATAATTTCACTCTCACAACATTATGGCTGGTTGGAGAGAGTCCGAACCACAAGTACCGGGTCCATGGTTCTGGGCGTATACTGGGGGGACGGGGACGACTCCCATTAACCCCTGACTATACGGGGATACGCTTATCACAATGCCTTTCTGGTCTGTGCTGAAGCAGGGCATGCTGGCAGCCAAGTGGCTTGACCTTTATTAGTGAGCCTGGTTACCCCCTCTCGGAACCACAGACTTAGAAATCGCCAGCTCATATACAGTGCATAAAATATATTTATCTATATACCCTTATACACTATTTTAATAAAAAATATCACAAAATTCTTCTAAGTCCCTCGGGAAGAGTGAAAGACGCGCACGTTCATTTTCAGAGCTCCTAGACCTTCCTATAAGAAGTTAGCCAAAAAGTAGCTTCGAAAAACGCTTAGGTTAAGTTTCAGAGTTGCTTCTAATGTACCAAAGCTGGACTTAGACATAATTTCACTCTCACAACATTATGGCTGGTTGGAGACAGTCCGAACCACAAGTACCGGGTCCATGGTTCTGGGCGTATACTGGGGGGACGGGGACGACTCCCATTAACCCCTGACTATACCGGGGATACGCTTATCACAATGCCTTTCTGGTCTGTGCTGAAGCAGGGCATTCTGGCAGCCAAGTGGCTTGACCTTTATTAGTGAGCCTGGTTACCCCCTCTCGGAACCACAGACTTAGAAATCGCCAGCTCATATACAGTGCATACAATAAATTTATATATATACCCTTATACTGTACACCATTTTAATAAAAAATATCACAAAATTCTTCTAAGTCCCTCGGGAAGAGTGAAAGACGCGCACGTTAATTTTCAGAGCTCCTAGACCTTCCTATAAGAAGTTAGCCAAAAAGTAGCTTCGAAAAACGCTAAGGTTAAGTTTCAGAGTTGCTTCTAATGTACCAAAGCTGGACTTAGACATAATTTCACTCTCACAACATTATGGCTGATTGGAGACAGTCCGAACCACAAGTACCGGGTCCATGGTTCTGGGCGTATACTGGGGGGACGGGGACGACTGCCATTAACCCCTGACTATACCGGGGATACGCTTATCACAATGCCTTTCTGGTCTGTGCTGAAGCAGGGCATTCTGGCAGCCAAGTGGCTTGACCTTTATTAGTGAACCTGGTTACCCCCTCTCGGAACCACAGACTTAGAAATCGCCAGCTCATATACAGTGCATAAAATATATTTATCTATATACCCTTATACACTATTTTAATAAAAAATATCACAAAATTCTTCTAAGTCCCTCGGGAAGAGTGAAAGACGCGCACGTTCATTTTCAGAGCTCCTAGACCTTCCTATAAGAAGTTAGCCAAAAAGTAGCTTCGAAAAACGCTTAGGTTAAGTTTCAGAGTTGCTTCTAATGTACCAAAGCTGGACTTAGACATAATTTCACTCTCACAACATTATGGCTGGTTGGAGACAGTCCGAACCACAAGTACCGGGTCCATGGTTCTGGGCGTATACTGGGGGGACGGGGACGACTGCCATTAACCCCTTACTATACCGGGGATACGCTTATCACAATGCCTTTCTGGTCTGTGCTGAAGCAGGGCATTCTGGCAGCCAAGTGGCTTGACCTTTATTAGTGAGCCTGGTTACCCCCTCTCGGAACCACAGACTTAGAAATCGCCAGCTCATATACAGTGCATAAAATATATTTATCTATATACCCTTATACACTATTTTAATAAAAAATATCACAAAATTCTTCTAAGTCCCTCGGGAAGAGTGAAAGACGCGCACATTCATTTTCAGAGCTCCTAGACCTTCCTATAAGAAGTTAGCCAAAAAGTAGCTTCGAAAAACGCTTAGGTTAAGTTTCAGAGTTGCTTCTAATGTACCAAAGCTGGACTTAGACATAATTTCACTCTCACAACATTATGGCTGGTTGGAGACAGTCCGAACCACAAGTACCGGGTCCATGGTTCTGGGCGTATACTGGGGGGACGGTGACGACTGCCATTAACCCCTGACTATACCGGGGATACGCTTATCACAATGCCTTTCTGGTCTGTGCTGAAGCAGGGCATTCTGGCAGCCAAGTGGCTTGACCTTTATTAGTGAGCCTGGTTACCCCCTCTCGGAACCACAGACTTAGAAATCGCCAGCTCATATACAGTGCATAAAATATATTTATCTATATACCCTTATACACTATTTTAATAAAAAATATCACAAAATTCTTCTAAGTCCCTCGGGAAGAGTGAAAGACGCGCACGTTCATTTTCAGAGCTCCTAGACCTTCCTATAAGAAGTTAGCCAAAAAGTAGCTTCGAAAAACGCTTAGGTTAAGTTTCAGAGTTGCTTCTAATGTACCAAAGCTGGACTTAGACATAATTTCACTCTCACAACATTATGGCTGGTTGGAGACAGTCCGAACCACAAGTACCGGGTCCATGGTTCTGGGCGTATACTGGGGGGACGGGGGGGACTCCCATTAACCCCTGACTATACCGGGGATACGCTTATCACAATGCCTTTCTGGTCTGTGCTGAAGCAGGGCATTCTGGCAGCCAAGTGGCTTGACCTTTATTAGTGAGCCTGGTTACCCCCTCTCGGAACCACAGACTTAGAAATCGCCAGCTCATATACAGTGCATAAAATATATTTATCTATATACCCTTATACACTATTTTAATAAAAAATATCACAAAATTCTTCTAAGTCCCTCGGGAAGAGTGAAAGACGCGCACGTTCATTTTCAAAGCTCCTAGACCTTCCTATAAGAAGTTAGCCAAAAAGTAGCTTCGAAAAACGCTTAGGTTAAGTTTCAGAGTTGCTTCTAATGTACCAAAGCTGGACTTAGACATAATTTCACTCTCACAACATTATGGCTGGTTGGAGACAGTCCGAACCACAAGTACCGGGTCCATGGTTCTGGTCGTATACTGGGGGGACGGGGACGACTGCCATTAACCCCTGACTATACCGGGGATACGCTTATCACAATGCCTTTCTGGTCTGTGCTGAAGCAGGGCATTCTGGCAGCCAAGTGGCTTGACCTTTATTAGTGAGCCTGGTTACCCCCTCTCGGAACCACAGACTTAGAAATCGCCAGCTCATATACAGTGCATAAAATATATTTATCTATATACCCTTATACACTATTTTAATAAAAAATATCACAAAATTCTTCTAAGTCCCTCGGGAAGAGTGAAAGACGCGCACGTTCATTTTCAGAGCTCCTAGACCTTCCTATAAGAAGTTAGCCAAAAAGTAGCTTCGAAAAACGCTTAGGTTAAGTTTCAGAGTTGCTTCTAATGTACCAAAGCTGGACTTAGACATAATTTCACTCTCACAACATTATGGCTGGTTGGAGACAGTCCGAACCACAAGTACCGGGTCCATGGTTCTGGGCGTATACTGGGGGGACGGGGACGACTCCCATTAACCCCTGACTATACCGGGGATACGCTTATCACAATGCCTTTCTGGTCTGTGCTGAAGCAGGGCATTCTGGCAGCCAAGTGGCTTGACCTTTATTAGTGAGCCTGGTTACCCCCTCTCGGAACCACAGACTTAGAAATCGCCAGCTCATATACAGTGCATACAATAAATTTATATATATACCCTTATACTGTACACCATTTTAATAAAAAATATCACAAAATTCTTCTAAGTCCCTCGGGAAGAGTGAAAGACGCGCACGTTCATTTTCAGAGTACCTAGACCTTCCTATAAGAAGTTAGCCAAAAAGTAGCTTCGAAAAACGCTTAGGTTAAGTTTCAGAGTTGCTTCTAATGTACCAAAGCTGGACTTAGACATAATTTCACTCTCACAACATTATGGCTGGTTGGAGAGAGTCCGAACCACAAGTACCGGGTCCATGGTTCTGGGCGTATACTGGGGGGACGGGGACGACTCCCATTAACCCCTGACTATACGGGGATACGCTTATCACAATGCCTTTCTGGTCTGTGCTGAAGCAGGGCATGCTGGCAGCCAAGTGGCTTGACCTTTATTAGTGAGCCTGGTTACCCCCTCTCGGAACCACAGACTTAGAAATCGCCAGCTCATATACAGTGCATAAAATATATTTATCTATATACCCTTATACACTATTTTAATAAAAAATATCACAAAATTCTTCTAAGTCCCTCGGGAAGAGTGAAAGACGCGCACGTTCATTTTCAGAGCTCCTAGACCTTCCTATAAGAAGTTAGCCAAAAAGTAGCTTCGAAAAACGCTTAGGTTAAGTTTCAGAGTTGCTTCTAATGTACCAAAGCTGGACTTAGACATAATTTCACTCTCACAACATTATGGCTGGTTGGAGACAGTCCGAACCACAAGTACCGGGTCCATGGTTCTGGGCGTATACTGGGGGGACGGGGACGACTGCCATTAACCCCTGACTATACCGGGGATACGCTTATCACAATGCCTTTCTGGTCTGTGCTGAAGCAGGGCATTCTGGCAGCCAAGTGGCTTGACCTTTATTAGTGAGCCTGGTTACCCCCTCTCGGAACCACAGACTTAGAAATCGCCAGCTCATATACAGTGCATAAAATATATTTATCTATATACCCTTATACACTATTTTAATAAAAAATATCACAAAATTCTTCTAAGTCCCTCGGGAAGAGTGAAAGACGCGCACGTTCATTTTCAGAGCTCCTAGACCTTCCTATAAGAAGTTAGCCAAAAAGTAGCTTCGAAAAACGCTTAGGTTAAGTTTCAGAGTTGCTTCTAATGTACCAAAGCTGGACTTAGACATAATTTCACTCTCACAACATTATGGCTGGTTGGAGAGAGTCCGAACCACAAGTACCGGGTCCATGGTTCTGGGCGTATACTGGGGGGACGGGGACGACTCCCATTAACCCCTGACTATACAGGGATACGCTTATCACAATGCCTTTCTGGTCTGTGCTGAAGCAGGGCATGCTGGCAGCCAAGTGGCTTGACCTTTATTAGTGAGCCTGGTTACCCCCTCTCGGAACCACAGACATAGAAATCGCCAGCTCATATACAGTGCATAAAATATATTTATCTATATACCCTTATACACTATTTTAATAAAAAATATCACAAAATTCTTCTAAGTCCCTCGGGAAGAGTGAAAGACGCGCACGTTTATTTTCAGAGCTCCTAGACCTTCCTATAAGAAGTTAGCCAAAAAGTAGCTTCGAAAAACGCTTAGGTTAAGTTTCAGAGTTGCTTCTAATGTACCAAAGCTGGACTTAGACATAATTTCACTCTCACAACATTATGGCTGGTTGGAGACAGTCCGAACCACAAGTACCGGGTCCATGGTTCTGGGCGTATACTGGGGGGACGGGGACGACTGCCATTAACCCCTGACTATACCGGGGATACGCTTATCACAATGCCTTTCTGGTCTGTGCTGAAGCAGGGCATTCTGGCAGCCAAGTGGCTTGACCTTTATTAGTGAGCCTGGTTACCCCCTCTCGGAACCACAGACTTAGAAATCGCCAGCTCATATACAGTGCATAAAATATATTTATCTATATACCCTTATACACTATTTTAATAAAAAATATCACAAAATTCTTCTAAGTCCCTCGGGAAGAGTGAAAGACGCGCACGTTCATTTTCAGAGCTCCTAGACCTTCCTATAAGAAGTTAGCCAAAAAGTAGCTTCGAAAAACGCTTAGGTTAAGTTTCAGAGTTGCTTCTAATGTACCAAAGCTGGACTTAGACATAATTTCACTCTCACAACATTATGGCTGGTTGGAGACAGTCCGAACCACAAGTACCGGGTCCATGGTTCTGGGCGTATACTGGGGGGACGGGGACGACTCCCATTAACCCCTGACTATACCGGGGATACGCTTATCACAATGCCTTTCTGGTCTGTGCTGAAGCAGGGCATTCTGGCAGCCAAGTGGCTTGACCTTTATTAGTGAGCCTGGTTACCCCCTCTCGGAACCACAGACTTAGAAATCGCCAGCTCATATACAGTGCATACAATAAATTTATATATATACCCTTATACTGTACACCATTTTAATAAAAAATATCACAAAATTCTTCTAAGTCCCTCGGGAAGAGTGAAAGACGCGCACGTTCATTTTCAGAGCTCTTAGACCTTCCTATAAGAAGTTAGCCAAAAAGTAGCTTCGAAAAACGCTTAGGTTAAGTTTCAGAGTTGCTTCTAATGTACCAAAGCTGGACTTAGACATAATTTCACTCTCACAACATTATGGCTGGTTGGAGAGAGTCCGAACCACAAGTACCGGGTCCATGGTTCTGGGCGTATACTGGGGGGACGGGGACGACTCCCATTAACCCCTGACTATACGGGGATACGCTTATCACAATGCCTTTCTGGTCTGTGCTGAAGCAGGGCATGCTGGCAGCCAAGTGGCTTGACCTTTATTAGTGAGCCTGGTTACCCCCTCTCGGAACCACAGACTTAGAAATCGCCAGCTCATATACAGTGCATAAAATATATTTATCTATATACCCTTATACACTATTTTAATAAAAAATATCACAAAATTCTTCTAAGTCCCTCGGGAAGAGTGAAAGACGCGCACGTTCATTTTCAGAGCTCCTAGACCTTCCTATAAGAAGTTAGCCAAAAAGTAGCTTCGAAAAACGCTTAGGTTAAGTTTCAGAGTTGCTTCTAATGTACCAAAGCTGGACTTAGACTTAATTTCACTCTCACAACATTATGGCTGGTTGGAGACAGTCCGAACCACAAGTACCGGGTCCATGGTTCTGGGCGTATACTGGGGGGACGGGGACGACTCCCATTAACCCCTGACTATACCGGGGATACGCTTATCACAATGCCTTTCTGGTCTGTGCTGAAGCAGGGCATTCTGGCAGCCAAGTGGCTTGACCTTTATTAGTGAGCCTGGTTACCCCCTCTCGGAACCACAGACTTAGAAATCGCCAGCTCATATACAGTGCATACAATAAATTTATATATATACCCTTATACTGTACACCATTTTAATAAAAAATATCACAAAATTCTTCTAAGTCCCTCGGGAAGAGTGAAAGACGCGCACGTTAATTTTCAGAGCTCCTAGACCTTCCTATAAGAAGTTAGCCAAAAAGTAGCTTCGAAAAACGCTAAGGTTAAGTTTCAGAGTTGCTTCTAATGTACCAAAGCTGGACTTAGACATAATTTCACTCTCACAACATTATGGCTGATTGGAGACAGTCCGAACCACAAGTACCGGGTCCATGGTTCTGGGCGTATACTGGGGGGACGGGGACGACTGCCATTAACCCCTGACTATACCGGGGATACGCTTATCACAATGCCTTTCTGGTCTGTGCTGAAGCAGGGCATTCTGGCAGCCAAGTGGCTTGACCTTTATTAGTGAGCCTGGTTACCCCCTCTCGGAACCACAGACTTAGAAATCGCCAGCTCATATACAGTGCATAAAATATATTTATCTATATACCCTTATACACTATTTTAATAAAAAATATCACAAAATTCTTCTAAGTCCCTCGGGAAGAGTGAAAGACGCGCACGTTCATTTTCAGAGCTCCTAGACCTTCCTATAAGAAGTTAGCCAAAAAGTAGCTTCGAAAAACGCTTAGGTTAAGTTTCAGAGTTGCTTCTAATGTACCAAAGCTGGACTTAGACATAATTTCACTCTCACAACATTATGGCTGGTTGGAGACAGTCCGAACCACAAGTACCGGGTCCATGGTTCTGGGCGTATACTGGGGGGACGGGGACGACTCCCATTAACCCCTGACTATACCGGGGATACGCTTATCACAATGCCTTTCTGGTCTGTGCTGAAGCAGGGCATTCTGGCAGCCAAGTGGCTTGACCTTTATTAGTGAGCCTGGTTACCCCCTCTCGGAACCACAGACTTAGAAATCGCCAGCTCATATACAGTGCATACAATAAATTTATATATATACCCTTATACTGTACACCATTTTAATAAAAAATATCACAAAATTCTTCTAAGTCCCTCGGGAAGAGTGAAAGACGCGCACGTTCATTTTCAGAGCTCCTAGACCTTCCTATAAGAAGTTAGCCAAAAAGTAGCTTCGAAAAACGCTTAGGTTAAGTTTCAGAGTTGCTTCTAATGTACCAAAGCTGGACTTAGACATAATTTCACTCTCACAACATTATGGCTGGTTGGAGAGAGTCCGAACCACAAGTACCGGGTCCATGGTTCTGGGCGTATACTGGGGGGACGGGGACGACTCCCATTAACCCCTGACTATACGGGGATACGCTTATCACAATGCCTTTCTGGTCTGTGCTGAAGCAGGGCATGCTGGCAGCCAAGTGGCTTGACCTTTATTAGTGAGCCTGGTTACCCCCTCTCGGAACCACAGACTTAGAAATCGCCAGCTCATATACAGTGCATAAAATATATTTATCTATATACCCTTATACACTATTTTAATAAAAAATATCACAAAATTCTTCTAAGTCCCTCGGGAAGAGTGAAAGACGCGCACGTTTATTTTCAGAGCTCCTAGACCTTCCTATAAGAAGTTAGCCAAAAAGTAGCTTCGAAAAACGCTTAGGTTAAGTTTCAGAGTTGCTTCTAATGTACCAAAGCTGGACTTAGACATAATTTCACTCTCACAACATTATGGCTGGTTGGAGACAGTCCGAACCACAAGTACCGGGTCCATGGTTCTGGGCGTATACTGGGGGGACGGGGACGACTGCCATTAACCCCTGACTATACCGGGGATACGCTTATCACAATGCCTTTCTGGTCTGTGCTGAAGCAGGGCATTCTGGCAGCCAAGTGGCTTGACCTTTATTAGTGAGCCTGGTTACCCCCTCTCGGAACCACAGACTTAGAAATCGCCAGCTCATATACAGTGCATACAATAAATTTATATATATACCCTTATACTGTACACCATTTTAATAAAAAATATCACAAAATTCTTCTAAGTCCCTCGGGAAGAGTGAAAGACGCGCACGTTCATTTTCAGAGCTCCTAGACCTTCCTATAAGAAGTTAGCCAAAAAGTAGCTTCGAAAAACGCTTAGGTTAAGTTTCAGAGTTGCTTCTAATGTACCAAAGCTGGACTTAGACATAATTTCACTCTCACAACATTATGGCTGGTTGGAGAGAGTCCGAACCACAAGTACCGGGTCCATGGTTCTGGGCGTATACTGGGGGGACGGGGACGACTCCCATTAACCCCTGACTATACGGGGATACGCTTATCACAATGCCTTTCTGGTCTGTGCTGAAGCAGGGCATGCTGGCAGCCAAGTGGCTTGACCTTTATTAGTGAGCCTGGTTACCCCCTCTCGGAACCACAGACTTAGAAATCGCCAGCTCATATACAGTGCATAAAATATATTTATCTATATACCCTTATACACTATTTTAATAAAAAATATCACAAAATTCTTCTAAGTCCCTCGGGAAGAGTGAAAGACGCGCACGTTTATTTTCAGAGCTCCTAGACCTTCCTATAAGAAGTTAGCCAAAAAGTAGCTTCGAAAAACGCTTAGGTTAAGTTTCAGAGTTGCTTCTAATGTACCAAAGCTGGACTTAGACATAATTTCACTCTCACAACATTATGGCTGGTTGGAGACAGTCCGAACCACAAGTACCGGGTCCATGGTTCTGGGCGTATACTGGGGGGACGGGGACGACTGCCATTAACCCCTGACTATACCGGGGATACGCTTATCACAATGCCTTTCTGGTCTGTGCTGAAGCAGGGCATTCTGGCAGCCAAGTGGCTTGACCTTTATTAGTGAGCCTGGTTACCCCCTCTCGGAACCACAGACTTAGAAATCGCCAGCTCATATACAGTGCATAAAATATATTTATCTATATACCCTTATACACTATTTTAATAAAAAATATCACAAAATTCTTCTAAGTCCCTCGGGAAGAGTGAAAGACGCGCACGTTCATTTTCAGAGCTCCTAGACCTTCCTATAAGAAGTTAGCCAAAAAGTAGCTTCGAAAAACGCTTAGGTTAAGTTTCAGAGTTGCTTCTAATGTACCAAAGCTGGACTTAGACATAATTTCACTCTCACAACATTATGGCTGGTTGGAGACAGTCCGAACCACAAGTACCGGGTCCATGGTTCTGGGCGTATACTGGGGGGACGGGGACGACTCCCATTAACCCCTGACTATACCGGGGATACGCTTATCACAATGCCTTTCTGGTCTGTGCTGAAGCAGGGCATTCTGGCAGCCAAGTGGCTTGACCTTTATTAGTGAGCCTGGTTACCCCCTCTCGGAACCACAGACTTAGAAATCGCCAGCTCATATACAGTGCATACAATAAATTTATATATATACCCTTATACTGTACACCATTTTAATAAAAAATATCACAAAATTCTTCTAAGTCCCTCGGGAAGAGTGAAAGACGCGCACGTTAATTTTCAGAGCTCCTAGACCTTCCTATAAGAAGTTAGCCAAAAAGTAGCTTCGAAAAACGCTAAGGTTAAGTTTCAGAGTTGCTTCTAATGTACCAAAGCTGGACTTAGACATAATTTCACTCTCACAACATTATGGCTGATTGGAGACAGTCCGAACCACAAGTACCGGGTCCATGGTTCTGGGCGTATACTGGGGGGACGGGGACGACTGCCATTAACCCCTGACTATACCGGGGATACGCTTATCACAATGCCTTTCTGGTCTGTGCTGAAGCAGGGCATTCTGGCAGCCAAGTGGCTTGACCTTTATTAGTGAGCCTGGTTACCCCCTCTCGGAACCACAGACTTAGAAATCGCCAGCTCATATACAGTGCATACAATAAATTTATATATATACCCTTATACTGTACACCATTTTAATAAAAAATATCACAAAATTCTTCTAAGTCCCTCGGGAAGAGTGAAAGACGCGCACGTTCATTTTCAGAGCTCCTAGACCTTCCTATAAGAAGTTAGCCAAAAAGTAGCTTCGAAAAACGCTTAGGTTAAGTTTCAGAGTTGCTTCTAATGTACCAAAGCTGGACTTAGACATAATTTCACTCTCACAACATTATGGCTGGTTGGAGAGAGTCCGAACCACAAGTACCGGGTCCATGGTTCTGGGCGTATACTGGGGGGACGGGGACGACTCCCATTAACCCCTGACTATACGGGGATACGCTTATCACAATGCCTTTCTGGTCTGTGCTGAAGCAGGGCATGCTGGCAGCCAAGTGGCTTGACCTTTATTAGTGAGCCTGGTTACCCCCTCTCGGAACCACAGACTTAGAAATCGCCAGCTCATATACAGTGCATAAAATATATTTATCTATATACCCTTATACACTATTTTAATAAAAAATATCACAAAATTCTTCTAAGTCCCTCGGGAAGAGTGAAAGACGCGCACGTTTATTTTCAGAGCTCCTAGACCTTCCTATAAGAAGTTAGCCAAAAAGTAGCTTCGAAAAACGCTTAGGTTAAGTTTCAGAGTTGCTTCTAATGTACCAAAGCTGGACTTAGACATAATTTCACTCTCACAACATTATGGCTGGTTGGAGACAGTCCGAACCACAAGTACCGGGTCCATGGTTCTGGGCGTATACTGGGGGGACGGGGACGACTGCCATTAACCCCTGACTATACCGGGGATACGCTTATCACAATGCCTTTCTGGTCTGTGCTGAAGCAGGGCATTCTGGCAGCCAAGTGGCTTGACCTTTATTAGTGAGCCTGGTTACCCCCTCTCGGAACCACAGACTTAGAAATCGCCAGCTCATATACAGTGCATAAAATATATTTATCTATATACCCTTATACACTATTTTAATAAAAAATATCACAAAATTCTTCTAAGTCCCTCGGGAAGAGTGAAAGACGCGCACGTTCATTTTCAGAGCTCCTAGACCTTCCTATAAGAAGTTAGCCAAAAAGTAGCTTCGAAAAACGCTTAGGTTAAGTTTCAGAGTTGCTTCTAATGTACCAAAGCTGGACTTAGACATAATTTCACTCTCACAACATTATGGCTGGTTGGAGACAGTCCGAACCACAAGTACCGGGTCCATGGTTCTGGGCGTATACTGGGGGGACGGGGACGACTCCCATTAACCCCTGACTATACCGGGGATACGCTTATCACAATGCCTTTCTGGTCTGTGCTGAAGCAGGGCATTCTGGCAGCCAAGTGGCTTGACCTTTATTAGTGAGCCTGGTTACCCCCTCTCGGAACCACAGACTTAGAAATCGCCAGCTCATATACAGTGCATACAATAAATTTATATATATACCCTTATACTGTACACCATTTTAATAAAAAATATCACAAAATTCTTCTAAGTCCCTCGGGAAGAGTGAAAGACGCGCACGTTCATTTTCAGAGCTCTTAGACCTTCCTATAAGAAGTTAGCCAAAAAGTAGCTTCGAAAAACGCTTAGGTTAAGTTTCAGAGTTGCTTCTAATGTACCAAAGCTGGACTTAGACATAATTTCACTCTCACAACATTATGGCTGGTTGGAGAGAGTCCGAACCACAAGTACCGGGTCCATGGTTCTGGGCGTATACTGGGGGGACGGGGACGACTCCCATTAACCCCTGACTATACGGGGATACGCTTATCACAATGCCTTTCTGGTCTGTGCTGAAGCAGGGCATGCTGGCAGCCAAGTGGCTTGACCTTTATTAGTGAGCCTGGTTACCCCCTCTCGGAACCACAGACTTAGAAATCGCCAGCTCATATACAGTGCATAAAATATATTTATCTATATACCCTTATACACTATTTTAATAAAAAATATCACAAAATTCTTCTAAGTCCCTCGGGAAGAGTGAAAGACGCGCACGTTTATTTTCAGAGCTCCTAGACCTTCCTATAAGAAGTTAGCCAAAAAGTAGCTTCGAAAAACGCTTAGGTTAAGTTTCAGAGTTGCTTCTAATGTACCAAAGCTGGACTTAGACATAATTTCACTCTCACAACATTATGGCTGGTTGGAGACAGTCCGAACCACAAGTACCGGGTCCATGGTTCTGGGCGTATACTGGGGGGACGGGGACGACTGCCATTAACCCCTGACTATACCGGGGATACGCTTATCACAATGCCTTTCTGGTCTGTGCTGAAGCAGGGCATTCTGGCAGCCAAGTGGCTTGACCTTTATTAGTGAGCCTGGTTACCCCCTCTCGGAACCACAGACTTAGAAATCGCCAGCTCATATACAGTGCATAAAATATATTTATCTATATACCCTTATACACTATTTTAATAAAAAATATCACAAAATTCTTCTAAGTCCCTCGGGAAGAGTGAAAGACGCGCACGTTCATTTTCAGAGCTCCTAGACCTTCCTATAAGAAGTTAGCCAAAAAGTAGCTTCGAAAAACGCTTAGGTTAAGTTTCAGAGTTGCTTCTAATGTACCAAAGCTGGACTTAGACATAATTTCACTCTCACAACATTATGGCTGGTTGGAGACAGTCCGAACCACAAGTACCGGGTCCATGGTTCTGGGCGTATACTGGGGGGACGGGGACGACTCCCATTAACCCCTGACTATACCGGGGATACGCTTATCACAATGCCTTTCTGGTCTGTGCTGAAGCAGGGCATTCTGGCAGCCAAGTGGCTTGACCTTTATTAGTGAGCCTGGTTACCCCCTCTCGGAACCACAGACTTAGAAATCGCCAGCTCATATACAGTGCATACAATAAATTTATATATATACCCTTATACTGTACACCATTTTAATAAAAAATATCACAAAATTCTTCTAAGTCCCTCGGGAAGAGTGAAAGACGCGCACGTTCATTTTCAGAGCTCTTAGACCTTCCTATAAGAAGTTAGCCAAAAAGTAGCTTCGAAAAACGCTTAGGTTAAGTTTCAGAGTTGCTTCTAATGTACCAAAGCTGGACTTAGACATAATTTCACTCTCACAACATTATGGCTGGTTGGAGAGAGTCCGAACCACAAGTACCGGGTCCATGGTTCTGGGCGTATACTGGGGGGACGGGGACGACTCCCATTAACCCCTGACTATACGGGGATACGCTTATCACAATGCCTTTCTGGTCTGTGCTGAAGCAGGGCATGCTGGCAGCCAAGTGGCTTGACCTTTATTAGTGAGCCTGGTTACCCCCTCTCGGAACCACAGACTTAGAAATCGCCAGCTCATATACAGTGCATAAAATATATTTATCTATATACCCTTATACACTATTTTAATAAAAAATATCACAAAATTCTTCTAAGTCCCTCGGGAAGAGTGAAAGACGCGCACGTTCATTTTCAGAGCTCCTAGACCTTCCTATAAGAAGTTAGCCAAAAAGTAGCTTCGAAAAACGCTTAGGTTAAGTTTCAGAGTTGCTTCTAATGTACCAAAGCTGGACTTAGACTTAATTTCACTCTCACAACATTATGGCTGGTTGGAGACAGTCCGAACCACAAGTACCGGGTCCATGGTTCTGGGCGTATACTGGGGGGACGGGGACGACTCCCATTAACCCCTGACTATACCGGGGATACGCTTATCACAATGCCTTTCTGGTCTGTGCTGAAGCAGGGCATTCTGGCAGCCAAGTGGCTTGACCTTTATTAGTGAGCCTGGTTACCCCCTCTCGGAACCACAGACTTAGAAATCGCCAGCTCATATACAGTGCATACAATAAATTTATATATATACCCTTATACTGTACACCATTTTAATAAAAAATATCACAAAATTCTTCTAAGTCCCTCGGGAAGAGTGAAAGACGCGCACGTTAATTTTCAGAGCTCCTAGACCTTCCTATAAGAAGTTAGCCAAAAAGTAGCTTCGAAAATCGCTAAGGTTAAGTTTCAGAGTTGCTTCTAATGTACCAAAGCTGGACTTAGACATAATTTCACTCTCACAACATTATGGCTGATTGGAGACAGTCCGAACCACAAGTACCGGGTCCATGGTTCTGGGCGTATACTGGGGGGACGGGGACGACTGCCATTAACCCCTGACTATACCGGGGATACGCTTATCACAATGCCTTTCTGGTCTGTGCTGAAGCAGGGCATTCTGGCAGCCAAGTGGCTTGACCTTTATTAGTGAGCCTGGTTACCCCCTCTCGGAACCACAGACTTAGAAATCGCCAGCTCATATACAGTGCATAAAATATATTTATCTATATACCCTTATACACTATTTTAATAAAAAATATCACAAAATTCTTCTAAGTCCCTCGGGAAGAGTGAAAGACGCGCACGTTCATTTTCAGAGCTCCTAGACCTTCCTATAAGAAGTTAGCCAAAAAGTAGCTTCGAAAAACGCTTAGGTTAAGTTTCAGAGTTGCTTCTAATGTACCAAAGCTGGACTTAGACATAATTTCACTCTCACAACATTATGGCTGGTTGGAGACAGTCCGAACCACAAGTACCGGGTCCATGGTTCTGGGCGTATACTGGGGGGACGGGGACGACTGCCATTAACCCCTGACTATACCGGGGATACGCTTATCACAATGCCTTTCTGGTCTGTGCTGAAGCAGGGCATTCTGGCAGCCAAGTGGCTTGACCTTTATTAGTGAGCCTGGTTACCCCCTCTCGGAACCACAGACTTAGAAATCGCCAGCTCATATACAGTGCATAAAATAAATTTATATATATACCCTTATACTGTACACCATTTTAATAAAAAATATCACAAAATTCTTCTAAGTCCCTCGGGAAGAGTGAAAGACGCGCACGTTCATTTTCAGAGCTCCTAGACCTTCCTATAAGAAGTTAGCCAAAAAGTAGCTTCGAAAAACGCTTAGGTTAAGTTTCAGAGTTGCTTCTAATGTACCAAAGCTGGACTTAGACATAATTTCACTCTCACAACATTATGGCTGGTTGGAGAGAGTCCGAACCACAAGTACCGGGTCCATGGTTCTGGGCGTATACTGGGGGGACGGGGACGACTGCCATTAACCCCTGACTATACCGGGGATACGCTTATCACAATGCCTTTCTGGTCTGTGCTGAAGCAGGGCATTCTGGCAGCCAAGTGGCTTGACCTTTATTAGTGAGCCTGGTTACCCCCTCTCGGAACCACAGACTTAGAAATCGCCAGCTCATATACAGTGCATAAAATATATTTATCTATATACCCTTATACACTATTTTAATAAAAAATATCACAAAATTCTTCTAAGTCCCTCGGGAAGAGTGAAAGACGCGCACGTTCATTTTCAGAGCTCCTAGACCTTCCTATAAGAAGTTAGCCAAAAAGTAGCTTCGAAAAACGCTTAGGTTAAGTTTCAGAGTTGCTTCTAATGTACCAAAGCTGGACTTAGACATAATTTCACTCTCACAACATTATGGCTGGTTGGAGACAGTCCGAACCACAAGTACGGGGTCCATGGTTCTGGGCGTATACTGGGGGGACGGGGACGACTCCCATTAACCCCTGACTATACCGGGGATACGCTTATCACAATGCCTTTCTGGTCTGTGCTGAAGCAGGGCATTCTGGCAGCCAAGTGGCTTGACCTTTATTAGTGAGCCTGGTTACCCCCTCTCGGAACCACAGACTTAGAAATCGCCAGCTCATATACAGTGCATAAAATAAATTTATATATATATACCCTTATACTGTACACCATTTTAATAAAAAATATCACAAAATTCTTCTAAGTCCCTCGGGAAGAGTGAAAGACGCGCACGTTCATTTTCAGAGCTCCTAGACCTTCCTATAAGAAGTTAGCCAAAAAGTAGCTTCGAAAAACGCTTAGGTTAAGTTTCAGAGTTGCTTCTAATGTACCAAAGCTGGACTTAGACATAATTTCACTCTCACAACATTATGGCTGGTTGGAGACAGTCCGAACCACAAGTACCGGGTCCATGGTTCTGGGCGTATACTGGGGGGACGGGGACGACTGCCATTAACCCCTGACTATACCGGGGATACGCTTATCACAATGCCTTTCTGGTCTGTGCTGAAGCAGGGCATTCTGGCAGCCAAGTGGCTTGACCTTTATTAGTGAGCCTGGTTACCCCCTCTCGGAACCACAGACTTAGAAATCGCCAGCTCATATACAGTGCATAAAATATATTTATCTATATACCCTTATACACTATTTTAATAAAAAATATCACAAAATTCTACTAAGTCCCTCGGGAAGAGTGAAAGACGCGCACGTTCATTTTCAGAGCTCCTAGACCTTCCTATAAGAAGTTAGCCAAAAAGTAGCTTCGAAAAACGCTTAGGTTAAGTTTCAGAGTTGCTTCTAATGTACCAAAGCTGGACTTAGACATAATTTCACTCTCACAACATTATGGCTGGTTGGAGACAGTCCGAACCACAAGTACGGGGTCCATGGTTCTGGGCGTATACTGGGGGGACGGGGACGACTCCCATTAACCCCTGACTATACCGGGGATACGCTTATCACAATGCCTTTCTGGTCTGTGCTGAAGCAGGGCATTCTGGCAGCCAAGTGGCTTGACCTTTATTAGTGAGCCTGGTTACCCCCTCTCGGAACCACAGACTTAGAAATCGCCAGCTCATATACAGTGCATAAAATATATTTATCTATATACCCTTATACACTATTTTAATAAAAAATATCACAAAATTATTCTAAGTCCCTCGGGAAGAGTGAAAGACGCGCACGTTCATTTTCAGAGCTCCTAGACCTTCCTATAAGAAGTTAGCCAAAAAGTAGCTTCGAAAAACGCTTAGGTTAAGTTTCAGAGTTGCTTCTAATGTACCAAAGCTGGACTTAGACATAATTTCACTCTCACAACATTATGGCTGGTTGGAGACAGTCCGAACCACAAGTACCGGGTCCATGGTTCTGGGCGTGTACTGGGGGGACGGGGACGACTCCCATTAACCCCTGACTATACCGGGGATACACTTATCACAATGCCTTTCTGGTCTGTGCTGAAGCAGGGCATTCTGGCAGCCAAGTGGCTTGACCTTTATTAGTGAGCCTGGTTACCCCCTCTCGGAACCACAGACTTAGAAATCGCCAGCTCATATACAGTGCATACAATAAATTTATATATATACCCTTATACTGTACACCATTTTAATAAAAAATATCACAAAATTCTTCTAAGTCCCTCGGGAAGAGTGAAAGACGCGCACGTTCATTTTCAGAGCTCCTAGACCTTCCTATAAGAAGTTAGCCAAAAAGTAGCTTCGAAAAACGCTTAGGTTAAGTTTCAGAGTTGCTTCTAATGTACCAAAGCTGGACTTAGACATAATTTCACTCTCACAACATTATGGCTGGTTGGAGAGAGTCCGAACCACAAGTACCGGGTCCATGGTTCTGGGCGTATACTGGGGGGACGGGGACGACTCCCATTAACCCCTGACTATACCGGCGATACGCTTATCACAATGCCTTTCTGGTCTGTGCTGAAGCAGGGCATTCTGGCAGCCAAGAGGCTTGACCTTTATTAGTGAGCCTGGTTACCCCCTCTCGGAACCACAGACTTAGAAATCGCCAGCTCATATACAGTGCATAAAATATATTTATCTATATACCCTTATACACTATTTTAATAAAAAATATCACAAAATTCTTCTAAGTACCTCGGGAAGAGTGAAAGACGCGCACGTTCATTTTCAGAGCTCCTAGACCTTCCTATAAGAAGTTAGCCAAAAATTAGCTTCGAAAAACGCTTAGGTTAAGTTTCAGAGTTGCTTCTAATGTACCAAAGCTGGACTTAGACATAATTTCACTCTCACAACATTATGGCTGGTTGGAGACAGTCCGAACCACAAGTACCGGGTCCATGGTTCTGGGCGTATACTGGGGGGACGGGGACGACTCCCATTAACCCCTGACTATACCGGGGATACGCTTATCACAATGCCTTTCTGGTCTGTGCTGAAGCAGGGCATTCTGGCAGCCAAGTGGCTTGACCTTTAATAGTGAGCCTGGTTACCCCCTCTCGGAACCACAGACTTAGAAATCGCCAGCTCATATACAGTGCATAAAATAAATTTATATATATACCCTTATACTGTACACCATTTTAATAAAAAATATCACAAAATTCTTCTAAGTCCCTCGGGAAGAGTGAAAGACGCGCACGTTCATTTTCAGAGCTCCTAGACCTTCCTATAAGAAGTTAGCCAAAAAGTAGCTTCGAAAAACGCTTACAGTAGGTTAAGTTTCAGAGTTGCTTCTAATGTACCAAAGCTGGACTTAGACATAATTTCACTCTCACAACATTATGGCTGGTTGGAGAGAGTCCGAACCACAAGTACCGGGTCCATGGTTCTGGGCGTATACTGGGGGGACGGGGACGACTCCCATTAACCCCTGACTATACCGGGGATACGCTTATCACAATGCCTTTCTGGTCTGTGCTGAAGCAGGGCATTCTGGCAGCCAAGTGGCTTGACCTTTATTAGTGAGCCTGGTTACCCCCTCTCGGAACCACAGACTTAGAAATCGCCAGCTCATATACAGTGCATAAAATAAATTTATATATATACCCTTATACTGTACACCATTTTAATAAAAAATATCACAAAATTCTTCTAAGTCCCTCGGGAAGAGTGAAAGACGCGCACGTTCATTTTCAGAGCTCCTAGACCTTCCTATAAGAAGTTAGCCAAAAAGTAGCTTCGAAAAACGCTTAGGTTAAGTTTCAGAGTTGCTTCTAATGTACCAAAGCTGGACTTAGACATAATTTCACTCTCACAACATTATGGCTGGTTGGAGAGAGTCCGAACCACAAGTACCGGGTCCATGGTTCTGGGCGTATACTGGGGGGACGGGGACGACTGCCATTAACCCCTGACTATACCGGGGATACGCTTATCACAATGCCTTTCTGGTCTGTGCTGAAGCAGGGCATTCTGGCAGCCAAGTGGCTTGACCTTTATTAGTGAGCCTGGTTACCCCCTCTCGGAACCACAGACTTAGAAATCGCCAGCTCATATACAGTGCATAAAATATATTTATCTATATACCCTTATACATTATTTTAATAAAAAATATCACAAAATTCTTCTAAGTCCCTCGGGAAGAGTGAAAGACGCGCACGTTCATTTTTAGAGCTCCTAGACCTTCCTATAAGAAGTTAGCCAAAAAGTAGCTTCGAAAAACGCTTAGGTTAAGTTTCAGAGTTGCTTCTAATGTACCAAAGCTGGACTTAGACATAATTTCACTCTCACAACATTATGGCTGGTTGGAGACAGTCCGAACCACAAGTACGGGGTCCATGGTTCTGGGCGTATACTGGGGGGACGGGGACGACTCCCATTAACCCCTGACTATACCGGGGATACGCTTATCACAATGCCTTTCTGGTCTGTGCTGAAGCAGGGCATTCTGGCAGCCAAGTGGCTTGACCTTTATTAGTGAGCCTGGTTACCCCCTCTCGGAACCACAGACTTAGAAATCGCCAGCTCATATACAGTGCATAAAATAAATTTATATATATACCCTTATACTGTACACCATTTTAATAAAAAATATCACAAAATTCTTCTAAGTCCCTCGGGAAGAGTGAAAGACGCGCACGTTCATTTTCAGAGCTCCTAGACCTTCCTATAAGAAGTTAGCCAAAAAGTAGCTTCGAAAAACGCTTAGGTTAAGTTTCAGAGTTGCTTCTAATGTACCAAAGCTGGACTTAGACATAATTTCACTCTCACAACATTATGGCTGGTTGGAGAGAGTCCGAACCACAAGTACCGGGTCCATGGTTCTGGGCGTATACTGGGGGGACGGGGACGACTCCCATTAACCCCTGACTATACCGGGGATACGCTTATCACAATGCCTTTCTGGTCTGTGCTGAAGCAGGGCATTCTGGCAGCCAAGTGGCTTGACCTTTATTAGTGAGCCTGGTTACCCCCTCTCGGAACCACAGACTTAGAAATCGCCAGCTCATATACAGTGCATAAAATATATTTATCTATATACCCTTATACACTATTTTAATAAAAAATATCACAAAATTCTTCTAAGTCCCTCGGGAAGAGTGAAAGACGCGCACGTTCATTTTCAGAGCTCCTAGACCTTCCTATAAGAAGTTAGCCAAAAAGTAGCTTCGAAAAACGCTTAGGTTAAGTTTCAGAGTTGCTTCTAATGTACCAAAGCTGGACTTAGACATAATTTCACTCTCACAACATTATGGCTGGTTGGAGACAGTCCGAACCACAAGTACCGGGTCCATGGTTCTGGGCGTATACTGGGGGGACGGGGACGACTGCCATTAACCCCTGACTATACCGGGGATACGCTTATCACAATGCCTTTCTGGTCTGTGCTGAAGCAGGGCATTCTGGCAGCCAAGTGGCTTGACCTTTATTAGTGAGCCTGGTTACCCCCTCTCGGAACCACAGACTTAGAAATCGCCAGCTCATATACAGTGCATAAAATATATTTATCTATATACCCTTATACACTATTTTAATAAAAAATATCACAAAATTCTTCTAAGTCCCTCGGGAAGAGTGAAAGACGCGCACGTTCATTTTCAGAGCTCCTAGACCTTCCTATAAGGAGTTAGCCAAAAAGTAGCTTCGAAAAACGCTTAGGTTAAGTTTCAGAGTTGCTTCTAATGTACCAAAGCTGGACTTAGACATAATTTCACTCTCACAACATTATGGCTGGTTGGAGAGAGTCCGAACCACAAGTACCGGGTCCATGGTTCTGGGCATTTACTGGGGGGACGGGGACGACTCCCATTAACCCCTGACTATACGGGGATACGCTTATCACAATGCCTTTCTGGTCTGTGCTGAAGCAGGGCATGCTGGCAGCCAAGTGGCTTGACCTTTATTAGTGAGCCTGGTTACCCCCTCTCGGAACCACAGACTTAGAAATCGCCAGCTCATATACAGTGCATAAAATATATTTATCTATATACCCTTATACACTATTTTAATAAAAAATATCACAAAATTCTTCTAAGTCCCTCGGGAAGAGTGAAAGACGCGCACGTTCATTTTCAGAGCTCCTAGACCTTCCTATAAGAAGTTAGCCAAAAAGTAGCTTCGAAAAACGCTTAGGTTAAGTTTCAGAGTTGCTTCTAATGTACCAAAGCTGGGCTTAGACATAATTTCACTCTCACACCATTATGGCTGGTTGGAGACAGTCCGAACCACAAGTACCGGGTCCATGGTTCTGGGCGTATACTGGGGGGACGGGGACGACTCCCATTAACCCCTGACTATACCGGGGATACGCTTATCACAATGCCTTTCTGGTCTGTGCTGAAGCAGGGCATTCTGGCAGCCAAGTGGCTTGACCTTTATTAGTGAGCCTGGTTACCCCCTCTAGGAACCACAGACTTAGAAATCGCCAGCTCATATACAGTGCATACAATACATTTATATATATACCCTTATACTGTACACCATTTTAATAAAAAATATCACAAAATTCTTCTAAGTCCCTCGGGAAGAGTGAAAGACGCGCACGTTCATTTTCAGAGCTCCTAGACCTTCCTATAAGAAGTTAGCCAAAAAGTAGCTTCGAAAAACGCTTAGGTTAAGTTTCAGAGTTGCTTCTAATGTACCAAAGCTGGACTTAGACATAATTTCACTCTCACAACATTATGGCTGGTTGGAGAGAGTCCGAACCACAAGTACCGGGTCCATGGTTCTGGGCGTATACTGGGGGGACGGGGACGACTCCCATTAACCCCTGACTATACGGGGAAACGCTTATCACAATGCCTTTCTGGTCTGTGCTGAAGCAGGGCATGCTGGCAGCCAAGTGGCTTGACCTTTATTAGTGAGCCTGGTTACCCCCTCTCGGAACCACAGACTTAGAAATCGCCAGCTCATATACAGTGCATAAAATATATTTATCTATATACCCTTATACACTATTTTAATAAAAAATATCACAAAATTCTTCTAAGTCCCTCGGGAAGAGTGAAAGACGAGCACGTTCATTTTCAGAGCTCATAGACCTTCCTATAAGAAGTTAGCCAAAAAGTAGCTTCGAAAAACGCTTAGGTTAAGTTTCAGAGATGCTTCTAATGTAGCAAAGCTGGACTTAGACATAATTTCACTCTCACAACATTATGGCTGGTTGGAGACAGTCCGAACCACAAGTACCGGGTCCATGGTTCTGGGCGTATACTGGGGGGACGGGGACGACTCCCATTAACCCCTGACTATACTGGGGATACGCTTATCACAATGCCTTTCTGGTCTGTGCTGAAGCAGGGCATTCTGGCAGCCAAGTGGCTTGACCTTTATTAGTGAGCCTGGTTACCCCCTCTCGGAACCACAGACTTAGAAATCGCCAGCTCATATACAGTGCATAAAATATATTTATATATATACCCTTATACACCATTTTAATAAAAAATATCACAAAATTCTTCTAAGTCCCTCGGGAAGAGTGAAAGACGCGCACGTTCATTTTCAGAGCTCCTAGACCTTCCTATAAGAAGTTAGCCAAAAAGTAGCTTCGAAAAACGCTTAGGTTAAGTTTCAGAGTTGCTTCTAATGTACCAAAGCTGGACTTAGACATAATTTCACTCTCACGACATTATGGCTGGTTGGAGAAAGTCCGAACCACAAGTACCGGGTCCATGGTTCTGGCCGTATACTGGGGGGACGGGGACGACTCCCATTAACCCCTGACTATACCGGGGATACGCTTATCACAATGCCTTTCTGCTCTGTGCTGAAGCAGGGCATTCTGGCAGCCAAGTGGCTTGACCTTTATTAGTGAGCCTGGTTACCCCCTCTCGGAACCACAGACTTAGAAATCGCCAGCTCATATACAGTGCATAAAATAAATTTATATATATACCCTTATACACCATTTTAATAAAAAATATCACAAAATTCTTCTAAGTCCCTCGGGAAGAGTGAAAAACGCGCACGTTCATTTTCAGAGCTCCTAGACCTTCCTATAAGAAGTTAGCCAAAAAGTAGCTTCGAAAAACGCTTAGGTTAAGTTTCAGAGTTGCTTCTAATGTACCAAAGCTGGACTTAGACATAATTTCACTCTCACAACATTATGGCTGGTTGGAGACAGTCCGAACCACAAGTACCGGGTCCATGGTTCTGGGCGTATACTGGGGGGACGGGGACGACTCCCATTAACCCCTGACTATACCGGGGATACGCTTATCACAATGCCTTTCTGGTCTGTGCTGAAGCAGGGCATTCTGGCAGCCAAGTGGCTTGACCTTTATTAGTGAGTCTGGTTACCCCCTCTCGGAACCACAGACTTAGAAATCGCCAGCTCAGATACAGTGCATAAAATATATTTATATATATACCCTTATACACCATTTTAATAAAAAATATCACAAAATTCTTCTAAGTCCCTCGGGAAGAGTGAAAGACGCGCACGTTCATTTTCAGAGCTCATAGACCTTCCTATAAGAAGTTAGCCAATAAGTAGCTTCGAAAAACGCTTAGGTTAAGTTTCAGAGATGCTTCTATTGTACCAAAGATGGACTTAGACATAATTTCACTCTCACAACATTATGGCTGGTTGGAGAGAGTCCGAACCACAAGTACCGGGTCCATGGTTCTGGGCGTATACTGGGGGGACGGGGACGACTCCCATTAACCCCTGACTATACCTGGGATACGCTTATCACAATGCCTTTCTGGTCTGTGCTGAAGCAGGGCATTCTGGCAGCCAAGTGGCTTGACCTTTATTAGTGAGCCTGGTTACCCCCTCTCGGAACCACAGACTTAGAAATCGCCAGCTCATATACAGTGCATAAAATATATTTATATATATACCCTTATACACCATTTTAATAAAAAATATCACAAAATTCTTCTAAGTCCCTCGGGAAGAGTGAAAGACGCGCACGTTCATTTTCAGAGCTCCTAGACCTTCCTATAATAAGTTAGCCAAAAAGTAGCTTCGAAAAACGCTTAGGTTAAGTTTCAGAGTTGCTTCTAATGTACCAAAGCTGGACTTAGACATAATTTCACTCTCACAACATTATGGCTGGTTGGAGACAGTCCGAACCACAAGTACCGGGTCCATGGTTCTGGGCGTATACTGGGGGGACGGGGACGACTCCCATTAACCCCTGACTATACCGGGGATACGCTTATCACAATGCCTTTCTGGTCTGTGCTGAAGCAGGGCATTCTGGCAGCCAAGTGGCTTGACCTTTATTAGTGAGTCTGGTTACCCCCTCTCGGAACCACAGACTTAGAAATCGCCAGCTCAGATACAGTGCATAAAATATATTTATATATATACCCTTATACACCATTTTAATAAAAAATATCACAAAATTCTTCTAAGTCCCTCGGGAAGAGTGAAAGACGCGCACGTTCATTTTCAGAGCTCATAGACCTTCCTATAAGAAGTTAGCCAAAAAGTAGCTTCGAAAAACGCTTAGGTTAAGTTTCAGAGATGCTTCTATTGTACCAAAGATGGACTTAGACATAATTTCACTCTCACAACATTATGGCTGGTTGGAGAGAGTCCGAACCACAAGTACCGGGTCCATGGTTCTGGGCGTATACTGGGGGGACGGGGACGACTCCCATTAACCCCTGACTATACCTGGGATACGCTTATCACAATGCCTTTCTGGTCTGTGCTGAAGCAAGGCATTCTGGTAGCCAAGTGGCTTGACCTTTATTAGTGAGCCTGGTTACCCCCTCTCGGAACCACAGACTTAGAAATCGCCAGCTCATATACAGTGCATAAAATATATTTATATATATACACTTATACACCATTTTAATAAAAAATATCACAAAATTCTTCTAAGTCCCTCGGGAAGAGTGAAAGACGCGCACGTTCATTTTCAGAGCTCCTAGACCTTCCTATAAGAAGTTAGCCAAAAAGTAGCTTCGAAAAACGCTTAGGTTAAGTTTCAGAGTTGCTTCTAATGTACCAAAGCTGGACTTAGACATAATTTCACTCTCACAACATTATGGCTGGTTGGAGACAGTCCGAACCACAAGTACCGGGTCCATGGTTCTGGGCGTATACTGGGGGGACGGGGACGACTCCCATTAACCCCTGACTATACCTGGGATACGCTTATCACAATGCCTTTTTGGTCTGTGCTGAAGCAGGGCATTCTGGCAGCCAAGTGGCTTGACCTTTATTAGTGAGCCTGGTTACCCCCTCTCGGAACCACAGACTTAGAAATCGCCAGCTCATATACAGTGCATAAAATATATTTATATATATACCCTTATACACCATTTTAATAAAAAATATCACAAAATTCTTCTAAGTCCCTCGGGAAGAGTGAAAGACGCGCACGTTCATTTTCAGAGCTCCTAGACCTTCCTATAAGAAGTTAGCCAAAAAGTAGCTTCGAAAAACGCTTAGGTTAAGTTTCAGAGTTGCTTCTAATGTACCAAAGCTGGACTTAGACATAATTTCACTCTCACAACATTATGGCTGGTTGGAGACAGTCCGAACCACAAGTACCGGGTCCATGGTTCTGGGCGTATACTGGGGGGACGGGGACGACTCCCATTAACCCCTGACTATACCGGGGATACGCTTATCACAATGCCTTTCTGGTCTGTGCTGAAGCAGGGCATTCTGGCAGCCAAGTGGCTTGACCTTTATTAGTGAGTCTGGTTACCCCCTCTCGGAACCACAGACTTAGAAATCGCCAGCTCAGATACAGTGCATAAAATATATTTATATATATACCCTTATACACCATTTTAATAAAAAATATCACAAAATTCTTCTAAGTCCCTCGGGAAGAGTGAAAGACGCGCACGTTCATTTTCAGAGCTCATAGACCTTCCTATAAGAAGTTAGCCAAAAAGTAGCTTCGAAAAACGCTTAGGTTAAGTTTCAGAGATGCTTCTATTGTACCAAAGATGGACTTAGACATAATTTCACTCTCACAACATTATGGCTGGTTGGAGAGAGTCCGAACCACAAGTACCGGGTCCATGGTTCTGGGCGTATACTGGGGGGACGGGGACGACTCCCATTAACCCCTGACTATACCTGGGATACGCTTATCACAATGCCTTTCTGGTCTGTGCTGAAGCAGGGCATTCTGGTAGCCAAGTGGCTTGACCTTTATTAGTGAGCCTGGTTACCCCCTCTCGGAACCACAGACTTAGAAATCGCCAGCTCATATACAGTGCATAAAATATATTTATATATATACCCTTATACACCATTTTAATAAAAAATATCACAAAATTCTTCTAAGTCCCTCGGGAAGAGTGAAAGACGCGCACGTTCATTTTCAGAGCTCCTAGACCTTCCTATAAGAAGTTAGCCAAAAAGTAGCTTCGAAAAACGCTTAGGTTAAGTTTCAGAGTTGCTTCTAATGTACCAAAGCTGGACTTAGACATAATTTCACTCTCACAACATTATGGCTGGTTGGAGACAGTCCGAACCACAAGTACCGGGTCCATGGTTCTGGGCGTATACTGGGGGGACGGGGACGACTCCCATTAACCCCTGACTATACCTGGGATACGCTTATCACAATGCCTTTTTGGTCTGTGCTGAAGCAGGGCATTCTGGCAGCCAAGTGGCTTGACCTTTATTAGTGAGCCTGGTTACCCCCTCTCGGAACCACAGACTTAGAAATCGCCAGCTCATATACAGTGCATAAAATATATTTATATATATACCCTTATACACCATTTTAATAAAAAATATCACAAAATTCTTCTAAGTCCCTCGGGAAGAGTGAAAGACGCGCACGTTCATTTTCAGAGCTCCTAGACCTTCCTATAAGAAGTTAGCCAAAAAGTAGCTTCGAAAAACGCTTAGGTTAAGTTTCAGAGTTGCTTCTAATGTACCAAAGCTGGACTTAGACATAATTTCACTCTCACAACATTATGGCTGGTTGGAGACAGTCCGAACCACAAGTACCGGGTCCATGGTTCTGGGCGTATACTGGGGGGACGGGGACGACTCCCATTAACCCCTGACTATACCGGGGATACGCTTATCACAATGCCTTTCTGGTCTGTGCTGAAGCAGGGCATTCTGGCAGCCAAGTGGCTTGACATTTATTAGTGAGCCTGGTTACCCCCTCTCGGATCCACAGACTTAGAAATCGCCAGCTCATATACAGTGCATAAAATATATTTATATATATACCCTTATACACCATTTTAATAAAAAATATCACAAAATTCTTCTAAGTCCCTCGGGAAGAGTGAAAGACGCGCACGTTCATTTTCAGAGCTCCTAGACCTTCCTATAAGAAGTTAGCCAAAAAGTAGCTTCGAAAAACGCTTAGGTTAAGTTTCAGAGTTGCTTCTAATGTACCAAAGCTGGACTTAGACATAATTTCACTCTCACAACATTATGGCTGGTTGGAGAAAGTCCGAACCACAAGTACCGGGTCCATGGTTCTGGCCGTATACTGGGGGGACGGGGACGACTCCCATTAACCCCTGACTATACCGGGGATACGCTTATCACAATGCCTTTCTGGTCTGTGCTGAAGCAGGGCATTCTGGCAGCCAAGTGGCTTGACCTTTATTAGTGAGCCTGGTTACCCCCTCTCGGAACCACAGACTTAGAAATCGCCAGCTCATATACAGTGCATAAAATATATTTATATATATACCCTTATACACCATTTTAATAAAAAATATCACAAAATTCTTCTAAGTCCCTCGGGAAGAATGAAAGACGCGCACGTTCATTTTCAGAGCTCCTAGACCTTCCTATAATAAGTTAGCCAAAAAGTAGCTTCGAAAAACGCTTAGGTTAAGTTTCAGAGTTGCTTCTAATGTACCAAAGCTGGACTTAGACATAATTTCACTCTCACAACATTATGGCTGGTTGGAGACAGTCCGAACCACAAGTACCGGGTCCATGGTTCTGGGCGTATACTGGGGGGACGGGGACGACTCCCATTAAACCCTGACTATACCGGGGATACGCTTATCACAATGCCTTTCTGGTCTGTGCTGAAGCAGGGCATTCTGGCAGCCAAGTGGCTTGACCTTTATTAGTGAGTCTGGTTACCCCCTCTCGGAACCACAGACTTAGAAATCGCCAGCTCAGATACAGTGCATAAAATATATTTATATATATACCCTTATACACCATTTTAATAAAAAATATCACAAAATTCTTCTAAGTCCCTCGGGAAGAGTGAAAGACGCGCACGTTCATTTTCAGAGCTCCTAGACCTTCCTATAAGAAGTTAGCCAAAAAGTAGCTTCGAAAAACGCTTAGGTTAAGTTTCAGAGTTGCTTCTAATGTACCAAAGCTGGACTTAGACATAATTTCACTCTCACAACATTATGGCTGGTTGGAGACAGTCCGAACCACAAGTACCGGGTCCATGGTTCTGGGCGTATACTGGGGGGACGGGGACGACTCCCATTAACCCCTGACTATACCTGGGATACGCTTATCACAATGCCTTTTTGGTCTGTGCTGAAGCAGGGCATTCTGGCAGCCAAGTGGCTTGACCTTTATTAGTGAGCCTGGTTACCCCCTCTCGGAACCACAGACTTAGAAATCGCCAGCTCATATACAGTGCATAAAATAAATTTATATATATACCCTTATACTGTACACCATTTTAATAAAAAATATCACAAAATTCTTCTAAGTCCCTCGGGAAGAGTGAAAGACGCGCACGTTCATTTTCAGAGCTCCTAGACCTTCCTATAAGAAGTTAGCCAAAAAGTAGCTTCGAAAAACGCTTAGGTTAAGTTTCAGAGTTGCTTCTAATGTACCAAAGCTGGACTTAGACATAATTTCACTCTCACAACATTATGACTGGTTGGAGAGAGTCCGAACCACAAGTACCGGGTCCATGGTTCTGGGCGTATACTGGGGGGACGGGGACGACTGCCATTAACCCCTGACTATACCGGGGATACGCTTATCACAATGCCTTTCTGGTCTGTGCTGAAGCAGGGCATTCTGGCAGCCAAGTGGCTTGACCTTTATTAGTGAGCCTGGTTACCCCCTCTCGGAACCACAGACTTAGAAATCGCCAGCTCATATACAGTGCATAAAATATATTTATCTATATACCCTTATACACTATTTTAATAAAAAATATCACAAAATTCTTCTAAGTCCCTCGGGAAGAGTGAAAGACGCGCACGTTCATTTTCAGAGCTCCTAGACCTTCCTATAAGAAGTTAGCCAAAAAGTAGCTTCGAAAAACGCTTAGGTTAAGTTTCAGAGTTGCTTCTAATGTACCAAAGCTGGACTTAGACATAATTTCACTCTCACAACATTATGGCTGGTTGGAGACAGTCCGAACCACAAGTACGGGGTCCATGGTTCTGGGCGTATACTGGGGGGACGGGGACGACTCCCATTAACCCCTGACTATACCGGGGATACGCTTATCACAATGCCTTTCTGGTCTGTGCTGAAGCAGGGCATTCTGGCAGCCAAGTGGCTTGACCTTTATTAGTGAGCCTGGTTACCCCCTCTCGGAACCACAGACTTAGAAATCGCCAGCTCATATACAGTGCATAAAATAAATTTATATATATATACCCTTATACTGTACACCATTTTAATAAAAAATATCACAAAATTCTTCTAAGTCCCTCGGGAAGAGTGAAAGACGCGCACGTTCATTTTCAGAGCTCCTAGACCTTCCTATAAGAAGTTAGCCAAAAAGTAGCTTCGAAAAACGCTTAGGTTAAGTTTCAGAGTTGCTTCTAATGTACCAAAGCTGGACTTAGACATAATTTCACTCTCACAACATTATGGCTGGTTGGAGACAGTCCGAACCACAAGTACCGGGTCCATGGTTCTGGGCGTATACTGGGGGGACGGGGACGACTGCCATTAACCCCTGACTATACCGGGGATACGCTTATCACAATGCCTTTCTGGTCTGTGCTGAAGCAGGGCATTCTGGCAGCCAAGTGGCTTGACCTTTATTAGTGAGCCTGGTTACCCCCTCTCGGAACCACAGACTTAGAAATCGCCAGCTCATATACAGTGCATAAAATATATTTATCTATATACCCTTATACACTATTTTAATAAAAAATATCACAAAATTCTACTAAGTCCCTCGGGAAGAGTGAAAGACGCGCACGTTCATTTTCAGAGCTCCTAGACCTTCCTATAAGAAGTTAGCCAAAAAGTAGCTTCGAAAAACGCTTAGGTTAAGTTTCAGAGTTGCTTCTAATGTACCAAAGCTGGACTTAGACATAATTTCACTCTCACAACATTATGGCTGGTTGGAGACAGTCCGAACCACAAGTACGGGGTCCATGGTTCTGGGCGTATACTGGGGGGACGGGGACGACTCCCATTAACCCCTGACTATACCGGGGATACGCTTATCACAATGCCTTTCTGGTCTGTGCTGAAGCAGGGCATTCTGGCAGCCAAGTGGCTTGACCTTTATTAGTGAGCCTGGTTACCCCCTCTCGGAACCACAGACTTAGAAATCGCCAGCTCATATACAGTGCATAAAATATATTTATCTATATACCCTTATACACTATTTTAATAAAAAATATCACAAAATTATTCTAAGTCCCTCGGGAAGAGTGAAAGACGCGCACGTTCATTTTCAGAGCTCCTAGACCTTCCTATAAGAAGTTAGCCAAAAAGTAGCTTCGAAAAACGCTTAGGTTAAGTTTCAGAGTTGCTTCTAATGTACCAAAGCTGGACTTAGACATAATTTCACTCTCACAACATTATGGCTGGTTGGAGACAGTCCGAACCACAAGTACCGGGTCCATGGTTCTGGGCGTGTACTGGGGGGACGGGGACGACTCCCATTAACCCCTGACTATACCGGGGATACGCTTATCACAATGCCTTTCTGGTCTGTGCTGAAGCAGGGCATTCTGGCAGCCAAGTGGCTTGACCTTTATTAGTGAGCCTGGTTACCCCCTCTCGGAACCACAGACTTAGAAATCGCCAGCTCATATACAGTGCATACAATAAATTTATATATATACCCTTATACTGTACACCATTTTAATAAAAAATATCACAAAATTCTTCTAAGTCCCTCGGGAAGAGTGAAAGACGCGCACGTTCATTTTCAGAGCTCCTAGACCTTCCTATAAGAAGTTAGCCAAAAAGTAGCTTCGAAAAACGCTTAGGTTAAGTTTCAGAGTTGCTTCTAATGTACCAAAGCTGGACTTAGACATAATTTCACTCTCACGACATTATGGCTGGTTGGAGAAAGTCCAAACCACAAGTACCGGGTCCATGGTTCTGGCCGTATACTGGGGGGACGGGGACGACTCCCATTAACCCCTGACTATACCTGGGATACGCTTATCACAATGCCTTTCTGGTCTGTGCTGAAGCAGGGCATTCTGGCAGCCAAGTGGCTTGACCTTTATTAGTGAGCCTGGTTACCCCCTCTCGGAACCACAGACTTAGAAATCGCCAGCTCATATACAGTGCATAAAATATATTTATATATATACCCTTATACACCATTTTAATAAAAAATATCACAAAATTCTTCTAAGTCCCTCGGGAAGAGTGAAAGACGCGCACGTTCATTTTCAGAGCTCCTAGACCTTCCTATAAGAAGTTAGCCAAAAAGTAGCTTCGAAAAACGCTTAGGTTAAGTTTCAGAGTTGCTTCTAATGTACCAAAGCTGGACTTAGACATAATTTCACTCTCACGACATTATGGCTGGTTGGAGAAAGTCCGAACCACAAGTACCGGGTCCATGGTTCTGGCCGTATACTGGGGGGACGGGGACGACTCCCATTAACCCGTGACTATACCGGGGATACGCTTATCACAATGCCTTTCTGGTCTGTGCTGAAGCAGGGCATTCTGGCAGCCAAGTGGCTTGACCTTTATTAGTGAGCCTGGTTACCCCCTCTCGGAACCACAGACTTAGAAATCGCCAGCTCATATACAGTGCATAAAATATATTTATATATATACCCTTATACACCATTTTAATAAAAAATATCACAAAATTCTTCTAAGTCCCTCGGGAAGAGTGAAAGACGCGCACGTTCATTTTCAGAGCTCCTAGACCTTCCTATAATAAGTTAGCCAAAAAGTAGCTTCGAAAAACGCTTAGGTTAAGTTTCAGAGTTGCTTCTAATGTACCAAAGCTGGACTTAGACATAATTTCACTCTCACAACATTATGGCTGGTTGGAGACAGTCCGAACCACAAGTACCGGGTCCATGGTTCTGGGCGTATACTGGGGGGACGGGGACGACTCCCATTAACCCCTGACTATACCGGGGATACGCTTATCACAATGCCTTTCTGGTCTGTGCTGAAGCAGGGCATTCTGGCAGCCAAGTGGCTTGACCTTTATTAGTGAGTCTGGTTACCCCCTCTCGGAACCACAGACTTAGAAATCGCCAGCTCAGATACAGTGCATAAAATATATTTATATATATACCCTTATACACCATTTTAATAAAAAATATCACAAAATTCTTCTAAGTCCCTCGGGAAGAGTGAAAGACGCGCACGTACATTTTCAGAGCTCATAGACCTTCCTATAAGAAGTTAGCCAAAAAGTAGCTTCGAAAAACGCTTAGGTTAAGTTTCAGAGATGCTTCTAATGTACCAAAGATGGACTTAGACATAATTTCACTCTCACAACATTATGGCTGGTTGGAGAGAGTCCGAACCACAAGTACCGGGTCCATGGTTCTGGGCGTATACTGGGGGGACGCGGACGACTCCCATTAACCCCTGACTATACCTGGGATACGCTTATCACAATGCCTTTCTGGTCTGTGCTGAAGCAGGGCATTCTGGCAGCCAAGTGGCTTGACCTTTATTAGTGAGCCTGGTTACCCCCTCTCGGAACCACAGACTTAGAAATCGCCAGCTCATATACAGTGCATAAAATATATTTATCTATATACCCTTATACACCATTTTAATAAAAAATATCACAAAATTCTTCTAAGTCCCTCGGGAAGAGTGAAAGACGCGCACGTTCATTTTCAGAGATCCTAGACCTTCCTATAAGAAGTTAGCCAAAAAGTAGCTTCGAAAAACGCTTAGGTTAAGTTTCAGAGTTGCTTCTAATGTACCAAAGCTGGACTTAGACATAATTTCACTCTCACGACATTATGGCTGGTTGGAGAAAGTCCGAACCACAAGTACCGGGTCCATGGTTCTGGCCGTATACTGGGGGGACGGGGACGACTCCCATTAACCCCTGACTATACCGGGGATACGCTTATCACAATGCCTTTCTGGTCTGTGCTGAAGCAGGGCATTCTGGCAGCCAAGTGGCTTGACCTTTATTAGTGAGCCTGGTTACCCCCTCTCGGAACCACAGACTTAGAAATCGCCAGCTCATATACAGTGCATAAAATATATTTATATATATACCCTTATAATGTACACCATTTTAATAAAAAATATCACAAAATTCTTCTAAGTCCCTCGGGAAGAGTGAAAGACGCGCACGTTCATTTTCAGAGCTCCTAGACCTTCCTATAAGAAGTTAGCCAAAAAGTAGCTTCGAAAAACGCTTAGGTTAAGTTTCAGAGTTGCTTCTAATGTACCAAAGCTGGACTTAGACATAATTTCACTCTCACAACATTATGGCTGGTTGGAGACAGTCCGAACCACAAGTACCGGGTCCATGGTTCTGGGCGTATACTGGGGGGACGGGGACGACTCCCATTAACCCCTGACTATACCGGGGATACGCTTATCACAATGCCTTTCTGGTCTGTGCTGAAGCAGGGCATTCTGGCAGCCAAGTGGCTTGACATTTATTAGTGAGCCTGGTTACCCCCTTTCGGATCCACAGACTTAGAAATCGCCAGCTCATATACAGTGCATAAAATATATTTATATATATACCCTTATACACCATTTTAATAAAAAATATCACAAAATTCTTCTAAGTCCCTCGGGAAGAGTGAAAGACGCGCACGTTCATTTTCAGAGCTCCTAGACCTTCCTATAAGAAGTTAGCCAAAAAGTAGCTTCGAAAAACGCTTAGGTTAAGTTTCAGAGTTGCTTCTAATGTACCAAAGCTGGACTTAGACATAATTTCACTCTCACAACATTATGGCTGGTTGGAGACAGTCCGAACCACAAGTACCGGGTCCATGGTTCTGGGCGTATACTGGGGGGACGGGGACGACTCCCATTAACCCCTGACTATACCGGGGATACGCTTATCACAATGCCTTTCTGGTCTGTGCTGAAGCAGGGCATTCTGGCAGCCAAGTGGCTTGACCTTTATTAGTGAGTCTGGTTACCCCCTCTCGGAACCACAGACTTAGAAATCGCCAGCTCAGATACAGTGCATAAAATATATTTATATATATACCCTTATACACCATTTTAATAAAAAAAATCACAAAATTCTTCTAAGTCCCTCGGGAAGAGTGAAAGACGCGCACGTTCATTTTCAGAGCTCCTACACCTTCCTATAAGAAGTTAGCCAAAAAGTAGCTTCGAAAAACGCTTAGGTTAAGTTTCAGAGTTGCTTCTAATGTACCAAAGCTGGACTTAGACATAATTTCACTCTCACAACATTATGGCTGGTTGGAGAGAGTCCGAACCACAAGTACCGGGTCCATGGTTCTGGCCGTATACTGGGGGGATGGGGACGACTCCCATTAACCCCTGACTATACCGGGGATACGCTTATCACAATGCCTTTCTGGTCTGTGCTGAAGCAGGGCATTCTGGCAGCCAAGTAGCTTGACCTTTATTAGTGAGTCTGGTTACCCCCTCTCGGAACCACAGACTTAGAAATCGCCAGCTCAGATACAGTGCATAAAATATATTTATATATATACCCTTATACACCATTTTAATAAAAAATATCACAAAATTCTTCTAAGTCCCTCGGGAAGAGTGAAAGACGCGCACGTTCATTTTCAGAGCTCATAGACCTTCCTATAAGAAGTTAGCCAAAAAGTAGCTTCGAAAAACGCTTAGGTTAAGTTTCAGAGATGCTTCTAATGTACCAAAGATGGACTTAGACATAATTTCACTCTCACAACATTATGGCTGGTTGGAGAGAGTCCGAACCACAAGTACCGGGTCCATGGTTCTGGGCGTATACTGGGGGGACGGGGACGACTCCCATTAACCCCTGACTATACCTGGGATACGCTTATCACAATGCCTTTCTGGTCTGTGCTGAAGCAGGGCATTCTGGCAGCCAAGTGGCTTGACCTTTATTAGTGAGCCTGGTTACCCCCTCTCGGAACCACAGACTTAGAAATCGCCAGCTCATATACAGTGCATAAAATATATTTATATATATACCCTTATACACCATTTTAATAAAAAATATCACAAAATTCTTCTAAGTCCCTCGGGAAGAGTGAAAGACGCGCACGTTCATTTTCAGAGCTCCTAGACCTTCCTATAAGAAGTTAGCCAAAAAGTAGCTTCGAAAAACGCTTAGGTTAAGTTTCAGAGTTGCTTCTAATGTACCAAAGCTGGACTTAGACATAATTTCACTCTCACAACATTATGGCTGGTTGGAGACAGTCCGAACCACAAGTACCGGGTCCATGGTTCTGGGCGTATACTGGGGGGACGGGGACGACTCCCATTAACCCCTGACTATACCGGGGATACGCTTATCACAATGCCTTTCTGGTCTGTGCTGAAGCAGGGCATTCTGGCAGCCAAGTGGCTTGACCTTTATTAGTGAGCCTGGTTACCCCCTCTCGGAACCACAGACTTAGAAATCGCCAGCTCAGATACAGTGCATAAAATATATTTATATATATACCCTTATACACCATTTTAATAAAAAATATCACAAAATTCTTCTAAGTCCCTCGGGAAGAGTGAAAGACGCGCACGTTCATTTTCAGAGCTCCTAGACCTTCCTATAAGAAGTTAGCCAAAAAGTAGCTTCGAAAAACGCTTAGGTTAAGTTTCAGAGTTGCTTCTAATGTACCAAAGCTGGACTTAGACATAATTTCACTCTCACAACATTATGGCTGGTTGGAGACAGTCCGAACCACAAGTACCGGGTCCATGGTTCTGGGCGTATACTGGGGGGACGGGGACGACTCCCATTAACCCCTGACTATACCGGGGATACGCTTATCACAATGCCTTTCTGGTCTGTGCTGAAGCAGGGCATTCTGGCAGCCAAGTGGCTTGACCTTTATTAGTGAGCCTGGTTACCCCCTCTCGGAACCACAGACTTAGAAATCGCCAGCTCAGATACAGTGCATAAAATATATTTATATATATACCCTTATACACCATTTTAATAAAAAATATCACAAAATTCTTCTAAGTCCCTCGGGAAGAGTGAAAGACGCGCACGTTCATTTTCAGAGCTCCTAGACCTTCCTATAAGAAGTTAGCCAAAAAGTAGCTTCGAAAAACGCTTAGGTTAAGTTTCAGAGTTGCTTCTAATGTACCAAAGCTGGACTTAGACATAATTTCACTCTCACAACATTATGGCTGTTTGGAGACAGTCCGAACCACAAGTACCGGGTCCATGGTTCTGGGCGTATACTGGGGGGACGGGGACGACTCCCATTAACCCCTGACTATACCGGGGATACGCTTATCACAATGCCTTTCTGGTCTGTGCTGAAGCAGGGCATTCTGGCAGCCAAGTGGCTTGACCTTTATTAGTGAGCCTGGTTACCCCCTCTCGGAACCACAGACTTAGAAATCGCCAGCTCAGATACAGTGCATAAAATGTATTTATATATATACCCTTATACACCATTTTAATAAAAAATATCACAAAATTCTTCTAAGTCCCTCGGGAAGAGTGAAAGACGCGCACGTTAATTTTCAGAGCTCCTAGACCTTCCTATAAGAAGTTAGCCAAAAAGTAGCTTCGAAAAACGCTTAGGTTAAGTTTCAGAGTTGCTTCTAATGTACCAAAGCTGGACTTAGACATAATTTCACTTTCACAACATTATGGCTGGTTGGAGACAGTCCGAACCACAAGTACCGGGTCCATGGTTCTGGGCGTATACTGGGGGGACGGGGACGACTCCCATTAACCCCTGACTATACCGGGGATACGCTTATCACAATGCCTTTCTGGTCTGTGCTGAAGCAGGGCATTCTGGCAGCCAAGTGGCTTGACCTTTATTAGTGAGCCTGGTTACCCCCTCTCGGAACCACAGACTTAGAAATCGCCAGCTCAGATACAGTGCATAAAATATATTTATATATATACCCTTATACACCATTTTAATAAAAAATATCACAAAATTCTTCTAAGTCCCTCGGGAAGAGTGAAAGACGCGCACGTTCATTTTCAGAGCTCCTAGACCTTCCTATAAGAAGTTAGCCAAAAAGTAGCTTCGAAAAACGCTTAGGTTAAGTTTCAGAGTTGCTTCTAATGTACCAAAGCTGCACTTAGACATAATTTCACTCTCACGAAATTATGGCTGGTTGGAGAAAGTCCGAACCACAAGTACCGGGTCCATGGTTCTGGCCGTATACTGGGGGGACGGGGGGGACTCCCATTAACCCCTGACTATACCGGGGATACGCTTATCACAATGCCTTTCTGGTCTGTGCTGAAGCAGGGCATTCTGGCAGCCAAGTGGCTTGACCTTTATTAGTGAGCCTGGTTACCCCCTCTCGGAACCACAGACTTAGAAATCGCCAGCTCAGATACAGTGCATAAAATATATTTATATATATACCCTTATACACCATTTTAATAAAAAATATCACAAAATTCTTCTAAGTCCATCGGGAAGAGTGAAAGACGCGCACGTTCATTTTCTGAGCTCCTAGACCTTCCTATAAGAAGTTAGCCAAAAAGTAGCTTCGAAAAACGCTTAGGTTAAGTTTCAGAGTTGCTTCTAATGTACCAAAGCTGGACTTAGACATAATTTCACTCTCACAACATTATGGCTGGTTGGAGACAGTCCGAACCACAAGTACCGGGTCCATGGTTCTGGGCGTATACTGGGGGGACGGGGACGACTCCCATTAACCCCTGACTATACCGGGGATACGCTTATCACAATGCCTTTCTGGTCTGTGCTGAAGCAGGGCATTCTGGCAGCCAAGTGGCTTGACCTTTATTAGTGAGCCTGGTTACCCCCTCTCAAAACCACAGACTTAGAAATCGCCAGCTCAGATACAGTGCATAAAATATATTTATATATATACCCTTATACACCATTTTAATAAAAAATATCACAAAATTCTTCTAAGTCCCTCGGGAAGAGTGAAAGACGCGCACGTTCATTTTCAGAGCTCCTAGACCTTCCTATAAGAAGTTAGCCAAAAAGTAGCTTCGAAAAACGCTTAGGTTAAGTTTCCGAGTTGCTTCTAATGTACCAAAGCTGGACTTAGACATAATTTCACTCTCACAACATTATGGCTGTTTGGAGACAGTCCGAACCACAAGTACCGGGTCCATGGTTCTGGGCGTATACTGGGGGGACGGGGACGACTCCCATTAACCCCTGACTATACCGGGGATACGCTTATCACAATGCCTTTCTGGTCTGTGCTGAAGCAGGGCATTCTGACAGCCAAGTGGCTTGACCTTTATTAGTGAGCCTGGTTACCCCCTCTCGGAACCACAGACTTAGAAATCGCCAGCTCAGATACAGTGCATAAAATATATTTATATATATACCCTTATACACCATTTTAATAAAAAATATCACAAAATTATTCTAAGTCCCTCGGGAAGAGTGAAAGACGCGCACGTTCATTTTCAGAGCTCCTAGACCTTCCTATAAGAAGTTAGCCAAAAAGTAGCTTCGAAAAACGCTTAGGTTAAGTTTCAGAGTTGCTTCTAATGTACGAAAGCTGGACTTAGACATAATTTCACTCTCACAACATTATGGCTGTTTGGAGTCAGTCCGAACCACAAGTACCGGGTCCATGGTTCTGGGCGTATACTGGGGGGACGGGGACGACTCCCATTAACCCCTGACTATACCGGGGATACGCTTATCACAATGCCTTTCTGGTCTGCGCTGAAGCAGGGCATTCTGGCAGCCAAGTGGCTTGACCTTTATTAGTGAGCCTGGTTACCCCCTCTCGGAACCACAGACTTAGAAATCGCCAGCTCAGATACAGTGCATAAAATATATTTATATATATACCCTTATACACCATTTTAATAAAAAATATCACAAAATTCTTCTAAGTCCCTCGGGAAGAGTGAAAGACGCGCACGTTCATTTTCAGAGCTCCTAGACCTTCCTATAAGAAGTTAGCCAAAAAGTAGCTTCGAAAAACGCTTAGGTTAAGTTTCAGAGTTGCTTCTAATGTACCAAAGCTGGACTTAGACATAATTTCACTCTCACAACATTATGGCTGTTTGGAGACAGTCCGAACCACAAGTACCGGGTCCATGGTTCTGGGCGTATACTGGGGGGACGGGGACGACTCCCATTAACCCCTGACTATACCGGGGATACGCTTATCACAATGCCTTTCTGGTCTGTGCTGAAGCAGGGCATTCTGGCAGCCAAGTGGCTTGACCTTTATTAGTGAGCCTGGTTACCCCCTCTCGGAACCACAGACTTAGAAATCGCCAGCTCAGATACAGTGCATAAAATGTATTTATATATATACCCTTATACACCATTTTAATAAAAAATATCACAAAATTCTTCTAAGTCCCTCGGGAAGAGTGAAAGACGCGCACGTTAATTTTCAGAGCTCCTAGACCTTCCTATAAGAAGTTAGCCAAAAAGTAGCTTCGAAAAACGCTTAGGTTAAGTTTCAGAGTTGCTTCTAATGTACCAAAGCTGGACTTAGACATAATTTCACTTTCACAACATTATGGCTGGTTGGAGACAGTCCGAACCACAAGTACCGGGTCCATGGTTCTGGGCGTATACTGGGGGGACGGGGACGACTCCCATTAACCCCTGACTATACCGGGGATACGCTTATCACAATGCCTTTCTGGTCTGTGCTGAAGCAGGGCATTCTGGCAGCCAAGTGGCTTGACCTTTATTAGTGAGCCTGGTTACCCCCTCTCGGAACCACAGACTTAGAAATCGCCAGCTCAGATACAGTGCATAAAATATATTTATATATATACCCTTATACACCATTTTAATAAAAAATATCACAAAATTCTTCTAAGTCCCTCGGGAAGAGTGAAAGACGCGCACGTTCATTTTCAGAGCTCCTAGACCTTCCTATAAGAAGTTAGCCAAAAAGTAGCTTCGAAAAACGCTTAGGTTAAGTTTCAGAGTTGCTTCTAATGTACCAAAGCTGCACTTAGACATAATTTCACTCTCACGAAATTATGGCTGGTTGGAGAAAGTCCGAACCACAAGTACCGGGTCCATGGTTCTGGCCGTATACTGGGGGGACGGGGACGACTCCCATTAACCCCTGACTATACCGGGGATACGCTTATCACAATGCCTTTCTGGTCTGTGCTGAAGCAGGGCATTCTGGCAGCCAAGTGGCTTGACCTTTATTAGTGAGCCTGGTTACCCCCTCTCGGAACCACAGACTTAGAAATCGCCAGCTCAGATACAGTGCATAAAATATATTTATATATATACCCTTATACACCATTTTAATAAAAAATATCACAAAATTCTTCTAAGTCCATCGGGAAGAGTGAAAGACGCGCACGTTCATTTTCTGAGCTCCTAGACCTTCCTATAAGAAGTTAGCCAAAAAGTAGCTTCGAAAAACGCTTAGGTTAAGTTTCAGAGTTGCTTCTAATGTACCAAAGCTGGACTTAGACATAATTTCACTCTCACAACATTATGGCTGGTTGGAGACAGTCCGAACCACAAGTACCGGGTCCATGGTTCTGGGCGTATACTGGGGGGACGGGGACGACTCCCATTAACCCCTGACTATACCGGGGATACGCTTATCACAATGCCTTTCTGGTCTGTGCTGAAGCAGGGCATTCTGGCAGCCAAGTGGCTTGACCTTTATTAGTGAGCCTGGTTACCCCCTCTCAAAACCACAGACTTAGAAATCGCCAGCTCAGATACAGTGCATAAAATATATTTATATATATACCCTTATACACCATTTTAATAAAAAATATCACAAAATTCTTCTAAGTCCCTCGGGAAGAGTGAAAGACGCGCACGTTCATTTTCAGAGCTCCTAGACCTTCCTATAAGAAGTTAGCCAAAAAGTAGCTTCGAAAAACGCTTAGGTTAAGTTTCAGAGTTGCTTCTAATGTACCAAAGCTGCACTTAGACATAATTTCACTCTCACGAAATTATGGCTGGTTGGAGAAAGTCCGAACCACAAGTACCGGGTCCATGGTTCTGGCCGTATACTGGGGGGACGGGGACGACTCCCATTAACCCCTGACTATACCGGGGATACGCTTATCACAATGCCTTTCTGGTCTGTGCTGAAGCAGGGCATTCTGGCAGCCAAGTGGCTTGACCTTTATTATTGAGCCTGGTTACCCCCTCTCGGAACCACAGACTTAGAAATCGCCAGCTCAGATACAGTGCATAAAATATATTTATATATATACCCTTATACACCATTTTAATAAAAAATATCACAAAATTCTTCTAAGTCCCTCGGGAAGAGTGAAAGACGCGCACGTTCATTTTCAGAGCTCCTAGACCTTCCTATAAGAAGTTAGCCAAAAAGTAGCTTCGAAAAACGCTTAGGATAAGTTTCAGAGTTGCTTCTAATGTACCAAAGCTGGACTTAGACATAATTTCACTCTCACGACATTATGGCTGGTTGGAGAAAGTCCGAACCACAAGTACCGGGTCCATGGTTCTGGGCGTATACTGGGGGGACGGGGACGACTCCCATTAACCCCTGACTATACCGGGGATACGCTTATCACAATGCCTTTCTGGTCTGTGCTGAAGCAGGGCATTCTGGCAGCCAAGTGGCTTGACCTTTATTAGTGAGCCTGGTTACCCCCTCTCGGAACCACAGACTTAGAAATCGCCAGCTCATATACAGTGCATAAAATATATTTATATATATACCCTTATACACCATTTTAATAAAAAATATCACAAAATTCTTCTAAGTCCCTCGGGAAGAGTGAAAGATGCGCACGTTCATTTTCAGAGCTCCTAGACCTTCCTATAAGAAGTTAGCCAAAAAGTAGCTTCGAAAAACGCTTAGGTTAAGTTTCAGAGTTGCTTCTAATGTACCAAAGCTGGACTTAGACATAATTTCACTCTCACAACATTATGGCTGTTTGGAGACAGTCCGAACCACAAGTACCGGGTCCATGGTTCTGGCCGTATACTGGGGGGACGGGGACGACTCCCATTAACCCCTGACTATACCGGGGATACGCTTATCACAATGCCTTTCTGGTCTGCGCTGAAGCAGGGCATTCTGGCAGCCAAGTGGCTTGACCTTTATTAGTGAGCCTGGTTACCCCCTCTCGGAACCACAGACTTAGAAATCGCCAGCTCAGATACAGTGCATAAAATATATTTATATATATACCCTTATACACCATTTTAATAAAAAATATCACAAAATTCTTCTAAGTCCCTCGGGAAGAGTGAAAGACGCGCACGTTCATTTTCAGAGCTCCTAGACCTTCCTATAAGAAGTTAGCCAAAAAGTAGCTTCGAAAAACGCTTAGGTTAAGTTTCAGAGTTGCTTCTAATGTACCAAAGCTGCACTTAGACATAATTTCACTCTCACGAAATTATGGCTGGTTGGAGAAAGTCCGAACCACAAGTACCGGGTCCATGGTTCTGGCCGTATACTGGGGGGACGGGGACGACTCCCATTAACCCCTGACTATACCGGGGATACGCTTATCACAATGCCTTTCTGGTCTGTGCTGAAGCAGGGCATTCTGGCAGCCAAGTGGCTTGACCTTTATTAGTGAGCCTGGTTACCCCCTCTCGGAACCACAGACTTAGAAATCGCCAGCTCAGATACAGTGCATAAAATATATTTATATATATACCCTTATACACCATTTTAATAAAAAATATCACAAAATTCTTCTAAGTCCATCGGGAAGAGTGAAAGACGCGCACGTTCATTTTCTGAGCTCCTAGACCTTCCTATAAGAAGTTAGCCAAAAAGTAGCTTCGAAAAACGCTTAGGTTAAGTTTCAGAGTTGCTTCTAATGTACCAAAGCTGGACTTAGACATAATTTCACTCTCACAACATTATGGCTGGTTGGAGACAGTCCGAACCACAAGTACCGGGTCCATGGTTCTGGGCGTATACTGGGGGGACGGGGACGACTCCCATTAACCCCTGACTATACCGGGGATACGCTTATCACAATGCCTTTCTGGTCTGTGCTGAAGCAGGGCATTCTGGCAGCCAAGTGGCTTGACCTTTATTAGTGAGCCTGGTTACCCCCTCTCAAAACCACAGACTTAGAAATCGCCAGCTCAGATACAGTGCATAAAATATATTTATATATATACCCTTATACACCATTTTAATAAAAAATATCACAAAATTCTTCTAAGTCCCTCGGGAAGAGTGAAAGACGCGCACGTTCATTTTCAGAGCTCCTAGACCTTCCTATAAGAAGTTAGCCAAAAAGTAGCTTCGAAAAACGCTTAGGTTAAGTTTCAGAGTTGCTTCTAATGTACCAAAGCTGCACTTAGACATAATTTCACTCTCACGAAATTATGGCTGGTTGGAGAAAGTCCGAACCACAAGTACCGGGTCCATGGTTCTGGCCGTATACTGGGGGGACGGGGACGACTCCCATTAACCCCTGACTATACCGGGGATACGCTTATCACAATGCCTTTCTGGTCTGTGCTGAAGCAGGGCATTCTGGCAGCCAAGTGGCTTGACCTTTATTATTGAGCCTGGTTACCCCCTCTCGGAACCACAGACTTAGAAATCGCCAGCTCAGATACAGTGCATAAAATATATTTATATATATACCCTTATACACCATTTTAATAAAAAATATCACAAAATTCTTCTAAGTCCCTCGGGAAGAGTGAAAGACGCGCACGTTCATTTTCAGAGCTCCTAGACCTTCCTATAAGAAGTTAGCCAAAAAGTAGCTTCGAAAAACGCTTAGGATAAGTTTCAGAGTTGCTTCTAATGTACCAAAGCTGGACTTAGACATAATTTCACTCTCACGACATTATGGCTGGTTGGAGAAAGTCCGAACCACAAGTACCGGGTCCATGGTTCTGGGCGTATACTGGGGGGACGGGGACGACTCCCATTAACCCCTGACTATACCGGGGATACGCTTATCACAATGCCTTTCTGGTCTGTGCTGAAGCAGGGCATTCTGGCAGCCAAGTGGCTTGACCTTTATTAGTGAGCCTGGTTACCCCCTCTCGGAACCACAGACTTAGAAATCGCCAGCTCATATACAGTGCATAAAATATATTTATATATATACCCTTATACACCATTTTAATAAAAAATATCACAAAATTCTTCTAAGTCCCTCGGGAAGAGTGAAAGATGCGCACGTTCATTTTCAGAGCTCCTAGACCTTCCTATAAGAAGTTAGCCAAAAAGTAGCTTCGAAAAACGCTTAGGTTAAGTTTCAGAGTTGCTTCTAATGTACCAAAGCTGGACTTAGACATAATTTCACTCTCACAACATTATGGCTGTTTGGAGACAGTCCGAACCACAAGTACCGGGTCCATGGTTCTGGCCGTATACTGGGGGGACGGGGACGACTCCCATTAACCCCTGACTATACCGGGGATACGCTTATCACAATGCCTTTCTGGTCTGCGCTGAAGCAGGGCATTCTGGCAGCCAAGTGGCTTGACCTTTATTAGTGAGCCTGGTTACCCCCTCTCGGAACCACAGACTTAGAAATCGCCAGCTCAGATACAGTGCATAAAATATATTTATATATATACCCTTATACACCATTTTAATAAAAAATATCACAAAATTCTTCTAAGTCCCTCGGGAAGAGTGAAAGACGCGCACGTTCATTTTCAGAGCTCCTAGACCTTCCTATAAGAAGTTAGCCAAAAAGTAGCTTCGAAAAACGCTTAGGTTAAGTTTCAGAGTTGCTTCTAATGTACCAAAGCTGGACTTAGACATAATTTCACTCTCACAACATTATGGCTGTTTGGAGACAGTCCGAACCACAAGTACCGGGTCCATGGTTCTGGCCGTATACTGGGGGGACGGGGACGACTCCCATTAACCCCTGACTATACCGGGGATACGCTTATCACAATGCCTTTCTGGTCTGCGCTGAAGCAGGGCATTCTGGCAGCCAAGTGGCTTGACCTTTATTAGTGAGCCTGGTTACCCCCTCTCGGAACCACAGACTTAGAAATCGCCAGCTCAGATACAGTGCATAAAATATATTTATATATATACCCTTATACACCATTTTAATAAAAAATATCACAAAATTCTTCTAAGTCCCTCGGGAAGAGTGAAAGACGCGCACGTTCATTTTCAGAGCTCCTAGACCTTCCTATAAGAAGTTAGCCAAAAAGTAGCTTCGAAAAACGCTTAGGTTAAGTTTCAGAGTTGCTTCTAATGTACCAAAGCTGGACTTAGACATAATTTCACTCTCACAACATTATGGCTGGTTGGAGAGAGTCCGAACCACAAGTACCGGGTCCATGGTTCTGGGCGTATACTGGGGGGACGGGGACGACTCCCATTAACCCCTGACTATACCGGGGATACGCTTATCACAATGCCTTTCTGGTCTGTGCTGAAGCAGGGCATTCTGGCAGTCAAGTGGCTTGACCTTTATTAGTGAGCCTGGTTACCCCCTCTCGGAACCACAGACTTAGAAATCGCCAGCTCAGATACAGTGCATAAAATATATTTATATATATACCCTTATACACCATTTTAATAAAAAATATCACAAAATTCTTCTAAGTCCCTCGGGAAGAGTGAAAGACGCGCACGTTCATTTTCAGAGCTACTAGACCTTCCTATAAGAAGTTAGCCAAAAAGTAGCTTCGAAAAACGCTTAGGATAAGTTTTAGAGTTGCTTCTAATGTACCAAAGCTGGACTTAGACATAATTTCACTCTCACGACATTATGGCTGGTTGGAGACAGTCCGAACCACAAGTACCGGGTCCATGGTTCTGGCCGTATACTGGGGGGACGGGGACGACTCCCATTAACCCCTGACTATACCGGGGATACGCTTATCACAATGCCTTTCTGGTCTGTGCTGAAGCAGGGCATTCTGGCAGCCAAATGGCTTGACCTTTATTAGTGAGCCTCGTTACCCCCTCTCGGAACCACAGACTTAGAAATCGCCAGCTCAGATACAGTGCATAAAATATATTTATATATATACCCTTATACACCATTTTAATAAAAAATATCACAAAATTCTTCTAAGTCCCTCGGGAAGAGTGAAAGACGCGCACGTTCATTTTCAGAGCTCATAGACCTTCCTATAAGAAGTTAGCCAAAAAGTAGCTTCGAAAAACGCTTAGGTTAAGTTTCAGAGATGCTTCTAATGTACCAAAGATGGACTTAGACATAATTTCACTCTCACAACATTATGGCTGGTTGGAGAGAGTCCGAACCACAAGTACCGGGTCCATGGTTCTGGGCGTATACTGGGGGGACGGGGACGACTCCCATTAACCCCTGACTATACCTGGGATACGCTTATCACAATGCCTTTCTGGTCTGTGCTGAAGCAGGGCATTCTGGCAGCCAAGTGCCTTGACCTTTATTAGTGAGCCTGGTTACCCCCTCTCGGAACCACAGACTTAGAAATCGCCAGCTCAGATACAGTGCATAAAATATATTTATATATATACCCTTATACACCATTTTAATAAAAAATATCACAAAATTCTTCTAAGTCCCTCGGGAAGAGTGAAAGACGCGCACGTTCATTTTCAGAGCTCCTAGACCTTCCTATAAGAAGTTAGCCAAAAAGTAGCTTCGAAAAACGCTTAGGTTAAGTTTCAGAGTTGCTTCTAATGTACCAAAGCTGCACTTAGACATAATTTCACTCTCACGAAATTATGGCTGGTTGGAGAAAGTCCGAACCACAAGTACCGGGTCCATGGTTCTGGCCGTATACTGGGGGGACGGGGACGACTCCCATTAACCCCTGACTATACCGGGGATACGCTTATCACAATGCCTTTCTGGTCTGCGCTGAAGCAGGGCATTCTGGCAGCCAAGTGGCTTGACCTTTATTAGTGAGCCTGGTTACCCCCTCTCGGAACCACAGACTTAGAAATCGCCAGCTCAGATACAGTGCATAAAATATATTTATATATATACCCTTATACACCATTTTAATAAAAAATATCACAAAATTCTTCTAAGTCCCTCGGGAAGAGTGAAAGACGCGCACGTTCATTTTCAGAGCTCCTAGACCTTCCTATAAGAAGTTAGCCAAAAAGTAGCTTCGAAAAACGCTTAGGTTAAGTTTCAGAGTTGCTTCTAATGTACCAAAGCTGGACTTAGACATAATTTCACTCTCACAACATTATGGCTGGTTGGAGAGAGTCCGAACCACAAGTACCGGGTCCATGGTTCTGGGCGTATACTGGGGGGACGGGGACGACTCCCATTAACCCCTGACTATACCGGGGATACGCTTATCACAATGCCTTTCTGGTCTGTGCTGAAGCAGGGCATTCTGGCAGTCAAGTGGCTTGACCTTTATTAGTGAGCCTGGTTACCCCCTCTCGGAACCACAGACTTAGAAATCGCCAGCTCAGATACAGTGCATAAAATATATTTATATATATACCCTTATACACCATTTTAATAAAAAATATCACAAAATTCTTCTAAGTCCCTCGGGAAGAGTGAAAGACGCGCACGTTCATTTTCAGAGCTACTAGACCTTCCTATAAGAAGTTAGCCAAAAAGTAGCTTCGAAAAACGCTTAGGATAAGTTTTAGAGTTGCTTCTAATGTACCAAAGCTGGACTTAGACATAATTTCACTCTCACGACATTATGGCTGGTTGGAGACAGTCCGAACCACAAGTACCGGGTCCATGGTTCTGGCCGTATACTGGGGGGACGGGGACGACTCCCATTAACCCCTGACTATACCGGGGATACGCTTATCACAATGCCTTTCTGGTCTGTGCTGAAGCAGGGCATTCTGGCAGCCAAATGGCTTGACCTTTATTAGTGAGCCTCGTTACCCCCTCTCGGAACCACAGACTTAGAAATCGCCAGCTCAGATACAGTGCATAAAATATATTTATATATATACCCTTATACACCATTTTAATAAAAAATATCACAAAATTCTTCTAAGTCCCTCGGGAAGAGTGAAAGACGCGCACGTTCATTTTCAGAGCTCATAGACCTTCCTATAAGAAGTTAGCCAAAAAGTAGCTTCGAAAAACGCTTAGGTTAAGTTTCAGAGATGCTTCTAATGTACCAAAGATGGACTTAGACATAATTTCACTCTCACAACATTATGGCTGGTTGGAGAGAGTCCGAACCACAAGTACCGGGTCCATGGTTCTGGGCGTATACTGGGGGGACGGGGACGACTCCCATTAACCCCTGACTATACCTGGGATACGCTTATCACAATGCCTTTCTGGTCTGTGCTGAAGCAGGGCATCCTGGCAGCCAAGTGCCTTGACCTTTATTAGTGAGCCTGGTTACCCCCTCTCGGAACCACAGACTTAGAAATCGCCAGCTCAGATACAGTGCATAAAATATATTTATATATATACCCTTATACACCATTTTAATAAAAAATATCACAAAATTCTTCTAAGTCCCTCGGGAAGAGTGAAAGACGCGCACGTTCATTTTCAGAGCTCCTAGACCTTCCTATAAGAAGTTAGCCAAAAAGTAGCTTCGAAAAACGCTTAGGTTAAGTTTCAGAGTTGCTTCTAATGTACCAAAGCTGCACTTAGACATAATTTCACTCTCACGAAATTATGGCTGGTTGGAGAAAGTCCGAACCACAAGTACCGGGTCCATTGTTCTGGGCGTATACTGGGGGGACGGGGACGACTCCCATTAACCCCTGACTATACCGGGGATACGCTTATCACAATGCCTTTCTGGTCTGCGCTGAAGCAGGGCATTCTGGCAGCCAAGTGGCTTGACCTTTATTAGTGAGCCTGGTTACCCCCTCTCGGAACCACAGACTTAGAAATCGCCAGCTCAGATACAGTGCATAAAATATATTTATATATATACCCTTATACACCATTTTAATAAAAAATATCACAAAATTCTTCTAAGTCCCTCGGGAAGAGTGAAAGACGCGCACGTTCATTTTCAGAGCTCCTAGACCTTCCTATAAGAAGTTAGCCAAAAAGTAGCTTCGAAAAACGCTTAGGTTAAGTTTCAGAGTTGCTTCTAATGTACCAAAGCTGGACTTAGACATAATTTCACTCTCACAACATTATGGCTGGTTGGAGAGAGTCCGAACCACAAGTACCGGGTCCATGGTTCTGGGCGTATACTGGGGGGACGGGGACGACTCCCATTAACCCCTGACTATACCGGGGATACGCTTATCACAATGCCTTTCTGGTCTGTGCTGAAGCAGGGCATTCTGGCAGTCAAGTGGCTTGACCTTTATTAGTGAGCCTGGTTACCCCCTCTCGGAACCACAGACTTAGAAATCGCCAGCTCAGATACAGTGCATAAAATATATTTATATATATACCCTTATACACCATTTTAATAAAAAATATCACAAAATTCTTCTAAGTCCCTCGGGAAGAGTGAAAGACGCGCACGTTCATTTTCAGAGCTACTAGACCTTCCTATAAGAAGTTAGCCAAAAAGTAGCTTCGAAAAACGCTTAGGATAAGTTTTAGAGTTGCTTCTAATGTACCAAAGCTGGACTTAGACATAATTTCACTCTCACGACATTATGGCTGGTTGGAGACAGTCCGAACCACAAGTACCGGGTCCATGGTTCTGGCCGTATACTGGGGGGACGGGGACGACTCCCATTAACCCCTGACTATACCGGGGATACGCTTATCACAATGCCTTTCTGGTCTGTGCTGAAGCAGGGCATTCTGGCAGCCAAATGGCTTGACCTTTATTAGTGAGCCTCGTACCCCCTCTCGGAACCACAGACTTAGAAATCGCCAGCTCAGATACAGTGCATAAAATATATTTATATATATACCCTTATACACCATTTTAATAAAAAATATCACAAAATTCTTCTAAGTCCCTCGGGAAGAGTGAAAGACGCGCACGTTCATTTTCAGAGCTCATAGACCTTCCTATAAGAAGTTAGCCAAAAAGTAGCTTCGAAAAACGCTTAGGTTAAGTTTCAGAGATGCTTCTAATGTACCAAAGATGGACTTAGACATAATTTCACTCTCACAACATTATGGCTGGTTGGAGAGAGTCCGAACCACAAGTACCGGGTCCATGGTTCTGGGCGTATACTGGGGGGACGGGGACGACTCCCATTAACCCCTGACTATACCTGGGATACGCTTATCACAATGCCTTTCTGGTCTGTGCTGAAGCAGGGCATTCTGGCAGCCAAGTGCCTTGACCTTTATTAGTGAGCCTGGTTACCCCCTCTCGGAACCACAGACTTAGAAATCGCCAGCTCAGATACAGTGCATAAAATATATTTATATATATACCCTTATACACCATTTTAATAAAAAATATCACAACATTTTTCTAAGTCCCTCGGGAAGAGTGAAAGACGCGCACGTTCATTTTCAGAGCTCCTAGACCTTCCTATAAGAAGTTAGCCAAAAAGTAGCTTCGAAAAACGCTTAGGTTAAGTTTCAGAGTTGCTTCTAATGTACCAAAGCTGCACTTAGACATACTGTAATTTCACTGTCACGAAATTATGGCTGGTTGGAGAAAGTCCGAACCACAAGTACCGGGTCCATGGTTCTGGCCGTATACTGGGGGGACGGGGACGACTCCCATTAACCCCTGACTATACCGGGGATACGCTTATCACAATGCCTTTCTGGTCTGCGCTGAAGCAGGGCATTCTGGCAGCCAAGTGGCTTGACCTTTATTAGTGAGCCTGGTTACCCCCTCTCGGAACCACAGACTTAGAAATCGCCAGCTCAGATACAGTGCATAAAATATATTTATATATATATACCCTTATACACCATTTTAATAAAAAATATCACAAAATTCTTCTAAGTCCCTCGGAAAGAGTGAAAGACGCGCACGTTCATTTTCAGAGCTCCTAGACCTTCCTATAAGAAGTTAGCCAAAAAGTAGCTTCGAAAAACGCTTAGGTTAAGTTTCAGAGTTGCTTCTAATGTACCAAAGCTGGACTTAGATATAATTTCACTCTCACAACATTATGGCTGGTTGGAGACAGTCCGAACCACAAGTACCGGGTCCATGGTTCTGGGCGTATACTGGGGGGACGGGGACGACTCCCATTAACCCCTGACTATACCGGGGATACGCTTATCACAATGCCTTTCTGGTCTGTGCTGAAGCAGGGCATTCTGGCAGCCAAGTGGCTTGACCATTATTAGTGAGTCTGGTTACCCCCTCTCGGAACCACAGACTTAGAAATCGCCAGCTCAGATACAGTGCATAAAATATATTTATATATATACCCTTATACACCATTTTAATAAAAAATATCACAAAATTCTTCTAAGTCCCTCGGGAAGAGTGAAAGACGCGCACGTTCATTTTCAGAGCTCATAGACCTTCCTATAAGAAGTTAGCCAAAAAGTAGCTTCGAAAAACGCTTAGGTTAAGTTTCAGAGATGCTTCTAATGTACCAAAGATGGACTTAGACATAATTTCACTCTCACAACATTATGGCTGGTTGGAGAGTGTCCGAACCACAAGTACCGGGTCCATGGTTCTGGGCGTATATTGGGGGGACGGGGACGACTCCCATTAACCCCTGACTATACCTGGGATACGCTTATCACAATGCCTTTCTGGTCTGTGCTGAAGCAGGGCATTCTGGCAGCCAAGTGCCTTGACCTTTATTAGTGAGCCTGGTTACACCCTCTCGGAACCACAGACTTAGAAATCGCCAGCTCATATACAGTGCATAAAATATATTTATATATATACCCTTATACACCATTTTAATAAAAAATATCACAAAATTCTTCTAAGTCCCTCGGGAAGAGTGAAAGACGCGCACGTTCATTTTCAGAGCTCCTAGACCTTCCTATAAGAAGTTAGCCAAAAAGTAGCTTCGAAAAACGCTTAGGTTAAGTTTCAGAGTTGCTTCTAATGTACCAAAGCTGGACTTAGACATAATTTCACTCTCACAACATTATGGCTGGTTGGAGAGAGTCCGAACCACAAGTACCGGGTCCATGGTTCTGGGCGTATACTGGGGGGACGGGGACGACTCCCATTAACCCCTGACTATACCGGGGATACGCTTATCACAATGCCTTTCTGGTCTGTGCTGAAGCAGGGCATTCTGGCAGTCAAGTGGCTTGACCTTTATTAGTGAGCCTGGTTACCCCCTCTCGGAACCACAGACTTAGAAATCGCCAGCTCAGATACAGTGCATAAAATATATTTATATATATACCCTTATACACCATTTTAATAAAAAATATCACAAAATTCTTCTAAGTCCCTCGGGAAGAGTGAAAGACGCGCACGTTCATTTTCAGAGCTACTAGACCTTCCTATAAGAAGTTAGCCAAAAAGTAGCTTCGAAAAACGCTTAGGATAAGTTTTAGAGTTGCTTCTAATGTACCAAAGCTGGACTTAGACATAATTTCACTCTCACGACATTATGGCTGGTTGGAGACAGTCCGAACCACAAGTACCGGGTCCATGGTTCTGGCCGTATACTGGGGGGACGGGGACAACTCCCATTAACCCCTGACTATACCGGGGATACGCTTATCACAATGCCTTTCTGGTCTGTGCTGAAGCAGGGCATTCTGGCAGCCAAATGGCTTGACCTTTATTAGTGAGCCTGGTTACCCCCTCTCGGAACCACAGACTTAGAAATCGCCAGCTCAGATACAGTGCATAAAATATATTTATATATATACCCTTATACACCATTTTAATAAAAAATATCACAAAATTCTTCTAAGTCCCTCGGGAAGAGTGAAAGACGCGCACGTTCATTTTCAGAGCTCATAGACCTTCCTATAAGAAGTTAGCCAAAAAGTAGCTTCGAAAAACGCTTAGGTTAAGTTTCAGAGATGCTTCTAATGTACCAAAGATGGACTTAGACATAATTTCACTCTCACAACATTATGGCTGGTTGGAGAGAGTCCGAACCACAAGTACCGGGTCCATGGTTCTGGGCGTATACTGGGGGGACGGGGACGACTCCCATTAACCCCTGACTATACCTGGGATACGCTTATCACAATGCCTTTCTGGTCTGTGCTGAAGCAGGGCATTCTGGCAGCCAAGTGCCTTGACCTTTATTAGTGAGCCTGGTTACCCCCTCTCGGAACCACAGACTTAGAAATCGCCAGCTCAGATACAGTGCATAAAATATATTTATATATATACCCTTATACACCATTTTAATAAAAAATATCACAAAATTCTTCTAAGTCCCTCGGGAAGAGTGAAAGACGCGCACGTTCATTTTCAGAGCTCCTAGACCTTCCTATAAGAAGTTAGCCAAAAAGTAGCTTCGAAAAACGCTTAGGTTAAGTTTCAGAGTTGCTTCTAATGTACCAAAGCTGCACTTAGACATAATTTCACTCTCACGAAATTATGGCTTGTTGGAGAAAGTCCGAACCACAAGTACCGGGTCCATGGTTCTGGCCGTATACTGGGGGGACGGGGACGACTCCCATTAACCCCTGACTATACCGGGGATACGCTTATCACAATGCCTTTCTGGTCTGCGCTGAAGCAGGGCATTCTGGCAGCCAAGTGGCTTGACCTTTATTAGTGAGCCTGGTTACCCCCTCTCGGAACCACAGACTTAGAAATCGCCAGCTCAGATACAGTGCATAAAATATATTTATATATATACCCTTATACACCATTTTAATAAAAAATATCACAAAATTCTTCTAAGTCCCTCGGAAAGAGTGAAAGACGCGCACGTTCATTTTCAGAGCTCCTAGACCTTCCTATAAGAAGTTAGCCAAAAAGTAGCTTCGAAAAACGCTTAGGTTAAGTTTCAGAGTTGCTTCTAATGTACCAAAGCTGGACTTAGATATAATTTCACTCTCACAACATTATAGCTGGTTGGAGACAGTCCGAACCACAAGTACCGGGTCCATGGTTCTGGGCGTATACTGGGGGGACGGGGACGACTCCCATTAACCCCTGACTATACCGGGGATACGCTTATCACAATGCCTTTCTGGTCTGTGCTGAAGCAGGGCATTCTGGCAGCCAAGTGGCTTGACCATTATTAGTGAGTCTGGTTACCCCCTCTCGGAACCACAGACTTAGAAATCGCCAGCTCAGATACAGTGCATAAAATATATTTATATATATACCCTTATACACCATTTTAATAAAAAATATCACAAAATTCTTCTAAGTCCCTCGGGAAGAGTGAAAGACGCGCACGTTCATTTTCAGAGCTCCTAGACCTTCCTATAAGAAGTTAGCCAAAAAGTAGCTTCGAAAAACGCTTAGGTTAAGTTTCAGAGTTGCTTCTAATGTACCAAAGCTGGACTTAGACATAATTTCACTCTCACAACATTATGGCTGGTTGGAGACAGTCCGAACCACAAGTACCGGGTCCATGGTTCTGGGCGTATACTGGGGGGACGGGGACGACTCCCATTAACCCCTGACTATACCGGGGATACGCTTATCACAATGCCTTTCTGGTCTGTGCTGAAGCAGGGCATTCTGGCAGCCAAGTGGCTTGACCTTTATTAGTGAGCCTGGTTACCCCCTCTCGGAACCACAGACTTAGAAATCGCCAGCTCAGATACAGTGCATAAAATATATTTATATATATACCCTTATACACCATTTTAATAAAAAATATCACAAAATTCTTCTAAGTCCCTCGGGAAGAGTGAAAGACGCGCACGTTCATTTTCAGAGCTCCTAGACCTTCCTATAAGAAGTTAGCCAAAAAGTAGCTTCGAAAAACGCTTAGGTTGAGTTTCAGAGTTGCTTCTAATGTACCAAAGCTGCACTTAGACATAATTTCACTCTCACGAAATTATGGCTGGTTGGAGAAAGTCCGAACCACAAGTACCGGGTCCATGGTTCTGGCCGTATACTGGGGGGACGGGGACGACTCCCATTAACCCCTGACTATACCGGGGATACGCTTATCACAATGCCTTTCTGGTCTGCGCTGAAGCAGGGCATTCTGGCAGCCAAGTGGCTTGACCTTTATTAGTGAGCCTGGTTACCCCCTCTCGGAACCACAGACTTAGAAATCGCCAGCTCAGATACAGTGCATAAAATATATTTATATATATACCCTTATACACCATTTTAATAAAAAATATCACAAAATTCTTCTAAGTCCCTCGGAAAGAGTGAAAGACGCGCACGTTCATTTTCAGAGCTCCTAGACCTTCCTATAAGAAGTTAGCCAAAAAGTAGCTTCGAAAAACGCTTAGGTTAAGTTTCAGAGTTGCTTCTAATGTACCAAAGCTGGACTTACAGTAGATATAATTTCACTCTCACAACATTATGGCTGGTTGGAGACAGTCCGAACCACAAGTACCGGGTCCATGGTTCTAGGCGTATACTGGGGGGACGGGGACGACTCCCATTAACCCCTGACTATACCTGGGATACGCTTATCACAATGCCTTTCTGGTCTGTGCTGAAGCAGGGCATTCTGGCAGCCAAGTGGCTTGACCTTTATTAGTGAGCCTGGTTACCCCCTCTCGGAACCACAGACTTAGAAATCGCCAGCTCAGATACAGTGCATAAAATATATTTATATATATACCCTTATACACCATTTTAATAAAAAATATCACAAAATTCTTCTAAGTCCCTCGGGAAGAGTGAAAGACGCGCACGTTCATTTTCAGAGCTCCTAGACCTTCCTATAAGAAGTTAGCCAAAAAGTAGCTTCGAAAAACGCTTAGGTTAAGTTTCAGAGTTGCTTCTAATGTACCAAAGCTGCACTTAGACATAATTTCACTCTCACGAAATTATGGCTTGTTGGAGAAAGTCCGAACCACAAGTACCGGGTCCATGGTTCTGGCCGTATACTGGGGGGACGGGGACGACTCCCATTAACCCCTGACTATACCGGGGATACGCTTATCACAATGCCTTTCTGGTCTGCGCTGAAGCAGGGCATTCTGGCAGCCAAGTGGCTTGACCTTTATTAGTGAGCCTGGTTACCCCCTCTCGGAACCACAGACTTAGAAATCGCCAGCTCAGATACAGTGCATAAAATATATTTATATATATACCCTTATACACCATTTTAATAAAAAATATCACAAAATTCTTCTAAGTCCCTCGGAAAGAGTGAAAGACGCGCACGTTCATTTTCAGAGCTCCTAGACCTTCCTATAAGAAGTTAGCCAAAAAGTAGCTTCGAAAAACGCTTAGGTTAAGTTTCAGAGTTGCTTCTAATGTACCAAAGCTGGACTTAGATATAATTTCACTCTCACAACATTATAGCTGGTTGGAGACAGTCCGAACCACAAGTACCGGGTCCATGGTTCTGGGCGTATACTGGGGGGACGGGGACGACTCCCATTAACCCCTGACTATACCGGGGATACGCTTATCACAATGCCTTTCTGGTCTGTGCTGAAGCAGGGCATTCTGGCAGCCAAGTGGCTTGACCATTATTAGTGAGTCTGGTTACCCCCTCTCGGAACCACAGACTTAGAAATCGCCAGCTCAGATACAGTGCATAAAATATATTTATATATATACCCTTATACACCATTTTAATAAAAAATATCACAAAATTCTTCTAAGTCCCTCGGGAAGAGTGAAAGACGCGCACGTTCATTTTCAGAGCTCCTAGACCTTCCTATAAGAAGTTAGCCAAAAAGTAGCTTCGAAAAACGCTTAGGTTAAGTTTCAGAGTTGCTTCTAATGTACCAAAGCTGGACTTAGACATAATTTCACTCTCACAACATTATGGCTGGTTGGAGACAGTCCGAACCACAAGTACCGGGTCCATGGTTCTGGGCGTATACTGGGGGGACGGGGACGACTCCCATTAACCCCTGACTATACCGGGGATACGCTTATCACAATGCCTTTCTGGTCTGTGCTGAAGCAGGGCATTCTGGCAGCCAAGTGGCTTGACCTTTATTAGTGAGCCTGGTTACCCCCTCTCGGAACCACAGACTTAGAAATCGCCAGCTCAGATACAGTGCATAAAATATATTTATATATATACCCTTATACACCATTTTAATAAAAAATATCACAAAATTCTTCTAAGTCCCTCGGGAAGAGTGAAAGACGCGCACGTTCATTTTCAGAGCTCTTAGACCTTCCTATAAGAAGTTAGCCAAAAAGTAGCTTCGAAAAACGCTTAGGTTGAGTTTCAGAGTTGCTTCTAATGTACCAAAGCTGCACTTAGACATAATTTCACTCTCACGAAATTATGGCTGGTTGGAGAAAGTCCGAACCACAAGTACCGGGTCCATGGTTCTGGCCGTATACTGGGGGGACGGGGACGACTCCCATTAACCCCTGACTATACCGGGGATACGCTTATCACAATGCCTTTCTGGTCTGCGCTGAAGCAGGGCATTCTGGCAGCCAAGTGGCTTGACCTTTATTAGTGAGCCTGGTTACACCCTCTCGGAACCACAGACTTAGAAATCGCCAGCTCATATACAGTGCATAAAATATATTTATATATATACCCTTATACACCATTTTAATAAAAAATATCACAAAATTCTTCTAAGTCCCTCGGGAAGAGTGAAAGACGCGCACGTTCATTTTCAGAGCTCCTAGACCTTCCTATAAGAAGTTAGCCAAAAAGTAGCTTCGAAAAACGCTTAGGTTAAGTTTCAGAGTTGCTTCTAATGTACCAAAGCTGGACTTAGACATAATTTCACTCTCACAACATTATGGCTGGTTGGAGACAGTCCGAACCACAAGTACCGGGTCCATGGTTCTGGGCGTATACTGGGGGGACGGGGACGACTCCCATTAACCCCTGACTATACCGGGGATACGCTTATCACAATGCCTTTCTGGTCTGTGCTGAAGCAGGGCATTCTGGCAGCCAAGTGGCTTGACCTTTATTAGTGAGCCTGGTTACCCCCTCTCGGAACCACAGACTTAGAAATCGCCAGCTCAGATACAGTGCATAAAATATATTTATATATATACCCTTATACACCATTTTAATAAAAAATATCACAAAATTCTTCTAAGTCCCTCGGGAAGAGTGAAAGACGCGCACGTTCATTTTCAGAGCTCCTAGACCTTCCTATAAGAAGTTAGCCAAAAAGTAGCTTCGAAAAACGCTTAGGTTAAGTTTCAGAGTTGCTTCTAATGTACCAAAGCTGCACTTAGACATAATTTCACTCTCACGAAATTATGGCTGGTTGGAGAAAGTCCGAACCACAAGTACCGGGTCCATGGTTCTGGCCGTATACTGGGGGGACGGGGACGACTCCCATTAACCCCTGACTATACCGGGGATACGCTTATCACAATGCCTTTCTGGTCTGTGCTGAAGCAGGGCATTCTGGCAGCCAAGTGGCTTGACCTTTATTAGTGAGCCTGGTTACCCCCTCTCGGAACCACAGACTTAGAAATCGCCAGCTCAGATACAGTGCATAAAATATATTTATATATATACCCTTATACACCATTTTAATAAAAAATATCACAAAATTCTTCTAAGTCCCTCGGGAAGAGTGAAAGACGCGCACGTTCATTTTCAGAGCTCATAGACCTTCCTATAAGAAGTTAGCCAAAAAGTAGCTTCGAAAAACGCTTAGGTTAAGTTTCAGAGATGCTTCTAATGTACCAAAGATGGACTTAGACATAATTTCACTCTCACAACATTATGGCTGGTTGGAGAGAGTCCGAACCACAAGTACCGGGTCCATGGTTCTGGGCGTATACTGGGGGGACGGGGACGACTCCCATTAACCCCTGACTATACCTGGGATACGCTTATCACAATGCCTTTCTGGTCTGTGCTGAAGCAGGGCATTCTGGCAGCCAAGTGCCTTGACCTTTATTAGTGAGCCTGGTTACACCCTCTCGGAACCACAGACTTAGAAATCGCCAGCTCATATACAGTGCATAAAATATATTTATATATATACCCTTATACACCATTTTAATAAAAAATATCACAAAATTCTTCTAAGTCCCTCGGGAAGAGTGAAAGACGCGCACGTTCATTTTCAGAGCTCCTAGACCTTCCTATAAGAAGTTAGCCAAAAAGTAGCTTCGAAAAACGCTTAGGTTAAGTTTCAGAGTTGCTTCTAATGTACCAAAGCTGGACTTAGACATAATTTCACTCTCACAACATTATGGCTGGTTGGAGACAGTCCGAACCACAAGTACCGGGTCCATGGTTCTGGGCGTATACTGGGGGGACGGGGACGACTCCCATTAACCCCTGACTATACCGGGGATACGCTTATCACAATGCCTTTCTGGTCTGTGCTGAAGCAGGGCATTCTGGCAGCCAAGTGGCTTGACCTTTATTAGTGAGCCTGGTTACCCCCTCTCGGAACCACAGACTTAGAAATCGCCAGCTCAGATACAGTGCATAAAATATATTTATATATATACCCTTATACACCATTTTAATAAAAAATATCACAAAATTCTTCTAAGTCCCTCGGGAAGAGTGAAAGACGCGCACGTTCATTTTCAGAGCTCCTAGACCTTCCTATAAGAAGTTAGCCAAAAAGTAGCTTCGAAAAACGCTTAGGTTAAGTTTCAGAGTTGCTTCTAATGTACCAAAGCTGCACTTAGACATAATTTCACTCTCACGAAATTATGGCTGGTTGGAGATAGTCCGAACCACAAGTACCGGGTCCATGGTTCTGGCCGTATACTGGGGGGACGGGGACGACTCCCATTAACCCCTGACTATACCGGGGATACGCTTATCACAATGCCTTTCTGGTCTGCGCTGAAGCAGGGCATTCTGGCAGCCAAGTGGCTTGACCTTTATTAGTGAGCCTGGTTACCCCCTCTCGGAACCACAGACTTAGAAATCGCCAGCTCAGATACAGTGCATAAAATATATTTATATATATACCCTTATACACCATTTTAATAAAAAATATCACAAAATTCTTCTAAGTCCCTCGGGAAGAGTGAAAGACGCGCACGTTCATTTTCAGAGCTCATAGACCTTCCTATAAGAAGTTAGCCAAAAAGTAGCTTCGAAAAACGCTTAGGTTAAGTTTCAGAGATGCTTCTAATGTACCAAAGATGGACTTAGACATAATTTCACTCTCACAACATTATGGCTGGTTGGAGAGAGTCCGAACCACAAGTACCGGGTCCATGGTTCTGGGCGTATACTGGGGGGACGGGGACGACTCCCATTAACCCCTGACTATACCTGGGATACGCTTATCACAATGCCTTTCTGGTCTGTGCTGAAGCAGGGCATTCTGGCAGCCAAGTGCCTTGACCTTTATTAGTGAGCCTGGTTACACCCTCTCGGAACCACAGACTTAGAAATCGCCAGCTCATATACAGTGCATAAAATATATTTATATATATACCCTTATACACCATTTTAATAAAAAATATCACAAAATTCTTCTAAGTCCCTCGGGAAGAGTGAAAGACGCGCACGTTCATTTTCAGAGCTCCTAGACCTTCCTATAAGAAGTTAGCCAAAAAGTAGCTTCGAAAAACGCTTAGGTTAAGTTTCAGAGTTGCTTCTAATGTACCAAAGCTGGACTTAGACATAATTTCACTCTCACAACATTATGGCTGGTTGGAGACAGTCCGAACCACAAGTACCGGGTCCATGGTTCTGGGCGTATACTGGGGGGACGGGGACGACTCCCATTAACCCCTGACTATACCGGGGATACGCTTATCACAATGCCTTTCTGGTCTGTGCTGAAGCAGGGCATTCTGGCAGCCAAGTGGCTTGACCTTTATTAGTGAGCCTGGTTACCCCCTCTCGGAACCACAGACTTAGAAATCGCCAGCTCAGATACAGTGCATAAAATATATTTATATATATACCCTTATACACCATTTTAATAAAAAATATCACAAAATTCTTCTAAGTCCCTCGGGAAGAGTGAAAGACGCGCACGTTCATTTTCAGAGCTCCTAGACCTTCCTATAAGAAGTTAGCCAAAAAGTAGCTTCGAAAAACGCTTAGGTTAAGTTTCAGAGTTGCTTCTAATGTACCAAAGCTGCACTTAGACATAATTTCACTCTCACGAAATTATGGCTGGTTGGAGATAGTCCGAACCACAAGTACCGGGTCCATGGTTCTGGCCGTATACTGGGGGGACGGGGACGACTCCCATTAACCCCTGACTATACCGGGGATACGCTTATCACAATGCCTTTCTGGTCTGCGCTGAAGCAGGGCATTCTGGCAGCCAAGTGGCTTGACCTTTATTAGTGAGCCTGGTTACCCCCTCTCGGAACCACAGACTTAGAAATCGCCAGCTCAGATACAGTGCATAAAATATATTTATATATATACCCTTATACACCATTTTAATAAAAAATATCACAAAATTCTTCTAAGTCCCTCGGGAAGAGTGAAAGACGCGCACGTTCATTTTCAGAGCTCCTAGACCTTCCTATAAGAAGTTAGCCAAAAAGTAGCTTCGAAAAACGCTTAGGTTAAGTTTCAGAGTTGCTTCTAATGTACCAAAGCTGCACTTAGACATAATTTCACTCTCACGAAATTATGGCTGGTTGGAGATAGTCCGAACCACAAGTACCGGGTCCATGGTTCTGGCCGTATACTGGGGGGACGGGGACGACTCCCATTAACCCCTGACTATACCGGGGATACGCTTATCACAATGCCTTTCTGGTCTGCGCTGAAGCAGGGCATTCTGGCAGCCAAGTGGCTTGACCTTTATTAGTGAGCCTGGTTACCCCCTCTCGGAACCACAGACTTAGAAATCGCCAGCTCAGATACAGTGCATAAAATATATTTATATATATACCCTTATACACCATTTTAATAAAAAATATCACAAAATTCTTCTAAGTCCCTCGGGAAGAGTGAAAGACGCGCACGTTCATTTTCAGAGCTCCTAGACCTTCCTATAAGAAGTTAGCCAAAAAGTAGCTTCGAAAAACGCTTAGGTTAAGTTTCAGAGTTGCTTCTAATGTACCAAAGCTGCACTTAGACATAATTTCACTCTCACGAAATTATGGCTGGTTGGAGATAGTCCGAACCACAAGTACCGGGTCCATGGTTCTGGCCGTATACTGGGGGGACGGGGACGACTCCCATTAACCCCTGACTATACCGGGGATACGCTTATCACAATGCCTTTCTGGTCTGCGCTGAAGCAGGGCATTCTGGCAGCCAAGTGGCTTGACCTTTATTAGTGAGCCTGGTTACCCCCTCTCGGAACCACAGACTTAGAAATCGCCAGCTCAGATACAGTGCATAAAATATATTTATATATATACCCTTATACACCATTTTAATAAAAAATATCACAAAATTCTTCTAAGTCCCTCGGGAAGAGTGAAAGACGCGCACGTTCATTTTCAGAGCTCATAGACCTTTCTATAAGAAGTTAGCCAAAAAGTAGCTTCGAAAAACGCTTAGGTTAAGTTTCAGAGATGCTTCTAATGTACCAAAGATGGACTTAGACATAATTTCACTCTCACAACATTATGGCTGGTTGGAGAGAGTCCGAACCACAAGTACCGGGTCCATGGTTCTGGGCGTATACTGGGTTGACGGGGACGACTCCCATTAACCCCTGACTATACCTGGGATACGCTTATCACAATGCCTTTCTGGTCTGTGCTGAAGCAGGGCATTCTGGCAGCCAAGTGCCTTGACCTTTATTAGTGAGCCTGGTTACACCCTCTCGGAACCACAGACTTAGAAATCGCCAGCTCATATACAGTGCATAAAATATATTTATATATATACCCTTATACACCATTTTAATAAAAAATATCACAAAATTCTTCTAAGTCCCTCGGGAAGAGTGAAAGACGCGCACGTTCATTTTCAGAGCTCCTAGACCTTCCTATAAGAAGTTAGCCAAAAAGTAGCTTCGAAAAACGCTTAGGTTAAGTTTCAGAGTTGCTTCTAATGTACCAAAGCTGGACTTAGACATAATTTCACTCTCACAACATTATGGCTGGTTGGAGACAGTCCGAACCACAAGTACCGGGTCCATGGTTCTGGGCGTATACTGGGGGGACGGGGACGACTCCCATTAACCCCTGACTATACCGGGGATACGCTTATCACAATGCCTTTCTGGTCTGTGCTGAAGCAGGGCATTCTGGCAGCCAAGTGGCTTGACCTTTATTAGTGAGCCTGGTTACCCCCTCTCGGAACCACAGACTTAGAAATCGCCAGCTCATATACAGTGCATAAAATATATTTATATATATACCCTTATACACCATTTTAATAAAAAATATCACAAAATTCTTCTAAGTCCCTCGGGAAGAGTGAAAGACGCGCACGTTCATTTTCAGAGCTCCTAGACCTTCCTATAAGAAGTTAGCCAAAAAGTAGCTTCGAAAAACGCTTAGGTTAAGTTTCAGAGTTGCTTCTAATGTACCAAAGCTGGACTTAGACATAATTTCACTCTCACAACATTATGGCTGGTTGGAGACAGTCCGAACCACAAGTACCGGGTCCATGGTTCTGGGCGTATACTGGGGGGACGGGGACGACTCCCATTAACCCCTGACTATACCGGGGATACGCTTATCACAATGCCTTTCTGGTCTGTGCTGAAGCAGGGCATTCTGGCAGCCAAGTGGCTTGACCTTTATTAGTGAGCCTGGTTACCCCCTCTCGGAACCACAGACTTAGAAATCGCCAGCTCAGATACAGTGCATAAAATATATTTATATATATACCCTTATACACCATTTTAATAAAAAATATCACAAAATTCTTCTAAGTCCCTCGGGAAGAGTGAAAGACGCGCACGTTCATTTTCAGAGCTCCTAGACCTTCCTATAAGAAGTTAGCCAAAAAGTAGCTTCGAAAAACGCTTAGGTTAAGTTTCAGAGTTGCTTCTAATGTACCAAAGCTGCACTTAGACATAATTTCACTCTCACGAAATTATGGCTGGTTGGAGAAAGTCCGAACCACAAGTACCGGGTCCATGGTTCTGGCCGTATACTGGGGGGACGGGGACGACTCCCATTAACCCCTGACTATACCGGGGATACGCTTATCACAATGCCTTTCTGGTCTGCGCTGAAGCAGGGCATTCTGGCAGCCAAGTGGCTTGACCTTTATTAGTGAGCCTGGTTACCCCCTCTCGGAACCACAGACTTAGAAATCGCCAGCTCAGATACAGTGCATAAAATATATTTATATATATACCCTTATACACCATTTTAATAAAAAATATCACAAAATTCTTCTAAGTCCCTCGGAAAGAGTGAAAGACGCGCACGTTCATTTTCAGAGCTCCTAGACCTTCCTATAAGAAGTTAGCCAAAAAGTAGCTTCGAAAAACGCTTAGGTTAAGTTTCAGAGTTGCTTCTAATGTACCAAAGCTGGACTTAGATATAATTTCACTCTCACAACATTATGGCTGGTTGGAGACAGTCCGAACCACAAGTACCGGGTCCATGGTTCTGGGCGTATACTGGGGGGACGGGGACGACTCCCATTAACCCCTGACTATACCGGGGATACGCTTATCACAATGCCTTTCTGGTCTGTGCTGAAGCAGGGCATTCTGGCAGCCAAGTGGCTTGACCATTATTAGTGAGTCTGGTTACCCCCTCTCGGAACCACAGACTTAGAAATCGCCAGCTCAGATACAGTGCATAAAATATATTTATATATATACCCTTATACACCATTTTAATAAAAAATATCACAAAATTCTTCTAAGTCCCTCGGGAAGAGTGAAAGACGCGCACGTTCATTTTCAGAGCTCATAGACCTTTCTATAAGAAGTTAGCCAAAAAGTAGCTTCGAAAAACGCTTAGGTTAAGTTTCAGAGATGCTTCTAATGTACCAAAGATGGACTTAGACATAATTTCACTCTCACAACATTATGGCTGGTTGGAGAGAGTCCGAACCACAAGTACCGGGTCCATGGTTCTGGGCGTATACTGGGTTGACGGGGACGACTCCCATTAACCCCTGCTATACCTGGGATACGCTTATCACAATGCCTTTCTGGTCTGTGCTGAAGCAGGGCATTCTGGCAGCCAAGTGCCTTGACCTTTATTAGTGAGCCTGGTTACACCCTCTCGGAACCACAGACTTAGAAATCGCCAGCTCATATACAGTGCATAAAATATATTTATATATATACCCTTATACACCATTTTAATAAAAAATATCACAAAATTCTTCTAAGTCCCTCGGGAAGAGTGAAAGACGCGCACGTTCATTTTCAGAGCTCCTAGACCTTCCTATAAGAAGTTAGCCAAAAAGTAGCTTCGAAAAACGCTTAGGTTAAGTTTCAGAGTTGCTTCTAATGTACCAAAGCTGGACTTAGACATAATTTCACTCTCACAACATTATGGCTGGTTGGAGACAGTCCGAACCACAAGTACCGGGTCCATGGTTCTGGGCGTATACTGGGGGGACGGGGACGACTCCCATTAACCCCTGACTATACCGGGGATACGCTTATCACAATGCCTTTCTGGTCTGTGCTTAAGCAGGGCATTCTGGCAGCCAAGTGGCTTGACCTTTATTAGTGAGCCTGGTTACCCCCTCTCGGAACCACAGACTTAGAAATCGCCAGCTCAGATACAGTGCATAAAATATATTTATATATATACCCTTATACACCATTTTAATAAAAAATATCACAAAATTATTCTAAGTCCCTCGGGAAGAGTGAAAGACGCGCACGTTCATTTTCAGAGCTCCTAGACCTTCCTATAAGAAGTTAGCCAAAAAGTAGCTTCGAAAAACGCTTAGGTTAAGTTTCAGAGTTGCTTCTAATGTACCAAAGCTGCACTTAGACATAATTTCACTCTCACGAAATTATGGCTGGTTGGAGAAAGTCCGAACCACAAGTACCGGGTCCATGGTTCTGGCCGTATACTGGGGGGACGGGGACGACTCCCATTAACCCCTGACTATACCGGGGATACGCTTATCACAATGCCTTTCTGGTCTGTGCTGAAGCAGGGCATTCTGGCAGCCAAGTGGCTTGACCTTTATTAGTGAGCCTGGTTACCCCCTCTCGGAACCACAGACTTAGAAATCGCCAGCTCAGATACAGTGCATAAAATATATTTATATATATACCCTTATACACCATTTTAATAAAAAATATCACAAAATTCTTCTAAGTCCCTCGGGAAGAGTGAAAGACGCGCACGTTCATTTTCAGAGCTCATAGACCTTCCTATAAGAAGTTAGCCAAAAAGTAGCTTCGAAAAACGCTTAGGTTAAGTTTCAGAGATGCTTCTAATGTACCAAAGATGGACTTAGACATAATTTCACTCTCACAACATTATGGCTGGTTGGAGAGAGTCCGAACCACAAGTACCGGGTCCATGGTTCTGGGCGTATACTGGGGGGACGGGGACGACTCCCATTAACCCCTGACTATACCTGGGATACGCTTATCACAATGCCTTTCTGGTCTGTGCTGAAGCAGGGCATTCTGGCAGCCAAGTGCCTTGACCTTTATTAGTGAGCCTGGTTACACCCTCTCGGAACCACAGACTTAGAAATCGCCAGCTCATATACAGTGCATAAAATATATTTATATATATACCCTTATACACCATTTTAATAAAAAATATCACAAAATTCTTCTAAGTCCCTCGGGAAGAGTGAAAGACGCGCACGTTCATTTTCAGAGCTCATAGACCTTCCTATAAGAAGTTAGCCAAAAAGTAGCTTCGAAAAACGCTTAGGTTAAGTTTCAGAGATGCTTCTAATGTACCAAAGATGGACTTAGACATAATTTCACTCTCACAACAATATGGCTGGTTGGAGAGAGTCCGAACCACAAGTACCGGGTCCATGGTTCTGGGCGTATACTGGGGGGACGGGGACGACTCCCATTAACCCCTGACTATACCTGGGATACGCTTATCACAATGCCTTTCTGGTCTGTGCTGAAGCAGGGCATTCTGGCAGCCAAGTGCCTTGACCTTTATTAGTGAGCCTGGTTACACCCTCTCGGAACCACAGACTTAGAAATCGCCAGCTCATATACAGTGCATAAAATATATTTATATATATACCCTTATACACCATTTTAATAAAAAATATCACAAAATTCTTCTAAGTCCCTCGGAAAGAGTGAAAGACGCGCACGTTCATTTTCAGAGCTCCTAGACCTTCCTATAAGAAGTTAGCCAAAAAGTAGCTTCGAAAAACGCTTAGGTTAAGTTTCAGAGTTGCTTCTAATGTACCAAAGCTGGACTTAGATATAATTTCACTCTCACAACATTATGGCTGGTTGGAGACAGTCCGAACCACAAGTACCGGGTCCATGGTTCTGGGCGTATACTGGGGGGACGGGGACGACTCCCATTAACCCCTGACTATACCGGGGATACGCTTATCACAATGCCTTTCTGGTCTGTGCTGAAGCAGGGCATTCTGGCAGCCAAGTGGCTTGACCATTATTAGTGAGTCTGGTTACCCCCTCTCGGAACCACAGACTTAGAAATCGCCAGCTCAGATACAGTGCATAAAATATATTTATATATATACCCTTATACACCATTTTAATAAAAAATATCACAAAATTCTTCTAAGTCCCTCGGGAAGAGTGAAAGACGCGCACGTTCATTTTCAGAGCTCATAGACCTTCCTATAAGAAGTTAGCCAAAAAGTAGCTTCGAAAAACGCTTAGGTTAAGTTTCAGAGATGCTTCTAATGTACCAAAGATGGACTTAGACATAATTTCACTCTCACAACATTATGGCTGGTTGGAGAGAGTCCGAACCACAAGTACCGGGTCCATGGTTCTGGGCGTATACTGGGTTGACGGGGACGACTCCCATTAACCCCTGACTATACCTGGGATACGCTTATCACAATGCCTTTCTGGTCTGTGCTGAAGCAGGGCATTCTGGCAGCCAAGTGCCTTGACCTTTATTAGTGAGCCTGGTTACACCCTCTCGGAACCACAGACTTAGAAATCGCCAGCTCATATACAGTGCATAAAATATATTTATATATATACCCTTATACACCATTTTAATAAAAAATATCACAAAATTCTTCTAAGTCCCTCGGGAAGAGTGAAAGACGCGCACGTTCATTTTCAGAGCTCCTAGACCTTCCTATAAGAAGTTAGCCAAAAAGTAGCTTCGAAAAACGCTTAGGTTAAGTTTCAGAGTTGCTTCTAATGTACCAAAGCTGGACTTAGACATAATTTCACTCTCACAACATTATGGCTGGTTGGAGACAGTCCGAACCACAAGTACCGGGTCCATGGTTCTGGGCGTATACTGGGGGGACGGGGACGACTCCCATTAACCCCTGACTATACCGGGGATACGCTTATCACAATGCCTTTCTGGTCTGTGCTGAAGCAGGGCATTCTGGCAGCCAAGTGGCTTGACCTTTATTAGTGAGCCTGGTTACCCCCTCTCGGAACCACAGACTTAGAAATCGCCAGCTCAGATACAGTGCATAAAATATATTTATATATATACTGTACCCTTATACACCATTTTAATAAAAAATATCACAAAATTATTCTAAGTCCCTCGGGAAGAGTGAAAGACGCGCACGTTCATTTTCAGAGCTCCTAGACCTTCCTATAAGAAGTTAGCCAAAAAGTAGCTTCGAAAAACGCTTAGGTTAAGTTTCAGAGTTGCTTCTAATGTACCAAAGCTGCACTTAGACATAATTTCACTCTCACGAAATTATGGCTGGTTGGAGAAAGTCCGAACCACAAGTACCGGGTCCATGGTTCTGGCCGTATACTGGGGGGACGGGGACGACTCCCATTAACCCCTGACTATACCGGGGATACGCTTATCACAATGCCTTTCTGGTCTGTGCTGAAGCAGGGCATTCTGGCAGCCAAGTGGCTTGACCTTTATTATTGAGCCTGGTTACCCCCTCTCGGAACCACAGACTTAGAAATCGCCAGCTCAGATACAGTGCATAAAATATATTTATATATATACCCTTATACACCATTTTAATAAAAAATATCACAAAATTCTTCTAAGTCCCTCGGGAAGAGTGAAAGACGCGCACGTTCATTTTCAGAGCTCCTAGACCTTCCTATAAGAAGTTAGCCAAAAAGTAGCTTCGAAAAACGCTTAGGATAAGTTTCAGAGTTGATTCTAATGTACCAAAGCTGGACTTAGACATAATTTCACTCTCACGACATTATGGCTGGTTGGAGAAAGTCCGAACCACAAGTACCGGGTCCATGGTTCTGGGCGTATACTGGGGGGACGGGGACGACTCCCATTAACCCCTGACTATACCGGGGATACGCTTATCACAATGCCTTTCTGGTCTGTGCTGAAGCAGGGCATTCTGGCAGCCAAGTGGCTTGACCTTTATTAGTGAGCCTGGTTACCCCCTCTCGGAACCACAGACTTAGAAATCGCCAGCTCATATACAGTGCATAAAATATATTTATATATATACCCTTATACACCATTTTAATAAAAAATATCACAAAATTCTTCTAAGTCCCTCGGGAAGAGTGAAAGACGCGCACGTTCATTTTCAGAGCTCCTAGACCTTCCTATAAGAAGTTAGCCAAAAAGTAGCTTCGAAAAACGCTTAGGTTAAGTTTCAGAGTTGCTTCTAATGTACCAAAGCTGGACTTAGACATAATTTCACTCTCACAACATTATGGCTGTTTGGAGAGAGTCCGAACCACAAGTACCGGGTCCATGGTTCTGGGCGTATACTGGGGGGACGGGGACGACTCCCATTAACCCCTGACTATACCGGGGATACGCTTATCACAATGCCTTTCTGGTCTGCGCTGAAGCAGGGCATTCTGGCAGCCAAGTGCCTTGACCTTTATTAGTGAGCCTGGTTACACCCTCTCGGAACCACAGACTTAGAAATCGCCAGCTCATATACAGTGCATAAAATATATTTATATATATACCCTTATACACCATTTTAATAAAAAATATCACAAAATTCTTCTAAGTCCCTCGGGAAGAGTGAAAGACGCGCACGTTCATTTTCAGAGCTCCTAGACCTTCCTATAAGAAGTTAGCCAAAAAGTAGCTTCGAAAAACGCTTAGGTTAAGTTTCAGAGTTGCTTCTAATGTACCAAAGCTGGACTTAGACATAATTTCACTCTCACAACATTATGGCTGGTTGGAGACAGTCCGAACCACAAGTACCGGGTCCATGGTTCTGGGCGTATACTGGGGGGACGGGGACGACTCCCATTAACCCCTGACTATACCGGGGATACGCTTATCACAATGCCTTTCTGGTCTGTGCTGAAGCAGGGCATTCTGGCAGCCAAGTGGCTTGACCTTTATTAGTGAGCCTGGTTACCCCCTCTCGGAACCACAGACTTAGAAATCGCCAGCTCAGATACAGTGCATAAAATATATTTATATATATACCCTTATACACCATTTTAATAAAAAATATCACAAAATTATTCTAAGTCCCTCGGGAAGAGTGAAAGACGCGCACGTTCATTTTCAGAGCTCCTAGACCTTCCTATAAGAAGTTAGCCAAAAAGTAGCTTCGAAAAACGCTTAGGTTAAGTTTCAGAGTTGCTTCTAATGTACCAAAGCTGCACTTAGACATAATTTCACTCTCACGAAATTATGGCTGGTTGGAGAAAGTCCGAACCACAAGTACCGGGTCCATGGTTCTGGCCGTATACTGGGGGGACGGGGACGACTCCCATTAACCCCTGACTATACCGGGGATACGCTTATCACAATGCCTTTCTGGTCTGTGCTGAAGCAGGGCATTCTGGCAGCCAAGTGGCTTGACCTTTATTATTGAGCCTGGTTACCCCCTCTCGGAACCACAGACTTAGAAATCGCCAGCTCAGATACAGTGCATAAAATATATTTATATATATACCCTTATACACCATTTTAATAAAAAATATCACAAAATTCTTCTAAGTCCCTCGGGAAGAGTGAAAGACGCGCACGTTCATTTTCAGAGCTCCTAGACCTTCCTATAAGAAGTTAGCCAAAAAGTAGCTTCGAAAAACGCTTAGGATAAGTTTCAGAGTTGCTTCTAATGTACCAAAGCTGGACTTAGACATAATTTCACTCTCACGACATTATGGCTGGTTGGAGAAAGTCCGAACCACAAGTACCGGGTCCATGGTTCTGGGCGTATACTGGGGGGACGGGGACGACTCCCATTAACCCCTGACTATACCGGGGATACGCTTATCACAATGCCTTTCTGGTCTGTGCTGAAGCAGGGCATTCTGGCAGCCAAGTGGCTTGACCTTTATTAGTGAGCCTGGTTACCCCCTCTCGGAACCACAGACTTAGAAATCGCCAGCTCATATACAGTGCATAAAATATATTTATATATATACCCTTATACACCATTTTAATAAAAAATATCACAAAATTCTTCTAAGTCCCTCGGGAAGAGTGAAAGACGCGCACGTTCATTTTCAGAGCTCCTAGACCTTCCTATAAGAAGTTAGCCAAAAAGTAGCTTCGAAAAACGCTTAGGTTAAGTTTCAGAGTTGCTTCTAATGTACCAAAGCTGGACTTAGACATAATTTCACTCTCACAACATTATGGCTGTTTGGAGAGAGTCCGAACCACAAGTACCGGGTCCATGGTTCTGGGCGTATACTGGGGGGACGGGGACGACTCCCATTAACCCCTGACTATACCGGGGATACGCTTATCACAATGCCTTTCTGGTCTGCGCTGAAGCAGGGCATTCTGGCAGCCAAGTGGCTTGACCTTTATTAGTGAGCCTGGTTACCCCCTCTCGGAACCACAGACTTAGAAATCGCCAGCTCAGATACAGTGCATAAAATATATTTATATATATACCCTTATACACCATTTTAATAAAAAATATCACAAAATTATTCTAAGTCCCTCGGGAAGAGTGAAAGACGCGCACGTTCATTTTCAGAGCTCCTAGACCTTCCTATAAGAAGTTAGCCAAAAAGTAGCTTCGAAAAACGCTTAGGTTAAGTTTCAGAGTTGCTTCTAATGTACCAAAGCTGCACTTAGACATAATTTCACTCTCACGAAATTATGGCTGGTTGGAGAAAGTCCGAACCACAAGTACCGGGTCCATGGTTCTGGCCGTATACTGGGGGGACGGGGACGACTCCCATTAACCCCTGACTATACCGGGGATACGCTTATCACAATGCCTTTCTGGTCTGTGCTGAAGCAGGGCATTCTGGCAGCCAAGTGGCTTGACCTTTATTATTGAGCCTGGTTACCCCCTCTCGGAACCACAGACTTAGAAATCGCCAGCTCAGATACAGTGCATAAAATATATTTATATATATACCCTTATACACCATTTTAATAAAAAATATCACAAAATTCTTCTAAGTCCCTCGGGAAGAGTGAAAGACGCGCACGTTCATTTTCAGAGCTCCTAGACCTTCCTATAAGAAGTTAGCCAAAAAGTAGCTTCGAAAAACGCTTAGGATAAGTTTCAGAGTTGCTTCTAATGTACCAAAGCTGGACTTAGACATAATTTCACTCTCACGACATTATGGCTGGTTGGAGAAAGTCCGAACCACAAGTACCGGGTCCATGGTTCTGGGCGTATACTGGGGGGACGGGGACGACTCCCATTAACCCCTGACTATACCGGGGATACGCTTATCACAATGCCTTTCTGGTCTGTGCTGAAGCAGGGCATTCTGGCAGCCAAGTGGCTTGACCTTTATTAGTGAGCCTGGTTACCCCCTCTCGGAACCACAGACTTAGAAATCGCCAGCTCATATACAGTGCATAAAATATATTTATATATATACCCTTATACACCATTTTAATAAAAAATATCACAAAATTCTTCTAAGTCCCTCGGGAAGAGTGAAAGACGCGCACGTTCATTTTCAGAGCTCCTAGACCTTCCTATAAGAAGTTAGCCAAAAAGTAGCTTCGAAAAACGCTTAGGTTAAGTTTCAGAGTTGCTTCTAATGTACCAAAGCTGGACTTAGACATAATTTCACTCTCACAACATTATGGCTGTTTGGAGAGAGTCCGAACCACAAGTACCGGGTCCATGGTTCTGGGCGTATACTGGGGGGACGGGGACGACTCCCATTAACCCCTGACTATACCGGGGATACGCTTATCACAATGCCTTTCTGGTCTGCGCTGAAGCAGGGCATTCTGGCAGCCAAGTGGCTTGACCTTTATTAGTGAGCCTGGTTACCCCCTCTCGGAACCACAGACTTAGAAATCGCCAGCTCAGATACAGTGCATAAAATATATTTATATATATACCCTTATACACCATTTTAATAAAAAATATCACAAAATTCTTCTAAGTCCCTCGGGAAGAGTGAAAGACGCGCACGTTCATTTTCAGAGCTCCTAGACCTTCCTATAAGAAGTTAGCCAAAAAGTAGCTTCGAAAAACGCTTAGGTTAAGTTTCAGAGTTGCTTCTAATGTACCAAAGCTGGACTTAGACATAATTTCACTCTCACAACATTATGGCTGGTTGGAGAGAGTCCGAACCACAAGTACCGGGTCCATGGTTCTGGGCGTATACTGGGGGGACGGGGACGACTCCCATTAACCCCTGACTATACCGGGGATACGCTTATCACAATGCCTTTCTGGTCTGTGCTGAAGCAGGGCATTCTGGCAGTCAAGTGGCTTGACCTTTATTAGTGAGCCTGGTTACCCCCTCTCGGAACCACAGACTTAGAAATCGCCAGCTCAGATACAGTGCATAAAATATATTTATATATATACCCTTATACACCATTTTAATAAAAAATATCACAAAATTCTTCTAAGTCCCTCGGGAAGAGTGAAAGACGCGCACGTTCATTTTCAGAGCTACTAGACCTTCCTATAAGAAGTTAGCCAAAAAGTAGCTTCGAAAAACGCTTAGGATAAGTTTTAGAGTTGCTTCTAATGTACCAAAGCTGGACTTAGACATAATTTCACTCTCACGACATTATGGCTGGTTGGAGACAGTCCGAACCACAAGTACCGGGTCCATGGTTCTGGCCGTATACTGGGGGGACGGGGACGACTCCCATTAACCCCTGACTATACCGGGGATACGCTTATCACAATGCCTTTCTGGTCTGTGCTGAAGCAGGGCATTCTGGCAGCCAAGTGGCTTGACCTTTATTAGTGAGCCTGGTTACCCCCTCTCGGAACCACAGACTTAGAAATCGCCAGCTCAGATACAGTGCATAAAATATATTTATATATATACCCTTATACACCATTTTAATAAAAAATATCACAAAATTCTTCTAAGTCCCTCGGGAAGAGTGAAAGACGCGCACGTTCATTTTCAGAGCTCATAGACCTTCCTATAAGAAGTTAGCCAAAAAGTAGCTTCGCAAAACGCTTAGGTTAAGTTTCAGAGATGCTTCTAATGTACCAAAGATGGACTTAGACATAATTTCACTCTCACAACATTATGGCTGGTTGGAGAGAGTCCGAACCACAAGTACCGGGTCCATGGTTCTGGGCGTATACTGGGGGGACGGGGACGACTCCCATTAACCCCTGACTATACCTGGGATACGCTTATCACAATGCCTTTCTGGTCTGTGCTGAAGCAGGGCATTCTGGCAGCCAAGTGCCTTGACCTTTATTAGTGAGCCTGGTTACACCCTCTCGGAACCACAGACTTAGAAATCGCCAGCTCATATACAGTGCATAAAATATATTTATATATATACCCTTATACACCATTTTAATAAAAAATATCACAAAATTCTTCTAAGTCCCTCGGGAAGAGTGAAAGACGCGCACGTTCATTTTCAGAGCTCCTAGACCTTCCTATAAGAAGTTAGCCAAAAAGTAGCTTCGAAAAACGCTTAGGTTAAGTTTCAGAGTTGCTTCTAATGTACCAAAGCTGGACTTAGACATAATTTCACTCTCACAACATTATGGCTGGTTGGAGACAGTCCGAACCACAAGTACCGGGTCCATGGTTCTGGGCGTATACTGGGGGGACGGGGACGACTCCCATTAACCCCTGACTATACCGGGGATACGCTTATCACAATGCCTTTCTGGTCTGTGCTGAAGCAGGGCATTCTGGCAGCCAAGTGGCTTGACCTTTATTAGTGAGCCTGGTTACCCCCTCTCGGAACCACAGACTTAGAAATCGCCAGCTCAGATACAGTGCATAAAATATATTTATATATATACCCTTATACACCATTTTAATAAAAAATATCACAAAATTCTTCTAAGTCCCTCGGGAAGAGTGAAAGACGCGCACGTTCATTTTCAGAGCTCATAGACCTTCCTATAAGAAGTTAGCCAAAAAGTAGCTTCGCAAAACGCTTAGGTTAAGTTTCAGAGATGCTTCTAATGTACCAAAGATGGACTTAGACATAATTTCACTCTCACAACATTATGGCTGGTTGGAGAGAGTCCGAACCACAAGTACCGGGTCCATGGTTCTGGGCGTATACTGGGGGGACGGGGACGACTCCCATTAACCCCTGACTATACCTGGGATACGCTTATCACAATGCCTTTCTGGTCTGTGCTGAAGCAGGGCATTCTGGCAGCCAAGTGCCTTGACCTTTATTAGTGAGCCTGGTTACACCCTCTCGGAACCACAGACTTAGAAATCGCCAGCTCATATACAGTGCATAAAATATATTTATATATATACCCTTATACACCATTTTAATAAAAAATATCACAAAATTCTTCTAAGTCCCTCGGGAAGAGTGAAAGACGCGCACGTTCATTTTCAGAGCTCCTAGACCTTCCTATAAGAAGTTAGCCAAAAAGTAGCTTCGAAAAACGCTTAGGTTAAGTTTCAGAGTTGCTTCTAATGTACCAAAGCTGGACTTAGACATAATTTCACTCTCACAACATTATGGCTGGTTGGAGACAGTCCGAACCACAAGTACCGGGTCCATGGTTCTGGGCGTATACTGGGGGGACGGGGACGACTCCCATTAACCCCTGACTATACCGGGGATACGCTTATCACAATGCCTTTCTGGTCTGTGCTGAAGCAGGGCATTCTGGCAGCCAAGTGGCTTGACCTTTATTAGTGAGCCTGGTTACCCCCTCTCGGAACCACAGACTTAGAAATCGCCAGCTCAGATACAGTGCATAAAATATATTTATATATATACCCTTATACTGTACACCATTTTAATAAAAAATATCACAAAATTCTTCTAAGTCCCTCGGGAAGAGTGAAAGACGCGCACGTTCATTTTCAGAGCTCCTAGACCTTCCTATAAGAAGTTAGCCAAAAAGTAGCTTCGAAAAACGCTTAGGTTAAGTTTCAGAGTTGCTTCTAATGTACCAAAGCTGCACTTAGACATAATTTCACTCTCACGAAATTATGGCTGGTTGGAGAAAGTCCGAACCACAAGTACCGGGTCCATGGTTCTGGCCGTATACTGGGGGGACGGGGACGACTCCCATTAACCCCTGACTATACCGGGGATACGCTTATCACAATGCCTTTCTGGTCTGTGCTGAAGCAGGGCATTCTGGCAGCCAAGTGGCTTGACCTTTATTATTGAGCCTGGTTACCCCCTCTCGGAACCACAGACTTAGAAATCGCCAGCTCAGATACAGTGCATAAAATATATTTATATATATACCCTTATACACCATTTTAATAAAAAATATCACAAAATTCTTCTAAGTCCCTCGGGAAGAGTGAAAGACGCGCACGTTCATTTTCAGAGCTCCTAGACCTTCCTATAAGAAGTTAGCCAAAAAGTAGCTTCGAAAAACGCTTAGGATAAGTTTCAGAGTTGCTTCTAATGTACCAAAGCTGGACTTAGACATAATTTCACTCTCACGACATTATGGCTGGTTGGAGAAAGTCCGAACCACAAGTACCGGGTCCATGGTTCTGGGCGTATACTGGGGGGACGGGGACGACTCCCATTAACCCCTGACTATACCGGGGATACGCTTATCACAATGCCTTTCTGGTCTGTGCTGAAGCAGGGCATTCTGGCAGCCAAGTGGCTTGACCTTTATTAGTGAGCCTGGTTACCCCCTCTCGGAACCACAGACTTAGAAATCGCCAGCTCATATACAGTGCATAAAATATATTTATATATATACCCTTATACACCATTTTAATAAAAAATATCACAAAATTCTTCTAAGTCCCTCGGGAAGAGTGAAAGACGCGCACGTTCATTTTCAGAGCTCCTAGACCTTCCTATAAGAAGTTAGCCAAAAAGTAGCTTCGAAAAACGCTTAGGTTAAGTTTCAGAGTTGCTTCTAATGTACCAAAGCTGGACTTAGACATAATTTCACTCTCACAACATTATGGCTGTTTGGAGACAGTCCGAACCACAAGTACCGGGTCCATGGTTCTGGCCGTATACTGGGGGGACGGGGACGACTCCCATTAACCCCTGACTATACCGGGGATACGCTTATCACAATGCCTTTCTGGTCTGCGCTGAAGCAGGGCATTCTGGCAGCCAAGTGGCTTGACCTTTATTAGTGAGCCTGGTTACCCCCTCTCGGAACCACAGACTTAGAAATCGCCAGCTCAGATACAGTGCATAAAATATATTTATATATATACCCTTATACACCATTTTAATAAAAAATATCACAAAATTCTTCTAAGTCCCTCGGGAAGAGTGAAAGACGCGCACGTTCATTTTCAGAGCTCCTAGACCTTCCTATAAGAAGTTAGCCAAAAAGTAGCTTCGAAAAACGCTTAGGTTAAGTTTCAGAGTTGCTTCTAATGTACCAAAGCTGGACTTAGACATAATTTCACTCTCACAACATTATGGCTGGTTGGAGAGAGTCCGAACCACAAGTACCGGGTCCATGGTTCTGGGCGTATACTGGGGGGACGGGGACGACTCCCATTAACCCCTGACTATACCGGGGATACGCTTATCACAATGCCTTTCTGGTCTGTGCTGAAGCAGGGCATTCTGGCAGTCAAGTGGCTTGACCTTTATTAGTGAGCCTGGTTACCCCCTCTCGGAACCACAGACTTAGAAATCGCCAGCTCAGATACAGTGCATAAAATATATTTATATATATACCCTTATACACCATTTTAATAAAAAATATCACAAAATTCTTCTAAGTCCCTCGGGAAGAGTGAAAGACGCGCACGTTCATTTTCAGAGCTCATAGACCTTCCTATAAGAAGTTAGCCAAAAAGTAGCTTCGCAAAACGCTTAGGTTAAGTTTCAGAGATGCTTCTAATGTACCAAAGATGGACTTAGACATAATTTCACTCTCACAACATTATGGCTGGTTGGAGAGAGTCCGAACCACAAGTACCGGGTCCATGGTTCTGGGCGTATACTGGGGGGACGGGGACGACTCCCATTAACCCCTGACTATACCTGGGATACGCTTATCACAATGCCTTTCTGGTCTGTGCTGAAGCAGGGCATTCTGGCAGCCAAGTGCCTTGACCATTATTAGTGAGCCTGGTTACACCCTCTCGGAACCACAGACTTAGAAATCGCCAGCTCAGATACAGTGCATAAAATATATTTATATATATACCCTTATACACCATTTTAATAAAAAATATCACAAAATTCTTCTAAGTCCCTCGGGAAGAGTGAAAGACGCGCACGTTCATTTTCAGAGCTCCTAGACCTTCCTATAAGAAGTTAGCCAAAAAGTAGCTTCGAAAAACGCTTAGGTTAAGTTTCAGAGTTGCTTCTAATGTACCAAAGCTGCACTTAGACATAATTTCACTCTCACGAAATTATGGCTGGTTGGAGAAAGTCCGAACCACAAGTACCGGGTCCATGGTTCTGGGCGTATACTGGGGGGACGGGGACGACTCCCATTAACCCCTGACTATACCGGGGATACGCTTATCACAATGCCTTTCTGGTCTGTGCTGAAGCAGGGCATTCTGGCAGCCAAGTGGCTTGACCTTTATTAGTGAGCCTGGTTACCCCCTCTCGGAACCACAGACTTAGAAATCGCCAGCTCAGATACAGTGCATAAAATATATTTATATATATACCCTTATACACCATTTTAATAAAAAATATCACAAAATTCTTCTAAGTCCCTCGGGAAGAGTGAAAGACGCGCACGTTCATTTTCAGAGCTCCTAGACCTTCCTATAAGAAGTTAGCCAAAAAGTATCTTCGAAAAACGCTTAGGATAAGTTTCAGAGTTGCTTCTAATGTACCAAAGCTGGACTTAGACATAATTTCACTCTCACGACATTATGGCTGGTTGGAGAAAGTCCGAACCACAAGTACCGGGTCCATGGTTCTGGCCGTATACTGGGGGGACGGGGACGACTCCCATTAACCCCTGACTATACCGGGGATACGCTTATCACAATGCCTTTCTGGTCTGTGCTGAAGCAGGGCATTCTGGCAGCCAAGTGGCTTGACCTTTATTAGTGAGCCTGGTTACCCCCTCTCGGAACCACAGACTTAGAAATCGCCAGCTCATATACAGTGCATAAAATATATTTATATATATACCCTTATACACCATTTTAATAAAAAATATCACAAAATTCTTCTAAGTCCCTCGGGAAGAGTGAAAGACGCGCACGTTCATTTTCAGAGCTCCTAGACCTTCCTATAAGAAGTTAGCCAAAAAGTAGCTTCGAAAAACGCTTAGGTTAAGTTTCAGAGTTGCTTCTAATGTACCAAAGCTGGACTTAGACATAATTTCACTCTCACAACATTATGGCTGGTTGGAGAGAGTCCGAACCACAAGTACCGGGTCCATGGTTCTGGGCGTATACTGGGGGGACGGGGACGACTCCCATTAACCCCTGACTATACCGGGGATACGCTTATCACAATGCCTTTCTGGTCTGTGCTGAAGCAGGGCATTCTGGCAGTCAAGTGGCTTGACCTTTATTAGTGAGCCTGGTTACCCCCTCTCGGAACCACAGACTTAGAAATCGCCAGCTCAGATACAGTGCATAAAATATATTTATATATATACCCTTATACACCATTTTAATAAAAAATATCACAAAATTCTTCTAAGTCCCTCGGGAAGAGTGAAAGACGCGCACGTTCATTTTCAGAGCTACTAGACCTTCCTATAAGAAGTTAGCCAAAAAGTAGCTTCGAAAAACGCTTAGGATAAGTTTCAGAGTTGCTTCTAATGTACCAAAGCTGGACTTAGACATAATTTCACTCTCACGACATTATGGCTGGTTGGAGAAAGTCCGAACCACAAGTACCGGGTCCATGGTTCTGGCCGTATACTGGGGGGACGGGGACGACTCCCATTAACCCCTGACTATACCGGGGATACGCTTATCACAATGCCTTTCTGGTCTGTGCTGAAGCAGGGCATTCTGGCAGCCAAGTGGCTTGACCTTTATTAGTGAGCCTGGTTACCCCCTCTCGGAACCACAGACTTAGAAATCGCCAGCTCAGATACAGTGCATAAAATATATTTATATATATACCCTTATACACCATTTTAATAAAAAATATCACAAAATTCTTCTAAGTCCCTCGGGAAGAGTGAAAGACGCGCACGTTCATTTTCAGAGCTCCTAGACCTTCCTATAAGAAGTTAGCCAAAAAGTAGCTTCGAAAAACGCTTAGGATAAGTTTCAGAGTTGCTTCTAATGTACCAAAGCTGGTCTTAGACATAATTTCACTCTCACGACATTATGGCTGGTTGGAGAAAGTCCGAACCACAAGTACCGGGTCCATGGTTCTGGCCGTATACTGGGGGGACGGGGACGACTCCCATTAACCCCTGACTATACCGGGGATACGCTTATCACAATGCCTTTCTGGTCTGTGCTGAAGCAGGGCATTCTGGCAGCCAAGTGGCTTGATCTTTATTAGTGAGCCTGGTTACCCCCTCTCGGAACCACAGACTTAGAAATCGCCAGCTCATATACAGTGCATAAAATATATTTATATATATACCCTTATACACCATTTTAATAAAAAATATCACAAAATTCTTCTAAGTCCCTCGGGAAGCGTGAAAGACGCGCACGTTCATTTTCAGAGCTCCTAAACCTTCCTATAAGAAGTTAGCCAAAATGTAGCTTCGAAAAACGCTTAGGTTAAGTTTCAGAGTTGCTTCTAATGTACCAAAGCTGGACTTAGACATAATTTCACTCTCACAACATTATGGCTGTTTGGAGACAGTCCGAACCACAAGTAACGGGTCCATGGTTCTGGGCGTATACTGGGGGGACGGGGACGACTCCCATTAACCCCTGACTATACCGGGCATACGCTTATCACAATGCCTTTCTGGTCTGCGCTGAAGCAGGGCATTCTGTCAGCCAAGTGGCTTGACCTTTATTAGTGAGCCTGGTTACCCCCTCTCGGAACCACAGACTTAGAAATCGCCAGCTCAGATACAGTGCATAAAATATATTTATATATATACCCTTATACACCATTTTAATAAAAAATATCACAAAATTCTTCTAAGTCCCTCGGGAAGAGTGAAAGACGCGCACGTTCATTTTCAGAGCTCCTAGACCTTCCTATAAGAAGTTAGCCAAAAAGTAGCTTCGAAAAACGCTTAGGTTAAGTTTCAGAGTTGCTTCTAATGTACCAAAGCTGGACTTAGACATAATTTCACTCTCACGACATTATGGCTGGTTGGAGAAAGTCCGAACCACAAGTACCGGGTCCATGGTTCTGGCCGTATACTGGGGGGACGGGGACGACTCCCATTAACCCCTGACTATACCGGGGATACGCTTATCACAATGCCTTTCTGGTCTGTGCTGAAGCAGGGCATTCTGGCAGCCAAGTGGCTTGACCTTTATTAGTGAGCCTGGTTACCCCCTCTCGGAACCACAGACTTAGAAATCGCCAGCTCATATACAGTGCATAAAATATATTTATATATATACCCTTATACACCATTTTAATAAAAAATATCACAAAATTCTTCTACAGTAAGTCCATCGGGAAGAGTGAAAGACGCGCACGTTCATTTTCAGAGCTCCTAAACCTTCCTATAAGAAGTTAGCCAAAAAGTAGCTTCGAAAAACGCTTAGGTTAAGTTTCAGAGTTGCTTCTAATGTACCAAAGCTGGACTTAGACATAATTTCACTCTCACAACATTATGGCTGTTTGGAGACAGTCCGAACCACAAGTACCGGGTCCATGGTTCTGGGCGTATACTGGGGGGACGGGGACGACTCCCATTAACCCCTGACTATACCGGGGATACGCTTATCACAATGCCTTTCTGGTCTGCGCTGAAGCAGGGCATTCTGGCAGCCAAGTGGCTTGACCTTTATTAGTGAGCCTGGTTACCCCCTCTCGGAACCACAGACTTAGAAATCGCCAGCTCAGATACAGTGCATAAAATATATTTATATATATACCCTTATACACCATTTTAATAAAAAGTATCACAAAATTCTTCTACAGTAAGTCCCTCGGGAAGAGTGAAAGACGCGCACGTTCATTTTCAGAGCTCCTAGACCTTCCTATAAGAAGTTAGCCAAAAAGTAGCTTCGAAAAACGCTTAGGTTAAGTTTCAGAGTTGCTTCTAATGTACCAAAGCTGGACTTAGACATAATTTCACTCTCACGACATTATGGCTGGTTGGAGAAAGTCCGAACCACAAGTACCGGGTCCATGGTTCTGGCCGTATACTGGGGGGACGGGGACGACTCCCATTAACCCCTGACTATACCGGGGATACGCTTATCACAATGCCTTTCTGGTCTGTGCTGAAGCAGGGCATTCTGGCAGCCAAGTGGCTTGACCTTTATTAGTGAGCCTGGTTACCCCCTCTCGGAACCACAGACTTAGAAATCGCCAGCTCATATACAGTGCATAAAATATATTTATATATATACCCTTATACACCATTTTAATAAAAAATATCACAAAATTCTTCTAAGTCCCTCGGGAAGAGTGAAAGATGCGCACGTTCATTTTCAGAGCTCCTAGACCTTCCTATAAGAAGTTAGCCAAAAAGTAGCTTCGAAAAACGCTTAGGTTAAGTTTCAGAGTTGCTTCTAATGTACCAAAGCTGGACTTAGACATAATTTCACTCTCACAACATTATGGCTGTTTGGAGACAGTCCGAACCACAAGTACCGGGTCCATGGTTCTGGCCGTATACTGGGGGGACGGGGACGACTCCCATTAACCCCTGACTATACCGGGGATACGCTTATCACAATGCCTTTCTGGTCTGCGCTGAAGCAGGGCATTCTGGCAGCCAAGTGGCTTGACCTTTATTAGTGAGCCTGGTTACCCCCTCTCGGAACCACAGACTTAGAAATCGCCAGCTCAGATACAGTGCATAAAATATATTTATATATATACCCTTATACACCATTTTAATAAAAAATATCACAAAATTCTTCTAAGTCCCTCGGGAAGAGTGAAAGACGCGCACGTTCATTTTCAGAGCTCCTAGACCTTCCTATAAGAAGTTAGCCAAAAAGTAGCTTCGAAAAACGCTTAGGTTAAGTTTCAGAGTTGCTTCTAATGTACCAAAGCTGGACTTAGACATAATTTCACTCTCACAACATTATGGCTGGTTGGAGAGAGTCCGAACCACAAGTACCGGGTCCATGGTTCTGGGCGTATACTGGGGGGACGGGGACGACTCCCATTAACCCCTGACTATACCGGGGATACGCTTATCACAATGCCTTTCTGGTCTGTGCTGAAGCAGGGCATTCTGGCAGCCAAGTGTCTTGACCTTTATTAGTGAGCCTGGTTACCCCCTCTCGGAACCACAGACTTAGAAATCGCCAGCTCATATACAGTGCATAAAATATATTTATATATATACCCTTATACACCATTTTAATAAAAAATATCACAAAATTCTTCTAAGTCCCTCGGGAAGAGTGAAAGACGCGCACGTTCATTTTCAGAGCTCCTAAACCTTCCTATAAGAAGTTAGCCAAAAAGTAGCTTCGAAAAACGCTTAAGTTAAGTTTCAGAGTTGCTTCTAATGTACCAAAGCTGGACTTAGACATAATTTCACTCTCACAACATTATGGCTGTTTGGAGACAGTCCGAACCACAAGTACCGGGTCCATGGTTCTGGGCGTATACTGGGGGGACGGGGACGACTCCCATTAACCCCTGACTATACCGGGGATACGCTTATCACAATGCCTTTCTGGTCTGTGCTGAAGCAGGGCATTCTGGCAGCCAAGTGGCTTGACCTTTATTAGTGAGCCTGGTTACCCCCTCTCGGAACCACAGACTTAGAAATCGCCAGCTCAGATACAGTGCATAAAATATATTTATATATATACCCTTATACACCATTTTAATAAAAAATATCACAAAATTCTTCTAAGTCCCTCGGGAAGAGTGAAAGACGCGCACGTTCATTTTCAGAGCTCCTAGACCTTCCTATAAGAAGTTAGCCAAAAAGTAGCTTCGAAAAACGCTTAGGTTAAGTTTCAGAGTTGCTTCTAATGTACCAAAGCTGGACTTAGACATAATTTCACTCTCACGACATTATGGCTGGTTGGAGAAAGTCCGAACCACAAGTACCGGGTCCATGGTTCTGGCCGTATACTGGGGGGACGGGGACGACTCCCATTAACCCCTGACTATACCGGGGATACGCTTATCACAATGCCTTTCTGGTCTGTGCTGAAGCAGGGCATTCTGGCAGCCAAGTGGCTTGACCTTTATTAGTGAGCCTGGTTACCCCCTCTCGGAACCACAGACTTAGAAATCGCCAGCTCATATACAGTGCATAAAATATATTTATATATATACCCTTATACACCATTTTAATAAAAAATATCACAAAATTCTTCTACAGTAAGTCCATCGGGAAGAGTGAAAGACGCGCACGTTCATTTTCAGAGCTCCTAAACCTTCCTATAAGAAGTTAGCCAAAAAGTAGCTTCGAAAAACGCTTAGGTTAAGTTTCAGAGTTGCTTCTAATGTACCAAAGCTGGACTTAGACATAATTTCACTCTCACAACATTATGGCTGTTTGGAGACAGTCCGAACCACAAGTACCGGGTCCATGGTTCTGGGCGTATACTGGGGGGACGGGGACGACTCCCATTAACCCCTGACTATACCGGGGATACGCTTATCACAATGCCTTTCTGGTCTGCGCTGAAGCAGGGCATTCTGGCAGCCAAGTGGCTTGACCTTTATTAGTGAGCCTGGTTACCCCCTCTCGGAACCACAGACTTAGAAATCGCCAGCTCAGATACAGTGCATAAAATATATTTATATATATACCCTTATACACCATTTTAATAAAAAGTATCACAAAATTCTTCTACAGTAAGTCCCTCGGGAAGAGTGAAAGACGCGCACGTTCATTTTCAGAGCTCCTAGACCTTCCTATAAGAAGTTAGCCAAAAAGTAGCTTCGAAAAACGCTTAGGTTAAGTTTCAGAGTTGCTTCTAATGTACCAAAGCTGGACTTAGACATAATTTCACTCTCACGACATTATGGCTGGTTGGAGAAAGTCCGAACCACAAGTACCGGGTCCATGGTTCTGGCCGTATACTGGGGGGACGGGGACGACTCCCATTAACCCCTGACTATACCGGGGATACGCTTATCACAATGCCTTTCTGGTCTGTGCTGAAGCAGGGCATTCTGGCAGCCTAGTGGCTTGACCTTTATTAGTGAGCCTGGTTACCCCCTCTCGGAACCACAGACTTAGAAATCGCCTGCTCATATACAGTGCATAAAATATATTTATATATATACCCTTATACACCATTTTAATAAAAAATATCACAAAATTCTTCTAAGTCCCTCGGGAAGAGTGAAAGATGCGCACGTTCATTTTCAGAGCTCCTAGACCTTCCTATAAGAAGTTAGCCAAAAAGTAGCTTCGAAAAACGCTTAGGTTAAGTTTCAGAGTTGCTTCTAATGTACCAAAGCTGGACTTAGACATAATTTCACTCTCACAACATTATGGCTGTTTGGAGACAGTCCGAACCACAAGTACCGGGTCCATGGTTCTGGCCGTATACTGGGGGGACGGGGACGACTCCCATTAACCCCTGACTATACCGGGGATACGCTTATCACAATGCCTTTCTGGTCTGCGCTGAAGCAGGGCATTCTGGCAGCCAAGTGGCTTGACCTTTATTAGTGAGCCTGGTTACCCCCTCTCGGAACCACAGACTTAGAAATCGCCAGCTCAGATACAGTGCATAAAATATATTTATATATATACCCTTATACACCATTTTAATAAAAAATATCACAAAATTCTTCTAAGTCCCTCGGGAAGAGTGAAAGACGCGCACGTTCATTTTCAGAGCTCCTAGACCTTCCTATAAGAAGTTAGCCAAAAAGTAGCTTCGAAAAACGCTTAGGTTAAGTTTCAGAGTTGCTTCTAATGTACCAAAGCTGGACTTAGACATAATTTCACTCTCACAACATTATGGCTGGTTGGAGAGAGTCCGAACCACAAGTACCGGGTCCATGGTTCTGGGCGTATACTGGGGGGACGGGGACGACTCCCATTAACCCCTGACTATACCGGGGATACGCTTATCACAATGCCTTTCTGGTCTGTGCTGAAGCAGGGCATTCTGGCAGCCAAGTGTCTTGACCTTTATTAGTGAGCCTGGTTACCCCCTCTCGGAACCACAGACTTAGAAATCGCCAGCTCATATACAGTGCATAAAATATATTTATATATATACCCTTATACACCATTTTAATAAAAAATATCACAAAATTCTTCTAAGTCCCTCGGGAAGAGTGAAAGACGCGCACGTTCATTTTCAGAGCTCCTAAACCTTCCTATAAGAAGTTAGCCAAAAAGTAGCTTCGAAAAACGCTTAGGTTAAGTTTCAGAGTTGCTTCTAATGTACCAAAGCTGGACTTAGACATAATTTCACTCTCACAACATTATGGCTGTTTGGAGACAGTCCGAACCACAAGTACCGGGTCCATGGTTCTGGGCGTATACTGGGGGGACGGGGACGACTCCCATTAACCCCTGACTATACCGGGGATACGCTTATCACAATGCCTTTCTGGTCTGTGCTGAAGCAGGGCATTCTGGCAGCCAAGTGGCTTGACCTTTATTAGTGAGCCTGGTTACCCCCTCTCGGAACCACAGACTTAGAAATCGCCAGCTCAGATACAGTGCATAAAATATATTTATATATATACCCTTATACACCATTTTAATAAAAAATATCACAAAATTCTTCTAAGTCCCTCGGGAAGAGTGAAAGACGCGCACGTTCATTTTCAGAGCTCCTAGACCTTCCTATAAGAAGTTAGCCAAAAAGTAGCTTCGAAAAACGCTTAGGTTAAGTTTCAGAGTTGCTTCTAATGTACCAAAGCTGGACTTAGACATAATTTCACTCTCACAACATTATGGCTGGTTGGAGACAGTCCGAACCACAAGTACCGGGTCCATGGTTCTGGGCGTATACTGGGGGGACGGGGACGACTCCCATTAACCCCTGACTATACCGGGGATACGCTTATCACAATGCCTTTCTGGTCTGTGCTGAAGCAGGGCATTCTGGCAGCCAAGTGGCTTGACCTTTATTAGTGAGCCTGGTTACCCCCTCTCGGAACCACAGACTTAGAAATCGCCAGCTCAGATACAGTGCATAAAATATATTTATATATATACCCTTATACACCATTTTAATAAAAAATATCACAAAATTCTTCTAAGTCCCTCGGGAAGAGTGAAAGACGCGCACGTTCATTTTCAGAGCTCCTAGACCTTCCTATAAGAAGTTAGCCAAAAAGTAGCTTCGAAAAACGCTTAGGTTAAGTTTCAGAGTTGCTTCTAATGTACCAAAGCTGGACTTAGACATAATTTCACTCTCACGACATTATGGCTGGTTGGAGAAAGTCCGAACCACAAGTACCGGGTCCATGGTTCTGGCCGTATACTGGGGGGACGGGGACGACTCCCATTAACCCCTGACTATACCGGGGATACGCTTATCACAATGCCTTTCTGGTCTGTGCTGAAGCAGGGCATTCTGGCAGCCAAGTGGCTTGACCTTTATTAGTGAGCCTGGTTACCCCCTCTCGGAACCACAGACTTAGAAATCGCCAGCTCATATACAGTGCATAAAATATATTTATATATATACCCTTATACACCATTTTAATAAAAAATATCACAAAATTCTTCTACAGTAAGTCCATCGGGAAGAGTGAAAGACGCGCACGTTCATTTTCAGAGCTCCTAAACCTTCCTATAAGAAGTTAGCCAAAAAGTAGCTTCGAAAAACGCTTAGGTTAAGTTTCAGAGTTGCTTCTAATGTACCAAAGCTGGACTTAGACATAATTTCACTCTCACAACATTATGGCTGTTTGGAGACAGTCCGAACCACAAGTACCGGGTCCATGGTTCTGGGCGTATACTGGGGGGACGGGGACGACTCCCATTAACCCCTGACTATACCGGGGATACGCTTATCACAATGCCTTTCTGGTCTGCGCTGAAGCAGGGCATTCTGGCAGCCAAGTGGCTTGACCTTTATTAGTGAGCCTGGTTACCCCCTCTCGGAACCACAGACTTAGAAATCGCCAGCTCAGATACAGTGCATAAAATATATTTATATATATACCCTTATACACCATTTTAATAAAAAGTATCACAAAATTCTTCTACAGTAAGTCCCTCGGGAAGAGTGAAAGACGCGCACGTTCATTTTCAGAGCTCCTAGACCTTCCTATAAGAAGTTAGCCAAAAAGTAGCTTCCAAAAACGCTTAGGTTAAGTTTCAGAGTTGCTTCTAATGTACCAAAGCTGGACTTAGACATAATTTCACTCTCACGACATTATGGCTGGTTGGAGAAAGTCCGAACCACAAGTACCGGGTCCATGGTTCTGGCCGTATACTGGGGGGACGGGGACGACTCCCATTAACCCCTGACTATACCGGGGATACGCTTATCACAATGCCTTTCTGGTCTGTGCTGAAGCAGGGCATTCTGGCAGCCTAGTGGCTTGACCTTTATTAGTGAGCCTGGTTACCCCCTCTCGGAACCACAGACTTAGAAATCGCCAGCTCATATACAGTGCATAAAATATATTTATATATATACCCTTATACACCATTTTAATAAAAAATATCACAAAATTCTTCTAAGTCCCTCGGGAAGAGTGAAAGATGCGCACGTTCATTTTCAGAGCTCCTAGACCTTCCTATAAGAAGTTAGCCAAAAAGTAGCTTCGAAAAACGCTTAGGTTAAGTTTCAGAGTTGCTTCTAATGTACCAAAGCTGGACTTAGACATAATTTCACTCTCACAACATTATGGCTGTTTGGAGACAGTCCGAACCACAAGTACCGGGTCCATGGTTCTGGCCGTATACTGGGGGGACGGGGACGACTCCCATTAACCCCTGACTATACCGGGGATACGCTTATCACAATGCCTTTCTGGTCTGCGCTGAAGCAGGGCATTCTGGCAGCCAAGTGGCTTGACCTTTATTAGTGAGCCTGGTTACCCCCTCTCGGAACCACAGACTTAGAAATCGCCAGCTCAGATACAGTGCATAAAATATATTTATATATATACCCTTATACACCATTTTAATAAAAAATATCACAAAATTCTTCTAAGTCCCTCGGGAAGAGTGAAAGACGCGCACGTTCATTTTCAGAGCTCCTAGACCTTCCTATAAGAAGTTAGCCAAAAAGTAGCTTCGAAAAACGCTTAGGTTAAGTTTCAGAGTTGCTTCTAATGTACCAAAGCTGGACTTAGACATAATTTCACTCTCACAACATTATGGCTGGTTGGAGAGAGTCCGAACCACAAGTACCGGGTCCATGGTTCTGGGCGTATACTGGGGGGACGGGGACGACTCCCATTAACCCCTGACTATACCGGGGATACGCTTATCACAATGCCTTTCTGGTCTGTGCTGAAGCAGGGCATTCTGGCAGCCAAGTGTCTTGACCTTTATTAGTGAGCCTGGTTACCCCCTCTCGGAACCACAGACTTAGAAATCGCCAGCTCATATACAGTGCATAAAATATATTTATATATATACCCTTATACACCATTTTAATAAAAAATATCACAAAATTCTTCTAAGTCCCTCGGGAAGAGTGAAAGACGCGCACGTTCATTTTCAGAGCTCCTAAACCTTCCTATAAGAAGTTAGCCAAAAAGTAGCTTCGAAAAACGCTTAGGTTAAGTTTCAGAGTTGCTTCTAATGTACCAAAGCTGGACTTAGACATAATTTCACTCTCACAACATTATGGCTGTTTGGAGACAGTCCGAACCACAAGTACCGGGTCCATGGTTCTGGGCGTATACTGGGGGGACGGGGACGACTCCCATTAACCCCTGACTATACCGGGGATACGCTTATCACAATGCCTTTCTGGTCTGTGCTGAAGCAGGGCATTCTGGCAGCCAAGTGGCTTGACCTTTATTAGTGAGCCTGGTTACCCCCTCTCGGAACCACAGACTTAGAAATCGCCAGCTCAGATACAGTGCATAAAATATATTTATATATATACCCTTATACACCATTTTAATAAAAAATATCACAAAATTCTTCTAAGTCCCTCGGGAAGAGTGAAAGACGCGCACGTTCATTTTCAGAGCTCCTAGACCTTCCTATAAGAAGTTAGCCAAAAAGTAGCTTCGAAAAACGCTTAGGTTAAGTTTCAGAGTTGCTTCTAATGTACCAAAGCTGGACTTAGACATAATTTCACTCTCACAACATTATGGCTGGTTGGAGACAGTCCGAACCACAAGTACCGGGTCCATGGTTCTGGGCGTATACTGGGGGGACGGGGACGACTCCCATTAACCCCTGACTATACCGGGGATACGCTTATCACAATGCCTTTCTGGTCTGTGCTGAAGCAGGGCATTCTGGCAGCCAAGTGGCTTGACCTTTATTAGTGAGTCTGGTTACCCCCTCTCGGAACCACAGACTTAGAAATCGCCAGCTCAGATACAGTGCATAAAATATATTTATATATATACCCTTATACACCATTTTAAAAAAAAATATCACAAAATTCTTCTAAGTCCCTCGGGAAGAGTGTAAAACGCGCACGTTCATTTTCAGAGCTCATAGACCTTCCTATAAGAAGTTAGCCAAAAAGTAGCTTCGAAAAACGCTTAGGTTAAGTTTCAGAGATGCTTCTAATGTACCAAAGATAGACTTAGACATAATTTCACTCTCACAACATTATGGCTGGTTGGAGAGAGTCCGAACCACAAGTACCGAGTCCATGGTTCTGGGCGTATACTGGGGGGACGGGGACGACTCCCATTAACCCCTGACTATACCGGGGATACGCTTATCACAATGCCTTTCTGGTCTGTGCTGAAGCAGGGCATTCTGGCAGTCAAGTGGCTTGACCTTTATTAGTGAGCCTGGTTACCCCCTCTCGGAACCACAGACTTAGAAATCGCCAGCTCAGATACAGTGCATAAAATATATTTATATATATACCCTTATACACCATTTTAATAAAAAATATCACAAAATTCTTCTAAGTCCCTCGGGAAGAGTGAAAGACGCGCACGTTCATTTTCAGAGCTCCTAGACCTTCCTATAAGAAGTTAGCCAAAAAGTAGCTTCGAAAAACGCTTAGGTTAAGTTTCAGAGTTGCTTCTAATGTACCAAAGCTGGACTTAGACATAATTTCACTCTCACAACATTATGGCTGGTTGGAGACAGTCCGAACCACAAGTACCGGGTCCATGGTTCTGGGCGTATACTGGGGGGACGGGGACGACTCCCATTAACCCCTGACTATACCGGGGATACGCTTATCACAATGCCTTTCTGGTCTGTGCTGAAGCAGGGCATTCTGGCAGCCAAGTGGCTTGACCTTTATTAGTGAGTCTGGTTACCCCCTCTCGGAACCACAGACTTAGAAATCGCCAGCTCAGATACAGTGCATAAAATATATTTATATATATACCCTTATACACCATTTTAAAAAAAAATATCACAAAATTCTTCTAAGTCCCTCGGGAAGAGTGTAAAACGCGCACGTTCATTTTCAGAGCTCATAGACCTTCCTATAAGAAGTTAGCCAAAAAGTAGCTTCGAAAAACGCTTAGGTTAAGTTTCAGAGATGCTTCTAATGTACCAAAGATAGACTTAGACATAATTTCACTCTCACAACATTATGGCTGGTTGGAGAGAGTCCGAACCACAAGTACCGAGTCCATGGTTCTGGGCGTATACTGGGGGGACGGGGACGACTCCCATTAACCCCTGACTATACCGGGGATACGCTTATCACAATGCCTTTCTGGTCTGTGCTGAAGCAGGGCATTCTGGCAGTCAAGTGGCTTGACCTTTATTAGTGAGCCTGGTTACCCCCTCTCGGAACCACAGACTTAGAAATCGCCAGCTCAGATACAGTGCATAAAATATATTTATATATATACCCTTATACACCATTTTAATAAAAAATATCACAAAATTCTTCTAAGTCCCTCGGGAAGAGTGAAAGACGCGCACGTTCATTTTCAGAGCTACTAGACCTTCCTATAAGAAGTTAGCCAAAAAGTAGCTTCGAAAAACGCTTAGGATAAGTTTCAGAGTTGCTTCTAATGTACCAAAGCTGGACTTAGACATAATTTCACTCTCACGACATTATGGCTGGTTGGAGAAAGTCCGAACCACAAGTACCGGGTCCATGGTTCTGGCCGTATACTGGGGGGACGGGGACGACTCCCATTAACCCCTGACTATACCGGGGATACGCTTATCACAATGCCTTTCTGGTCTGCGCTGAAGCAGGGCATTCTGGCAGCCAAGTGGCTTGACCTTTATTAGTGAGCCTGGTTACCCCCTCTCGGAACCACAGACTTAGAAATCGCCAGCTCAGATACAGTGCATAAAATATATTTATATATATACCCTTATACACCATTTTAATAAAAAATATCACAAAATTCTTCTAAGTCCCTCGGGAAGAGTGAAAGACGCGCACGTTCATTTTCAGAGCTCCTAGACCTTCCTATAAGAAGTTAGCAAAAAGTAGCTTCGAAAAACGCTTAGGTTAAGTTTCAGAGTTGCTTCTAATGTACCAAAGCTGGACTTAGACATAATTTCACTCTCACAACATTATGGCTGGTTGGAGACAGTCCGAACCACAAGTACCGGGTCCATGGTTCTGGGCGTATACTGGGGGGACGGGGACGACTCCCATTAACCCCTGACTATACCGGGGATACGCTTATCACAATGCCTTTCTGGTCTGTGCTGAAGCAGGGCATTCTGGCAGCCAAGTGGCTTGACCTTTATTAGTGAGTCTGGTTACCCCCTCTCGGAACCACAGACTTAGAAATCGCCAGCTCAGATACAGTGCATAAAATATATTTATATATATACCCTTATACACCATTTAAAAAAAAAATATCACAAAATTCTTCTAAGTCCCTCGGGAAGAGTGTAAAACGCGCACGTTCATTTTCAGAGCTCATAGACCTTCCTATAAGAAGTTAGCCAAAAAGTAGCTTCGAAAAACGCTTAGGTTAAGTTTCAGAGATGCTTCTAATGTACCAAAGATGGACTTAGACATAATTTCACTCTCACAACATTATGGCTGGTTGGAGAGAGTCCGAACCACAAGTACCGAGTCCATGGTTCTGGGCGTATACTGGGGGGACGGGGACGACTCCCATTAACCCCTGACTATACCGGGGATACGCTTATCACAATGCCTTTCTGGTCTGTGCTGAAGCAGGGCATTCTGGCAGTCAAGTGGCTTGACCTTTATTAGTGAGCCTGGTTACCCCCTCTCGGAACCACAGACTTAGAAATCGCCAGCTCAGATACAGTGCATAAAATATATTTATATATATACCCTTATACACCATTTTAATAAAAAATATCACAAAATTCTTCTAAGTCCCTCGGGAAGAGTGAAAGACGCGCACGTTCATTTTCAGAGCTACTAGACCTTCCTATAAGAAGTTAGCCAAAAAGTAGCTTCGAAAAACGCTTAGGATAAGTTTCAGAGTTGCTTCTAATGTACCAAAGCTGGACTTAGACATAATTTCACTCTCACGACATTATGGCTGGTTGGAGAAAGTCCGAACCACAAGTACCGGGTCCATGGTTCTGGCCGTATACTGGGGGGACGGGGACGACTCCCATTAACCCCTGACTATACCGGGGATACGCTTATCACAATGACTTTCTGGTCTGTGCTGAAGCAGGGCATTCTGGCAGCCAAGTGGCTTGACCTTTATTAGTGAGCCTGGTTACCCCCTCTCGGAACCACAGACTTAGAAATCGCCAGCTCAGATACAGTGCATAAAATATATTTATATATATACCCTTATACACCATTTTAATAAAAAATATCACAAAATTCTTCTAAGTCCCTCGGGAAGAGTGAAAGACGCGCACGTTCATTTTCAGAGCTCCTAGACCTTCCTATAAGAAGTTAGCCAAAAAGTAGCTTCGAAAAACGCTTAGGATAAGTTTCAGAGTTGCTTCTAATGTACCAAAGCTGGACTTAGACATAATTTCACTCTCACGACATTATGGCTGGTTGGAGAAAGTCCGAACCACAAGTACCGGGTCCATGGTTCTGGCCGTATACTGGGGGGACGGGGACGACTCCCATTAACCCCTGACTATACCGGGGATACGCTTATCACAATGCCTTTCTGGTCTGTGCTGAAGCAGGGCATTCTGGCAGCCAAGTGGCTTGACCTTTATTAGTGAGCCTGGTTACCCCCTCTCGGAACCACAGACTTAGAAATCGCCAGCTCATATACAGTGCATAAAATATATTTATATATATACCCTTATACACCATTTTAATAAAAAATATCACAAAATTCTTCTACACTGGCGACACACTTTATTCGAGCTCGGCTAGTCCCACGAATTCGGGTATACCAGGGTGTATTGAGGTTTGTGACTGTTTTCTGCCCGAGTGCATTGAGGTATTTTCCAGGCAGGGATTGAAGCATTTTATTCCCGCTGGCTGCAATACTGCACAGTATATATATATATACTGCATTACAATTCATGAATTTATGCCATCTGGTAGACACGCGAAGCATTGCAGCCTATTAAATCCTAATCATTATCATTTAACAGATCAGCCGCCCGTCAGCCAGGCATGAACCCAGGCTGGGAAGGCAAACGCAACGGGGCTTGTCAGAGGTGAGGAGCGGCGCATGCCAGGTATCTGCCAGGTACATACTGGGTATTTGCTCGAATAAAGTGTGTCGGTGCAGTAAGTCCCTCGGGAAGAGTGAAAGACGCGCACGTTCATTTTCAGAGCTCCTAAACCTTCCTATAAGAAGTTAGCTAAAAAGTAGCTTCGAAAAACGCTTAGGTTAAGTTTCAGAGTTGCTTCTAATGTACCAAAGCTGGACTTAGACATAATTTCACTCTCACAACATTATGGCTGTTTGGAGACAGTCCGAACCACAAGTACCGGGTCCATGGTTCTGGGCGTATACTGGGGGGACGGGGACGACTCCCATTAACCCCTGACTATACCGGGGATACGCTTATCACAATGCCTTTCTGGTCTGTGCTGAAGCAGGGCATTCTGGCAGCCAAGTGGCTTGACCTTTATTAGTGAGCCTGGTTACCCCCTCTCGGAACCACAGACTTAGAAATCGCCAGCTCAGATACAGTGCATAAAATATATTTATATATATACCCTTATACACCATTTTAATAAAAAATATCACAAAATTCTTCTAAGTCCCTCGGGAAGAGTGAAAGACGCGCACGGTCATTTTCAGAGCTCCTAGACCTTCCTATAAGAAGTTAGCCAAAAAGTAGCTTCGAAAAACGTTTAGGTTAAGTTTCAGAGTTGCTTCTAATGTACCAAAGCTGGACTTAGACATAATTTCACTCTCACAACATTATGGCTGGTTGGAGACAGTCCGAACCACAAGTACCGGGTCCATGGTTCTGGGCGTATACTGGGGGGACGGGGACGACTCCCATTAACCCCTGACTATACCGGGGATACGCTTATCACAATGCCTTTCTGGTCTGTGCTGAAGCAGGGCATTCTGGCAGCCAAGTGGCTTGACCTTTATTAGTGAGTCTGGTTACCCCCTCTCGGAACCACAGACTTAGAAATCGCCAGCTCAGATACAGTGCATAAAATATATTTATATACAGTATATACCCTTATACACCATTTTAATAAAAAATATCACAAAATTCTTCTAAGACCCTCGGGAAGAGTGAAAGACGCGCACGTTCATTTTCAGAGCTCATAGACCTTCCTATAAGAAGTTAGCCAAAAAGTAGCTTCGAAAAACGCTTAGGTTAAGTTTCAGAGTTGCTTCTAATGTACCAAAGCTGGACTTAGACATAATTTCACTCTCATGACATTATGGCTGGTTGGAGACAGTCCGAACCACAAGTACCGGGTCCATGGTTCTGGCCGTATACTGGGGGGACGGGGACGACTCCCATTAACCCCTGACTATACCGGGGATACGCTTATCACAATGCCTTTCTGGTCTGTGCTGAAGCAGGGCATTCTGGCAGCCAAGTGGCTTGACCTTTATTAGTGAGCCTGGTTACCCCCTCTCGGAACCACAGACTTAGAAATCGCCAGCTCAGATACAGTGCATAAAATATATTTATATATATACCCTTATACACCATTTTAATAAAAAATATCACAAAATTCTTCTAAGTCCCTCGGGAAGAGTGAAAGACGCGCACGGTCATTTTCAGAGCTCCTAGACCTTCCTATAAGAAGTTAGCCAAAAAGTAGCTTCGAAAAACGTTTAGGTTAAGTTTCAGAGTTGCTTCTAATGTACCAAAGCTGGACTTAGACATAATTTCACTCTCACAACATTATGGCTGGTTGGAGACAGTCCGAACCACAAGTACCGGGTCCATGGTTCTGGGCGTATACTGGGGGGACGGGGACGACTCCCATTAACCCCTGACTATACCGGGGATACGCTTATCACAATGCCTTTCTGGTCTGTGCTGAAGCAGGGCATTCTGGCAGCCAAGTGGCTTGACCTTTATTAGTGAGTCTGGTTACCCCCTCTCGGAACCACAGACTTAGAAATCGCCAGCTCAGATACAGTGCATAAAATATATTTATATACAGTATATACCCTTATACACCATTTTAATAAAAAATATCACAAAATTCTTCTAAGACCCTCGGGAAGAGTGAAAGACGCGCACGTTCATTTTCAGAGCTCATAGACCTTCCTATAAGAAGTTAGCCAAAAAGTAGCTTCGAAAAACGCTTAGGTTAAGTTTCAGAGTTGCTTCTAATGTACCAAAGCTGGACTTAGACATAATTTCACTCTCATGACATTATGGCTGGTTGGAGACAGTCCGAACCACAAGTACCGGGTCCATGGTTCTGGCCGTATACTGGGGGGACGGGGACGACTCCCATTAACCCCTGACTATACCGGGGATACGCTTATCACAATGCCTTTCTGGTCTGTGCTGAAGCAGGGCATTCTGGCAGCCAAGTGGCTTGACCTTTATTAGTGAGCCTGGTTACCCCCTCTCGGAACCACAGACTTAGAAATCGCCAGCTCAGATACAGTGCATAAAATATATTTATATATATACCCTTATACACCATTTTAATAAAAAATATCACAAAATTCTTCTAAGACCCTCGGGAAGAGTGAAAGACGCGCACGTTCATTTTCAGAGCTCATAGACCTTCCTATAAGAAGTTAGCCAAAAAGTATCTTCGAAAAACGCTTAGGTTAAGTTTCAGAGATGCTTCTAATGTACCAAAGATGGACTTAGACATAATTTCACTCTCACAACATTATGGCTGGTTGGAAAGAGTCCGAACCACAAGTACCGGGTCCATGGTTCTGGGCGTATACTGGGGGGACGGGGACGACTCCCATTAACCCCTGACTATACCGGGGATACGCTTATCACAATGCCTTTCTGGTCTGTGCTGAAGCAGGGCATTCTGGCAGCCAAGTGGCTTGACCTTTATTAGTGAGCCTGGTTACCCCCTCTCGGAACCACAGACTTAGAAATCGCCAGCTCATATACAGTGCATAAAATATATTTATATACAGTATATACCCTTATACACCATTTTAATAAAAAATATCACAAAATTCTTCTAAGTCCCTCGGGAAGAGTGAAAGACGCGCACGGTCATTTTCAGAGCTCCTAGACCTTCCTATAAGAAGTTAGCCAAAAAGTAGCTTCGAAAAACGTTTAGGTTAAGTTTCAGAGTTGCTTCTAATGTACCAAAGCTGGACTTAGACATAATTTCACTCTCACAACATTATGGCTGGTTGGAGACAGTCCGAACCACAAGTACCGGGTCCATGGTTCTGGGCGTATACTGGGGGGACGGGGACGACTCCCATTAACCCCTGACTATACCGGGGATACGCTTATCACAATGCCTTTCTGGTCTGTGCTGAAGCAGGGCATTCTGGCAGCCAAGTGGCTTGACCTTTATTAGTGAGCCTGGTTACCCCCTCTCGGAACCACAGACTTAGAAATCGCCAGCTCAGATACAGTGCATAAAATATATTTATATATATACCCTTATACACCATTTTAATAAAAAATATCACAAAATTCTTCTAAGACCCTCGGGAAGAGTGAAAGACGCGCACGTTCATTTTCAGAGCTCATAGACCTTCCTATAAGAAGTTAGCCAAAAAGTATCTTCGAAAAACGCTTAGGTTAAGTTTCAGAGATGCTTCTAATGTACCAAAGATGGACTTAGACATAATTTCACTCTCACAACATTATGGCTGGTTGGAAAGAGTCCGAACCACAAGTACCGGGTCCATGGTTCTGGGCGTATACTGGGGGGACGGGGACGACTCCCATTAACCCCTGACTATACCGGGGATACGCTTATCACAATGCCTTTCTGGTCTGTGCTGAAGCAGGGCATTCTGGCAGCCAAGTGGCTTGACCTTTATTAGTGAGCCTGGTTACCCCCTCTCGGAACCACAGACTTAGAAATCGCCAGCTCATATACAGTGCATAAAATATATTTATATACAGTATATACCCTTATACACCATTTTAATAAAAAATATCACAAAATTCTTCTAAGTCCCTCGGGAAGAGTGAAAGACGCGCACATTCATTTTCAGAGCTCCTAGACCTTCCTATAAGAAGTTAGCCAAAAATTAGCTTCGAAAAACGCTTAGGTTAAGTTTCAGAGTTGCTTCTAATGTACCAAAGCTGGACTTAGACATAATTTCACTCTCACGACATTATGGCTGGTTGGAGACAATCCGAACCACAAGTACCGGGTCCATGGTTCTGGCCGTATACTGGGGGGACGGGGACGACTCCCATTAACCCCTGACTATACCGGGGATACGCTTATCACAATGCCTTTCTGGTCTGTGCTGAAGCAGGGCATTCTGGCAGCCAAGTGGCTTGACCTTTATTAGTGAGCCTGGTTACCCCCTCTCGGAACCACAGACTTAGAAATCGCCAGCTCAGATACAGTGCATAAAATATATTTATATATATACCTTTATACACCATTTTAATAAAAAATATCACAAAATTCTTCTAAGTCCCTCGGGAAGAGTGAAAGACGCGCACGTTCATTTTCAGAGCTCATAGACCTTCCTATAAGAAGTTAGCCAAAAAGTAGCTTCGAAAAACGCTTAGGTTAAGTTTCAGAGATGCTTCTAATGTACCAAAGATGTATTAAACATAATTTCACTCTCACAACATTATGGCTGGTTGGAGAGAGTCCGAACCACAAGTACCGGAGCCATGGTTCTGGGCGTATACTGGGGGGACGGGGACGACTCCCATTAACCCCTGACTATACCGGGGATACGCTTATCACAATGCCTTTCTGGTCTGTGCTGAAGCAGGGCATTCTGGCAGCCAAGTGGCTTGACCTTTATTAGTGAGCCTGGTTACCCCCTCTCGGAACCACAGACTTAGAAATCGCCAGCTCATATACAGTGCATAAAATATATTTATATACAGTATATACCCTTATACACCATTTTAATAAAAAATATCACAAAATTCTTCTAAGTCCCTCGGGAAGAGTGAAAGACGCGCACATTCATTTTCAGAGCTCCTAGACCTTCCTATAAGAAGTTAGCCAAAAAGTAGCTTCGAAAAACGCTTAGGTTAAGTTTCAGAGTTGCTTCTAATGTACCAAAGCTGGACTTAGACATAATTTCACTCTCACGACATTATGGCTGGTTGGAGACAGTCCGAACCACAAGTACCGGGTCCATGGTTCTGGCCGTATACTGGGGGGACGGGGACGACTCCCATTAACCCCTGACTATACCGGGGATACGCTTATCACAATGCCTTTCTGGTCTGTGCTGAAGCAGGGCATTCTGGCAGCCAAATGGCTTGACCTTTAGTAGTGAGCCTGGTTACCCCCTCTCGGAACCACAGACTTAGAAATCGCCAGCTCAGATACAGTGCATAAAATATATTTATATATATACCCTTATACACCATTTTAATAAAAAATATCACAAAATTCTTCTAAGTCCCTCGGGAAGAGTGAAAGACGCGCACGTTCATTTTCAGAGCTCATAGACCTTCCTATAAGAAGTTAGCCAAAAAGTAGCTTCGAAAAACGCTTAGGTTAAGTTTCAGAGATGCTTCTAATGTACCAAAGATGTACTTAGACATACAGTAATTTCACTCTCACAACATTATGGCTGGTTGGAGAGAGTCCGAACCACAAGTACCGGGTCCATGGTTCTGGGCGTATACTGGGGGGACGGGGACGACTCCCATTAACCCCTGACTATACCGGGGATACGCTTATCACAATGCCTTTCTGGTCTGTGCTGAAGCAGGGCATTCTGGCAGCCAAGTGGCTTGACCTTTATTAGTGAGCCTGGTTACCCCCTCTCGGAACCACAGACTTAGAAATCGCCAGCTCATATACAGTGCATAAAATATATTTATATATATACCCTTATACACCATTTTAATAAAAAATATCACAAAATTCTTCTAAGTCCCTCGGGAAGAGTGAAAGACGCGCACGATCATTTTCAGAGCTCCTAGACCTTCCTATAAGAAGTTAGCCAAAAAGTAGCTTCGAAAAACGCTTAGGTTAAGTTTCAGAGTTGCTTCTAATGTACCAAAACTGGACTGAGACATAATTTCACTCTCACAACATTATGGCTGGTTGGAGACAGTCCGAACCACAAGTACCGGGTCCATGGTTCTGGGCGTATACTGGGGGGACGGGGACGACTCCCATTAACCCCTGACTATACCGGGGATACGCTTATCACAATGACTTTCTGGTCTGTGCTGAAGCAGGGCATTCTGGCAACCAAGTGGCTTGACCTTTATTAGTGAGCCTGGTTACCCCCTCTCGGAACCACAGACTTAGAAATCGCCAGCTCATATACAGTGCATAAAATATATTTATATATATACCCTTATACACCATTTTAATAAAAAAATCACAAAATTCTTCTTAGTCCCTCGGGAAGAGTGAAAGACGCGCACGTTCATTTTCAGAGCTCCTAGACCTTCCTATAAGAAGTTAGCCAAAAAGTAGCTTCGAAAAACGCTTAGGTTAAGTTTCAGAGTTGCTTCTAATGTACCAAAGATGGACTTAGACATAATTTCACTCTCACAACATTATGGCGGGTTGGAGAGAGTCCGAACCACAAGTACCGGGTCCATGGTTCTGGGCGTATACTGGGGGGACGGGGACGACTCCCATTAACCCCTGACTATACCGGGGATACGCTTATCACAATGCCTTTCTGGTCTGTGCTTAAGCAGGGCATTCTGGCAGCCAAGTGGCTTGACCTTTATTAGTGAGCCTGGTTACCCCCTCTCGGAACCACAGACTTAGAAATCGCCAGCTCAGATACAGTGCATAAAATATATTTATATATATACCCTTATACACCATTTTAATAAAAAATATCACAAAATTCTTCTAAGTCCCTCGGGAAGAGTGAAAGACGCGCACGTTCATTTTCAGAGCTCCTAGACCTTCCTATAAGAAGTTAGCCAAAAAGTAGCTTCGAAAAACGCTTAGGTTAAGTTTCAGAGTTGCTTCTAATGTACCAAAGATGGACTTAGACATAATTTCACTCTCACAACATTATGGCTGGTTGGAGAGAGTCCGAACCACAAGTACCGGGACCATGGTTCTGGGCGTATACTGGGGGGACGGGGACGACTCCCATTAACCCCTGACTATACCGGGGATACGCTTATCACAATGCCTTTCTGGTCTGTGCTTAAGCAGGGCATTCTGGCAGCCAAGTGGCTTGACCTTTATTAGTGAGCCTGGTTACCCCCTCTCGGAACCACAGACTTAGAAATCGCCAGCTCAGATACAGTGCATAAAATATATTTATATATATACCCTTATACACCATTTTAATAAAAAATATCACAAAATTCTTCTAAGTCCCTCGGGAAGAGTGAAAGACGCGCACGATCATTTTCAGAGCTCCTAGACCTTCCTATAAGAAGTTAGCCAAAAAGTAGCTTCGAAAAACGCTTAGGTTAAGTTTCAGAGTTGCTTCTAATGTACCAAAGCTGGACTGAGACATAATTTCACTCTCACAACATTATGGCTGGTTGGAGACAGTCCGAACCTCAAGTACCGGGTCCATGGTTCTGGCCGTATACTGGGGGGACGGGGACGACTCCCATTAACCCCTGACTATACCGGGGATACGCTTATCACAATGCCTTTCTGGTCTGTGCTGAAGCAGGGCATTCTGGCAACCAAGTGGCTTGACCTTTATTAGTGAGCCTGGTTACCCCCTCTCGGAACCACAGACTTAGAAATCGCCAGCTCAGATACAGTGCATAAAATATATTTATATATATACCCTTATACACCATTTTAATAAAAAATATCACAAATTTCTTCTAAGTCCCTCGGGAAGAGAGAAAGACGCGCACGTTCATTTTCAGATCTCCTAGACCTTCCTATAAGAAGTTAGCCAAAAAGTAGCTTCGAAAAACGCTTAGGTTAAGTTTCAGAGTTGCTTCTAATGTACCAAAGCTGGACTGAGACATAATTTCACTCTCACAACATTATGGCTGGTTGGAGACAGTCCGAACCACAAGTACCGGGTCCATGGTTCTGGCCGTATACTGGGGGGACGGGGACGACTCCCATTAACCCCTGACTATACCGGGGATACGCTTATCACAATGCCTTTCTGGTCTGTGCTGAAGCAGGGCATTCTGGCAGCCAAGTGGCTTGACCTTTATTAGTGAGCCTGGTTACCCCCTCTCGGAACCACAGACTTAGAAATCGCCAGCTCATATACAGTGCATAAAATATATTTATATATATACCCTTATACACCATTTTAATAAAAAATATCACAAAATTCTTCTAAGTCCCTCGGGAAGAGTGAAAGACGCGCACGTTCATTTTCAGAGCTCCTAGACCTTCCTATAAGTAGTTAGCCAAAAAGTAGCTTCGAAAAACGCTTAGGTTAAGTTTCAGAGTTGCTTCTAATGTACCAAAGCTGGACTTAGACATAATTTTACTCTCACAACATTATGGCTGGTTGGAGAGAGTCCGAACCACAAGTACCGGGTCCATGGTTCTGGGCGTATACTGGGGGGACGGGGACGACTCCCATTAACCCCTGACTATACCGGGGATACGCTTATCACAATGCCTTTCTGGTCTGTGCTGAAGCAGGGCATTCTGGCAGCCAAGTGGCTTGACCTTTATTAGTGAGCCTGGTTACCCCCTCTCGGAACCACAGACTTAGAAATCGCCAGCTCAGATACAGTGCATAAAATATATTTATATATATACCCTTATACACCATTTTAATAAAAAATATCACAAAATTCTTCTAAGTCCCTCGGGAAGAGTGAAAGACGCGCACGTTCATTTTCAGAGCTCCTAGACCTTCCTATAAGAAGTTAGCCAAAAAGTAGCTTCGAAAAACGCTTAGGTTAAGTTTCAGAGTTGATTCTAATGTACCAAAGATTGACTTAGACATAATTTCACTCTCACAACATTATGGCTGGTTGGAGAGAGTCCGAACCACAAGTACCGGGTCCATGGTTCTGGGCGTATACTTGGGGGACGGGGACGACTCCCATTAACCCCTGACTATACCGGGGAGCCGCTTATCACAATGCCTTTCTGGTCTGTGCTGAAGCAGGGCATTCTGGCAGCCAAGTGGCTTGACCTTTATTAGTGAGCCTGGTTACCCCCTCTCGGAACCACAGACTTAGAAATCGCCAGCTCATATACAGTGCATAAAATATATTTATATATATACCCTTATACACCATTTTAATAAAAAAATATCACACAATTCTTCTAAGTCCCTCGGGAAGAGTGAAAGACGCGCACGTTTATTTTCAGAGCTCCTAGACCTTCCTATAAGAAGTTAGCCAAAAAGTAGCTTCGAAAAACGCTTAGGTTAAGTTTCAGAGTTGCTTCTAATGTACTTATGCTGGACTTAGACATAATTTCACTCTCACAACATTATGGCTGGTTGGAGACAGTCCGAACCACAAGTACCGGGTCCATGGTTCTGGGCGTATACTGGGGGGACGGGGACGACTCCCATTAACCCCTGACTATACCGGGGATACGCTTATCACAATGACTTTCTGGTCTGTGCTGAAGCAGGGCATTCTGGCAACCAAGTGGCTTGACCTTTATTAGTGAGCCTGGTTACCCCCTCTCGGAACCACAGACTTAGAAATCGTCAGCTCATATACAGTGCATAAAATATATTTATATATATATACCCTTATACACCATTTTAATAAAAAATATCACAAAATTCTTCTTAGTCCCTTGGAAAGAGTGAAAGACGCGCACGTTCATTTTCAGAGCTCCTAGACCTTCCTATAAGAAGTTAGCCAAAAAGTAGCTTCGAAAAACGCTTATGTTAAGTTTCAGAGTTGCTTCTAATGTACCAAAGCTGGACTTAGACATAATTTCACTCTCACAACATTATGGCTGGTTGGAGACAGTCCGAACCACAAGTACCGGGTCCATGGTTCTGGGCGTATACTGGGGGGACGGGGACGACTCCCATTAACCCCTGACTATACCGGGGATACGCTTATCACAATGCCTTTCTGGTCTGTGCTGAAGCAGGGCATTCTGGCAGCCAAGTGGCTTGACCTTTATTAGTGAGCCTGGTTACCCCCTCTCGGAACCACAGACTTAGAAATCGCCAGCTCAGATACAGTGCATAAAATATATTTATATATATACCCTTATACACCATTTTAATAAAAAATATCACAAAATTCTTCTAAGTCCCTCGGGAAGAGTGAAAGACGCGAACGTTCATTTTCAGAGCTCCTAGACCTTCCTATAAGAAGTTAGCCAAAAAGTAGCTTCGAAAAACGCTTAGGTTAAGTTTCAGAGTTGCTTCTAATGTACCAAAGCTGGACTTAGACATAATTTCACTCTCACAACATTATGGCTGGTTGGAGAGAGTCCGAACCACAAGTACCGGGTCCATGGTTCTGGGCGTATACTGGGGGGACGGGGACGACTCCCATTAACCCCTGACTCTACCGGGGATACGCTTATCACAATGCCTTTCTGGTCTGTGCTTAAGCAGGGCATTCTGGCAGCAAAGTGGCTTGACCTTTATTAGTGAGCCTGGTTACCCCTTCTCGGAACCACAGACTTAGAAATCGCCAGCTCAGATACAGTGCATAAAATATATTTATATATATACCCTTATACACCATTTTAATAAAAAATATCACAAAATTCTTCTAAGTCCCTCGGGAAGAGTGAAAGACGCGCACGTTCATTTTCAGAGCTCCTAGACCTTCCTATAAGAAGTTAGCCAAAAAGTAGCTTCGAAAAACGCTTAGGTTAAGTTTCAGAGTTGATTCTAATGTACCAAAGATTGACTTAGACATAATTTCACTCTCACAACATTATGGCTGGTTGGAGAGAGTCCGAACCACAAGTACCGGGTCCATGGTTCTGGGCGTATACTGGGGGGACGGGGACGACTCCCATTAACCCCTGACTATACCGGGGATACGCTTATCACAATGACTTTCTGGTCTGTGCTGAAGCAGGGCATTCTGGCAACCAAGTGGCTTGACCTTTATTAGTGAGCCTGGTTACCCCCTCTCGGAACCACAGACTTAGAAATCGCCAGCTCATATACAGTGCATAAAATATATTTATATATATACCCTTATACACCATTTTAATAAAAAAATATCACACAATTCTTCTAAGTCCCTCGGGAAGAGTGAAAGACGCGCACGTTCATTTTCAGAGCTCCTAGACCTTCCTACAGTATAAGAAGTTAGCCAAAAATTAGCTTCGAAAAACGCTTAGGTTACGTTTCAGAGTTGCTTCTAATGTACCAAAGCTGGACTTAGACATAATTTTACTCTCACAACATTATGGCTGGTTGGAGAGAGTCCGAAACACAAGTACCGGGTCCATGGTTCTGGGCGTATACTGGGGGGACGGGGACGACTCCCATTAACCCCTGACTATACCGGGGATACGCTTATCACAATGCCTTTCTGGTCTGTGCTGAAGCAGGGCATTCTGGCAGCCAAGTGTCTTGACCTTTATTAGTGAGCCTGGTTACCCCCTCTCGGAACCACAGACTTAGAAATCGCCAGCTCAGATACAGTGCATAAAATATATTTATATATATACCCTTATACACCATTTTAATAAAAAAATATCACACAATTCTTCTAAGTCCCTCGGGAAGAGTGAAAGACGCGCACGTTCATTTTCAGAGCTCCTAGACCTTCCTATAAGAAGTTAGCCAAAAAGTAGCTTCGAAAAACGCTTAGGTTAAGTTTCAGAGTTGCTTCTAATGTACTAATGCTGGACTTAGACATAATTTCACTCTCACAACATTATGGCTGGTTGGAGACAGTCCGAACCACAAGTACCGGGTCCATGGTTCTGGGCGTATACTGGGGGGACGGGGACGACTCCCATTAACCCCTGACTATACCGGGGATACGCTTATCACAATGACTTTCTGGTCTGTGCTGAAGCAGGGCATTCTGGCAACCAAGTGGCTTGACCTTTATTAGTGAGCCTGGTTACCCCCTCTCGGAACCACAGACTTAGAAATCGCCAGCTCATATACAGTGCATAAAATATATTTATATATATACCCTTATACACCATTTTAATAAAAAAATATCACACAATTCTTCTAAGTCCCTCGGGAAGAGTGAAAGACGCGCACGTTCATTTTCAGAGCTCCTAGACCTTCCTACAGTATAAGAAGTTAGCCAAAAATTAGCTTCGAAAAACGCTTAGGTTACGTTTCAGAGTTGCTTCTAATGTACCAAAGCTGGACTTAGACATAATTTTACTCTCACAACATTATGGCTGGTTGGAGAGAGTCCGAAACACAAGTACCGGGTCCATGGTTCTGGGCGTATACTGGGGGGACGGGGACGACTCCCATTAACCCCTGACTATACCGGGGATACGCTTATCACAATGCCTTTCTGGTCTGTGCTGAAGCAGGGCATTCTGGCAGCCAAGTGTCTTGACCTTTATTAGTGAGCCTGGTTACCCCCTCTCGGAACCACAGACTTAGAAATCGCCAGCTCAGATACAGTGCATAAAATATATTTATATATATACCCTTATACACCATTTTAATAAAAAATATCACAAAATTCTTCTAAGTCCCTCGGGAAGAGTGAAAGACGCGCACGTTCATTTTCAGAGCTCCTAGACCTTCCTATAAGAAGTTAGCCAAAAAGTAGCTTCGAAAAACGCTTAGGTTAAGTTTCAGAGTTGCTTCTAATGTACCAAAGCTGGACTGAGACAGAATTTCACTCTCACAACATTATGGCTGGTTGGAGACAGTCCGAACCACAAGTACCGGGTCCATGGTTCTGGCCGTATACTGGGGGGACGGGGACGACTCCCATTAACCCCTGACTATACCGGGGATACGCTTATCACAATGCCTTTCTGGTCTGTGCTGAAGCAGGGCATTCTGGCAGCCAAGTGGCTTGACCTTTATTAGTGAGCCTGGTTACCCCCTCTCGGAACAACAGACTTAGAAATCGCCAGCTCATATACAGTGCATAAAATATATTTATATATATACCCTTATACACCATTTTAATAAAAAATATCACAGAATTCTTCTAAGTCCCTCGGGAAGAGTGAAAGACGCGCACGTTCATTTTCAGAGCTCCTAGACCTTCCTACAGTATAAGAAGTTAGCCAAAAAGTAGCTTCGAAAAACGCTTAGGTTAAGTTTCAGAGTTGCTTCTAATGTACCAAAGCTGGACTTAGACATAATTTTACTCTCACAACATTATGGCTGGTTGGAGAGAGTCCGAACCACAAGTACCGGGTCCATGGTTCTGGGCGTATACTGGGGGGACGGGGACGACTCCCATTAACCCCTGACTATACCGGGGATACGCTTATCACAATGCCTTTCTGGTCTGTGCTGAAGCAGGGCATTCTGGCAACCAAGTGGCTTGACCTTTATTAGTGAGCCTGGTTACCCCCTCTCGGAACCACAGACTTAGAAATCGCCAGCTCATATACAGTGCATAAAATAAATTTATATATATACCCTTATACACCATTTTAATAAAAAATATCACAAAATTCTTCTTAGTCCCTCGGAAAGAGTGAAAGACGCGCACATTCATTTTCAGAGCTCCTAGAACTTCCTATAAGAAGTTAGACAAAAAGTAGCTTCGAAAAACGCTTATGTTAAGTTTCAGAGTTGCTTCTAATGTACCAAAGCTGGACTTAGACATAATTTCACTCTCACAACATTATGGCTGGTTGGAGACATTCCGAACCACAAGTACCGGTTCCATGGTTCTGGCCGTATACTGGGGGGACGGGGACGACTCCCATTAACCCCTGACTATACCTGGGATACGCTTATCACAATGCCTTTCTGGTCTGTGATGAAGCAGGGCATTCTGGCTGCCAAGTGGCTTGACCTTTATTAGTGAGCCTGGTTACCCCCTCTCGGAACCACAGACTTAGAAATCGCCAGCTCATATACAGTGCATAAAATATATTTATATATATACCCTTATACACCATTTTAATAAAAAATATCACAAAATACTTCTACAGTAAGTCCCTCGGGAAGAGTGAAAGACGCGCACGTTCATTTTCAGAGCTCCTAGACCTTCCTATAAGAAGTTAGCCAAAAAGTAGCTTCGAAAAACGCTTAGGTTAAGTTTCAGAGTTGCTTCTAATGTACCAAAGCTGGACTTAGACATAATTTCACTCTCACAACATTATGGCTGGTTGGAGACAGTCCGAACCACAAGTACCGGGTCCATGGTTCTGGGCGTATACTGGGGGGACGGGGACGACTCCCATTAACCCCTGACTCTACCGGGGATACGCTTATCACAATGCCTTTCTGGTCTGTGCTTAAGCAGGGCATTCTGGCAGCAAAGTGGCTTGACCTTTATTAGTGAGCCTGGTTACCCCCTCTCGGAACCACAGAATTAGAAATCGCCAGCTCAGATACAGTGCATAAAATATATTTATATATATACCCTTATACACCATTTTAATAAAAAATATCACAAAATTCTTCTAAGTCCCTCGGGAAGAGTGAAAGACGCGCACGTTCATTTTCAGAGCTCCTAGACCTTCCTATAAGAAGTTAGCCAAAAAGTAGCTTCGAAAAACGCTTAGGTTAAGTTTCAGAGTTGCTTCTAATGTACCAAAGCTGGACTGAGACATAATTTCACTCTCACAACATTATGGCTGGTTGGAGACAGTCCGAACCACAAGTACCGGGTCCATGGTTCTGGCCGTATACTGGGTGGACGGGGACGACTCCCATTAACTCCTGACTATACCGGGGATACGCTTATCACAAAGCCTTTCTTGTCTGTGCTGAAGCAGGGCATTCTGGCAGCCAAGTGGCTTGACCTTTATTAGTGAGCCTGGTTACCCCCTCTCGGAACCACAGACTTAGAAATCGCCAGCTCATATACAGTGCATAAAATATATTTATATATATACCCTTATACACCATTTTAATAAAAAATATCACAAAATTCTTCTAAGTCCCTCGGGAAGAGTGAAAGACGCGCACGTTCATTTTCAGAGCTCTTAGACCTTCCTATAAGAAGTTAGCCAAAAAGTAGCTTCGAAAAACGCTTAGGTTAAGTTTCAGAGTTGCTTCTAATGTACCAAAGCTGGACTTAGACATAATTTCACTCTCACAACATTATGGCTGGTTGGAGACAGTCCGAACCACATGTACCGGGTCCATGGTTCTGGGCGTATACTGGGGGGACGGGGACGACTCCCATTAACCCCTGACTATACCGGGGATACGCTTATCACAATGCCTTTCTGGTCTGTGCTGAAGCAGGGCATTCTGGCAGCCAAGTGGCTTGACCTTTATTAGTGAGCCTGGTTACCCCCTCTCGGAACCACAGACTTAGAAATCGCCAGCTCAGATACAGTGCATAAAATATATTTATATATATACCCTTATACACCATTTTAATAAAAAATATCACAAAATTCTTCTAAGTCCCTCGGGAAGAGTGAAAGACGCGCACGTTCATTTTCAGAGCTCCTAGACCTTCCTATAAGAAGTTAGCCAAAAAGTAGCTTCGAAAAACGCTTAGGTTAAGTTTCAGAGTTGCTTCTAATGTACCAAAGTTGGACTGAGACAGAATTTCACTCTCACAACATTATGGCTGGTTGGAGACAGTCCGAACCACAAGTACCGGGTCCATGGTTCTGGCCGTATACTGGGGGGACGGGGACGACTCCCATTAACCCCTGACTATACCGGGGATACGCTTATCACAATGCCTTTCTGGTCTGTGCTGAAGCAGGGCATTCTGGCAGCCAAGTGGCTTGACCTTTATTAGTGAGCCTGGTTACCCCCTCTTGGAACCACAGACTTAGAAATCGCCAGCTCATATACAGTGCATAAAATATATTTATATATATACCCTTATACACCATTTTAATAAAAAATATCACAGAATTCTTCTAAGTCCCTCGGGAAGAGTGAAAGACGCGCACGTTCATTTTCAGAGCTCCTAGACCTTCCTACAGTATAAGAAGTTAGCCAAAAAGTAGCTTCGAAAAACGCTTAGGTTAAGTTTCAGAGTTGCTTCTAATGTACCAAAGCTGGACTTAGACATAATTTTACTCTCACAACATTATGGCTGGTTGGAGAGAGTCCGAACCACAAGTACCGGGTCCATGGTTCTGGGCGTATACTGGGGGGACGGGGACGACTCCCATTAACCCCTGACTATACCGGGGATACGCTTATCACAATGCCTTTCTGGTCTGTGCTGAAGCAGGGCATTCTGGCAGCCAAGTGGCTTGACCTTTATTAGTGAGCCTGGTTACCCCCTCTCGGAACCACAGACTTAGAAATCGCCAGCTCAGATACAGTGCATAAAATATATTTATATATATACCCTTATACACCATTTTAATAAAAAATATCACAAAATTCTTCTAAGTCCCTCGGGAAGAGTGAAATACGCGCACGTTCATTTTCAGAGCTCCTAGACCTTCCTATAAGAAGTTAGCCAAAAAGTAGCTTCGAAAAACGCTTAGGTTAAGTTTCAGAGTTGCTTCTAATGTACCAATGCTGGACTTAGACATAATTTCACTCTCACAACATTATGGCTGGTTGGAGACAGTCCGAACCACAAGTACCGGGTCCATGGTTCTGGGCGTATACTGGGGGGACGGGGACGACTCCCATTAACCCCTGACTATACCGGGGATACGCTTATCACAATGACTTTCTGGTCTGTGCTGAAGCAGGGCATTCTGGCAACCAATTTGCTTGACCTTTATTAGTGAGCCTGGTTACCCCCTCTCGGAACCACAGACTTAGAAATCGCCAGCTCATATACAGTGCATAAAATATATTTATATATATACCCTTATACACCATTTTAATAAAAAATATCACAAAATTCTTCTTAGTCCCTCGGAAAGAGTGAAAGACGCGCACGTTCATTTTCAGAGCTCCTAGAACTTCCTATAAGAAGTTAGCCAAAAAGTAGCTTCGAAAAACGCTTATGTTAAGTTTCAGAGTTGCTTCTAATGTACCAAAGCTGGACTTAGACATAATTTCACTCTCACAACATTATGGCTGGTTGGAGACAGTCCGAACCACAAGTACCGGGTCCATGGTTCTGGCCGTATACTGGGGGGACGGGGACGACTCCCATTAACCCCTGACTATACCTGGGATACGCTTATCACAATGCCTTTCTGGTCTGTGATGAAGCAGGGCATTCTGGCTGCCAAGTGGCTTGACCTTTATTAGTGAGCCTGGTTACCCCCTCTCGGAACCACAGACTTAGAAATCGCCAGCTCATATACAGTGCATAAAATATATTTATATATATACCCTTATACACCATTTTAATAAAAAATATCACAAAATACTTCTACAGTAAGTCCCTCGGGAAGAGTGAAAGACGCGCACGTTCATTTTCAGAGCTCCTAGACCTTCCTATAAGAAGTTAGCCAAAAAGTAGCTTCGAAAAACGCTTAGGTTAAGTTTCAGAGTTGCTTCTAATGTACCAAAGCTGGACTTAGACATAATTTCACTCTCACAACATTATGGCTGGTTGGAGACAGTCCGAACCACAAGTACCGGGTCCATGGTTCTGGGCGTATACTGGGGGGACGGGGACGACTCCCATTAACCCCTGACTCTACCGGGGATACGCTTATCACAATGCCTTTCTGGTCTGTGCTTAAGCAGGGCATTCTGGCAGCAAAGTGGCTTGACCTTTATTAGTGAGCCTGGTTACCCCCTCTCGGAACCACAGAATTAGAAATCGCCAGCTCAGATACAGTGCATAAAATATATTTATATATATACCCTTATACACCATTTTAATAAAAAATATCACAAAATTCTTCTAAGTCCCTCGGGAAGAGTGAAAGACGCGCACGTTCATTTTCAGAGCTCCTAGACCTTCCTATAAGAAGTTAGCCAAAAAGTAGCTTCGAAAAACGCTTAGGTTAAGTTTCAGAGTTGCTTCTAATGTACCAAAGCTGGACTGAGACATAATTTCACTCTCACAACATTATGGCTGGTTGGAGACACTCCGAACCACAAGTACCGGGTCCATGGTTCTGGCCGTATACTGGGGGGACGGGGACGACTCCCATTAACCCCTGACTATACCGGGGATACGCTTATCACAATGCCTTTCTGGTCTGTGCTGAAGCAGAGCATTCTGGCAGCCAAGTGGCTTGACCTTTATTAGTGAGCCTGGTTACCCCCTCTCGGAACCACAGACTTAGAAATCGCCAGCTCATATACAGTGCATAAAATATATTTATATATATACCCTTATACACCATTTTAATAAAAAATATCACAAAATTCTTCTAAGTCCCTCGGGAAGAGTGAAAGACGCGCACGTTCATTTTCAGAGCTCCTAGACCTTCCTATAAGAAGTTAGCCAAAAAGTAGCTTCGAAAAACGCTTAGGTTAAGTTTCAGAGTTGCTTCTAATGTACCAAAGGTGGACTTAGACATAATTTCACTCTCACAACATTATGGCTGGTTGGAGAGAGTCCGAACCACAAGTACCGGGTCCATGGTTCTGGGCGTATACTGGGGGGACGGGGACGACTCCCATTAACCCCTGACTCTACCGGGGATACGCTTATCACAATGCCTTTCTGGTCTGTGCTTAAGCAGGGCATTCTGGCAGCAAAGTGGCTTGACCTTTATTAGTGAGCCTGGTTACCCCCTCTCGGAACCACAGAATTAGAAATCGCCAGCTCAGATACAGTGCATAAAATATATTTATATATATACCCTTATACACCATTTTAATAAAAAATATCACAAAATTCTTCTAAGTCCCTCGGGAAGAGTGAAAGACGCGCACGTTCATTTTCAGAGCTCCTAGACCTTCCTATAAGAAGTTAGCCAAAAAGTAGCTTCGAAAAACGCTTAGGTTAAGTTTCAGAGTTGCTTCTAATGTACCAAAGCTGGACTTAGACATAATTTCACTCTCACAACATTATGGCTGGTTGGAGACAGTCCGAACCACAAGTACCGGGTCCATGGTTCTGGGCGTATACTGTGGGGACGGGGACGACTCCCATTAACCCCTGACTATACCGGGGATACGCTTATCACAATGACTTTCTGGTCTGTGCTGAAGCAGGGCATTCTGGCAACCAAGTGGCTTGACCTTTATTAGTGAGCCTGGTTACCCCCTCTCGGAACCACAGACTTAGAAATCGCCAGCTCATATACAGTGCATAAAATATATTTATATATATACCCTTATACACCATTTTAATAAAAAATATCACAAAATTCTTCTTAGTCCCTCGGGAAGAGTGAAAGACGCGCACGTTCATTTTTAGAGCTCCTAGACCTTCCTATAAGAAGTTAGCCAAAAAGTAGCTTCGAAAAACGCTTAGGTTAAGTTTCAGAGTTGCTTCTAATGTACCAAAGCTGGACTGAGACATAATTTCACTCTCACAACATTATGGCTGGTTGGAGACAGTCCGAACCACAAGTACAGGGTCCATGGTTCTGGCCGTATACTGGGGGGACGGGGACGACTCCCATTAACCCCTGACTATACCGGGGATACGCTTATCACAATGCCTTTCTGGTCTGTGCTGAAGCAGGGCATTCTGGCAGCCAAGTGGCTTGACCTTTATTAGTGAGCCTGGTTACCCCCTCTCGGAACCACAGACTTAGAAATAGCCAGCTCAGATACCGTGCATAAAATATATTTATATATATACCCTTATACACCATTTTAATAAAAAATATCACAAAATTCTTCTAAGTCCCTCGGGAAGAGTGAAAGACGCGCACGTTCATTTTCAGAGCTCCTAGACCTTCCTACAGTATAAGAAGTTAGCCAAAAAGTAGCTTCGAAAAATGCTTAGGTTAAGTTTCAGAGTTGCTTCTAATGTACCAAAGCTGGACTTAGACATAATTTTACTCTCACAACATTATGGCTGGTTGGAGAGAGTCCGAACCACAAGTACCGGGTCCATGGTTCTGGGCGTATACTGGGGGGACGGGGACGACTCCCATTAACCCCTGACTATACCGGGGATACTCTTATCACAATGCCTTTCTGGTCTGTGCTGAAGCAGGGCATTCTGGCAGCCAAGTGGCTTGACCTTTATTAGTGAGCCTGGTTACCCCCTCTCGGAACCACAGACTTAGAAATAGCCAGCTCAGATACCGTGCATAAAATATATTTATATATATACCCTTATACACCATTTTAATAAAAAATATCACAAAATTCTTCTAAGTCCCTCGGGAAGAGTGAAAGACGCGCACGTTCATTTTCAGAGCTCCTAGACCTTCCTACAGTATAAGAAGTTAGCCAAAAAGTAGCTTCGAAAAATGCTTAGGTTAAGTTTCAGAGTTGCTTCTAATGTACCAAAGCTGGACTTAGACATAATTTTACTCTCACAACATTATGGCTGGTTGGAGAGAGTCCGAACCACAAGTACCGGGTCCATGGTTCTGGGCGTATACTGGGGGGACGGGGACGACTCCCATTAACCCCTGACTATACCGGGGATACTCTTATCACAATGCCTTTCTGGTCTGTGCTGAAGCAGGGCATTCTGGCAGCCAAGTGGCTTGACCTTTATTAGTGAGCCTGGTTACCCCCTCTCGGAACCACAGACTTAGAAATCGCCAGCTCAGATACAGTGCATAAAATATATTTATATATATACCCTTATACACCATTTTAATAAAAAATATCACAAAATTCTTCTAAGTCCCTCGGGAAGAGTGAAAGACGCGCACGTTCATTTTCAGAGCTCCTAGACCTTCCTACAGTATAAGAAGTTAGCCAAAAAGTAGCTTCGAAAAATGCTTAGGTTAAGTTTCAGAGTTGCTTCTAATGTACCAAAGCTGGACTTAGACATAATTTTACTCTCACAACATTATGGCTGGTTGGAGAGAGTCCGAACCACAAGTACCGGGTCCATGGTTCTGGGCGTATACTGGGGGGACGGGGACGACTCCCATTAACCCCTGACTATACCGGGGATACTCTTATCACAATGCCTTTCTGGTCTGTGCTGAAGCAGGGCATTCTGGCAGCCAAGTGGCTTGACCTTTATTAGTGAGCCTGGTTACCCCCTCTCGGAACCACAGACTTAGAAATCGCCAGCTCAGATACAGTGCATAAAATATATTTATATATATACCCTTATACACCATTTTAATAAAAAATATCACAAAATTCTTCTAAGTCCCTCGGGAAGAGTGAAAGACGCGCACGTTCATTTTCAGAGCTCCTAGACCTTCCTATAAGAAGTTAGCCAAAAAGTAGCTTCGAAAAACGCTTAGGTTAAGTTTCAGAGTTGCTTCTAATGTACCAAAGCTGGACTGAGACATAATTTCACTCTCACAACATTATGGCTGGTTGGAGACAGTCCGAACCACAAGTACAGGGTCCATGGTTCTGGCCGTATACTGGGGGGACGGGGACGACTCCCATTAACCCCTGACTATACCGGGGATACGCTTATCACAATGCCTTTCTGGTCTGTGCTGAAGAAGGGCATTCTGGCAGCCAAGTGGCTTGACCTTTATTAGTGAGCCTGTTTACCCCCTCTCGGAACCACAGACTTAGAAATCGCCAGCTCAAACTGTATACAGTGCATAAAATATATTTATATATATACCCTTATACACCATTTTAATAAAAAAATATCACACAATTCTTCTAAGTCCCTCGGGAAGAGTGAAAGACGCGCACGTTCATTTTCAGAGCTCCTAGACCTTCCTATAAGAAGTTAGCCAAAAAGTAGCTTCGAAAAACGCTTAGGTTAAGTTTCAGAGTTGCTTCTAATGTACCAAAGCTGGACTTAGACATAATTTCACTCTCACAACATTATGGCTGGTTGGAGACAGTCCGAACCACAAGTACCGGGTCCATGGTTCTGGGCGTATACTGGGGGGACGGGGACGACTCCCATTAACCCCTGACTATACCGGGGATACGCTTATCACAATGACTTTCTGGTCTGTGCTGAAGCAGGGCATTCTGGCAACCAAGTGGCTTGAACTTTATTAGTGAGCCTGGTTACCCCCTCTCGGAACCACAGACTTAGAAATCGCCAGCTCATATACAGTGCATAAAATATATTTATATATATACCCTTACTGTATACACCATTTTAATAAAAAATATCACAAAATTCTTCTTAGTCCCTCGGGAAGAGTGAAAGACGCGCACGTTCATTTTTAGAGCTCCTAGACCTTCCTATAAGAAGTTAGCCAAAAAGTAGCTTCGAAAAACGCTTAGGTTAAGTTTCAGAGTTGCTTCTAATGTACCAAAGCTGGACTGAGACATAATTTCACTCTCACAACATTATGGCTGGTTGGAGACAGTCCGAACCACAAGTACAGGGTCCATGGTTCTGGCCGTATACTGGGGGGACGGGGACGACTCCCATTAACCCCTGACTATACCGGGGATACGCTTATCACAATGCCTTTCTGGTCTGTGCTGAAGCAGGGCATTCTGGCAGCCAAGTGGCTTGACCTTTATTAGTGAGCCTGGTTACCCCCTCTCGGAACCACAGACTTAGAAATCGCCAGCTCATATACAGTGCATAAAATATATTTATATATATACCCTTATACACCATTTTAATAAAAAATATCACAAAATTCTTCTAAGTCCCTCGGGAAGAGTGAAAGACGCGCACGTTCATTTTCAGAGCTCCTAGACCTTCCTATAAGAAGTTAGCCAAAAAGTAGCTTCGAAAAACGCTTAGGTTAAGTTTCAGAGTTGCTTCTAATGTACCAAAGCTGGACTGAGACATAATTTCACTCTCACAACATTATGGCTGGTTGGAGACAGTCCGAACCACAAGTACAGGGTCCATGGTTCTGGCCGTATACTGGGGGGACGGGGACGACTCCCATTAACCCCTGACTATACCGGGGATACGCTTATCACAATGCCTTTCTGGTCTGTGCTGAAGAAGGGCATTCTGGCAGCCAAGTGGCTTGACCTTTATTAGTGAGCCTGGTTACCCCCTCTCGGAACCACAGACTTAGAAATCGCCAGCTCAAACTGTATACAGTGCATAAAATATATTTATATATATACCCTTATACACCATTTTAATAAAAAAATATCACACAATTCTTCTAAGTCCCTCGGGAAGAGTGAAAGACGCGCACGTTCATTTTCAGAGCTCCTAGACCTTCCTATAAGAAGTTAGCCAAAAAGTAGCTTCGAAAAACGCTTAGGTTAAGTTTCAGAGTTGCTTCTAATGTACCAAAGCTGGACTTAGACATAATTTCACTCTCACAACATTATGGCTGGTTGGAGACAGTCCGAACCACAAGTACCGGGTCCATGGTTCTGGGCGTATACTGGGGGGACGGGGACGACTCCCATTAACCCCTGACTATACCGGGGATACGCTTATCACAATGACTTTCTGGTCTGTGCTGAAGCAGGGCATTCTGGCAACCAAGTGGCTTGAACTTTATTAGTGAGCCTGGTTACCCCCTCTCGGAACCACAGACTTAGAAATCGCCAGCTCATATACAGTGCATAAAATATATTTATATATATACCCTTATACACCATTTTAATAAAAAATATCACAAAATTCTTCTTAGTCCCTCGGGAAGAGTGAAAGACGCGCACGTTCATTTTTAGAGCTCCTAGACCTTCCTATAAGAAGTTAGCCAAAAAGTAGCTTCGAAAAACGCTTAGGTTAAGTTTCAGAGTTGCTTCTAATGTACCAAAGCTGGACTGAGACATAATTTCACTCTCACAACATTATGGCTGGTTGGAGACAGTCCGAACCACAAGTACAGGGTCCATGGTTCTGGCCGTATACTGGGGGGACGGGGACGACTCCCATTAACCCCTGACTATACCGGGGATACTCTTATCACAATGCCTTTCTGGTCTGTGCTGAAGCAGGGCATTCTGGCAGCCAAGTGGCTTGACCTTTATTAGTGAGCCTGGTTACCCCCTCTCGGAACCACAGACTTAGAAATCGCCAGCTCAGATACAGTGCATAAAATATATTTATATATATACCCTTATACACCATTTTAATAAAAAATATCACAAAATTCTTCTAAGTCCCTCGGGAAGAGTGAAAGACGCGCACGTTCATTTTCAGAGCTCCTAGACCTTCCTATAAGAAGTTAGCCAAAAAGTAGCTTCGAAAAACGCTTAGGTTAAGTTTCAGAGTTGCTTCTAATGTACCAAAGCTGGACTGAGACATAATTTCACTCTCACAACATTATGGCTGGTTGGAGACAGTCCGAACCACAAGTACAGGGTCCATGGTTCTGGCCGTATACTGGGGGGACGGGGACGACTCCCATTAACCCCTGACTATACCGGGGATACGCTTATCACAATGCCTTTCTGGTCTGTGCTGAAGAAGGGCATTCTGGCAGCCAAGTGGCTTGACCTTTATTAGTGAGCCTGTTTACCCCCTCTCGGAACCACAGACTTAGAAATCGCCAGCTCAAACTGTATACAGTGCATAAAATATATTTATATATATACCCTTATACACCATTTTAATAAAAAAATATCACACAATTCTTCTAAGTCCCTCGGGAAGAGTGAAAGACGCGCACGTTCATTTTCAGAGCTCCTAGACCTTCCTATAAGAAGTTAGCCAAAAAGTAGCTTCGAAAAACGCTTAGGTTAAGTTTCAGAGTTGCTTCTAATGTACCAAAGCTGGACTTAGACATAATTTCACTCTCACAACATTATGGCTGGTTGGAGACAGTCCGAACCACAAGTACCGGGTCCATGGTTCTGGGCGTATACTGGGGGGACGGGGACGACTCCCATTAACCCCTGACTATACCGGGGATACGCTTATCACAATGACTTTCTGGTCTGTGCTGAAGCAGGGCATTCTGGCAACCAAGTGGCTTGAACTTTATTAGTGAGCCTGGTTACCCCCTCTCGGAACCACAGACTTAGAAATCGCCAGCTCATATACAGTGCATAAAATATATTTATATATATACCCTTACTGTATACACCATTTTAATAAAAAATATCACAAAATTCTTCTTAGTCCCTCGGGAAGAGTGAAAGACGCGCACGTTCATTTTTAGAGCTCCTAGACCTTCCTATAAGAAGTTAGCCAAAAAGTAGCTTCGAAAAACGCTTAGGTTAAGTTTCAGAGTTGCTTCTAATGTACCAAAGCTGGACTGAGACATAATTTCACTCTCACAACATTATGGCTGGTTGGAGACAGTCCGAACCACAAGTACAGGGTCCATGGTTCTGGCCGTATACTGGGGGGACGGGGACGACTCCCATTAACCCCTGACTATACCGGGGATACGCTTATCACAATGCCTTTCTGGTCTGTGCTGAAGCAGGGCATTCTGGCAGCCAAGTGGCTTGACCTTTATTAGTGAGCCTGGTTACCCCCTCTCGGAACCACAGACTTAGAAATCGCCAGCTCATATACAGTGCATAAAATATATTTATATATATACCCTTATACACCATTTTAATAAAAAATATCACAAAATTCTTCTAAGTCCCTCGGGAAGAGTGAAAGACGCGCACGTTCATTTTCAGAGCTCCTAGACCTTCCTATAAGAAGTTAGCCAAAAAGTAGCTTCGAAAAACGCTTAGGTTAAGTTTCAGAGTTGCTTCTAATGTACCAAAGCTGGACTGAGACATAATTTCACTCTCACAACATTATGGCTGGTTGGAGACAGTCCGAACCACAAGTACAGGGTCCATGGTTCTGGCCGTATACTGGGGGGACGGGGACGACTCCCATTAACCCCTGACTATACCGGGGATACGCTTATCACAATGCCTTTCTGGTCTGTGCTGAAGAAGGGCATTCTGGCAGCCAAGTGGCTTGACCTTTATTAGTGAGCCTGGTTACCCCCTCTCGGAACCACAGACTTAGAAATCGCCAGCTCAAACTGTATACAGTGCATAAAATATATTTATATATATACCCTTATACACCATTTTAATAAAAAAATATCACACAATTCTTCTAAGTCCCTCGGGAAGAGTGAAAGACGCGCACGTTCATTTTCAGAGCTCCTAGACCTTCCTATAAGAAGTTAGCCAAAAAGTAGCTTCGAAAAACGCTTAGGTTAAGTTTCAGAGTTGCTTCTAATGTACCAAAGCTGGACTTAGACATAATTTCACTCTCACAACATTATGGCTGGTTGGAGACAGTCCGAACCACAAGTACCGGGTCCATGGTTCTGGGCGTATACTGGGGGGACGGGGACGACTCCCATTAACCCCTGACTATACCGGGGATACGCTTATCACAATGACTTTCTGGTCTGTGCTGAAGCAGGGCATTCTGGCAACCAAGTGGCTTGAACTTTATTAGTGAGCCTGGTTACCCCCTCTCGGAACCACAGACTTAGAAATCGCCAGCTCATATACAGTGCATAAAATATATTTATATATATACCCTTATACACCATTTTAATAAAAAATATCACAAAATTCTTCTTAGTCCCTCGGGAAGAGTGAAAGACGCGCACGTTCATTTTTAGAGCTCCTAGACCTTCCTATAAGAAGTTAGCCAAAAAGTAGCTTCGAAAAACGCTTAGGTTAAGTTTCAGAGTTGCTTCTAATGTACCAAAGCTGGACTGAGACATAATTTCACTCTCACAACATTATGGCTGGTTGGAGACAGTCCGAACCACAAGTACAGGGTCCATGGTTCTGGCCGTATACTGGGGGGACGGGGACGACTCCCATTAACCCCTGACTATACCGGGGATACTCTTATCACAATGCCTTTCTGGTCTGTGCTGAAGCAGGGCATTCTGGCAGCCAAGTGGCTTGACCTTTATTAGTGAGCCTGGTTACCCCCTCTCGGAACCACAGACTTAGAAATCGCCAGCTCAGATACAGTGCATAAAATATATTTATATATATACCCTTATACACCATTTTAATAAAAAATATCACAAAATTCTTCTAAGTCCCTCGGGAAGAGTGAAAGACGCGCACTTTCCTTTTCAGAGCTCCTAGACCTTCCTATAAGAAGTTAGCCAAAAAGTAGCTTCGAAAAACGCTTAGGTTAAGTTTCAGAGTTGCTTCTAATGTACCAAAGCTGGACTGAGACATAATTTCACTCACAACATTATGGCTGGTTGGAGACAGTCCGAACCACAAGTACAGGGTCCATGGTTCTGGCCGTATACTGGGGGGACGGGGACGACTCCCATTAACCCCTGACTATACCGGGGATACGCTTATCACAATGCCTTTCTGGTCTGTGCTGAAGAAGGGCATTCTGGCAGCCAAGTGGCTTGACCTTTATTAGTGAGCCTGGTTACCCCCTCTCGGAACCACAGACTTAGAAATCGCCAGCTCAAACTGTATACAGTGCATAAAATATATTTATATATATACCCTTATACACCATTTTAATAAAAAAATATCACACAATTCTTCTAAGTCCCTCGGGAAGAGTGAAAGACGCGCACGTTCATTTTCAGAGCTCCTAGACCTTCCTATAAGAAGTTAGCCAAAAAGTAGCTTCGAAAAACGCTTAGGTTAAGTTTCAGAGTTGCTTCTAATGTACCAAAGCTGGACTTAGACATAATTTCACTCTCACAACATTATGGCTGGTTGGAGACAGTCCGAACCACAAGTACCGGGTCCATGGTTCTGGGCGTATACTGGGGGGACGGGGACGACTCCCATTAACCCCTGACTATACCGGGGATACGCTTATCACAATGACTTTCTGGTCTGTGCTGAAGCAGGGCATTCTGGCAACCAAGTGGCTTGAACTTTATTAGTGAGCCTGGTTACCCCCTCTCGGAACCACAGACTTAGAAATCGCCAGCTCATATACAGTGCATAAAATATATTTATATATATACCCTTACTGTATACACCATTTTAATAAAAAATATCACAAAATTCTTCTTAGTCCCTCGGGAAGAGTGAAAGACGCGCACGTTCATTTTTAGAGCTCCTAGACCTTCCTATAAGAAGTTAGCCAAAAAGTAGCTTCGAAAAACGCTTAGGTTAAGTTTCAGAGTTGCTTCTAATGTACCAAAGCTGGACTGAGACATAATTTCACTCTCACAACATTATGGCTGGTTGGAGACAGTCTGAACCACAAGTACAGGGTCCATGGTTCTGGCCGTATACTGGGGGGACGGGGACGACTCCCATTAACCCCTGACTATACCGGGGATACGCTTATCACAATGCCTTTCTGGTCTGTGCTGAAGCAGGGCATTCTGGCAGCCAAGTGGCTTGACCTTTATTAGTGAGCCTGGTTACCCCCTCTCGGAACCACAGACTTAGAAATCGCCAGCTCATATACAGTGCATAAAATATATTTATATATATACCCTTATACACCATTTTAATAAAAAATATCACAAAATTCTTCTAAGTCCCTCGGGAAGAGTGAAAGACGCGCACGTTCATTTTCAGAGCTCCTAGACCTTGCTATAAGAAGTTAGCCAAAAAGTAGCTTCGAAAAACGCTTAGGTTAAGTTTCAGAGTTGCTTCTAATGTACCAAAGCTGGACTGAGACATAATTTCACTCTCACAACATTATGGCTGGTTGGAGACAGTCCGAACCACAAGTACAGGGTCCATGGTTCTGGCCGTATACTGGGGGGACGGGGACGACTCCCATTAACCCCTGACTATACCGTGGATACGCTTATCACAATGCCTTTCTGGTCTGTGCTGAAGAAGGGCATTCTGGCAGCCAAGTGGCTTGACCTTTATTAGTGAGCCTGGTTACCCCCTCTCGGAACCACAGACTTAGAAATCGCCAGCTCAAACTGTATACAGTGCATAAAATATATTTATATATATACCCTTATACACCATTTTAATAAAAAAATATCACACAATTCTTCTAAGTCCCTCGGGAAGAGAGAAAGACGCGCACGTTCATTTTCAGAGCTCCTAGACCTTCCTATAAGAAGTTAGCCAAAAAGTAGCTTCGAAAAACGCTTAGGTTAAGTTTCAGAGTTGCTTCTAATGTACCAAAGCTGGACTGAGACATAATTTCACTCTCACAACATTATGGCTGGTTGGAGACAGTCCGAACCACAAGTACAGGGTCCATGGTTCTGGCCGTATACTGGGGGGACGGGGACGACTCCCATTAACCCCTGACTATACCGGGGATACTCTTATCACAATGCCTTTCTGGTCTGTGCTGAAGCAGGGCATTCTGGCAGCCAAGTGGCTTGACCTTTATTAGTGAGCCTGGTTACCCCCTCTCGGAACCACAGACTTAGAAATCGCCAGCTCAGATACAGTGCATAAAATATATTTATATATATACCCTTATACACCATTTTAATAAAAAAATATCACACAATTCTTCTAAGTCCCTCGGGAAGAGTGAAAGACGCGCACATTCATTTTCAGAGCTCCTAGACCTTCCTATAAGAAGTTAGCCAAAAAGTAGCTTCGAAAAACGCTTAGGTTAAGTTTCAGAGTTGCTTCTAATGTACCAAAGCTGGACTTAGACATAATTTCACTCTCACAACATTATGGCTGGTTGGAGACAGTCCGAACCACAAGTACCGGGTCCATGGTTCTGGGCGTATACTGGGGGGACGGGGACGACTCCCATTAACCCCTGACTATACCGGGGATACGCTTATCACAATGACTTTCTGGTCTGTGCTGAAGCAGGGCATTCTGGCAACCAAGTGGCTTGAACTTTATTAGTGAGCCTGGTTACCCCCTCTCGGAACCACAGACTTAGAAATCGCCAGCTCATATACAGTGCATAAAATATATTTATATATATACCCTTACTGTATACACCATTTTAATAAAAAATATCACAAAATTCTTCTTAGTCCCTCGGGAAGAGTGAAAGACGCGCACGTTCATTTTTAGAGCTCCTAGACCTTCCTATAAGAAGTTAGCCAAAAAGTAGCTTCGAAAAACGCTTAGGTTAAGTTTCAGAGTTGCTTCTAATGTACCAAAGCTGGACTGAGACATAATTTCACTCTCACAACATTATGGCTGGTTGGAGACAGTCCGAACAACAAGTACAGGGTCCATGGTTCTGGCCGTATACTGGGGGGACGGGGACGACTCCCATTAACCCCTGACTATACCGGGGATACGCTTATCACAATGCCTTTCTGGTCTGTGCTGAAGCAGGGCATTCTGGCAGCCAAGTGGCTTGACCTTTATTAGTGAGCCTGGTTACCCCCTCTCGGAACCACAGACTTAGAAATCGCCAGCTCATATACAGTGCATAAAATATATTTATATATATACCCTTATACACCATTTTAATAAAAAATATCACAAAATTCTTCTAAGTCCCTCGGGAAGAGTGAAAGACGCGCACGTTCATTTTCAGAGCTCCTAGACCTTCCTATAAGAAGTTAGCCAAAAAGTAGCTTCGAAAAACGCTTAGGTTAAGTTTCAGAGTTGCTTCTAATGTACCAAAGCTGGACTGAGACATAATTTCACTCTCACAACATTATGGCTGGTTGGAGACAGTCCGAACCACAAGTACAGGGTCCATGGTTCTGGCCGTATACTGGGGGGACGGGGACGACTCCCATTAACCCCTGACTATACCGTGGATACGCTTATCACAATGCCTTTCTGGTCTGTGCTGAAGAAGGGCATTCTGGCAGCCAAGTGGCTTGACCTTTATTAGTGAGCCTGGTTACCCCCTCTCGGAACCACAGACTTAGAAATCGCCAGCTCAAACTGTATACAGTGCATAAAATATATTTATATATATACCCTTATACACCATTTTAATAAAAAAATATCACACAATTCTTCTAATTCCCTCGGGAAGAGAGAAAGACGCGCACGTTCATTTTCAGAGCTCCTAGACCTTCCTATAAGAAGTTAGCCAAAAAGTAGCTTCGAAAAACGCTTAGGTTAAGTTTCAGAGTTGCTTCTAATGTACCAAAGCTGGACTTAGACATAATTTCACTCTCACAACATTATGGCTGGTTGGAGACAGTCCGAACCACAAGTACCGGGTCCATGGTTCTGGGCGTATACTGGGGGGACGGGGACGACTCCCATTAACCCCTGACTATACCGGGGATACGCTTATCACAATGACTTTCTGGTCTGTGCTGAAGCAGGGCATTCTGGCAACCAAGTGGCTTGAACTTTATTAGTGAGCCTGGTTACCCCCTCTCGGAACCACAGACTTAGAAATCGCCAGCTCATATACAGTGCATAAAATATATTTATATATATACCCTTACTGTATACACCATTTTAATAAAAAATATCACAAAATTCTTCTTAGTCCCTCGGGAAGAGTGAAAGACGCGCACGTTCATTTTTAGAGCTCCTAGACCTTCCTATAAGAAGTTAGCCAAAAAGTAGCTTCGAAAAACGCTTAGGTTAAGTTTCAGAGTTGCTTCTAATGTACCAAAGCTGGACTGAGACATAATTTCACTCTCACAACATTATGGCTGGTTTGAGACAGTCCGAACCACAAGTACAGGGTCCATGGTTCTGGCCGTATACTGGGGGGACGGGGACGACTCCCATTAACCCCTGACTATACCGGGGATACGCTTATCACAATGCCTTTCTGGTCTGTGCTGAAGCAGGGCATTCTGGCAGCCAAGTGGCTTGACCTTTATTAGTGAGCCTGGTTACCCCCTCTCGGAACCACAGACTTAGAAATCGCCAGCTCATATACAGTGCATAAAATATATTTTTATATATACCCTTATACACCATTTTAATAAAAAATATCACAAAATTCTTCTAAGTCCCTCGGGAAGAGTGAAAGACGCGCACGATCATTTTCAGAGCTCCTAGACCTTCCTATAAGAAGTTAGCCAAAAAGTAGCTTCGAAAAACGCTTAGGTTAAGTTTCAGAGTTGCTTCTAATGTACCAAAGCTGGACTGAGACATAATTTCACTCTCACAACATTATGGCTGGTTGGAGACAGTCCGAACCACAAGTACCGGGTCCATGGTTCTGGCCGTATACTGGGGGGACGGGGACGACTCCCATTAACCCCTGACTATACCGGGGATACGCTTATCACAATGCCTTTCTGGTCTGTGCTGAAGCAGGGCATTCTGGCAGCCAAGTGGCTTGACCTTTATTAGTGAGCCTGGTTACCCCCTCTCGGAACCACAGACTTAGAAATCGCCAGCTCAGATACAGTGCATAAAATATATTTATACAGTATATATACCCTTATACACCATTTTAATAAAAAATATCACAAAATTCTTCTAAGTCCCTCGGGAAGAGTGAAAGACGCGCACGTTCATTTTCAGAGCTCCTAGACCTTCCTATAAGAAATTAGCCAAAAAGTAGCTTCGAAAAACGCTTAGGTTAAGTTTCAGAGTTGCTTCTAATGTACCAAAGCTGGACTGAGACATAATTTCACTCTCACAACATTATGGCTGGTTGGAGACAGTCCGAACCTCAAGTACCGGGTCCATGGTTCTGGCCGTATACTGGGGGGACGTGGACGACTCCCATTAACCCCTGACTATACCGGGGATACGCTTATCACAATGCCTTTCTGGTCTGTGCTGAAGCAGGGCATTCTGGCAGCCAAGTGGCTTGACCTTTATTAGTGAGCCTGGTTACCCCCTCTCGGAACCACAGACTTAGAAATCGCCAGCTCAAACTGTATACAGTGCATAAAATATATTTATATATATACCCTTATACACCATTTTAATAAAAAAATATCACACAATTCTTCTAAGTCCCTCGGGAAGAGTGAAAGACGCGCACGTTCATTTTCAGAGCTCCTAGACCTTCCTATAAGAAGTTAGCCAAAAAGTAGCTTCGAAAAACGCTTAGGTTAAGTTTCAGAGTTGCTTCTAATGTACCAAAGCTGGACTTAGACATAATTTCACTCTCACACCATTATGGCTGGTTGGAGACAGTCCGAACCACAAGTACCGGGTCCATGGTTCTGGGCGTATACTGGGGGGACGGGGACGACTCCCATTAACCCCTGACTATACCGGGTATACGCTTATCACAATGACTTTCTGGTCTGTGCTGAAGCAGGGCATTCTGGCAACCAAGTGGCTTGAACTTTATTAGTGAGCCTGGTTACCCCCTCTCGGAACCACAGACTTAGAAATCGCCAGCTCATATACAGTGCATAAAATATATTTATATACTGTATATACCCTTATACACCATTTTAATAAAAAATATCACAAAATTCTTCTTAGTCCCTCGGGAAGAGTGAAAGACGCGCACGTTCATTTTTAGAGCTCCTAGACCTTCCTATAAGAAGTTAGCCAAAAAGTAGCTTCGAAAAACGGTTAGGTTAAGTTTCAGAGTTGCTTCTAATGTACCAAAGCTGGACTTAGACATAATTTTACTCTCACAACATTATGGCTGGTTGGAGACAGTCCGAACCACAAGTACAGGGTCCATGGTTCTGGCCGTATACTGGGGGGACGGGGACGACTCCCATTAACCCCTGACTATACCGGGGATACGCTTATCACAATGCCTTTCTGGTCTGTGCTGAAGCAGGGCATTCTGGCAGCCAAGTGGCTTGACCTTTATTAGTGAGCCTGGTTACCCCCTCTCGGAACCACAGACTTAGAAATCGCCAGCTCATACTGTATACAGTGCATAAAATATATTTATATATATACCCTTATACACCATTTTAATAAAAAATATCACAAAATTCTTCTAAGTCCCTCGGGAAGAGTGAAAGACGCGCACGTTCATTTTCAGAGCTCCTAGACCTTCCTACAGTATAAGAAGTTAGCCAAAAAGTAGCTTCGAAAAATGCTTAGGTTAAGTTTCAGAGTTGCTTCTAATGTACCAAAGCTGGACTTAGACATAATTTTACTCTCACAACATTATGGCTGGTTGGAGACAGTCCGAACCACAAGTACAGGGTCCATGGTTCTGGCCGTATACTGGGGGGACGGGGACGACTCCCATTAACCCCTGACTATACCGGGGATACGCTTATCACAATGCCTTTCTGGTCTGTGCTGAAGCAGGGCATTCTGGCAGCCAAGTGGCTTGACCTTTATTAGTGAGCCTGGTTACCCCCTCTCGGAACCACAGACTTAGAAATCGCCAGCTCATATACAGTGCATAAAATATATTTTTATATATACCCTTATACACCATTTTAATAAAAAATATCACAAAATTCTTCTAAGTCCCTCGGGAAGAGTGAAAGACGCGCACGATCATTTTCAGAGCTCCTAGACCTTCCTATAAGAAGTTAGCCAAAAAGTAGCTTCGAAAAACGCTTAGGTTAAGTTTCAGAGTTGCTTCTAATGTACCAAAGCTGGACTGAGACATAATTTCACTCTCACAACATTATGGCTGGTTGGAGACAGTCCGAACCACAAGTACCGGGTCCATGGTTCTGGCCGTATACTGGGGGGACGGGGACGACTCCCATTAACCCCTGACTATACCGGGGATACGCTTATCACAATGCCTTTCTGGTCTGTGCTGAAGCAGGGCATTCTGGCAGCCAAGTGGCTTGACCTTTATTAGTGAGCCTGGTTACCCCCTCTCGGAACCACAGACTTAGAAATCGCCAGCTCATATACAGTGCATAAAATATATTTATATATATACCCTAATACACCATTTTAATAAAAAATATCACCAAATTCTTCTAAGTCCCTCGGGAAGAGTGAAAGACGCGCACGTTCATTTTTAGAGCTCCTAGACCTTCCTATAAGAAGTTAGCCAAAAAGTAGCTTCGAAAAACGCTTAGGTTAAGTTTCAGAGTTGCTTCTAATGTACCAAAGCTGGACTTAGACATAATTTCACTCTCACAACATTATGGCTGGTTGGAGACAGTCCGAACCACAAGTACCGGGTCCATGGTTCTGGGCGTATACTGGGGGGATGGGGACGACTCCCATTAACCCCTGACTATACCGGGGATACGCTTATCACAATGCCTTTCTGGTCTGTGCTGAAGCAGGGCATTCTGGCAGCCAAGTGGCTTGACCTTTATTAGTGAGCCTGGTTACCCCCTCTCGGAACCACAGACTTAGAAATCGCCAGCTCAGATACAGTGCATAAAATATATTTATATATATACCCTTATACACCATTTTAATAAAAAATATCACAAAATTCTTCTAAGTCCCTCGGGAAGAGTGAAAGAAGCGCACGTTCATTTTAAGAGCTCCTAGACCTTCCTATAAGAAGTTATCCAAAAAATAGCTTCGAAAAACGCTTAGGTTAAGTTTCAGAGTTGCTTCTAATGTACCAAAGCTGGACTGAGACATAATTTCACTCTCACAACATTATGGCTGGTTAGAGACAGTCCGAACCTCAAGTACCGGGTCCATGGTTCTGGCCGTATACTGGGGGGACGGGGACGACTCCCATTAACCCCTAACTATACCGGGGATACGCTTATCACAATGCCTTTCTGGTCTGTGCTGAAGCAGGGCATTCTGGCAGCCAAGTGGCTTGACCTTTATTAGTGAGCCTGGTTACCCCCTCTCGGAACCACAGACTTAGAAATCGCCAGCTCATACTGTATACAGTGCATAAAATATATTTATATATATACCCTTATACACCATTTTAATAAAAAATATCACAAAATTCTTCTAAGTCCCTCGGGAAGAGTGAAAGACGCGCACGTTCATTTTCAGAGCTCCTAGACCTTCCTACAGTATAAGAAGTTAGCCAAAAAGTAGCTTCGAAAAATGCTTAGGTTAAGTTTCAGAGTTGCTTCTAATGTACCAAAGCTGGACTTAGACATAATTTTACTCTCACAACATTATGGCTGGTTGGAGACAGTCCGAACCACAAGTACAGGGTCCATGGTTCTGGCCGTATACTGGGGGGACGGGGACGACTCCCATTAACCCCTGACTATACCGGGGATACGCTTATCACAATGCCTTTCTGGTCTGTGCTGAAGCAGGGCATTCTGGCAGCCAAGTGGCTTGACCTTTATTAGTGAGCCTGGTTACCCCCTCTCGGAACCACAGACTTAGAAATCGCCAGCTCATATACAGTGCATAAAATATATTTTTATATATACCCTTATACACCATTTTAATAAAAAATATCACAAAATTCTTCTAAGTCCCTCGGGAAGAGTGAAAGACGCGCACGATCATTTTCAGAGCTCCTAGACCTTCCTATAAGAAGTTAGCCAAAAAGTAGCTTCGAAAAACGCTTAGGTTAAGTTTCAGAGTTGCTTCTAATGTACCAAAGCTGGACTGAGACATAATTTCACTCTCACAACATTATGGCTGGTTGGAGACAGTCAGAACCACAAGTACCGGGTCCATGGTTCTGGCCGTATACTGGGGGGACGGGGACGACTCCCATTAACCCCTGACTATACCGGGGATACGCTTATCACAATGCCTTTCTGGTCTGTGCTGAAGCAGGGCATTCTGGCAGCCAAGTGGCTTGACCTTTATTAGTGAGCCTGGTTACCCCCTCTCGGAACCACAGACTTAGAAATCGCCAGCTCATATACAGTGCATAAAATATATTTATATATATACCCTAATACACCATTTTAATAAAAAATATCACCAAATTCTTCTAAGTCCCTCGGGAAGAGTGAAAGACGCGCACGTTCATTTTCAGAGCTCCTAGACCTTCCTATAAGAAGTTAGCCAAAAAGTAGCTTCGAAAAACGCTTAGGTTAAGTTTCAGAGTTGCTTCTAATGTACCAAAGCTGGACTGAGACATAATTTCACTCTCACAACATTATGGCTGGTTAGAGACAGTCCGAACCTCAAGTACCGGGTCCATGGTTCTGGCCGTATACTGGGGGGACGGGGACGACTCCCATTAACCCCTGACTATACCGGGGATACGCTTATCACAATGCCTTTCTGGTCTGTGCTGAAGCAGGGCATTCTGGCAGCCAAGTGGCTTGACCTTTATTAGTGAGCCTGGTTACCCCCTCTCGGAACCACAGACTTAGAAATCGCCAGCTCATACTGTATACAGTGCATAAAATATATTTATATATATACCCTTATACACCATTTTAATAAAAAATATCACAAAATTCTTCTAAGTCCCTCGGGAAGAGTGAAAGACGCGCACGTTCATTTTCAGAGCTCCTAGACCTTCCTACAGTATAAGAAGTTAGCCAAAAAGTAGCTTCGAAAAATGCTTAGGTTAAGTTTCAGAGTTGCTTCTAATGTACCAAAGCTGGACTTAGACATAATTTTACTCTCACAACATTATGGCTGGTTGGAGACAGTCCGAACCACAAGTACAGGGTCCATGGTTCTGGCCGTATACTGGGGGGACGGGGACGACTCCCATTAACCCCTGACTATACCGGGGATACGCTTATCACAATGCCTTTCTGGTCTGTGCTGAAGCAGGGCATTCTGGCAGCCAAGTGGCTTGACCTTTATTAGTGAGCCTGGTTACCCCCTCTCGGAACCACAGACTTAGAAATCGCCAGCTCATATACAGTGCATAAAATATATTTTTATATATACCCTTATACACCATTTTAATAAAAAATATCACAAAATTCTTCTAAGTCCCTCGGGAAGAGTGAAAGACGCGCACGATCATTTTCAGAGCTCCTAGACCTTCCTATAAGAAGTTAGCCAAAAAGTAGCTTCGAAAAACGCTTAGGTTAAGTTTCAGAGTTGTTTCTAATGTACCAAAGCTGGACTGAGACATAATTTCACTCTCACAACATTATGGCTGGTTGGAGACAGTCCGAACCACAAGTACCGGGTCCATGGTTCTGGCCGTATACTGGGGGGACGGGGACGACTCCCATTAACCCCTGACTATACCGGGGATACGCTTATCACAATGCCTTTCTGGTCTGTGCTGAAGCAGGGCATTCTGGCAGCCAAGTGGCTTGACCTTTATTAGTGAGCCTGGTTACCCCCTCTCGGAACCACAGACTTAGAAATCGCCAGCTCATATACAGTGCATAAAATATATTTATATATATACCCTAATACACCATTTTAATAAAAAATATCACCAAATTCTTCTAAGTCCCTCGGGAAGAGTGAAAGACGCGCACGTTCATTTTTAGAGCTCCTAGACCTTCCTATAAGAAGTTAGCCAAAAAGTAGCTTCGAAAAACGCTTAGGTTAAGTTTCAGAGTTGCTTCTAATGTACCAAAGCTGGACTTAGACAGAATTTCACTCTCACAACATTATGGCTGGTTGGAGACAGTCCGAACCACAAGTACCGGGTCCATGGTTCTGGGCGTATACTGGGGGGATGGGGACGACTCCCATTAACCCCTGACTATACCGGGGATACGCTTATCACAATGCCTTTCTGGTCTGTGCTGAAGCAGGGCATTCTGGCAGCCAAGTGGCTTGACCTTTATTAGTGAGCCTGGTTACCCCCTCTCGGAACCACAGACTTAGAAATCGCCAGCTCAGATACAGTGCATAAAATATATTTATATATATACCCTTATACACCATTTTAATAAAAAATATCACAAAATTCTTCTAAGTCCCTCGGGAAGAGTGAAAGACGCGCACGTTCATTTTCAGAGCTCCTAGACCTTCCTATAAGAAGTAAGCCAAAAAGTAGCTTCGAAAAACGCTTAGGTTAAGTTTCAGAGTTGCTTCTAATGTACCAAAGATGGACTTAGACATAATTTCACTCTCACAACATTATGGCTGGTTGGAGAGAGTCCGAACCACAAGTACCGGGTCCATGGTTCTGGGCGTATACTGGGGGGACGGGGACGACTCCCATTAACCCCTGACTATACCGGGGATACGCTTATCACAATGCCTTTCTGGTCTGTGCTGAAGCAGGGCATTCTGGCAGCCAAGTGGCTTGACCTTTATTAGTGAGCCTGGTTACCCCCTCTCGGAACCACAGACTTAGAAATCGCCAGCTCATATACAGTGCATAAAATATATTTATATATATACCCTTATACACCATTTTAATAAAAAATATCACAAAATTCTTCTAAGTCCCTCGGGAAGAGTGAAAGAAGCGCACGTTCATTTTCAGAGCTCCTAGACCTTCCTATAAGAAGTTATCCAAAAAATAGCTTCGAAAAACGCTTAGGTTAAGTTTCAGAGTTGCTTCTAATGTACCAAAGCTGGACTGAGACATAATTTCACTCTCACAACATTATGGCTGGTTAGAGACAGTCCGAACCTCAAGTACCGGGTCCATGGTTCTGGCCGTATACTGGGGGGACGGGGACGACTCCCATTAACCCCTAACTATACCGGGGATACGCTTATCACAATGCCTTTCTGGTCTGTGCTGAAGCAGGGCATTCTGGCAGCCAAGTGGCTTGACCTTTATTAGTGAGCCTGGTTACCCCCTCTCGGAACCACAGACTTAGAAATCGCCAGCTCATACTGTATACAGTGCATAAAATATATTTATATATATACCCTTATACACCATTTTAATAAAAAATATCACAAAATTCTTCTAAGTCCCTCGGGAAGAGTGAAAGACGCGCACGTTCATTTTCAGAGCTCCTAGACCTTCCTACAGTATAAGAAGTTAGCCAAAAAGTAGCTTCGAAAAATGCTTAGGTTAAGTTTCAGAGTTGCTTCTAATGTACCAAAGCTGGACTTAGACATAATTTTACTCTCACAACATTATGGCTGGTTGGAGACAGTCCGAACCACAAGTACAGGGTCCATGGTTCTGGCCGTATACTGGGGGGACGGGGACGACTCCCATTAACCCCTGACTATACCGGGGATACGCTTATCACAATGCCTTTCTGGTCTGTGCTGAAGCAGGGCATTCTGGCAGCCAAGTGGCTTGACCTTTATTAGTGAGCCTGGTTACCCCCTCTCGGAACCACAGACTTAGAAATCGCCAGCTCATACTGTATACAGTGCATAAAATATATTTATATATATACCCTTATACACCATTTTAATAAAAAATATCACAAAATTCTTCTAAGTCCCTCGGGAAGAGTGAAAGAAGCGCACGTTCATTTTCAGAGCTCCTAGACCTTCCTATAAGAAGTTATCCAAAAAATAGCTTCGAAAAACGCTTAGGTTAAGTTTCAGAGTTGCTTCTAATGTACCAAAGCTGGACTGAGACATAATTTCACTCTCACAACATTATGGCTGGTTAGAGACAGTCCGAACCTCAAGTACCGGGTCCATGGTTCTGGCCGTATACTGGGGGGACGGGGACGACTCCCATTAACCCCTAACTATACCGGGGATACGCTTATCACAATGCCTTTCTGGTCTGTGCTGAAGCAGGGCATTCTGGCAGCCAAGTGGCTTGACCTTTATTAGTGAGCCTGGTTACCCCCTCTCGGAACCACAGACTTAGAAATCGCCAGCTCATACTGTATACAGTGCATAAAATATATTTATATATATACCCTTATACACCATTTTAATAAAAAATATCACAAAATTCTTCTAAGTCCCTCGGGAAGAGTGAAAGACGCGCACGATCATTTTCAGAGCTCCTAGACCTTCCTATAAGAAGTTAGCCAAAAAGTAGCTTCGAAAAACGCTTAGGTTAAGTTTCAGAGTTGCTTCTAATGTACCAAAGCTGGACTGAGACATAATTTCACTCTCACAACATTATGGCTGGTTGGAGACAGTCCGAACCACAAGTACCGGGTCCATGGTTCTGGCCGTATACTGGGGGGACGGGGACGACTCCCATTAACCCCTGACTATACCGGGGATACGCTTATCACAATGCCTTTCTGGTCTGTGCTGAAGCTGGGCATTCTGGCAGCCAAGTGGCTTGACCTTTATTAGTGAGCCTGGTTACCCCCTCTCGGAACCACAGACTTAGAAATCGCCAGCTCATATACAGTGCATAAAATATATTTATATATATACCCTAATACACCATTTTAATAAAAAATATCACCAAATTCTTCTAAGTCCCTCGGGAAGAGTGAAAGACGCGCACGTTCATTTTCAGAGCTCCTAGACCTTCCTATAAGAAGTTAGCCAAAAAGTAGCTTCGAAAAACGCTTAGGTTAAGTTTCAGAGTTGCTTCTAATGTACCAAAGCTGGACTGAGACATAATTTCACTCTCACAACATTATGGCTGGTTAGAGACAGTCCGAACCTCAAGTACCGGGTCCATGGTTCTGGCCGTATACTGGGGGGACGGGGACGACTCCCATTAACCCCTGACTATACCGGGGATACGCTTATCACAATGCCTTTCTGGTCTGTGCTGAAGCAGGGCATTCTGGCAGCCAAGTGGCTTGACCTTTATTAGTGAGCCTGGTTACCCCCTCTCGGAACCACAGACTTAGAAATCGCCAGCTCATACTGTATACAGTGCATAAAATATATTTATATATATACCCTTATACACCATTTTAATAAAAAATATCACAAAATTCTTCTAAGTCCCTCGGGAAGAGTGAAAGACGCGCACGTTCATTTTCAGAGCTCCTAGACCTTCCTACAGTATAAGAAGTTAGCCAAAAAGTAGCTTCGAAAAATGCTTAGGTTAAGTTTCAGAGTTGCTTCTAATGTACCAAAGCTGGACTTAGACATAATTTTACTCTCACAACATTATGGCTGGTTGGAGACAGTCCGAACCACAAGTACAGGGTCCATGGTTCTGGCCGTATACTGGGGGGACGGGGACGACTCCCATTAACCCCTGACTATACCGGGGATACGCTTATCACAATGCCTTTCTGGTCTGTGCTGAAGCAGGGCATTCTGGCAGCCAAGTGGCTTGACCTTTATTAGTGAGCCTGGTTACCCCCTCTCGGAACCACAGACTTAGAAATCGCCAGCTCATATACAGTGCATAAAATATATTTTTATATATACCCTTATACACCATTTTAATAAAAAATATCACAAAATTCTTCTAAGTCCCTCGGGAAGAGTGAAAGACGCGCACGATCATTTTCAGAGCTCCTAGACCTTCCTATAAGAAGTTAGCCAAAAAGTAGCTTCGAAAAACGCTTAGGTTAAGTTTCAGAGTTGCTTCTAATGTACCAAAGCTGGACTGAGACATAATTTCACTCTCACAACATTATGGCTGGTTGGAGACAGTCCGAACCACAAGTACCGGGTCCATGGTTCTGGCCGTATACTGGGGGGACGGGGACGACTCCCATTAACCCCTGACTATACCGGGGATACGCTTATCACAATGCCTTTCTGGTCTGTGCTGAAGCAGGGCATTCTGGCAGCCAAGTGGCTTGACCTTTATTAGTGAGCCTGGTTACCCCCTCTCGGAACCACAGACTTAGAAATCGCCAGCTCATATACAGTGCATAAAATATATTTATATATATACCCTAATACACCATTTTAATAAAAAATATCACCAAATTCTTCTAAGTCCCTCGGGAAGAGTGAAAGACGCGCACGTTCATTTTTAGAGCTCCTAGACCTTCCTATAAGAAGTTAGCCAAAAAGTAGCTTCGAAAAACGATTAGGTTAAGTTTCAGAGTTGCTTCTAATGTACCAAAGCTGGACTTAGACATAATTTCACTCTCACAACATTATGGCTGGTTGGAGACAGTCCGAACCACAAGTACCGGGTCCATGGTTCTGGGCGTATACTGGGGGGATGGGGACGACTCCCATTAACCCCTGACTATACCGGGGATACGCTTATCACAATGCCTTTCTGGTCTGTGCTGAAGCAGGGCATTCTGGCAGCCAAGTGGCTTGACCTTTATTAGTGAGCCTGGTTACCCCCTCTCGGAACCACAGACTTAGAAATCGCCAGCTCATACTGTATACAGTGCATAAAATATATTTATATATATACCCTTATACACCATTTTAATAAAAAATATCACAAAATTCTTCTAAGTCCCTCGGGAAGAGTGAAAGACGCGCACGTTCATTTTCAGAGCTCCTAGACCTTCCTACAGTATAAGAAGTTAGCCAAAAAGTAGCTTCGAAAAATGCTTAGGTTAAGTTTCAGAGTTGCTTCTAATGTACCAAAGCTGGACTTAGACATAATTTTACTCTCACAACATTATGGCTGGTTGGAGACAGTCCGAACCACAAGTACAGGGTCCATGGTTCTGGCCGTATACTGGGGGGACGGGGACGACTCCCATTAACCCCTGACTATACCGGGGATACGCTTATCACAATGCCTTTCTGGTCTGTGCTGAAGCAGGGCATTCTGGCAGCCAAGTGGCTTGACCTTTATTAGTGAGCCTGGTTACCCCCTCTCGGAACCACAGACTTAGAAATCGCCAGCTCATATACAGTGCATAAAATATATTTTTATATATACCCTTATACACCATTTTAATAAAAAATATCACAAAATTCTTCTAAGTCCCTCGGGAAGAGTGAAAGACGCGCACGATCATTTTCAGAGCTCCTAGACCTTCCTATAAGAAGTTAGCCAAAAAGTAGCTTCGAAAAACGCTTAGGTTAAGTTTCAGAGTTGCTTCTAATGTACCAAAGCTGGACTGAGACATAATTTCACTCTCACAACATTATGGCTGGTTGGAGACAGTCCGAACCACAAGTACCGGGTCCATGGTTCTGGCCGTATACTGGGGGGACGGGGACGACTCCCATTAACCCCTGACTATACCGGGGATACGCTTATCACAATGCCTTTCTGGTCTGTGCTGAAGCAGGGCATTCTGGCAGCCAAGTGGCTTGACCTTTATTAGTGAGCCTGGTTACCCCCTCTCGGAACCACAGACTTAGAAATCGCCAGCTCATATACAGTGCATAAAATATATTTATATATATACCCTAATACACCATTTTAATAAAAAATATCACCAAATTCTTCTAAGTCCCTCGGGAAGAGTGAAAGACGCGCACGATCATTTTCAGAGCTCCTAGACCTTCCTATAAGAAGTTAGCCAAAAAGTAGCTTCGAAAAACGCTTAGGTTAAGTTTCAGAGTTGCTTCTAATGTAACAAAGCTGGACTGAGACATAATTTCACTCTCACAACATTATGGCTGGTTGGAGACAGTCCGAACCACAAGTACAGGGTCCATGGTTCTGGCCGTATACTGGGGGGACGGGGACGACTCCCATTAACCCCTGACTATACCGGGGATACGCTTATCACAATGCCTTTCTGGTCTGTGCTGAAGAAGGGCATTCTGGCAGCCAAGTGGCTTGACCTTTATTAGTGAGCCTGGTTACCCCCTCTCGGAACCACAGACTTAGAAATCGCCAGCTCAAACTGTAAACAGTGCATAAAATATATTTATATATATACCCTTATACACCATTTTAATAAAAAAATATCACACAATTCTTCTAAGTCCCTCGGGAAGAGTGAAAGACGCGCACGTTCATTTTCAGAGCTCCTAGACCTTCCTATAAGAAGTTAGCCAAAAAGTAGCTTCGAAAAACGCTTAGGTTAAGTTTCAGAGTTGCTTCTAATGTACCAAAGCTGGACTTAGACATAATTTCACTCTCACAACATTATGGCTGGTTGGAGACAGTCCGAACCACAAGTACCGGGTCCATGGTTCTGGGCGTATACTGGGGGGACGGGGACGACTCCCATTAACCCCTGACTATACCGGGGATACGCTTATCACAATGACTTTCTGGTCTGTGCTGAAGCAGGGCATTCTGGCAACCAAGTGGCTTGAACTTTATTAGTGAGCCTGGTTACCCCCTCTCGGAACCACAGACTTAGAAATCGCCAGCTCATATACAGTGCATAAAATATATTTATATATATACCCTTATACACCATTTTAATAAAAAATATCACAAAATTCTTCTTAGTCCCTCGGGAAGAGTGAAAGACGCGCACGTTCATTTTCAGAGCTCCTAGACCTTCCTATAAGAAGTTAGCCAAAAAGTAGCTTCGAAAAACGCTTAGGTTACGTTTCAGAGTTGCTTCTAATGTACCAAAGCTGGACTGAGACATAATTTCACTCTCACAACATTATGGCTGGTTGGAGACAGTCTGAACCACTAGTACCGGGTCCATGGTTCTGGCCGTATACTGGGGGGACGGGGACGACTCCCATTAACCCCTGACTATACCGGGGATACGCTTATCACAATGCCTTTCTGGTCTGTGCTGAAGCAGGGCATTCTGGCAGCCAAGTGGCTTGACCTTTATTAGTGAGCCTGGTTACCCCCTCTCGGAACCACAGACTTAGAAATCGCCAGCTCAAACTGTATACAGTGCATAAAATATATTTATATATATACCCTTATACACCATTTTAATAAAAAAATATCACACAATTCTTCTAAGTCCCTCGGGAAGAGTGAAAGACGCGCACGTTCATTTTCAGAGCTCCTAGACCTTCCTATAAGAAGTTAGCCAAAAAGTAGCTTCGAAAAACGCTTAGGTTAAGTTTCAGAGTTGCTTCTAATGTACCAAAGCTGGACTGAGACATAATTTCACTCTCACAACATTATGGCTGGTTAGAGACAGTCCGAACCTCAAGTACCGGGTCCATGGTTCTGGCCGTATACTGGGGGGACGGGGACGACTCCCATTAACCCCTGACTATACCGGGGATACGCTTATCACAATGCCTTTCTGGTCTGTGCTGAAGCAGGGCATTCTGGCAGCCAAGTGGCTTGACCTTTATTAGTGAGCCTGGTTACCCCCTCTCGGAACCACAGACTTAGAAATCGCAAGCTCATACTGTATACAGTGCATAAAATATATTTATATATATACCCTTATACACCATTTTAATAAAAAATATCACAAAATTCTTCTAAGTCCCTCGGGAAGAGTGAAAGACGCGCACGTTCATTTTCAGAGCTCCTAGACCTTCCTACAGTATAAGAAGTTAGCCAAAAAGTAGCTTCGAAAAATGCTTAGGTTAAGTTTCAGAGTTGCTTCTAATGTACCAAAGCTGGACTTAGACATAATTTTACTCTCACAACATTATGGCTGGTTGGAGACAGTCCGAACCACAAGTACAGGGTCCATGGTTCTGGCCGTATACTGGGGAGACGGGGACGACTCCCATTAACCCCTGACTATACCGGGGATACGCTTATCACAATGCCTTTCTGGTCTGTGCTGAAGCAGGGCATTCTGGCAGCCAAGTGGCTTGACCTTTATTAGTGAGCCTGGTTACCCCCTCTCGGAACCACAGACTTAGAAATCGCCAGCTCATATACAGTGCATAAAATATATTTTTATATATACCCTTATACACCATTTTAATAAAAAATATCACAAAATTCTTCTAAGTCCCTCGGGAAGAGTGAAAGACGCGCACGATCATTTTCAGAGCTCCTAGACCTTCCTATAAGAAGTTAGCCGAAAAGTAGCTTCGAAAAACGCTTAGGTTAAGTTTCAGAGTTGCTTCTAATGTACCAAAGCTGGACTGAGACATAATTTCACTCTCACAACATTATGGCTGGTTGGAGACAGTCCGAACCACAAGTACAGGGTCCATTGTTCTTTCCGTATACTGGGGGGACGTGGACGACTCCCATTAACCCCTGACTATACCGGGGATACGCTTATCACAATGCCTTTCTGGTCTGTGCTGAAGAAGGGCATTCTGGCAGCCAAGTGGCTTGACCTTTATTAGTGAGCCTGGTTACCCCCTCTCGGAACCACAGACTTAGAAATCGCCAGCTCAAACTGTATACAGTGCATAAAATATATTTATATATATACCCTTATACACCATTTTAATAAAAAAATATCACACAATTCTTCTTAGTCCCTCGGGAAGAGTGAAAGACGCGCACGTTCATTTTCAGAGCTCCTAGACCTTCCTATAAGAAGTTAGCCAAAAAGTAGCTTCGAAAAACGCTTAGGTTAAGTTTCAGAGTTGCTTCTAATGTACCAAAGCTGGACTGAGACATAATTTCACTCTCACAACATTATGGCTGGTTGGAGACAGTCCGAACCACAAGTACAGGGTCCATGGTTCTGGCCGTATACTGGGGGGACGGGGACGACTCCCATTAACCCCTGACTATACCGGGGATACGCTTATCACAATGCCTTTCTGGTCTGTGCTGAAGCAGGGCATTCTGGCAGCCAAGTGGCTTGACCTTTATTAGTGAGCCTGGTTACCCCCTCTCGGAACCACAGACTTAGAAATCGCCAGCTCATATACAGTGCATAAAATATATTTATATATATTCCCTTATACACCATTTTAATAAAAAATATCACAACATTCTTCTAAGTCCCTCGGGAAGAGTGAAAGACGCGCACGATCATTTTCAGAGCTCCTAGACCTTCCTATAAGAAGTTAGCCAAAAAGTAGCTTCGAAAAACGCTTAGGTTAAGTTTCAGAGTTGCTTCTAATGTACCAAAGCTGGACTGAGACATAATTTCACTCTCACAACATTATGGCTGGTTGGAGACAGTCCGAACCACAAGTACCGGGTCCATGGTTCTGGCCGTATACTGGGGGGACGGGGACGACTCCCATTAACCCCTGACTATACCGGGGATACGCTTATCACAATGACTTTCTGGTCTGTGCTGAAGCAGGGCATTCTGGCAACCAAGTGGCTTGAACTTTATTAGTGAGCCTGGTTACCCCCTCTCGGAACCACAGACTTAGAAATCGCCAGCTCAAACTGTATACAGTGCATAAAATATATTTATATATATACCCTTATACACCATTTTAATAAAAAAATATCACACAATTCTTCTAAGTCCCTCGGGAAGAGTGAAAGACGCGCACGTTCATTTTCAGAGCTCCTAGACCTTCCTATAAGAAGTTAGCCAAAAAGTAGCTTCGAAAAACGCTTAGGTTAAGTTTCAGAGTTGCTTCTAATGTACCAAAGCTGGACTTAGACATAATTTCACTCTCACACCATTATGGCTGGTTGGAGACAGTCCGAACCACAAGTACCGGGTCCATGGTTCTGGGCGTATACTGGGGGGACGGGGACGACTCCCATTAACCCCTGACTATACCGGGGATACGCTTATCACAATGACTTTCTGGTCTGTGCTGAAGCAGGGCATTCTGGCAACCAAGTGGCTTGAACTTTATTAGTGAGCCTGGTTACCCCCTCTCGGAACCACAGACTTAGAAATCGCCAGCTCATATACAGTGCATAAAATATATTTATATATATACCCTTATACACCATTTTAATAAAAAATATCACAAAATTCTTCTTAGTCCCTCGGGAAGAGTGAAAGACGCGCACGTTCATTTTTAGAGCTCCTAGACCTTCCTATAAGAAGTTAGCCAAAAAGTAGCTTCGAAAAACGCTTAGGTTAAGTTTCAGAGTTTCTTCTAATGTACCAAAGCTGGACTTAGACATAATTTCACTCTCACAACATTATGGCTGGTTGGAGACAGTCCGAACCACAAGTACCGGGTCCATGGTTCTGGGCGTATACTGGGGGGACGGGGACGACTCCCATTAACCCCTGACTATACCGGGGATACGCTTATCACAATGCCTTTCTGGTCTGTGCTGAAGCAGGGCATTCTGGCAGCCAAGTGGCTTGACCTTTATTAGTGAGCCTGGTTACCCCCTCTCGGAACCACAGACTTAGAAATCGCCAGCTCATATACAGTGCATAAAATATATTTATATATATACCCTTATACACCATTTTAATAAAAAAATATCACACAATTCTTCTAAGTCCCTCGGGTAGAGTGAAAGACGCGCACGTTCATTTTCAGAGCTTCTAGACCTTCCTATAAGAAGTTAGCCAAAAAGTAGCTTCGAAAAACGCTTAGGTTAAGTTTCAGAGTTGCTTCTAATGTACCAAAGCTGGACTTAGACATAATTTCACTCTCACAACATTATGGCTGGTTGGAGACAGTCCGAACCACAAGTACCGGGTCCATGGTTCTGGGCGTATACTGGGGGGATGGGGACGACTCCCATTAACCCCTGACTATACCGGGGATACGCTTATCACAATGCCTTTCTGGTCTGTGCTGAAGCAGGGCATTCTGGCAGCCAAGTGGCTTGACCTTTATTAGTGAGCCTGGTTACCCCCTCTCGGAACCACAGACTTAGAAATCGCCAGCTCAGATACAGTGCATAAAATATATTTATATATATATACCCTTATACACCATTTTAATAAAAAATATCACAAAATTCTTCTAAGTCCCTCTGGAAGAGTGAAAGACGCGCACGTACATTTTCAGAGCTCCTAGACCTTCCTATAAGAAGTTAGCCAAAAAGTAGCTTCGAAAAATGCTTAGGTTAAGTTTCAGAGTTGCTTCTAATGTACCAAAGATGGACTTAGACATAATTTCACTCTCACAACATTATGGCTGGTTGGAGAGAGTCCGAACCACAAGTACCGGGTCCATGGTTCTGGGCGTATACTGGGGGGACGGGGACGACTCCCATTAACCCCTGACTATACCGGGGATACGCTTATCACAATGCCTTTCTGGTCTGTGCTGAAGCAGGGCATTCTGGCAGCCAAGTGGCTTGACCTTTATTAGTGAGCCTGGTTACCCCCTCTCGGATCCACAGACTTAGAAATCGCCAGCTCAGATACAGTTCATAAAATATATTTATATATATACCCTTATACACCATTTTAATAAAAAATATCACAAAATTATTCTAAGTCCCTCGGGAAGAGTGAAAGACGCGCACGTTCATTTTCAGAGCTCCTAGACCTTCCTATAAGAAGTTAGCCAAAAAGTAGCTTCGAAAAACGCTTAGGTTAAGTTTCAGAGTTGCTTCTAATGTACCAAAGATGGACTTAGACATAATTTCACTCTCACAACATTATGGCTGGTTGGAGAGAGTCCGAACCACAAGTACCGGGTCCATGGTTCTGGGCGTATACTGGGGGGACGGGGATGACTCCCATTAACCCCTGACTATACCGGGGATACGCTTATCACAATGCCTTTCTGGTCTGCGCTGAAGCAGGGCATTCTGGCAGCCAAGTGGCTTGACCTTTATTAGTGAGCCTGGTTACCCCCTCTCGGAACCACAGACTTAGAAATCGCAAGCTCATATACAGTGCATAAAATATATTTATACAGTATATATACCCTTATACACCATTTTAATAAAAAAATATCACACAATTCTTCTACAGTAAGTCCCTCGGGAAGAGTGAAAGACGCGCACGTTCATTTTCAGAGCTCCTAGACCTTCCTATAAGAAGTTAGCCAAAAAGTAGCTTCGAAAAACGCTTAGGTTAAGTTTCAGAGTTGCTTCTAATGTACCAAAGCTGGACTTAGACATAATTTCACTCTCACAACATTATGGCTGGTTGGAGACAGTCCGAACCACAAGTACCGGGTCCATGGTTCTGGGCGTGTACTGGGGGGACGGGGACGACTCCCATTAACCCCTGACTATACCGGGGATACGCTTATCACAATGCCTTTCTGGTCTGTGCTGAAGCAGGGCATTCTGGCAGCCAAGTGGCTTGACCTTTATTAGTGAGCCTGGTTACCCCCTCTCGGAACCACAGACTTAGAAATCGCCAGCTCATATACAGTGCATAAAATATATTTATATATATACCCTTATACACCATTTTAATAAAAAATATCACAACATTCTTCTAAGTCCCTCGGGAAGAGTGAAAGACGCGCACGATCATTTTCAGAGCTCCTAGACCTTCCTATAAGAAGTTAGCCAAAAAGTAGCTTCGAAAAACGCTTAGGTTAAATTTCAGAGTTGCTTCTAATGTACCAAAGCTGGACTGAGACATAATTTCACTCTCACAACATTATGGCTGGTTGGAGACAGTCCAAACCACAAGTACAGGGTCCATGGTTCTGGCCGTATACTGGGGGGACGGGGACGACTCCCATTAACCCCTGACTATACCGGGGATACGCTTATCACAATGCCTTTCTGGTCTGTGCTGAAGCAGGGCATTCTGGCAGCCAAGTGGCTTGACCTTTATTAGTGAGCCTGGTTACCCCCTCTCGGAACCACAGACTTAGAAATCGCCAGCTCATATACAGTGCATAAAATATATTTATATATATACCCTTATACACCATTTTAATAAAAAATATCACAAAATTCTTCTAAGTCCCTCTGGAAGAGTGAAAGACGCGCACGTTCATTTTCAGAGCTCCTAGACCTTCCTATAAGAAGTTAGCCAAAAAGTAGCTTCGAAAAACGCTTGTGTTAAGTTTCAGAGTTGCTTCTAATGTACCAAAGCTGGACTGAGACATAATTTCACTCTCACAACATTATGGCTGGTTGGAGACAGTCCGAACCTCAAATACCGGGTCCATTGTTCTGGCCGTATACTGGGGGGACGGGGACGACTCCCATTAACCCCTGACTATACCGGGGATACGCTTATCACAATGCCTTTCTGGTCTGTGCTGAAGCAGGGCATTCTGGCAGCCAAGTGGCTTGACCTTTATTAGTGAGCCTGGTTACCCCCTCTCGGAACCACAGACTTAGAAATCGCCAGCTCATATACAGTGCATAAAATATATTTATATATATACCCTTATACACCATTTTAATAAAAAATATCACAAAATTCTTCTTAGTCCCTCGGGAAGAGTGAAAGACGCGCACGTTCATTTTCAGAGCTCCTAGAACTTCCTATAAGAAGTTAGCCAAAAAGTAGCTTCGAAAAACGCTTAGTTTAAGTTTCAGAGTTGCTTCTAATGTACCAAAGCTGGACTTAGACATAATTTCACTCTCACAACATTATGGCTGGTTGGAGACAGTCCGAACCACAAGTACCGGGTCCATGGTTCTGGGCGTATACTGGGGGGACGGGGACGATTCCCATTAACCCCTGACTATACCGGGGATACGCTTATCACAATGCCTTTCTGGTCTGTGCTGAAGCAGGGCATTCTGGCAGCCAAGTGGCTTGACCTTTATTAGTGAGCCTGGTTACCCCCTCTCGGAACCACAGACTTAGAAATCGCCAGCTCATATACAGTGCATAAAATATATTTATATATATACCCTTATACACCATTTTAATAAAAAAATATCACACAATTCTTCTACAGTAAGTCCCTCGGGAAGAGTGAAAGACGCGCACGTTCATTTTCAGAGCTCCTAGACCTTCCTATAAGAAGTTAGCCAAAAAGTAGCTTCGAAAAACGCTTAGGTTAAGTTTCAGAGTTGCTTCTAATGTACCAAAGCTGGACTTAGACATAATTTCACTCTCACAACATTATGGCTGGTTGGAGACAGTCCGAACCACAAGTACCGGGTCCATGGTTCTGGGCGTATACTGGGGGGATGGGGACGACTCCCATTAACCCCTGACTATACCGGGGATACGCTTATCACAATGCCTTTCTGGTCTGTGCTGAAGCAGGGCATTCTGGCAGCCAAGTGGCTTGACCTTTATTAGTGAGCCTGGTTACCCCCTCTCGGAACCACAGACTTAGAAATCGCCAGCTCAGATACAGTGCATAAAATATATTTATATATATATACCCTTATACACCATTTTAATAAAAAATATCACAAAATTCTTCTAAGTCCCTCTGGAAGAGTGAAAGACGCGCACGTACATTTTCAGAGCTCCTAGACCTTCCTATAAGAAGTTAGCCAAAAAGTAGCTTCGAAAAATGCTTAGGTTAAGTTTCAGAGTTGCTTCTAATGTACCAAAGATGGACTTAGACATAATTTCACTCTCACAACATTATGGCTGGTTGGAGAGAGTCCGAACCACAAGTACCGGGTCCATGGTTCTGGGCGTATACTGGGGGGACGGGGACGACTCCCATTAACCCCTGACTATACCGGGGATACGCTTATCACAATGCCTTTCTGGTCTGTGCTGAAGCAGGGCATTCTGGCAGCCAAGTGGCTTGACCTTTATTAGTGAGCCTGGTTACCCCCTCTCGGATCCACAGACTTAGAAATCGCCAGCTCAGATACAGTTCATAAAATATATTTATATATATACCCTTATACACCATTTTAATAAAAAATATCACAAAATTATTCTAAGTCCCTCGGGAAGAGTGAAAGACGCGCACGTTCATTTTCAGAGCTCCTAGACCTTCCTATAAGAAGTTAGCCAAAAAGTAGCTTCGAAAAACGCTTAGGTTAAGTTTCAGAGTTGCTTCTAATGTACCAAAGATGGACTTAGACATAATTTCACTCTCACAACATTATGGCTGGTTGGAGAGAGTCCGAACCACAAGTACCGGGTCCATGGTTCTGGGCGTATACTGGGGGGACGGGGATGACTCCCATTAACCCCTGACTATACCGGGGATACGCTTATCACAATGCCTTTCTGGTCTGCGCTGAAGCAGGGCATTCTGGCAGCCAAGTGGCTTGACCTTTATTAGTGAGCCTGGTTACCCCCTCTCGGAACCACAGACTTAGAAATCGCAAGCTCATATACAGTGCATAAAATATATTTATACAGTATATATACCCTTATACACCATTTTAATAAAAAAATATCACACAATTCTTCTACAGTAAGTCCCTCGGGAAGAGTGAAAGACGCGCACGTTCATTTTCAGAGCTCCTAGACCTTCCTATAAGAAGTTAGCCAAAAAGTAGCTTCGAAAAACGCTTAGGTTAAGTTTCAGAGTTGCTTCTAATGTACCAAAGCTGGACTTAGACATAATTTCACTCTCACAACATTATGGCTGGTTGGAGACAGTCCGAACCACAAGTACCGGGTCCATGGTTCTGGGCGTGTACTGGGGGGACGGGGACGACTCCCATTAACCCCTGACTATACCGGGGATACGCTTATCACAATGCCTTTCTGGTCTGTGCTGAAGCAGGGCATTCTGGCAGCCAAGTGGCTTGACCTTTATTAGTGAGCCTGGTTACCCCCTCTCGGAACCACAGACTTAGAAATCGCCAGCTCATATACAGTGCATAAAATATATTTATATATATACCCTTATACACCATTTTAATAAAAAATATCACAACATTCTTCTAAGTCCCTCGGGAAGAGTGAAAGACGCGCACGATCATTTTCAGAGCTCCTAGACCTTCCTATAAGAAGTTAGCCAAAAAGTAGCTTCGAAAAACGCTTAGGTTAAATTTCAGAGTTGCTTCTAATGTACCAAAGCTGGACTGAGACATAATTTCACTCTCACAACATTATGGCTGGTTGGAGACAGTCCAAACCACAAGTACAGGGTCCATGGTTCTGGCCGTATACTGGGGGGACGGGGACGACTCCCATTAACCCCTGACTATACCGGGGATACGCTTATCACAATGCCTTTCTGGTCTGTGCTGAAGCAGGGCATTCTGGCAGCCAAGTGGCTTGACCTTTATTAGTGAGCCTGGTTACCCCCTCTCGGAACCACAGACTTAGAAATCGCCAGCTCATATACAGTGCATAAAATATATTTATATATATACCCTTATACACCATTTTAATAAAAAATATCACAAAATTCTTCTAAGTCCCTCTGGAAGAGTGAAAGACGCGCACGTTCATTTTCAGAGCTCCTAGACCTTCCTATAAGAAGTTAGCCAAAAAGTAGCTTCGAAAAACGCTTGTGTTAAGTTTCAGAGTTGCTTCTAATGTACCAAAGCTGGACTGAGACATAATTTCACTCTCACAACATTATGGCTGGTTGGAGACAGTCCGAACCTCAAATACCGGGTCCATTGTTCTGGCCGTATACTGGGGGGACGGGGACGACTCCCATTAACCCCTGACTATACCGGGGATACGCTTATCACAATGCCTTTCTGGTCTGTGCTGAAGCAGGGCATTCTGGCAGCCAAGTGGCTTGACCTTTATTAGTGAGCCTGGTTACCCCCTCTCGGAACCACAGACTTAGAAATCGCCAGCTCATATACAGTGCATAAAATATATTTATATATATACCCTTATACACCATTTTAATAAAAAATATCACAAAATTCTTCTTAGTCCCTCGGGAAGAGTGAAAGACGCGCACGTTCATTTTCAGAGCTCCTAGAACTTCCTATAAGAAGTTAGCCAAAAAGTAGCTTCGAAAAACGCTTAGTTTAAGTTTCAGAGTTGCTTCTAATGTACCAAAGCTGGACTTAGACATAATTTCACTCTCACAACATTATGGCTGGTTGGAGACAGTCCGAACCACAAGTACCGGGTCCATGGTTCTGGGCGTATACTGGGGGGACGGGGACGATTCCCATTAACCCCTGACTATACCGGGGATACGCTTATCACAATGCCTTTCTGGTCTGTGCTGAAGCAGGGCATTCTGGCAGCCAAGTGGCTTGACCTTTATTAGTGAGCCTGGTTACCCCCTCTCGGAACCACAGACTTAGAAATCGCCAGCTCATATACAGTGCATAAAATATATTTATATATATACCCTTATACACCATTTTAATAAAAAAATATCACACAATTCTTCTACAGTAAGTCCCTCGGGAAGAGTGAAAGACGCGCACGTTCATTTTCAGAGCTCCTAGACCTTCCTATAAGAAGTTAGCCAAAAAGTAGCTTCGAAAAACGCTTAGGTTAAGTTTCAGAGTTGCTTCTAATGTACCAAAGCTGGACTGAGACATAATTTCACTCTCACAACATTATGGCTGGTTGGAGACAGTCCGAACCTCAAGTACCGGGTCCATGGTTCTGGCCGTATACTGGGGGGACGGGGACGACTCCCATTAACCCCTGACTATACCGGGGATACGCTTATCACAATGCCTTTCTGGTCTGTGCTGAAGCAGGGCATTCTGGCAGCCAAGTGGCTTGACCTTTATTAGTGAGCCTGGTTACCCCCTCTCGGAACCACAGACTTAGAAATCGCCAGCTCATATACTGTACAGTGCATAAAATATATTTATATATATACCCTTATACACCATTTTAATAAAAAATATCACAAAATTCTTCTAAGTCCCTCTGGAAGAGTGAAAGACGCGCACGTTCATTTTCAGAGCTCCTAGACCTTCCTATAAGAAGTTAGCCAAAAAGTAGCTTCGAAAAACGCTTAGGTTAAGTTTCAGAGTTGCTTCTAATGTACCAAAGCTGGACTGAGACACAATTTCACTCTCACAACATTATGGCTGGTTGGAGACAGTCCGAACCTCAAATAACGGGTCCATGGTTCTGGCCGTATACTGGGGGGACGGGGACGACTCCCATTAACCCCTGACTATACCGGGGATACGCTTATCACAATGCCTTTCTGGTCTGTGCTGAAGCAGGGCATTCTGGCAGCCAAGTGGCTTGACCTTTATTAGTGAGCCTGGTTACCCCCTCTCGGAACCACAGACTTAGAAATCGCCAGCTCATATACAGTGCATAAAATATATTTATATATATACCCTTATACACCATTTTAATAAAAAAAATATCACACAATTCTTCTAAGTCCCTCGGGAAGAGTGAAAGACGCGCACGTTCATTTTCAGAGCTCCTAGACCTTCCTATAAGAAGTTAGCCAAAAAGTAGCTTCGAAAAACGCTTAGGTTAAGTTTCAGAGTTGCTTCTAATGTACCAAAGCTGGACTTAGACATAATTTCACTCTCACAACATTATGGCTGGTTGGAGAGAGCCCGAACCACAAGTACCGGGTCCATGGTTCTGGGCGTATACTGGGGGGACGGGGACGACTCCCATTAACCCCTGACTATACCGGGGATACGCTTATCACAATGCCTTTCTGGTCTGTGCTGAAGCAGGGCATTCTGGCAGCCAAGTGGCTTGACCTTTATTAGTGAGCCTGGTTACCCCCTCTCGGAACCACAGACTTAGAAATCGCCAGCTCATATACAGTGCATAAAATATATTTATATATATACCCTTATACACCATTTTAATAAAAAATATCACAAAATTCTTCTAAGTCCCTCGGGAAGAGTGAAAGACGCGCACATTCATTTTCAGAGCTCCTAGACCTTCCTATAAGAAGTTAGCCAAAAAGTAGCTTCGAAAAACGCTTAGGTTAAGTTTCAGAGTTGCTTCTAATGTACCAAAGCTGGACTGAGACATAATTTCACTCTCACAACATTATGGCTGGTTGGAGACAGTCCGAACCTCAAGTACCGGGTCCATGGTTCTGGCCGTATACTGGGGGGACGGGGACGACTCCCATTAACCCCTGACTATACCGGGGATACGCTTATCACAATGCCTTTCTGGTCTGTGCTGAAGCAGGGCATTCTGGCAGCCAAGTGGCTTGACCTTTATTAGTGAGCCTAGTTACTCCCTCTCGGAACCACAGACTTAGAAATCGCCAGCTCATATACAGTGCATAAAATATATTTATATATATACCCTTATACACCATTTTAATAAAAAATATCACAAAATTCTTCTTAGTCCCTCGGGAAGAGTGAAAGACGCGCACGTTCATTTTCAGAGCTCCTAGACCTTCCTATAAGAAGTTAGCCAAAAAGTAGCTTCGAAAAACGCTTAGGTTAAGTTTCAGAGTTGCTTCTAATGTACCAAAGATGGACTTAGACATAATTTCACTCTCACAACATTATGGCTGGTTGGAGAGAGTCCGAACCACAAGTACCGGGTCCATGGTACTGGGCGTATACTGGGGGGACGGGGACGACTCCCATTAACCCCTGACTATACCGGGGATACGCTTATCACAATGCCTTTCTGGTCTGTGCTTAAGCAGGGCATTCTGGCAGCCAAGTGGCTTGACCTTTATTAGTGAGCCTGGTTACCCCCTCTCGGAACCACAGACTTAGAAATCGCCAGCTCAGATACAGTGCATAAAATATATTTATATATATACCCTTATACACCATTTTAATAAAAAATATCACAAAATTCTTCTTAGTCCCTCGGGAAGAGTGAAAGACGCGCACGTTCATTTTCAGAGCTCCTAGAACTTCCTATAAGAAGTTAGCCAAAAAGTAGCTTCGAAAAACGCTTAGGTTAAGTTTCAGAGTTGCTTCTAATGTACCAAAGCTGGACTTAGACATAATTTCACTCTCACAACATTATGGCTGGTTGGAGACAGTCCGAACCACAAGTACCGGGTCCATGGTTCTGGGCGTATACTGGGGGGACGGGGACGACTCCCATTAACCCCTGACTATACCGGGGATACGCTTATCACAATGACTTTCTGGTCTGTGCTGAAGCAGGGCATTCTGGCAACCAAGTGGCTTGACCTTTATTAGTGAGCCTGGTTACCCCCTCTCGGAACCACAGACTTAGAAATCGCCAGCTCATATACAGTGCATAAAATATATTTATATATATACCCTTATACACCATTTTAATAAAAAATATCACAATATTCTTCTTAGTCCCTAGGAAAGAGTGAAAGACGCGCACGTTCATTTTCAGAGCTCCTAGACCTTCCTATAAGAAGTTAGCCAAAAAGTAGCTTCGAAAAACGCTTAGGTTAAGTTTCAGAGTTGCTTCTAATGTACCAAAGCTGGACTTAGACATAATTTCACTCTCACAACATTATGGCTGGTTGGAGACATTCCGTACCACAAGTACCGGGTCCATGTTTCTGGGCGTATACTGGGGGGACGGGGACGACTCCCATTAACCCTGACTATACCGGGGATACGCTTATCACAATGCCTTTCTGGTCTGTGCTTAAGCAGGGCATTCTGGCAGCCAAGTGGCTTGACCTTTATTAGTGAGCCTGGTTACCCCCTCTCGGAACCACAGACTTAGAAATCGCCAGCTCAGATACAGTGCATAAAATATATTTATATATATACCCTTATACACCATTTTAATAAAAAATATCACAAAATTCTTCTCAGTCCCTCGGGAAGAGTGAAAGACGCGCACGTTATTTTTTAGAGCTCCTAGACCTTCCTATAAGTAGTTAGCCAAAAAGTAGCTTCGAAAAACGCTTAGGTTAAGTTTCACAGTTGCTTCTAATGTACCAAAGCTGGACTTAGACATAATTTCACTCTCACAACATTATGGCTGGTTGGAGACAGTCCGAACCACAAGTACCGGGTCCATGGTTCTGGGCGTATACTGGGGGGACGGGGACGACTCCCATTAACCCCTGACTATACCGGGGATACGCTTATCACAATGACTTTCTGGTCTGTGCTGAAGCAGGGCATTCTGGCAACCAAGTGGCTTGACCTTTATTAGTGAGCCTGGTTACCCCCTCTCGGAACCACAGACTTAGAAATCGCCAGCTCATATACAGTGCATAAAATATATTTATATATATACCCTTATACACCATTTTAATAAAAAATATCACAAAATTCTTCTAAGTCCCTCGGGAAGAGTGAAAGACGCGCACGTTCATTTTAAGAGCTCCTAGACCTTCCTATAAGAAGTTAGCCAAAAAGTAGCTTCGAAAAACGCTTAGGTTAAGTTTCAGAGTTGCTTCTAATGTACCAAAGCTGGACTGAGACATAATTTCACTCTCACAACATTATGGCTGGTTGGAGACAGTCCGAACCTCAAGTACCGGGTCCATGGTTCTGGCCGTATACTGGGGGGACGGGGACGACTCCCATTAACCCCTGACTATACCGGGGATACGCTTATCACAATGCCTTTCTGGTCTGTGCTGAAGCAGGGCATTCTGGCAGCCAAGTGGCTTGACCTTTATTAGTGAGCCTGGTTACCCCCTCTCGGAACCACAGACTTAGAAATCGCCAGCTCATATACAGTGCATAAAATATATTTATATATATACCCTTATACACCATTTTAATAAAAAATATCACACAATTCTTCTAAGTCCCTCGGGAAGAGTGAAAGACGCGCACGTTCATTTTCAGAGCTCCTAAACCTTCCTATAAGAAGTTAGCCAAAAAGTAGCTTCGAAAAACGCTTAGGTTAAGTTTCAGAGTTGCTTCTAATGTACCAAAGCTAGACTTAGACATAATTTCACTCTCACAACATTATGGCTGGTTGGAGACAGTCCGAACCACAAGTACAGGGTCCATGGTTCTGGGCGTATACTGGGGGGACGGGGACGACTCCCATTAACCCCTGACTATACCGGGGATACGCTTATCACAATGACTTTCTGGTCTGTGCTGAAGCAGGGCATTCTGGCAACCAAGTGGCTTGACCTTTATTAGTGAGCCTGGTTACCCCCTCTCGGAACCACAGACTTAGAAATCGCCAGCTCATATACAGTGCATAAAATATATTTATATATATACCCTTATACACCATTTTAATAAAAAATATCACAAAATTCTTCTTAGTCCCTCGGGAAGAGTGAAAGACGCGCACGTTCATTTTCAGAGCTCCTAGACCTTCCTATAAGAAGTTAGCCAAAAAGTAGCTTCGAAAAACGCTTAGGTTAAGTTTCAGAGTTGCTTCTAATGTACCAAAGCTGGACTTAGACATAATTTCACTCTCACAACATTATGGCTGGTTGGAGACAGTCCGAACCACAAGTACCGGGTCCATGGTTCTGGGCGTATACTGGGGGGACGGGGACGACTCCCATTAACCCCTGACTATACCGGGGATACGCTTATCACAATGACTTTCTGGTCTGTGCTGAAGCAGGGCATTCTGGCAACCAAGTGGCTTGACCTTTATTAGTGAGCCTGGTTACCCCCTCTCGGAACCACAGACTTAGAAATCGCCAGCTCATATACAGTGCATAAAATATATTTATATATATACCCTTATACACCATTTTAATAAAAAATATCACAATATTCTTCTTAGTCCCTCGGAAAGAGTGAAAGACGCGCACGTTCATTTTCAGAGCTCCTAGACCTTCCTATAAGAAGTTAGCCAAAAAGTAGCTTCGAAAAACGCTTAGGTTAAGTTTCAGAGTTGCTTCTAATGTACCAAAGCTGGACTTAGACATAATTTCACTCTCACAACATTATGGCTGGTTGGAGACATTCCGTACCACAAGTACCGGGTCCATGTTTCTGGGCGTATACTGGGGGGACGGGGACGACTCCCATTAACCCTGACTATACCGGGGATACGCTTATCACAATGCCTTTCTGGTCTGTGCTTAAGCAGGGCATTCTGGCAGCCAAGTGGCTTGACCTTTATTAGTGAGCCTGGTTACCCCCTCTCGGAACCACAGACTTAGAAATCGCCAGCTCAGATACAGTGCATAAAATATATTTATATATATACCCTTATACACCATTTTAATAAAAAATATCACAAAATTCTTCTCAGTCCCTCGGGAAGAGTGAAAGACGCGCACGTTATTTTTTAGAGCTCCTAGACCTTCCTATAAGTAGTTAGCCAAAAAGTAGCTTCGAAAAACGCTTAGGTTAAGTTTCACAGTTGCTTCTAATGTACCAAAGCTGGACTTAGACATAATTTCACTCTCACAACATTATGGCTGGTTGGAGACAGTCCGAACCACAAGTACCGGGTCCATGGTTCTGGGCGTATACTGGGGGGACGGGGACGACTCCCATTAACCCCTGACTATACCGGGGATACGCTTATCACAATGACTTTCTGGTCTGTGCTGAAGCAGGGCATTCTGGCAACCAAGTGGCTTGACCTTTATTAGTGAGCCTGGTTACCCCCTCTCGGAACCACAGACTTAGAAATCGCCAGCTCATATACAGTGCATAAAATATATTTATATATATACCCTTATACACCATTTTAATAAAAAATATCACAAAATTCTTCTTAGTCCCTCGGGAAGAGTGAAAGACGCGCACGTTCATTTTCAGAGCTCCTAGAACTTCCTATAAGAAGTTAGCCAAAAAGTAGCTTCGAAAAACGCTTAGGTTAAGTTTCAGAGTTGCTTCTAATGTACCAAAGCTGGACTTAGACATAATTTCACTCTCACAACATTATGGCTGGTTGGAGACAGTCCGAACCACAAGTACCGGGTCCATGGTTCTGGGCGTATACTGGGGGGACGGGGACGACTCCCATTAACCCCTGACTATACCGGGGATACGCTTATCACAATGCCTTTCTGGTCTGTGCTGAAGCAGGGCATTCTGGCAGCCAAGTGGCTTGACCTTTATTAGTGAGCCTGGTTACCCCCTCTCGGAACCACAGACTTAGAAATCGCCAGCTCATATACAGTGCATAAAATATATTTATATATATACCCTTATACACCATTTTAATAAAAAATATCACAAAATTCTTCTAAGTCCCTCGGGAAGAGTGAAAGACGCGCACGTTCATTTTAAGAGCTCCTAGACCTTCCTATAAGAAGTTAGCCAAAAAGTAGCTTCGAAAAACGCTTAGGTTAAGTTTCAGAGTTGCTTCTAATGTACCAAAGCTGGACTGAGACATAATTTCACTCTCACAACATTATGGCTGGTTGGAGACAGTCCGAACCTCAAGTACCGGGTCCATGGTTCTGGCCGTATACTGGGGGGACGGGGACGACTCCCATTAACCCCTGACTATACCGGGGATACGCTTATCACAATGCCTTTCTGGTCTGTGCTGAAGCAGGGCATTCTGGCAGCCAAGTGCTTGACCTTTATTAGTGAGCCTGGTTACCCCCTCTCGGAACCACAGACTTAGAAATCGCCAGCTCATATACAGTGCATAAAATATATTTATATATATACCCTTATACACCATTTTAATAAAAAATATCACACAATTCTTCTAAGTCCCTCGGGAAGAGTGAAAGACGCGCACGTTCATTTTCAGAGCTCCTAAACCTTCCTATAAGAAGTTAGCCAAAAAGTAGCTTCGAAAAACGCTTAGGTTAAGTTTCAGAGTTGCTTCTAATGTACCAAAGCTGGACTTAGACATAATTTCACTCTCACAACATTATGGCTGGTTGGAGACAGTCCGAACCACAAGTACCGGGTCCATGGTTCTGGGCGTATACTGGGGGGACGGGGACGACTCCCATTAACCCCTGACTATACCGGGGATACGCTTATCACAATGCCTTTCTGGTCTGTGCTGAAGCAGGGCATTCTGGCAGCCAAGTGGCTTGACCTTTATTAGTGAGCCTGGTTACCCCCTCTCGGAACCACAGACTTAGAAATCGCCAGCTCAGATACAGTGCATAAAATATATTTATATATATACCCTTATACACCATTTTAATAAAAAATATCACAAAATTCTTCTAAGTCCCTCGGGAAGAGTGAAAGACGCGCACGTTCATTTTCAGAGCTCCTAGACCTTCCTATAAGAAGTTAGCCAAAAAGTAGCTTCGAAAAACGCTTAGGTTAAGTTTCAGAGTTGCTTCTAATGTACCAAAGATGGACTTAGACATAATTTCACTCTCACAACATTATGGCTGGTTGGAGAGAGTCCGAACCACAAGTACCGGGTCCATGGTACTGGGCGTATACTGGGGGGACGGGGACGACTCCCATTAACCCCTGACTATACCGGGGATACGCTTATCACAATGCCTTTCTGGTCTGTGCTTAAGCAGGGAATTCTGGCAGCCAAGTGGCTTGACCTTAATTAGTGAGCCTGGTTACCCCCTCTCGGAACCACAGACTTAGAAATCGCCAGCTCAGATACAGTGCATAAAATATATTTATATATATATCCTTATACACCATTTTAATAAAAAATATCACAAAATTCTTCTCAGTCCCTCGGGAAGAGTGAAAGACGCGCACGTTAATTTTTAGAGCTCCTAGACCTTCCTATAAGAAGTTAGCCAAAAAGTAGCTTCGAAAAACGCTTAGGTTAAGTTTCACAGTTGCTTCTAATGTACCAAAGCTGGACTTAGACATAATTTCACTCTCACAACATTATGGCTGGTTGGAGACAGTCCGAACCACAAGTACCGGGTCCATGGTTCTGGGCGTATACTGGGGGGACGGGGACGACTCCCATTAACCCCTGACTATACCGGGGATACGCTTATCACAATGCCTTTCTGGTCTGTGCTGAAGCAGGGCATTCTGGCAGCCAAGTGGCTTGACCTTTATTAGTGAGCCTGGTTACCCCCTCTCGGAACCACAGACTTAGAATTCGCCAGCTCAGATACAGTGCATAAAATATATTTATATATATACCCTTATACACCATTTTAATAAAAAATATCACAAAATTCTTCTAAGTCCCTCGGGAAGAGTGAAAGACGCGCACGTTCATTTTCAGAGCTCCTAGACCTTCCTATAAGAAGTTAGCCAAAAAGTAGCTTCGAAAAACGCTTAGGTTAAGTTTCAGAGTTGCTTCTAATGTACCAAAGATGGACTTAGACATAATTTCACTCTCACAACATTATGGCTGGTTGGAGAGAGTCCGAACCACAAGTACCGGGTCCATGGTACTGGGCGTATACTGGGGGGACGGGGACGACTCCCATTAACCCCTGACTATACCGGGGATACGCTTATCACAATGCCTTTCTGGTCTGTGCTTAAGCAGGGCATTCTGGCAGCCAAGTGGCTTGACCTTTATTAGTGAGCCTGGTTACCCACTCTCGGAACCACAGACTTAGAAATCGCCAGCTCATATACAGTGCATAAAATATATTTATATATATACCCTTATACACCATTTTAATAAAAAATATCACAAAATTCTTCTAAGTCCCTCGGGAAGAGTGAAAGACGTGCACGTTCATTTTCAGAGATCCTAGACCTTCCTATAAGAAGTTAGCCAAAAAGTAGCTTCGAAAAACGCTTAGGTTAAGTTTCAGAGTTGCTTTTAATGTACCAAAGCTGGACTTAGACATAATTTCACTCTCACAACATTATGGCTGGTTGGAGACAGTCCGAACCACAAGTACCGGGTCCATGTTTCTGGGCGTATACTGGGGGGACGGGGACGACTCCCATTAACCCCTGACTATACCGGGGATACGCTTATCACAATGCCTTTCTGGTCTGTGCTGAAGCAGGGCATTCTGGCAGCCAAGTGGCTTGACCTTTATTAGTGAGCCTGGTTACCCCCTCTCGGAACCACAGACTTAGAAATCGCCAGCTCAGATACAGTGCATAAAATATATTTATATATATACCCTTATACTGTACACCATTTTAATAAAAAATATCACAAAATTCTTCTAAGTCCCTCGGGAAGAGTGAAAGACGCGCACGTTCATTTTCAGAGCTCCTAGACCTTCCTATAAGAAGTTAGCCAAAAAGTAGCTTCGAAAAACGCTTAGGTTAAGTTTCAGAGTTGCTTCTAATGTACCAAAGATGGACTTAGACATAATTTCACTCTCACAACATTATGGCTGGTTGGAGACAGTCCGAACCACAAGTACCGGGTCCATGGTTCTGGGCGTATACTGGGGGGACGGGGACGACTCCCATTAACCCCTGACTATACCGGGGATACGCTTATCACAATGCCTTTCTGGTCTGTGCTGAAGCAGGGCATTCTGGCAGCCAAGTGGCTTGACCTTTATTAGTGAGCCTGGTTACCCCCTCTCGGAACCACAGACTTAGAAATCGCCAGCTCATATACAGTGCATAAAATATATTTATATATATACCCTTATACACCATTTTAATAAAAAATATCACAAAATTCTTCTAAGTCCCTCGGGAAGAGTGAAAGACGCGCACGATCATTTTCAGAGCTCCTAGACCTTCCTATAAGAAGTTAGCCAAAAAGTAGCTTCGAAAAACGCTTAGGTTAAGTTTCAGAGTTGCTTCTAATGTACCAAAGCTGGACTTTGACATAATTTCACTCTCACAACATTATAGCTGGTTGGAGATAGTCCGAACCACAAGTACCGGGTCCATGGTTCTGGGCGTATACTGGGGGGACGGGGACGACACCCATTAACCCCTGACTATACCGGGGATACGCTTATCACAATGCCTTTCTGGTCTGTGCTGAAGCAGGGCATTCTGGCAGCCAAGTATCTTGACCTTTATTAGTGAGCCTGGTTACCCCCTCTCGGAACCACAGACTTAGAAATCGCCAGCTCAGATACAGTGCATAAAATATATTTATATATATACCCTTATACACCATTTTAATAAAAAATATCACAAAATTCTTCTAAGTCACTCGGGAAGAGTGAAAGACGCGCACATTCATTTTCAGAGCTCCTAGACCTTCCTATAAGAATTTAGCCAAAAAGTAGCTTCGAAAAACGCTTAGGTAAAGTTTCAGAGTTGCTTCTAATGTACCAAAGCTGGACTTAGACATAATTTCACTCTCACAACATTATGGCTGGTTGGAGACAGTCCGAACCACAAGTACCGGGTCCATGGTTCTGGCCGTATACTGGGGGGACGGGGACGACTCCCATTAACCCCTGACTATACCGGGGATACGCTTATCACAATGCCTTTCTGGTCTGTGCTGAAGCAGGGCATTCTGGCAGCCAAGTGGCTTGACCTTTATTAGTGAGCCTGGTTACCCCCTCTCGGAACCACAGACTTAGAAATCGCCAGCTCATATACAGTGCATAAAATAAATTTATATATATACCCTTATACTGTACACCATTTTAATAAAAAATATCACAAAATTCTTCTAAGTCCCTCGGGAAGAGTGAAAGACGCGCACGTTCATTTTCAGAGCTCCTAGACCTTCCTATAAGAAGTTAGCCAAAAAGTAGCTTCGAAAAACGCTTAGGTTAAGTTTCAGAGTTGCTTCTAATGTACAAAAGATGGACTTAGACATAATTTCACTCTCACAACATTATGGCTGGTTGGAGACAGTCCGAACCACAAGTACCGGGTCCATGGTTCTGGGCGTATACTGGGGGGACGGGGACAACTCCCATTAACCCCTGACTATACCGGGGATACGCTTATCACAATGCCTTTCTGGTCTGTGCTGAAGCAGGGCATTCTGGCAGCCAAGTGGCTTGACCTTTATTAGTGAGCCTGGTTACCCCCTCTCGGAACCACAGACTTAGAAATCGCCAGCTCAAATACAGTGCATAAAATATATTTATATATTATATTTATATATATACCCTTATACACCATTTTAATAAAAAATATCACAAAATTCTTCTAAGTCCCTCGGGAAGAGTGAAAGACGCGCACGTTCATTTTGAGAGCTCCTAGACCTTCCTATAAGAAGTTAGCCAAAAAGTAGCTTCGAAAAACGCTTAGGTTAAGTTTCAGAGTTGCTTCTAATGTACCAAAGCTGGACTGAGACATAATTTCACTCTCACAACATTATGGCTGGTTGGAGACAGTCCGAACCACAAGTACAGGGTCCATGGTTCTGGCCGTATACTGGGGGGACGGGGACGACTCCCATTAACCCCTGACTATACCGGGGATACGCTTATCACAATGCCTTTCTGGTCTGTGCTGAAGCAGGGCATTCTGGCAGCCAAGTGGCTTGACCTTTATTAGTGAGCCTGGTTACCCCCTCTCGGAACCACAGACTTAGAAATCGCCAGCTCATATACAGTGCATAAAATATATTTATATATATACCCTTATACACCATTTTAATAAAAAATATCACAAAATTCTTCAAAGTCCGTCGGGAAGAGTGAAAGACGCGCACGTTCATTTTCAGAGCTCCTAGACCTTCCTATAAGAAGTTAGCCAAAAAGTAGCTTCGAAAAACGCTTAGGTTAAGTTTCAGAGTTGCTTCTAATGTACCAAAGCTGGACTGAGACATAATTTCACTCTCACAACATTATGGCTGGTTGGAGACAGTCCGAACCTCAAGTACAGGGTCCATGGTTCTGGCCGTATACTGGAGGGACGGGGACGACTCCCATTAACCCCTGACTATACCGGGGATACGCTTATCACAATGCCTTTCTGGTCTGTGCTGAAGCAGGGCATTCTGGCAGCCAAGTGGCTTGACCTTTTTGTTAGTGAGCCTGGTTACCCCCTCTCGGAACCACAGACTTAGAAATCGCCAGCTCATATACAGTGCATAAAATATATTTATATATATACCCTTATACACCATTTTAATAAAAAAATATCACACAATTCTTCTAAGTCCCTCGGGAAGAGTGAAAGACGCGCACGTTCACTTTCAGAGCTCCTAGACCTTCCTATAAGATGTTAGCCAAAAAGTAGCTTCGAAAAACGCTTAGGTTAAGTTTCAGAGTTGCTTCTAATGTACCAAAGCTGGACTTAGACATAATTTCACTCTCACAACATTATGGCTGGTTGGAGACAGTCCGAACCACAAGTACCGGGTCCATGGTTCTAGGCGTATACTGGGGGGACGGGGACGACTCCCATTAACCCCTGACTATACCGGGGATACGCTTATCACAATGCCTTTCTGGTCTGTGCTGAAGCAGGGCATTCTGGCAGCTAAGTGGCTTGACCTTTATTAGTGAGCCTGGTTACCCCCTCTCAGAACCACAGACTTAGAAATCGCCAGCTCATATACAGTGCTTAAAATATATTTATATAATATATTTATATAAATAGCCTTATACACCATTATAATAAAAAATATCACAAAATTCTTCTAAGTCCCTCGGGAAGAGTGAAAGACGCGCACATTCATTTTGAGAGCTCCTAGACCTTCCTATAAGAAGTTAGCCAAAAAGTAGCTTCGAAAAACGCTTAGGTTAAGTTTCAGAGTTGCTTCTAATGTACCATAGCTGGACTTAGACATAATTTCACTCTCACAACATTATAGCTGGTTGGAGACAGTCCGAACCACAAGTACCGGGTCCATGGTTCTGGGCGTATACTGGGAGGACGGGGACGACTCCCATTAACCCCTGACTATACCGGGGATACGCTTATCACAATGCCTTTCTGGTCTGTGCTGAAGCAGGGCATTCTGGCAACCAAGTGGCTTGACCTTTATTAGTGAGCCTGGTTACCCCCTCTCGGAACCACAGACTTAGAAATCGTCAGCTCATATACAGTGCATAAAATATTTTTATATATACCCTTATACACCATTTTAATAAAATATATCACAAAATTCTTCTAAGTTCCTCGGGAAGAGTGAAAGACGCGCACGTTCATTTTCAGAGCTCCTTTACTATACCTTCCTATAAGAAGTTAGCCAAAAAGTAGCTTCGAAAAACGCTTAGGTTAAGTTTCAGAGTTGCTTCTAATGTACCAAAGCTGGACTGAGACATAATTTCACTCTCACAACATTATGGCTGGTTGGAGACAGTCCGAACCACAAGTACAGGGTCCATGGTTCTTGCCGTATACTGGGGGGACGGGGACGACTCCCATTAACCCCTGACTATACCGGGGATACGCTTATCACAATGCCTTTCTGGTCTGTGCTGAAGCAGGACATTCTGGCAGCCAAGTGGCTTGACCTTTATTAGTGAGCCTGGTTACCCCCTCTCGGAACCACAGACTTAGAAATCGCCAGCTCATATACAGTGCATAAAATATATTTATATATATACCCTTATACACCATTTTAATAAAAAATATCACAAAATTCTTCAAAGTCCGTCGGGAAGAGTGAAAGACGCGCACGTTCATTTTCAGAGCTCCTAGACCTTCCTATAAGAAGTTAGCCAAAAAGTAGCTTCGAAAAACGCTTAGGTTAAGTTTCAGAGTTGCTTCTAATGTACCAAAGCTGGACTGAGACATAATTTCACTCTCACAACATTATGGCTGGTTGGAGACAGTCCGAACCTCAAGTAGCGGGTCCATGGTTCTGGGCGTATACTGGGAGGACGGGGACGACTCCCATTAACCCCTGACTATACCGGGGATACGCTTATCACAATGCCTTTCTGGTCTGTGCTGAAGCAGGGCATTCTGGCAACCAAGTGGCTTGACCTTTATTAGTGAGCCTGGTTACCCCCTCTCGGAACCACAGACTTAGAAATCGTCAGCTCATATACAGTGCATAAAATATTTTTATATATACCCTTATACACCATTTTAATAAAATATATCACAAAATTCTTCTAAGTTCCTCGGGAAGAGTGAAAGACGCGCACGTTCATTTTCAGAGCTCCTTTACTATACCTTCCTATAAGAAGTTAGCCAAAAAGTAGCTTCGAAAAACGCTTAGGTTAAGTTTCAGAGTTGCTTCTAATGTACCAAAGCTGGACTGAGACATAATTTCACTCTCACAACATTATGGCTGGTTGGAGACAGTCCGAACCACAAGTACAGGGTCCATGGTTCTTGCCGTATACTGGGGGGACGGGGACGACTCCCATTAACCCCTGACTATACCGGGGATACGCTTATCACAATGCCTTTCTGGTCTGTGCTGAAGCAGGACATTCTGGCAGCCAAGTGGCTTGACCTTTATTAGTGAGCCTGGTTACCCCCTCTCGGAACCACAGACTTAGAAATCGCCAGCTCATATACAGTGCATAAAATATATTTATATATATACCCTTATACACCATTTTAATAAAAAATATCACAAAATTCTTCAAAGTCCGTCGGGAAGAGTGAAAGACGCGCACGTTCATTTTCAGAGCTCCTAGACCTTCCTATAAGAAGTTAGCCAAAAAGTAGCTTCGAAAAACGCTTAGGTTAAGTTTCAGAGTTGCTTCTAATGTACCAAAGCTGGACTGAGACATAATTTCACTCTCACAACATTATGGCTGGTTGGAGACAGTCCGAACCTCAAGTAGCGGGTCCATGGTTCTGGCCGTATACTGGGGGGACGGGGACGACTCCCATTAACCCCTGACTATACCGGGGATACGCTTATCACAATGCCTTTCTGGTCTGTGCTGAAGCAGGGCATTCTGGCAGCCAAGTGGCTTGACCTTTTTGTTAGTGAGCCTGGTTACCCCCTCTCGGAACCACAGACTTAGAAATCGCCAGCTCATATACAGTGCATAAAATATATTTATATATATACCCTTATACACCATTTTAATAAAAAAATATCACACAATTCTTCTAAGTCCCTCGGGAAGAGTGAAAGACGCGCACGTTCACTTTCAGAGCTCCTAGACCTTCCTATAAGATGTTAGCCAAAAAGTAGCTTCGAAAAACGCTTAGGTTAAGTTTCAGAGTTGCTTCTAATGTACCAAAGCTGGACTTAGACATAATTTCACTCTCACAACATTATGGCTGGTTGGAGACAGTCCGAACCACAAGTACCGGGTCCATGGTTCTGGGCGTATACTGGGGGGACGGGGACGACTCCCATTAACCCCTGACTATACCGGGGATACGCTTATCACAATGCCTTTCTGGTCTGTGCTGAAGCAGGGCATTCTGGCTGCTAAGTGGCTTGACCTTTATTAGTGAGCCTGGTTACCCCCTCTCAGAACCACAGACTTAGAAATCGCCAGCTCATATACAGTGCATAAAATATATTTATATAATATATTTATATAAATAGCCTTATACACCATTATAATAAAAAATATCACAAAATTCTTCTAAGTCCCTCGGGAAGAGTGAAAGACGCGCACATTCATTTTGAGAGCTCCTAGACCTTCCTATAAGAAGTTAGCCAAAAAGTAGCTTCGAAAAACGCTTAGGTTAAGTTTCAGAGTTGCTTCTAATGTACCATAGCTGGACTTAGACATAATTTCACTCTCACAACATTATGGCTGGTTGGAGACAGTCCGAACCACAAGTACCGGGTCCATGGTTCTGGGCGTATACTGGGAGGACGGGGACGACTCCCATTAACCCCTGACTATACCGGGGATACGCTTATCACAATGCCTTTCTGGTCTGTGCTGAAGCAGGGCATTCTGGCAACCAAGTGGCTTGACCTTTATTAGTGAGCCTGGTTACCCCCTCTCGGAACCACAGACTTAGAAATCGTCAGCTCATATACAGTGCATAAAATATTTTTATATATACCCTTATACACCATTTTAATAAAAAATATCACAAAATTCTTCTAAGTCCCTCGGGAAGAGTGAAAGACGCGCACGTTCATTTTCAGAGCTCCTTTACTATACCTTCCTATAAGAAGTTAGCCAAAAAGTAGCTACGAAAAACGCTTAGGTTAAGTTTCAGAGTTGCTTCTAATGTACCAAAGCTGGACTGAGACATAATTTCACTCTCACAACATTATGGCTGGTTGGAGACAGTCCGAACCACAAGTACAGGGTCCATGGTTCTGGCCGTATACTGGGGGGACGGGGACGACTCCCATTAACCCCTGACTATACCGGGGATACGCTTATCACAATGCCTTTCTGGTCTGTGCTGAAGCAGGGCATTCTGGCAGCCAAGTGGCTTGACCTTTATTAGTGAGCCTGGTTACCCCCTCTCGGAACCACAGACTTAGAAATCGCCAGCTCATATACAGTGCATAAAATATATTTATATATATACCCTTATACACCATTTTAATAAAAAATATCACAAAATTCTTCAAAGTCCGTCGGGAAGAGTGAAAGACGCGCACGTTCATTTTCAGAGCTCCTAGACCTTCCTAAAAGAAGTTAGCCAAAAAGTAGCTTCGAAAAACGCTTAGGTTAAGTTTCAGAGTTGCTTCTAATGTACCAAAGCTGGACTGAGACATAATTTCACTCTCACAACATTATGGCTGGTTGGAGACAGTCCGAACCTCAAGTACAGGGTCCATGGTTCTGGCCGTATACTGGAGGGACGGGGACGACTCCCATTAACCCCTGACTATACCGGGGATACGCTTATCACAATGCCTTTCTGGTCTGTGCTGAAGCAGGGCATTCTGGCAGCCAAGTGGCTTGACCTTTTTGTTAGTGAGCCTGGTTACCCCCTCTCGGAACCACAGACTTAGAAATCGCCAGCTCATATACAGTGCATAAGATATATTTATATATATACCCTTATACACCATTTTAATAAAAAAATATCACACAATTCTTCTAAGTCCCTCGGGAAGAGTGAAAGACGCGCACGTTCACTTTGAGAGCTCCTTTACTATACCTTCCTATAAGAAGTTAGCCAAAAAGTAGCTTCGAAAAACGCTTAGGTTAAGTTTCAGAGTTGCTTCTAATGTACCAAAGCTGGACTGAGACATAATTTCACTCTCACAACATTATGGCTGGTTGGAGACAGTCCGAACCACAAGTACAGGGTCCATGGTTCTGGCCGTATACTGGGGGGACGGGGACGACTCCCATTAACCCCTGACTATACCGGGGATACGCTTATCACAATGCCTTTCTGGTCTGTGCTGAAGCAGGACATTCTGGCAGCCAAGTGGCTTGACCTTTATTAGTGAGCCTGGTTACCCCCTCTCGGAACCACAGACTTAGAAATCGCCAGCTCATATACAGTGCATAAAATATATTTATATATATACCCTTATACACCATTTTAATAAAAAATATCACAAAATTCTTCAAAGTCCGTCGGGAAGAGTGAAAGACGCGCACGTTCATTTTCAGAGCTCCTAGACCTTCCTATAAGAAGTTAGCCAAAAAGTAGCTTCGAAAAACGCTTAGGTTAAGTTTCAGAGTTGCTTCTAATGTACCAAAGCTGGACTGAGACATAATTTCACTCTCACAACATTATGGCTGGTTGGAGACAGTCCGAACCTCAAGTAGCGGGTCCATGGTTCTGGCCGTATACTGGGGGGACGGGGACGACTCCCATTAACCCCTGACTATACCGGGGATACGCTTATCACAATGCCTTTCTGGTCTGTGCTGAAGCAGGGCATTCTGGCAGCCAAGTGGCTTGACCTTTTTGTTAGTGAGCCTGGTTACCCCCTCTCGGAACCACAGACTTAGAAATCGCCAGCTCATATACAGTGCATAAAATATATTTATATATATACCCTTATACACCATTTTAATAAAAAAATATCACACAATTCTTCTAAGTCCCTCGGGAAGAGTGAAAGACGCGCACGTTCACTTTCAGAGCTCCTAGACCTTCCTATAAGATGTTAGCCAAAAAGTAGCTTCGAAAAACGCTTAGGTTAAGTTTCAGAGTTGCTTCTAATGTACCAAAGCTGGACTTAGACATAATTTCACTCTCACAACATTATGGCTGGTTGGAGACAGTCCGAACCACAAGTACCGGGTCCATGGTTCTGGGCGTATACTGGGGGGACGGGGACGACTCCCATTAACCCCTGACTATACCGGGGATACGCTTATCACAATGCCTTTCTGGTCTGTGCTGAAGCAGGGCATTCTGGCAGCTAAGTGGCTTGACCTTTATTAGTGAGCCTGGTTACCCCCTCTCAGAACCACAGACTTAGAAATCGCCAGCTCATATACAGTGCATAAAATATATTTATATAATATATTTATATAAATAGCCTTATACACCATTATAATAAAAAATATCACAAAATTCTTCTAAGTCCCTCGGGAAGAGTGAAAGACGCGCACATTCATTTTGAGAGCTCCTAGACCTTCCTATAAGAAGTTAGCCAAAAAGTAGCTTCGAAAAACGCTTAGGTTAAGTTTCAGAGTTGCTTCTAATGTACCATAGCTGGACTTAGACATAATTTCACTCTCACAACATTATGGCTGGTTGGAGACAGTCCGAACCACAAGTACCGGGTCCATGGTTCTGGGCGTATACTGGGAGGACGGGGACGACTCCCATTAACCCCTGACTATACCGGGGATACGCTTATCACAATGCCTTTCTGGTCTGTGCTGAAGCAGGGCATTCTGGCAACCAAGTGGCTTGACCTTTATTAGTGAGCCTGGTTACCCCCTCTCGGAACCACAGACTTAGAAATCGTCAGCTCATATACAGTGCATAAAATATTTTTATATATACCCTTATACACCATTTTAATAAAAAATATCACAAAATTCTTCTAAGTCCCTCGGGAAGAGTGAAAGACGCGCACGTTCATTTTCAGAGCTCCTTTACTATACCTTCCTATAAGAAGTTAGCCAAAAAGTAGCTACGAAAAACGCTTAGGTTAAGTTTCAGAGTTGCTTCTAATGTACCAAAGCTGGACTGAGACATAATTTCACTCTCACAACATTATGGCTGGTTGGAGACAGTCCGAACCACAAGTACAGGGTCCATGGTTCTGGCCGTATACTGGGGGGACGGGGACGACTCCCATTAACCCCTGACTATACCGGGGATACGCTTATCACAATGCCTTTCTGGTCTGTGCTGAAGCAGGGCATTCTGGCAGCCAAGTGGCTTGACCTTTATTAGTGAGCCTGGTTACCCCCTCTCGGAACCACAGACTTAGAAATCGCCAGCTCATATACAGTGCATAAAATATATTTATATATATACCCTTATACACCATTTTAATAAAAAATATCACAAAATTCTTCAAAGTCCGTCGGGAAGAGTGAAAGACGCGCACGTTCATTTTCAGAGCTCCTAGACCTTCCTATAAGAAGTTAGCCAAAAAGTAGCTTCGAAAAACGCTTAGGTTAAGTTTCAGAGTTGCTTCTAATGTACCAAAGCTGGACTGAGACATAATTTCACTCTCACAACATTATGGCTGGTTGGAGACAGTCCGAACCTCAAGTACAGGGTCCATGGTTCTGGCCGTATACTGGGGGGACGGGGACGACTCCCATTAACCCCTGACTATACCGGGGATACGCTTATCACAATGCCTTTCTCGTCTGTGCTGAAGCAGGGCATTCTGGCAGCCAAGTGGCTTGACCTTTTTGTTAGTGAGCCTGGTTACCCCCTCTCGGAACCACAGACTTAGAAATCGCCAGCTCATATACAGTGCATAAAATATTTTTATATATACCCTTATACACCATTTTAATAAAAAATATCACAAAATTCTTCTAAGTCCCTCGGGAAGAGTGAAAGACGCGCACGTTCACTTTCAGAGATCCTAGACCTTCCTATAAGATGTTAGCCAAAAAGTAGCTTCGAAAAACGCTTAGGTTAAGTTTCAGAGTTGCTTCTAATGTACCAAAGCTGGACTTAGACATAATTTCACTCTCACAACATTATGGCTGGTTGGCGACAGTCCGAACCACAAGTACTGGGTCCATGGTTCTGGCCGTATACTGGGGGGACGGGGATGACTCCCATTAACCCCTGACTATACCGGGGATACGCTTATCACAATGCCTTTCTGGTCTGTGCTGAAGCAGGGCATTCTGGCAGCCAAGTGGCTTGACCTTTATTAGTGAGCCTTGTTACCCTCTCTCGGAACCACAGACTTAGAAATCGCCAGCTCATATACAGTGCATAAAATATATTTATATATATACCCTTATACACCATTTTAATAAAAAATATCACAAAATTCTTCTAAGTCACTCGGGAAGAGTGAAAGACGCGCACGTTCATTTTCAGAGCTCCTAGACCTTCCTATAAGAATTTAGCCAAAAAGTAGCTTTAAAAAAAGCTTAGGTAAAGTTTCAGAGTTGCTTCTAATGTACCAAAGCTGGACTTAGACATAATTTCACTCTCACAACATTATGGCTGGTTGGAGACAGTCCGAACCACAAGTACCGGGTCCATGGTTCTGGGCGTATACTGGGGGGACGGGGACGACTCCCATTAACCCCTGACTATACCGGGGATACGCTTATCACAATGCCTTTCTGGTCTGTGCTGAAGCAGGGCATTCTGGCAGCCAAGTGGCTTGACCTTTATTAGTGAGCCTGGTTACCCCCTCTCGGAACCACAGACTTAGAAATCGTCAGCTCATATACAGTGCATAAAATATTTTTATATATACCCTTATACACCATTTTAATAAAAAATATCACAAAATTCTTCTAAGTCCCTCGGGAAGAGTGAAAGACGCGCACGTTCATTTTCAAAGCTCCTAGACCTTCCTATAAGAAGTTAGCCAAAAAGTAGCTTCGAAAAACGCTTAGGTTAAGTTTCAGAGTTGCTTCTAATGTACCAAAGCTGGACTTAGACATAATTTCACTCTCACAACATTATGGCTGGTTGGAGACAGTCCGAACCACAAGTACCGGGTCCATGGTTCTGGGCGTATACTGGGGGACGGGGACGACTCCCATTAACCCCTGACTATACCGGGGATACGCTTATCACAATGCCTTTCTGGTCTGTGCTGAAGCAGGGCATTCTGGCAACCAAGTGGCTTGACCTTTATTAGTGAGCCTGGTTACCCCCTCTCGGAACCACAGACTTAGAAATCGTCAGCTCATATACAGTGCATGAAATATATTTATATATATATCCTTATACACCATTTTAATAAAAATATCACAAAATTCTTGTAAGTCCCTCGGGAAGAGTGAAAGACGCGCACGTTCATTTTCAGAGCTCCTTTACTATACCTTCCTATAAGAAGTTAGCCAAAAAGTAGCTTCGAAAAACGCTTAGGTTAAGTTTCAGAGTTGCTTCTAATGTACCAAAGCTGGACTTAGACATAATTTCACTCTCACAACATTATGGCTGGTTGGAGACAGTCCGAACCACAAGTACCGGGTCCATGGTTCTGGGCGTATACTGGGGGGACGGGGACGATTCCCATTAACCCCTGACTATACCGGGGATACGCTTATCACAATGCCTTTCTGGTCTGTGCTGAAGCAGGGCATTCTGGCAGCTAAGTGGCTTGACCTTTATTAGTGAGCCTGGTTACCCCCTCTCGGAACCACAGACTTAGAAATCGCCAGCTCATATACAGTGCATAAAATATATTTATATAATATATTTATATATATACCCTTATACACCATTATAATAAAAAATATCACAAAATTCTTCTAAGTCACTCGAGAAGAGTGAAAGACGCGCACGTTCATTTGCAGAGCTCCTAGACCTTCCTATAAGAAGTTAGCCAAAAAGTAGCTTCGAAAAACGCTTAGGTTAAGTTTCAGAGTTGCTTCTAATGTACCAAAGCTGGACTTAGACATAATTTCACTCTCACAACATTATGGCTGGTTGGAGACCGTCCGAACCACAAGTACCGGGTCCATGGTTCTGGCGTATACTGGGGGGACGGGGACGACTCCCATTAACCCCTGACTATACCGGGGATACGCTTATCACAATGCCTTTCTGGTCTGTGCTGAAGCAGGGCATTCTGGCAACCAAGTGGCTTGACCTTTATTAGTGAGCCTGGTTACCCCCTCTCGGAACCACAGACTTAGAAATCGTCAGCTCATATACAGTGCATGAAATATATTTATATATATATATCCTTATACACCATTTTAATAAAAATATCACAAAATTCTTCTAAGTCCCTCGGGAAGAGTGAAAGACGCGCACGTTCATTTTCAGAGCTCCTTTACTATACCTTCCTATAAGAAGTTAGCCAAAAAGTAGCTTCGAAAAACGCTTAGGTTAAGTTTCAGAGTTGCTTCTAATGTACCAAAGCTGGACTTAGACATAATTTCACTCTCACAACATTATGGCTGGTTGGAGACAGTCCGAACCACAAGTACCGGGTCCATGGTTCTGGGCGTATACTGGGGGGACGGGGACGACTCCCATTAACCCCTGACTATACCGGGGATACGCTTATCACAATGCCTTTCTGGTCTGTGCTGAAGCAGGGCATTCTGGCAGCTAAGTGGCTTGACCTTTATTAGTGAGCCTGGTTACCCCCTCTCGGAACCACAGACTTAGAAATCGCCTGCTCATATACAGTGCATAAAATATATTTATATAATATATTTATATAAATACCCTTATACACCATGTAATAAAAAATATCACAAAATTCTTCTAAGTCACTCGAGAAGAGTGAAAGACGCGCACATTCATTTGCAGAGCTCCTAGACCTTCCTATAAGAAGTTAGCCAAAAAGTAGCTTCGAAAAACGCTTAGGTTAAGTTTCAGAGTTGCTTCTAATGTACCAAAGATGGACTTAGACATAACTTCACTCTCACAACATTATGGCAGGTTGGAGACAGTCCGAACCACAAGTACCGGGTCCATGGTTCTGGGCGTATACTGGGTGGACGGGGACGACTCCCATTAACTCCTGACTATACCGGGGATACGCTTATCACAATGCCTTTCTGGTCTGTGCTGAAGCAGGGCATTCTGGCAGCCAAGTGGCTTGACCTTTATTAGTGAGCCTGGTTACCCCCTCTCGGAACCACAGACTTAGAAATCGCCAGCTCATATACAGTGCATAAAATATATTTATATATATATACCCTTATACACCATTTTAATAAAAAATATCACAAAATTCTTCTAAGTCCCTCGGGAAGAGTGAAAGACGCGCACGTTCATTTTCAGAGCTCCTAGACCTTCCTATAAGAAGTTAGCCAAAAAGTAGCTTCGAAAAACGCTTAGGTTAAGTTTCAGAGTTGCTTCTAATGTACCAAAGCTGGACTTAGACATAATTTCACTCTCACAACATTATGGCTGGTTGGAGACAGTCCGAACCACAAGTACCGGGTCCATGGTTCTGGCCGTATACTGGGGGGACGGGGACGACTCCCATTAACCCCTGACTATACCGGGGATACGCTTATCACAATTCCTTTCTGGTCTGTGCTGAAGCAGGGCATTCTGGCAGCCAAGTGGCTTGACCTTTATTAGTGAGCCTGGTTACCCCCTCTCGGAACCACAGACTTAGAAATCGCCAGCTAATATACAGTGCATAAAATATATTTATAAAATATATTTATATATATACCCTTATACACCATTTTAATAAAAAATATCAAAAAATTCTTCTAAGTCCCTCTGGAAGAGTGAAAGACGCGCACGTTAATTTTCAGAGCTCCTAGACCTTAATATAAGAAATTAGCCAAAAAGTAGCTTCGAAAAAAGCTTAGGTTAAGTTTCAGAGTTGCTTCTAATGTACCAAAGCTGGACTTAGACATAATTTCACTCTCACAACATTATGGCTGGTTGGAGACAGTCCGAACCACAAGTACCGGGTCCATGGTTCTGGGCGTATACTGGGGGGACGGGGACGACTCCCATTAACCCCAGACTATACCGGGGATACGCTTATCACAATGCCTTTCTGGTCTGTGCTGAAGCAGGGCATTCTGGCAGCCAAGTGGCTTGACCTTTATTAGTGAGCCTGGTTACCCCCTCTCGGAACCACAGACTTAGAAATCGCCAGCTCACATACAGTGCATAAAATATATTTATATAACATATTTATATATATACCCTTATACACCATTTTAATAAAAAATATCACAAAATTCTTCTAAGTCCCTTGGGAAGAGTGAAAGACGCGCACGTTCATTTTCAGAGCTCCTAGACCTTCCTACAGTATAAGAGGTTAGCCAAAAAGTAGCTTCGAAAAACGCTTAGGTAAAGTTTCAGAGTTGCTTCTAATGTACCAAAGTTGGACTTAGACATAATTTCACTCTCACAACATTATGGCTGGTTGGAGACAGTCCGAACCACAAGTACCGGGTCCATGGTTCTGGGCGTATACTGGGGGGACGGGGACGACTCCCATTAACCCCTGACTATACCGGGGATACGCTTATCACAATGCCTTTCTGGTCTGTGCTTAAGCAGGGCATTCTGGCAGCCAAGTGGCTTGACCTTTATTAGTGAGCCTGGTTACCCCCTCTCGGAACCACAGACTTAGAAATCGCCAGCTCATATACAGTGCATAAAATATATGGTATATATACCATTATACACCATTTTAATAAAAAATATCACAAAATTCTTCTAAATCCCTCGGGAACAGTGAAAGACGCGCACGTTCATTTTCAGAGCTCCTAGACCTTCCTACAGTATAAGAGGTTAGCCAAAAAGTAGCTTCGAAAAACGCTTAGGTTAAGTTTCAGAGTTGCTTCTAATGTACCAAAGCTGGACTTAGACATAATTTCACTCTCACAACATTATGGCTGGTTGGAGACAGTCCGAACCACAAGTACCGGGTCCACGGTTCTGGGCGTATACTGGGGGGACGGGGACGATTCCCATTAACCCCTGAATATACCGGGGATACGCATATCACAATGCCTTTCTGGTCTGTGCTGAAGCAGGGCATTCTGGCAGCCAAGTGGCTTGACCTTTATTAGTGAGCCTGGTTACCCCCTCTCGGAACAACAGACTTAGAAATCGCCAGCTCACATACAGTACATAAAATATATTTATATAATATATTTATATATATACCCTTATACACCATTTTAATAAAAAATATCACAAAATTCTTCTAAGTCCCTCGGAAAGAGTGAAAGACGCGCACGTTCATTTTCAGAACTCTTAGACCTTCCTATAAGAAGTTAGCCAAAAAGTAGCTTCGAAAAACGCTTAGGTTAAGTTTCAGAGTTGCTTCTAATGTACCAAAGCTGGACTTACAGTAGACATAATTTCACTCTCACAACATTATGGCTGGTTGGAGACAGTCCGAACCACAAGTACCGGGTCCATGGTTCTGGGCGTATACTGGGGGGACGGGGACGACTCACATTAACCCCTGAATATACCGGGGATACGCTTATCACAATGCCTTTCTGGTCTGTGCTGAAGCAGGGCATTCTGGCAGCCAAGTGGCTTGACCTTTATTAGTGAGCCTGGTAACCACCTCTCGGAACCACAGACTTAGAAATCGCCAGCTCACATACAGTGCATAAAATATATTTATATAATATATTTATATATATACCCTTATACACCATTTTAATAAAAAATATCACAAAATTCTTTTAAGTCCCTCGGGAAGAGTGAAAGACGCGCACGTTCATTTTCAGAGCTCTTAGACCTTCCTATAAGAAGTTAGCCAAAAAGTAGCTTCGAAAAACGCTTAGGTTAAGTTTCAGAGTTGCTTCTAATGTACCAAAGCTGGACTTAGACATAATTTCACTCTCACAAGATTATGGCTCTTTGGAGACAGTCCGAACCACAAGTACCGGGTCCATGGTTCTGGGCGTATACTGGGGGGACGGGGGGGACTCCAATTAACCCCTGACTATACCGGGGATACGCTAATCACAATGCCTTTCTGGTCTGTGCTGAAGCAGGGCATTCTGGCAACCAAGTGGCTTGACCTTTATTAGTGAGCCTGGTTACCCCCTCTCGGAACCACAGACTTAGAAATCGCCAGCTCATATACAGTGCATAAAATATATTTATATATACAGTATATACCCTTATACACCATTTTAATAAAAAATATCACAAAATTCTTCTAAGTCCCTCGGGAAGAGTGAAAGACGCGCACGTTCATTTTCAGAGCTCCTAGACCTTCCTATAAGAAGTTAGCCAAAAAGTAGCTTCGAAAAACGCTTAGGTTAAGTTTCAGAGTTGCTTCTAATGTACCAAAGCTGGACTTAGACATAATTTCACTCTCACAACATTATGGCTGGTTGGAGACAGTCCGAACCACAAGTACCGGGTCCATGGTTCTGGGCGTATACTGGGGGGACGGGGACGACTCCCATTAACCCCTGACTATACCGGGGATACGCTTATCACAATGCCTTTCTGGTCTGTGCTGAAGCAGGGCATTCTGGCAGCTAAGTGGCTTGACCTTTATTAGTGAGCCTGGTTACCCCCTCTCGGAACCACAGACTTAGAAATCGCCTGCTCATATACAGTGCATAAAATATATTTATATAATATATTTATATAAATACCCTTATACACCATGTAATAAAAAATATCACAAAATTCTTCTAAGTCACTCGAGAAGAGTGAAAGACGCGCACATTCATTTGCAGAGCTCCTAGACCTTCCTATAAGAAGTTAGCCAAAAAGTAGCTTCGAAAAACGCTTAGGTTAAGTTTCAGAGTTGCTTCTAATGTACCAAAGATGGACTTAGACATAACTTCACTCTCACAACATTATGGCAGGTTGGAGACAGTCCGAACCACAAGTACCGGGTCCATGGTTCTGGGCGTATACTGGGTGGACGGGGACGACTCCCATTAACTCCTGACTATACCGGGGATACGCTTATCACAATGCCTTTCTGGTCTGTGCTGAAGCAGGGCATTCTGGCAGCCAAGTGGCTTGACCTTTATTAGTGAGCCTGGTTACCCCCTCTCGGAACCACAGACTTAGAAATCGCCAGCTCATATACAGTGCATAAAATATATTTATATATATATACCCTTATACACCATTTTAATAAAAAATATCACAAAATTCTTCTAAGTCCCTCGGGAAAAGTGAAAGACGCGCACGTTCATTTTCAGAGCTCCTAGACCTTCCTATAAGAAGTTAGCCAAAAAGTAGCTTCGAAAAACGCTTAGGTTAAGTTTCAGAGTTGCTTCTAATGTACCAAAGCTGGACTTAGACATAATTTCACTCTCACAACATTATGGCTGGTTGGAGACAGTCCGAACCACAAGTACCGGGTCCATGGTTCTGGCCGTATACTGGGGGGACGGGGACGACTCCCATTAACCCCTGACTATACCGGGGATACGCTTATCACAATTCCTTTCTGGTCTGTGCTGAAGCAGGGCATTCTGGCAGCCAAGTGGCTTGACCTTTATTAGTGAGCCTGGTTACCCCCTCTCGGAACCACAGACTTAGAAATCGCCAGCTAATATACAGTGCATAAAATATATTTATAAAATTTATTTATATATATACCCTTATACACCATTTTAATAAAAAATATCAAAAAATTCTTCTAAGTCCCTCTGGAAGAGTGAAAGACGCGCACGTTAATTTTCAGAGCTCCTAGACCTTAATATAAGAAATTAGCCAAAAAGTAGCTTCGAAAAAAGCTTAGGTTAAGTTTCAGAGTTGCTTCTAATGTACCAAAGCTGGACTTAGACATAATTTCACTCTCACAACATTATGGCTGGTTGGAGACAGTCCGAACCACAAGTACCGGGTCCATGGTTCTGGGCGTATACTGGGGGGACGGGGACGACTCCCATTAACCCCTGACTATACCGGGGATACGCTTATCACAATGCCTTTCTGGTCTGTGCTGAAGCAGGGCATTCTGGCAGCCAAGTGGCTTGACCTTTATTAGTGAGCCTGGTTACCCCCTCTCGGAACCACAGACTTAGAAATCGCCAGCTCACATACAGTGCATAAAATATATTTATATAACATATTTATATATATACCCTTATACACCATTTTAATAAAAAATATCACAAAATTCTTCTAAGTCCCTTGGGAAGAGTGAAAGACGCGCACGTTCATTTTCAGAGCTCCTAGACCTTCCTACAGTATAAGAGGTTAGCCAAAAAGTAGCTTCGAAAAACGCTTAGGTAAAGTTTCAGAGTTGCTTCTAATGTACCAAAGTTGGACTTAGACATAATTTCACTCTCACAACATTATGGCTGGTTGGAGACAGTCCGAACCACAAGTACCGGGTCCATGGTTCTGGGCGTATACTGGGGGGACGGGGACGACTCCCATTAACCCCTGACTATACCGGGGATACGCTTATCACAATGCCTTTCTGGTCTGTGCTTAAGCAGGGCATTCTGGCAGCCAAGTGGCTTGACCTTTATTAGTGAGCCTGGTTACCCCCTCTCGGAACCACAGACTTAGAAATCGCCAGCTCATATACAGTGCATAAAATATATGGTATATATACCATTATACACCATTTTAATAAAAAATATCACAAAATTCTTCTAAATCCCTCGGGAACAGTGAAAGACGCGCACGTTCATTTTCAGAGCTCCTAGACCTTCCTACAGTATAAGAGGTTAGCCAAAAAGTAGCTTCGAAAAACGCTTAGGTTAAGTTTCAGAGTTGCTTCTAATGTACCAAAGCTGGACTTAGACATAATTTCACTCTCACAACATTATGGCTGGTTGGAGACAGTCCGAACCACAAGTACCGGGTCCACGGTTCTGGGCGTATACTGGGGGGACGGGGACGACTCCCATTAACCCCTGAATATACCGGGGATACGCATATCACAATGCCTTTCTGGTCTGTGCTGAAGCAGGGCATTCTGGCAGCCAAGTGGCTTGACCTTTATTAGTGAGCCTGGTTACCCCCTCTCGGAACAACAGACTTAGAAATCGCCAGCTCACATACAGTACATAAAATATATTTATATAATATATTTATATATATACCCTTATACACCATTTTAATAAAAAATATCACAAAATTCTTCTAAGTCCCTCGGAAAGAGTGAAAGACGCGCACGTTCATTTTCAGAACTCTTAGACCTTCCTATAAGAAGTTAGCCAAAAAGTAGCTTCGAAAAACGCTTAGGTTAAGTTTCAGAGTTGCTTCTAATGTACCAAAGCTGGACTTACAGTAGACATAATTTCACTCTCACAACATTATGGCTGGTTGGAGACAGTCCGAACCACAAGTACCGGGTCCATGGTTCTGGGCGTATACTGGGGGGACGGGGACGACTCACATTAACCCCTGAATATACCGGGGATACGCTTATCACAATGCCTTTCTGGTCTGTGCTGAAGCAGGGCATTCTGGCAGCCAAGTGGCTTGACCTTTATTAGTGAGCCTGGTAACCACCTCTCGGAACCACAGACTTAGAAATCGCCAGCTCACATACAGTGCATAAAATATATTTATATAATATATTTATATATATACCCTTATACACCATTTTAATAAAAAATATCACAAAATTCTTTTAAGTCCCTCGGGAAGAGTGAAAGACGCGCACGTTCATTTTCAGAGCTCTTAGACCTTCCTATAAGAAGTTAGCCAAAAAGTAGCTTCGAAAAACGCTTAGGTTAAGTTTCAGAGTTGCTTCTAATGTACCAAAGCTGGACTTAGACATAATTTCACTCTCACAAGATTATGGCTCTTTGGAGACAGTCCGAACCACAAGTACCGGGTCCATGGTTCTGGGCGTATACTGGGGGGACGGGGGGGACTCCAATTAACCCCTGACTATACCGGGGATACGCTAATCACAATGCCTTTCTGGTCTGTGCTGAAGCAGGGCATTCTGGCAACCAAGTGGCTTGACCTTTATTAGTGAGCCTGGTTACCCCCTCTCGGAACCACAGACTTAGAAATCGCCAGCTCATATACAGTGCATAAAATATATTTATATATACAGTATATACCCTTATACACCATTTTAATAAAAAATATCACAAAATTCTTCTAAGTCCCTCGGGAAGAGTGAAAGACGCGCACGTTCATTTTCAGAGCTCCTAGACCTTCCTAAAAGAAGTTAGCCAAAAAGGAGCTTCGAAAAACGCTTACTGTAGGTTAAGTTTCAGAGTTGCTTCTAATGTTCCAAAGCTGGACTTAGAAATAATTTCACTCTCACAACATTATGGCTGGTTGGAGACAGTCCGAACCACAAGTACCGGGTCCATGGTTCTGGGCGTATACTGGGGGGACTGGGACGACTCCCATTAACCCCTGACTATACCGGGGATACGCTTATCACAATGCCTTTCTGGTCTGTGCTGAAGCAGGGCATTCTGGCAGCCAAGTGGCTTGACCTTTATTAGTGAGCCTGGTTACCCCCTCTCGGAACCACATACTTAGAAATCGCCAGCTCATATACAGTGCATAAAATATATTTATATATATACCCTTATACACCATTTTAATAAAAAAATATCACACAATTCTTCTAAGTCCCTCGGGAAGAGTGAAAGACGCGCACGTTCATTTTCAGAGCTCCTAGACCTTCCTATAAGAAGTTAGCCAAAAAGTAGCTTCGAAAAACGCTTAGGTTAAGTTTCAGAGTTGCTTCTAATGTACCAAAGCTGGACTTAGACATAATTTCACTCTCACAACATTATGGCTGGTTGGAGACAGTCCGAACCACAAGTACCGGGTCCATGGTTCTGGGCGTATACTGGGGGGACGGGGACGACTCACATTAAACCCTGAATATACCGGGGATACGCTTATCACAATGCCTTTCTGGTCTGTGCTGAAGCAGGGCATTCTGGCAGCCAAGTGGCTTGACCTTTATTAGTGAGCCTGGTTACCACCTCTCGGAACCACAGACTTAGAAATCGCCAGCTCACATACAGTGCATGAAATATATTTATATAATATATTTATATATATACCCTTATACACCATTTTAATAAAAAATATCACAAAATTCTTTTAAGTCCCTCGGGAAGAGTGAAAGACGCGCACGTTCATTTTCAGAGCTCTTAGACCTTCCTATAAGAAGTTAGCCAAAAAGTAGCTTCGAAAAACGCTTAGGTTAAGTTTCAGAGTTGCTTCTAATGTACCAAAGCTGGACTTAGACATAATTTCACTCTCACAAGATTATGGCTCTTTGGAGACAGTCCGAACCACAAGTACCGGGTCCATGGTTCTGGGCGTATACTGGGGGGACGGGGACGACTCCAATTAACCCCTGACTATACCGGGGATACGCTTATCACAATGCCTTTCTGGTCTGTGCTGAAGCAGGGCATTCTGGCAACCAAGTGGCTTGACCTTTATTAGTGAGCCTGGTTACCCCCTCTCGGAACCACATACTTAGAAATCGCCAGCTCATATACAGTGCATAAAATATATTTATATATATACCCTTATACACCATTTTAATAAAAAAATATCACACAATTCTTCTAAGTCCCTCGGGAAGAGTGAAAGACGCGCACGTTCATTTTCAGAGCTCCTAGACCTTCCTATAAGAAGTTAGCCAAAAAGTAGCTTCGATAAACGCTTAGGTTAAGTTTCAGAGTTGCTTCTAATGTACCAAAGCTGGACTTAGACATAATTTCACTCTCACAACATTATGGCTGGTTGGAGACAGTCCGAACCACAAGTACCGGGTCCATGGTTCTGGGCGTATACTGGGGGGACGGGGACGACTCCCATTAACCCCTGACTATACCGGGGATACGCTTATCACAATGCCTTTCTGGTCTGTGCTGAAGCAGGGCATTCTGGCAGCCAAGTGGCTTGACCTTTATTAGTGAGCCTGGTTACCCCCTCTCGGAACCACAGACTTAGAAATCGCCAGCTCATATACAGTGCATAAAATATATTTATATATATACCCTTATACACCATTTTAATAAAAAATATCACAAAATTCTTCTAAGTCCCTCGGGAAGAGTGAAAGACGCGCACGTTCATTTTCAGAGCTCCTAGACCTTCCTATAAGAAGTTAGCCAAAAAGTAGCTTCGAAAAACGCTTATGGTTAAGTTTCAGAGTTGCTTCTAATGTACCAAAGCTGGACTTAGACATAATTTCACTCTCACAACATTATGGCTGGTTGGAGAAAGTTCGAACCACAAGTACCGGGTCCATAGTTCTGGCCGTATACTGGGGGGACGGGGACGACTCCCATTAACCCCTGACTATACCGGGGATACGCTTATCACAATGCCTTTCTGGTCTGTGCTGAAGCAGGGCATTCTGGCAGCCAAGTGGCTTGACCTTTATTAGTGAGCCTGGTTACCCCCTCTCGGAACCACAGACTTAGAAATCGCCAGCTTATATACAGTGCATAAAATATATTTATATATACAGTATACCCTTATACACCATTTTAATAAAAAATATCACAAAATTCTTCTAAGTCCCTCGGAAAGAGTGATAGACGCGCACGTTAATTTTTAGAGCTCCTAGACCTTCCTATAAGAAGTTAGCCAAAAAGGAGCTTCGAAAAACGCTTACTGTAGGTTAAGTTTCAGAGTTGCTTCTAATGTACCAAAGCTGGACTTAGACATAATTTCACTCTCACAACATTATGGCTGGTTGGAGACAGTCCTAACCACAAGTACTGGGTCCATGGTTCTGGGCGTATACTGGGGGGACTCCCATTAACCCCTGACTATACCGGGGATATGCTTATCACAATGCCTTTCTGGTCTGTGCTGAAGCAGGGCATTCTGGCAGCCAAGTGGCTTGACCTTTATTAGTGAGCCTGGTTACCCCCTCTCGGAACCACAGACTTAGAAATCGCCAGCTCATATACAGTGCATAAAATATATTTATATACTGTATATACCCTTATACACCATTTTAATAAAAAAATATCACACAATACTTCTAAGTCCCTCGGGAAGAGTGATAGACGCGCACGTTCATTTTCAGAGCTCCTAGACCTTCCTATAAGAAGTTAGCCAAAAAGTAGCTTCGAAAAACGCTTAGGTTAAGTTTCAGAGTTGCTTCTAATGTACCAAAGCTGGACTTAGACATAATTTCACTCTCACAACATTATGGCTGGTTGGAGACAGTCCGAACCACAAGTACCGGGTCCATGGTTCTGGGCGTATACTGGGGGGACGGGGACGACTCCCATTAACCCCTGACTATACCGGGGATACGCTTATCACAATGCCTTTCTGGTCTGTGCTGAAGCAGGGCATTCTGGCAGCCAAGTGGCTTGACCTTTATTAGTGAGCCTGGTTACCCCCTCTCGGAACCACAGACTTAGAAATCGCCAGCTCATATACAGTGCATAAAATATATTTATATATATACCCTTATACACCATTTTAATAAAAAATATCACAAAATTCTTCTAAGTCCCTCGGAAAGAGAGAAAGACGCGCACGTTAATTTTTAGAGCTCCTAGACCTTCCTATAAGAAGTTAGCCAAAAAGTAGCTTCGAAAAACGCTTAGGTTAATTTTCAGAGTTGCTTCTAATGTACCAAAGCTGGACTTAGACATAATTTCACTCTCACAACATTATGGCTGGTTGGAGACAGTCCGAACCACAAGTACCGGGTCCATGGTTCTGGGCGTATACTGGGGGGACGGGGACGACCCCCATTAACCCCTGACTATACCGGGGATACGCTTATCACAATGCCTTTCTGGTCTGTGCTGAAGCAGGGCATTCTGGCAGCCAAGTGGCTTGACCTTTATTAGTGAGCCTGGTTACCCCCTCTCGGAACCACAGACTTAGAAAGCGCCAGCTCATATACAGTGCATAAAATATATTTATATATATACCCTTATACACCATTTTAATAAAAAATATCACAAAATTCTTCTAAGTCCCTCGGGAAGAGTGAAAGACGCGCACGTTCCTTTTCAGAGCTCCTAGACCTTCCTATAAGAAGTTAGCCAAAAAGTAGCTTCGAAAAACGCTTATGGTTAAGTTTCAGAGTTGCTTCTAATGTACCAAAGCTGGACTTAGACATAATTTCACTCTCACAACATTATGGCTGGTTGGAGAAAGTTCGAACCACAAGTACCGGGTCCATGGTTCTGGCCGTATACTGGGGGGACGGGGACGACTCCCATTAACCCCTGACTATACCGGGGATACGCTTATCACAATGCCTTTCTGGTCTGTGCTGAAGCAGGGCATTCTGGCAGCCAAGTGGCTTGACCTTTATTAGTGAGCCTGGTTACCCCCTCTCGGAACCACAGACTTAGAAATCGCCAGCTCATATACAGTGCATAAAATATATTTATTATATACCCTTATACACCATTTTAATAAAAAATATCACAAAATTCTTCTAAGTCCCTCGGGAAGAGTGAAAGACGCGCACGTTCATTTTCAGAGCTCCTAGAGCTTCCTATAAGAAGTTAGCCAAAAAGGAGCTTCGAAAAACGCTTATTGTTAAGTTTCAGAGTTGCTTCTCATGTACCAAAGCTGGACTTAGACATAATTTCACTCTCACAACATTATGGCTGGTTGGAGACAATCCGAACCACAAGTACTGGGTCCATGGTTCTGTATGTATACTGGGGGGACGGGGATGACTCCCATTAACCCCTGACTATACCGGGGATACGCTTATCACAATGCCTTTCTGGTCTGTGCTGAAGCAGGGCATTCTGGCAGCCAAGTGGCTTGACCATTATTAGTGAGCCTGGTTACCCCCTCTCGGAACCACAGACTTAGAAATCGCCAGCTTATATACAGTGCATAAAATATATTTATATATATACCCTTATACACCATTTTAATAAAAAATATCACAAAATTCTTCTAAGTCCCTCGGAAAGAGTGAAAGACGCGCACGTTAATTTTTAGAGCTCCTAGACCTTCCTATAAGAAGTTAGCCAAAAAGGAGCTTCGAAAAACGCTTATTGTTAAGTTTCAGAGTTGCTTCTCATGTACCAAAGCTGGACTTAGACATAATTTCACTCTCACAACATTATGGCTGGTTGGAGACAATCCGAACCACAAGTACTGGGTCCATGGTTCTGTCCGTATACTGGGGGGACGGGGATGACTCCCATTAACCCCTGACTATACCGGGGATACGCTTATCACAATGCCTTTCTGGTCTGTGCTGAAGCAGGGCATTCTGGCAGCCAAGTGGCTTGACCTTTATTAGTGAGCCTGGTTACCCCCTCTCGGAACCACAGACTTAGAAATCGCCAGCTTATATACAGTGCATAAAATATATTTATATATATACCCTTATACACCATTTTAATAAAAAATATCACAAAATTCTTCTAAGTCCCTCGGAAAGAGTGAAAGACGCGCACGTTAATTTTTAGAGCTCCTAGACCTTCCTATAAGAAGTTAGCCAAAAAGTAGCTTCGAAAAACGCTTAGGTTAAGTTTCAGAGTTGCTTCTAATGTACCAAAGCTGGACTTAGACATAATTTCACTCTCACAACATTATGGCTGGTTGGAGACAGTCCGAACCACAAGTACCGGGTCCATGGTTCTGGGCGTATACTGGGGGGACGGGGACGACTCCCATTAACCCCTGACTATACCGGGGATACGCTTATCACAATGCCTTTCTGGTCTGTGCTGAAGCAGGGCATTCTGGCAGCCAAGTGGCTTGACCTTTATTAGTGAGCCTGGTTACCCCCTCTCGGAACCACAGACTTAGAAATCGCCAGCTCATATACAGTGCATAAAATATATTTATATATATACCCTTATACACCATTTTAATAAAAAATATCACAAAATTCTTCTAAGTCCCTCGGGAAGAGTGAAAGACGCGCACGTTCATTTTCAGAGCTCCTAGACCTTCCTATAAGAAGTTAGCCAAAAAGTAGCTTCGAAAAACGCTTATGGTTAAGTTTCAGAGTTGCTTCTAATGTACCAAAGCTGGACTTAGACATAATTTCACTCTCACAACATTATGGCTGGTTGGAGAAAGTTCGAACCACAAGTACCGGGTCCATAGTTCTGGCCGTATACTGGGGGGATGGGGACGACTCCCATTAACCCCTGACTATACCGGGGATACGCTTATCACAATGCCTTTCTGGTCTGTGCTGAAGCAGGGCATTCTGGCAGCCAAGTGGCTTGACCTTTATTAGTGAGCCTGGTTACCCCCTCTCGGAACCACAGACTTAGAAATCGCCAGCTTATATACAGTGCATAAAATATATTTATATATACAGTATACCCTTATACACCATTTTAATAAAAAATATCACAAAATTCTTCTAAGTCCCTCGGAAAGAGTGATAGACGCGCACGTTAATTTTTAGAGCTCCTAGACCTTCCTATAAGAAGTTAGCCAAAAAGGAGCTTCGAAAAACGCTTACTGTAGGTTAAGTTTCAGAGTTGCTTCTAATGTACCAAAGCTGGACTTAGACATAATTTCACTCTCACAACATTATGGCTGGTTGGAGACAGTCCTAACCACAAGTACTGGGTCCATGGTACTGGGCGTATACTGGGGGGACTCCCATTAACCCCTGACTATACCGGGGATATGCTTATCACAATGCCTTTCTGGTCTGTGCTGAAGCAGGGCATTCTGGCAGCCAAGTGGCTTGACCTTTATTAGTGAGCCTGGTTACCCCCTCTCGGAACCACAGACTTAGAAATCGCCAGCTCATATACAGTGCATAAAATATATTTATATATATACCCTTATACACCATTTTAATAAAAAAATATCACACAATACTTCTAAGTCCCTCGGGAAGAGTGATAGACGCGCACGTTCATTTTCAGAGCTCCTAGACCTTCCTATAAGAAGTTAGCCAAAAAGTAGCTTCGAAAAACGCTTAGGTTAAGTTTCAGAGTTGCTTCTAATGTACCAAAGCTGGACTTAGACATACAGTAATTTCACTCTCACAACATTATGGCTGGTTGGAGACAGTCCGAACCACAAGTACCGGGTCCATGGTTCTGGGCGTATACTGGGGGGACGGGGACAACTCCCATTAACCCCTGACTATACCGGGGATACGCTTATCACAATGCCTTTCTGGTCTGTGCTGAAGCAGGGCATTCTGGCAGCCAAGTGGCTTGACCATTATTAGTGAGCCTGGTTACCCCCTCTCGGAACCACAGACTTAGAAATCGCCAGCTTATATACAGTGCATAAAATATATTTATATATATACCCTTATACACCATTTTAATAAAAAATATCACAAAATTCTTCTAAGTCCCTCGGAAAGAGTGAAAGACGCGCACGTTAATTTTTAGAGCTCCTAGACCTTCCTATAAGAAGTTAGCCAAAAAGGAGCTTCGAAAAACGCTTATTGTTAAGTTTCAGAGTTGCTTCTCATGTACCAAAGCTGGACTTAGACATAATTTCACTCTCACAACATTATGGCTGGTTGGAGACAATCCGAACCACAAGTACTGGGTCCATGGTTCTGTCCGTATACTGGGGGGACGGGGATGACTCCCATTAACCCCTGACTATACCGGGGATACGCTTATCACAATGCCTTTCTGGTCTGTGCTGAAGCAGGGCATTCTGGCAGCCAAGTGGCTTGACCTTTATTAGTGAGCCTGGTTACCCCCTCTCGGAACCACAGACTTAGAAATCGCCAGCTTATATACAGTGCATAAAATATATTTATATATATACCCTTATACACCATTTTAATAAAAAATATCACAAAATTCTTCTAAGTCCCTCGGAAAGAGTGAAAGACGCGCACGTTAATTTTTAGAGCTCCTAGACCTTCCTATAAGAAGTTAGCCAAAAAGTAGCTTCGAAAAACGCTTAGGTTAAGTTTCAGAGTTGCTTCTAATGTACCAAAGCTGGACTTAGACATAATTTCACTCTCACAACATTATGGCTGGTTGGAGACAGTCCGAACCACAAGTACCGGGTCCATGGTTCTGGGCGTATACTGGGGGGACGGGGACGACTCCCATTAACCCCTGACTATACCGGGGATACGCTTATCACAATGCCTTTCTGGTCTGTGCTGAAGCAGGGCATTCTGGCTGCCAAGTGGCTTGACCTTTATTAGTGAGCCTGGTTACCCCCTCTCGGAACCACAGACTTAGAAATCGCCAGCTCATATACAGTGCATAAAATATATTTATATATATACCCTTATACACCATTTTAATAAAAAATATCACAAAATTCTTCTAAGTCCCTCGGGAAGAGTGAAAGACGCGCACGTTCATTTTCAGAGCTCCTAGACCTTCCTATAAGAAGTTAGCCAAAAAGGAGCTTCGAAAAACGCTTATTGTTAAGTTTCAGAGTTGCTTCTCATGTACCAAAGCTGGACTTAGACATAATTTCACTCTCACAACATTATGGCTGGTTGGAGACAATCCGAACCACAAGTACTGGGTCCATGGTTCTGTCCGTATACTGGGGGGACGGGGATGACTCCCATTAACCCCTGACTATACCGGGGATACGCTTATCACAATGCCTTTCTGGTCTGTGCTGAAGCAGGGCATTCTGGCAGCCAAGTGGCTTGACCTTTATTAGTGAGCCTGGTTACCCCCTCTCGGAACCACAGACTTAGAAATCGCCAGCTTATATACAGTGCATAAAATATATTTATATATATACCCTTATACACCATTTTAATAAAAAATATCACAAAATTCTTCTAAGTCCCTCGGAAAGAGTGAAAGACGCGCACGTTAATTTTTAGAGCTCCTAGACCTTCCTATAAGAAGTTAGCCAAAAAGTAGCTTCGAAAAACGCTTAGGTTAAGTTTCAGAGTTGCTTCTAATGTACCAAAGCTGGACTTAGACATAATTTCACTCTCACAACATTATGGCTGGTTGGAGACAGTCCGAACCACAAGTACCGGGTCCATGGTTCTGGGCGTATACTGGGGGGACGGGGACGACTCCCATTAACCCCTGACTATACCGGGGATACGCTTATCACAATGCCTTTCTGGTCTGTGCTGAAGCAGGGCATTCTGGCTGCCAAGTGGCTTGACCTTTATTAGTGAGCCTGGTTACCCCCTCTCGGAACCACAGACTTAGAAATCGCCAGCTTATATACAGTGCATAAAATATATTTATATATATACCCTTATACACCATTTTAATAAAAAATATCACAAAATTCTTCTAAGTCCCTCGGAAAGAGTGAAAGACGCGCACGTTAATTTTTAGAGCTCCTAGACCTTCCTATAAGAAGTTAGCCAAAAAGGAGCTTCGAAAAACGCTTATTGTTAAGTTTCAGAGTTGCTTCTCATGTACCAAAGCTGGACTTAGACATAATTTCACTCTCACAACATTATGGCTGGTTGGAGACAATCCGAACCACAAGTACTGGGTCCATGGTTCTGTCCGTATACTGGGGGGACGGGGATGACTCCCATTAACCCCTGACTATACCGGGGATACGCTTATCACAATGCCTTTCTGGTCTGTGCTGAAGCAGGGCATTCTGGCAGCCAAGTGGCTTGACCTTTATTAGTGAGCCTGGTTACCCCCTCTCGGAACCACAGACTTAGAAATCGCCAGCTTATATACAGTGCATAAAATATATTTATATATATACCCTTATACACCATTTTAATAAAAAATATCACAAAATTCTTCTAAGTCCCTCGGAAAGAGTGAAAGACGCGCACGTTAATTTTTAGAGCTCCTAGACCTTCCTATAAGAAGTTAGCCAAAAAGTAGCTTCGAAAAACGCTTAGGTTAAGTTTCAGAGTTGCTTCTAATGTACCAAAGCTGGACTTAGACATAATTTCACTCTCACAACATTATGGCTGGTTGGAGACAGTCCGAACCACAAGTACCGGGTCCATGGTTCTGGGCGTATACTGGGGGGACGGGGACGACTCCCATTAACCCCTGACTATACCGGGGATACGCTTATCACAATGCCTTTCTGGTCTGTGCTGAAGCAGGGCATTCTGGCTGCCAAGTGGCTTGACCTTTATTAGTGAGCCTGGTTACCCCCTCTCGGAACCACAGACTTAGAAATCGCCAGCTCATATACAGTGCATAAAATATATTTATATATATACCCTTATACACCATTTTAATAAAAAATATCACAAAATTCTTCTAAGTCCCTCGGGAAGAGTGAAAGACGCGCACGTTCATTTTCAGAGCTCCTAGACCTTCCTATAAGAAGTTAGCCAAAAAGGAGCTTCGAAAAACGCTTATTGTTAAGTTTCAGAGTTGCTTCTCATGTACCAAAGCTGGACTTAGACATAATTTCACTCTCACAACATTATGGCTGGTTGGAGACAATCCGAACCACAAGTACTGGGTCCATGGTTCTGTCCGTATACTGGGGGGACGGGGATGACTCCCATTAACCCCTGACTATACCGGGGATACGCTTATCACAATGCCTTTCTGGTCTGTGCTGAAGCAGGGCATTCTGGCAGCCAAGTGGCTTGACCTTTATTAGTGAGCCTGGTTACCCCCTCTCGGAACCACAGACTTAGAAATCGCCAGCTTATATACAGTGCATAAAATATATTTATATATATACCCTTATACACCATTTTAATAAAAAATATCACAAAATTCTTCTAAGTCCCTCGGAAAGAGTGAAAGACGCGCACGTTAATTTTTAGAGCTCCTAGACCTTCCTATAAGAAGTTAGCCAAAAAGTAGCTTCGAAAAACGCTTAGGTTAAGTTTCAGAGTTGCTTCTAATGTACCAAAGCTGGACTTAGACATAATTTCACTCTCACAACATTATGGCTGGTTGGAGACAGTCCGAACCACAAGTACCGGGTCCATGGTTCTGGGCGTATACTGGGGGGACGGGGACGACTCCCATTAACCCCTGACTATACCGGGGATACGCTTATCACAATGCCTTTCTGGTCTGTGCTGAAGCAGGGCATTCTGGCTGCCAAGTGGCTTGACCTTTATTAGTGAGCCTGGTTACCCCCTCTCGGAACCACAGACTTAGAAATCGCCAGCTCATATACAGTGCATAAAATATATTTATATATATACCCTTATACACCATTTTAATAAAAAATATCACAAAATTCTTCTAAGTCCCTCGGGAAGAGTGAAAGACGCGCACGTTCATTTTCAGAGCTCCTAGACCTTCCTATAAGAAGTTAGCCAAAAGTAGCTTCGAAAAACGCTTAGGTGAAGTTTCAGAGTTGCTTCTAATGTACCAAAGCTGGACTTAGACATAATTTCACTCTCACAACATTACAGTATGGCTGGTTGGAGACAGTCCGAACCACAAGTACCGGGTCCATGGTTCTGGGCGAACACTGGGGGGACGGGGACGACTCCCATTAACCCCTGACTATACCGGTGATACGCTTATCACAATGCCTTTCTGGTCTGTGCTGAAGCAGGGCATTCTGGCAGCCAAGTGGCTTGACCTTTATTAGTGAGCCTGGTTACCCCCTCTCGGAACCACAGACTTAGAAATCGCCAGCTCATATACAGTGCATAAAATATATTTATATATATACCCTTATACACCATTTTAATAAAAAATATCACAAAATTCTTCTAAGTCCCTCGGAAAGAGTGATAGACGCGCACGTTAATTTTTAGAGCTCCTAGACCTTCCTATAAGAAGTTAGCCAAAAAGGAGCTTCGAAAAACGCTTACTGTAGGTTAAGTTTCAGAGTTGCTTCTAATGTACCAAAGCTGGACTTAGACATAATTTCACTCTCACAACATTATGGCTGGTTGGAGACAGTCCTAACCACAAGTACTGGGTCCATGGTTCTGGGCGTATACTGGGGGGACTCCCATTAACCCCTGACTATACCGGGGATATGCTTATCACAATGCCTTTCTGGTCTGTGCTGAAGCAGGGCATTCTGGCAGCCAAGTGGCTTGACCTTTATTAGTGAGCCTGGTTACCCCCTCTCGGAACCACAGACTTAGAAATCGCCAGCTCATATACAGTGCATAAAATATATTTATATATATACCCTTATACACCATTTTAATAAAAAAATATCACACAATACTTCTAAGTCCCTCGGGAAGAGTGATAGACGCGCACGTTCATTTTCAGAGCTCCTAGACCTTCCTATAAGAAGTTAGCCAAAAAGTAGCTTCGAAAAACGCTTAGGTTAAGTTTCAGAGTTGCTTCTAATGTACCAAAGCTGGACTTAGACATAATTTCACTCTCACAACATTATGGCTGGTTGGAGACAGTCCGAACCACAAGTACCGGGTCCATGGTTCTGGGCGTATACTGGGGGGACGGGGACGACTCCCATTAACCCCTGACTATACCGGGGATACGCTTATCACAATGCCTTTCTGGTCTGTGCTGAAGCAGGGCATTCTGGCTGCCAAGTGGCTTGACCTTTATTAGTGAGCCTGGTTACCCCCTCTCGGAACCACAGACTTAGAAATCGCCAGCTCATATACAGTGCATAAAATATATTTATATATATACCCTTATACACCATTTTAATAAAAAATATCACAAAATTCTTCTAAGTCCCTCGGGAAGAGTGAAAGACGCGCACGTTCATTTTCAGAGCTCCTAGACCTTCCTATAAGAAGTTAGCCAAAAGTAGCTTCGAAAAACGCTTAGGTGAAGTTTCAGAGTTGCTTCTAATGTACCAAAGCTGGACTTAGACATAATTTCACTCTCACAACATTACAGTATGGCTGGTTGGAGACAGTCCGAACCACAAGTACCGGGTCCATGGTTCTGGGCGAACACTGGGGGGACGGGGACGACTCCCATTAACCCCTGACTATACCGGTGATACGCTTATCACAATGCCTTTCTGGTCTGTGCTGAAGCAGGGCATTCTGGCAGCCAAGTGGCTTGACCTTTATTAGTGAGCCTGGTTACCCCCTCTCGGAACCACAGACTTAGAAATCGCCAGCTCATATACAGTGCATAAAATATATTTATATATATACCCTTATACACCATTTTAATAAAAAATATCACAAAATTCTTCTAAGTCCCTCGGAAAGAGTGATAGACGCGCACGTTAATTTTTAGAGCTCCTAGACCTTCCTATAAGAAGTTAGCCAAAAAGGAGCTTCGAAAAACGCTTACTGTAGGTTAAGTTTCAGAGTTGCTTCTAATGTACCAAAGCTGGACTTAGACATAATTTCACTCTCACAACATTATGGCTGGTTGGAGACAGTCCTAACCACAAGTACTGGGTCCATGGTTCTGGGCGTATACTGGGGGGACTCCCATTAACCCCTGACTATACCGGGGATATGCTTATCACAATGCCTTTCTGGTCTGTGCTGAAGCAGGGCATTCTGGCAGCCAAGTGGCTTGACCTTTATTAGTGAGCCTGGTTACCCCCTCTCGGAACCACAGACTTAGAAATCGCCAGCTCATATACAGTGCATAAAATATATTTATATATATACCCTTATACACCATTTTAATAAAAAAATATCACACAATACTTCTAAGTCCCTCGGGAAGAGTGATAGACGCGCACGTTCATTTTCAGAGCTCCTAGACCTTCCTATAAGAAGTTAGCCAAAAAGTAGCTTCGAAAAACGCTTAGGTTAAGTTTCAGAGTTGCTTCTAATGTACCAAAGCTGGACTTAGACATAATTTCACTCTCACAACATTATGGCTGGTTGGAGACAGTCCGAACCACAAGTACCGGGTCCATGGTTCTGGGCGTATACTGGGGGGACGGGGACGACTCCCATTAACCCCTGACTATACCGGGGATACGCTTATCACAATGCCTTTCTGGTCTGTGCTGAAGCAGGGCATTCTGGCAGCCAAGTGGCTTGACCTTTATTAGTGAGCCTGGTTACCCCCTCTCGGAACCACAGACTTAGAAATCGCCAGCTCATATACAGTGCATAAAATATATTTATATATATACCCTTATACACCATTTTAATAAAAAATATCACAAAATTCTTCTAAGTCCCTCGGAAAGAGTGAAAGACGCGCACGTTAATTTTTAGAGCTCCTAGACCTTCCTATAAGAAGTTAGCCAAAAAGTAGCTTCGAAAAACGCTTAGGTTAAGTTTCAGAGTTGCTTCTAATGTACCAAAGCTGGACTTAGACATAATTTCACTCTCACAACATTATGGCTGGTTGGAGACAGTCCGAACCACAAGTACCGGGTCCATGGTTCTGGGCGTATACTGGGGGGACGGGGACGACCCCCATTAACCCCTGACTATACCGGGGATACGCTTATCACAATGCCTTTCTGGTCTGTGCTGAAGCAGGGCATTCTGGCAGCCAAGTGGCTTGACCTTTATTAGTGAGCCTGGTTACCCCCTCTCGGAACCACAGACTTAGAAAGCGCCAGCTCATATACAGTGCATAAAATATATTTATATATATACCCTTATACACCATTTTAATAAAAAATATCACAAAATTCTTCTAAGTCCCTCGGGAAGAGTGAAAGACGCGCACGTTCATTTTCAGAGCTCCTAGACCTTCCTATAAGAAGTTAGCCAAAAAGTAGCTTCGAAAAACGCTTATGGTTAAGTTTCAGAGTTGCTTCTAATGTACCAAAGCTGGACTTAGACATAATTTCACTCTCACAACATTATGGCTGGTTGGAGAAAGTTCGAACCACAAGTACCGGGTCCATGGTTCTGGCCGTATACTGGGGGGACGGGGACGACTCCCATTAACCCCTGACTATACCGGGGATACGCTTATCACAATGCCTTTCTGGTCTGTGCTGAAGCAGGGCATTCTGGCAGCCAAGTGGCTTGACCTTTATTAGTGAGCCTGGTTACCCCCTCTCGGAACCACAGACTTAGAAATCGCCAGCTCATATACAGTGCATAAAATATATTTATTATATACCCTTATACACCATTTTAATAAAAAATATCACAAAATTCTTCTAAGTCCCTCGGGAAGAGTGAAAGACGCGCACGTTCATTTTCAGAGCTCCTAGAGCTTCCTATAAGAAGTTAGCCAAAAAGGAGCTTCGAAAAACGCTTATTGTTAAGTTTCAGAGTTGCTTCTCATGTACCAAAGCTGGACTTAGACATAATTTCACTCTCACAACATTATGGCTGGTTGGAGACAATCCGAACCACAAGTACTGGGTCCATGGTTCTGTATGTATACTGGGGGGACGGGGATGACTCCCATTAACCCCTGACTATACCGGGGATACGCTTATCACAATGCCTTTCTGGTCTGTGCTGAAGCAGGGCATTCTGGCAGCCAAGTGGCTTGACCTTTATTAGTGAGCCTGGTTACCCCCTCTCGGAACCACAGACTTAGAAATCGCCAGCTTATATACAGTGCATAAAATATATTTATATATATACCCTTATACACCATTTTAATAAAAAATATCACAAAATTCTTCTAAGTCCCTCGGAAAGAGTGAAAGACGCGCACGTTAATTTTTAGAGCTCCTAGACCTTCCTATAAGAAGTTAGCCAAAAAGGAGCTTCGAAAAACGCTTATTGTTAAGTTTCAGAGTTGCTTCTCATGCACCAAAGCTGGACTTAGACATAATTTCACTCTCACAACATTATGGCTGGTTGGAGACAATCCGAACCACAAGTACTGGGTCCATGGTTCTGTCCGTATACTGGGGGGACGGGGATGACTCCCATTAACCCCTGACTATACCGGGGATACGCTTATCACAATGCCTTTCTGGTCTGTGCTGAAGCAGGGCATTCTGGCAGCCAAGTGGCTTGACCTTTATTAGTGAGCCTGGTTACCCCCTCTCGGAACCACAGACTTAGAAATCGCCAGCTTATATACAGTGCATAAAATATATTTATATATATACCCTTATACACCATTTTAATAAAAAATATCACAAAATTCTTCTAAGTCCCTCGGAAAGAGTGAAAGACGCGCACGTTAATTTTTAGAGCTCCTAGACCTTCCTATAAGAAGTTAGCCAAAAAGTAGCTTCGAAAAACGCTTAGGTTAAGTTTCAGAGTTGCTTCTAATGTACCAAAGCTGGACTTAGACATAATTTCACTCTCACAACATTATGGCTGGTTGGAGACAGTCCGAACCACAAGTACCGGGTCCATGGTTCTGGGCGTATACTGGGGGGACGGGGACGACCCCCATTAACCCCTGACTATACCGGGGATACGCTTATCACAATGCCTTTCTGGTCTGTGCTGAAGCAGGGCATTCTGGCAGCCAAGTGGCTTGACCTTTATTAGTGAGCCTGGTTACCCCCTCTCGGAACCACAGACTTAGAAAGCGCCAGCTCATATACAGTGCATAAAATATATTTATATATATACCCTTATACACCATTTTAATAAAAAATATCACAAAATTCTTCTAAGTCCCTCGGGAAGAGTGAAAGACGCGCACGTTCATTTTCAGAGCTCCTAGACCTTCCTATAAGAAGTTAGCCAAAAAGTAGCTTCGAAAAACGCTTATGGTTAAGTTTCAGAGTTGCTTCTAATGTACCAAAGCTGGACTTAGACATAATTTCACTCTCACAACATTATGGCTGGTTGGAGAAAGTTCGAACCACAAGTACCGGGTCCATGGTTCTGGCCGTATACTGGGGGGACGGGGACGACTCCCATTAACCCCTGACTATACCGGGGATACGCTTATCACAATGCCTTTCTGGTCTGTGCTGAAGCAGGGCATTCTGGCAGCCAAGTGGCTTGACCTTTATTAGTGAGCCTGGTTACCCCCTCTCGGAACCACAGACTTAGAAATCGCCAGCTCATATACAGTGCATAAAATATATTTATTATATACCCTTATACACCATTTTAATAAAAAATATCACAAAATTCTTCTAAGTCCCTCGGGAAGAGTGAAAGACGCGCACGTTCATTTTCAGAGCTCCTAGAGCTTCCTATAAGAAGTTAGCCAAAAAGGAGCTTCGAAAAACGCTTATTGTTAAGTTTCAGAGTTGCTTCTCATGTACCAAAGCTGGACTTAGACATAATTTCACTCTCACAACATTATGGCTGGTTGGAGACAATCCGAACCACAAGTACTGGGTCCATGGTTCTGTCCGTATACTGGGGGGACGGGGATGACTCCCATTAACCCCTGACTATACCGGGGATACGCTTATCACAATGCCTTTCTGGTCTGTGCTGAAGCAGGGCATTCTGGCAGCCAAGTGGCTTGACCTTTATTAGTGAGCCTGGTTACCCCCTCTCGGAACCACAGACTTAGAAATCGCCAGCTCATATACAGTGCATAAAATATATTTATATATATACCCTTATACACCATTTTAATAAAAAATATCACAAAATTATTCTAAGTCCCTCGGAAAGAGTGAAAGACGCGCACGTTAATTTTTAGAGCTCCTAGACCTTCCTATAAGAAGTTAGCCAAAAAGGAGCTTCGAAAAACGCTTACTGTAGGTTAAGTTTCAGAGTTGCTTCTAATGTACCAAAGCTGGACTTAGAAATAATTTCACTCTCACAACATTATGGCTGGTTGGAGACAGTCCGAACCACAAGTACCGGGTCCATGGTTCTGGGCGTATACTGGGGGGACTGGGACGACTCCCATTAACCCCTGACTATACCGGGGATACGCTTATCACAATGCCTTTCTGGTCTGTGCTGAAGCAGGGCATTCTGGCAGCAAAGTGGCTTGACCTTTATTAGTGAGCCTGGTTACCCCCTCTCGGAACCACAGACTTAGAAATCGCCAGCTCATATACAGTGCATAAAATATATTTATATATACAGCAGCGGCAGCTTTTATTCGAGTAAAAGCCGCCGGCTGCATGCGTCTGGGAAGCGGGTAGCCGCGGCGCGTGGCGGCGCACTGTGACGTCACAGTAACATGCGCGCCCGGCTTCCCCGTCTTCCCCGGCTTCCGCAGGCTTCCCCGACACCCCTGGAGATCAAATTAAGGTAAGCGGGGGTGCGGGGAAGCAGAGGGGCAGAGCAGGTGCCGGGTACGGGGTCGGGAAGGGAGGAAAATTGCGCGCGAAGTGGAGGGGGGGTGCGTGGGGGAAACGCGGCGGCGCGCGGTTGTTACTGGCGGCAGCTGGGGTAGATCCCGGCTTGCCGGCGGCATTCAGTGCAATAAAAGATGTCGCTACTGTATACCCTTATACACCATTTTAATAAAAAATATCACAAAATTCTTCTAAGTCCCTCGGGAACAGTGAAAGACGCGCACGTTCATTTTCAGAGCTCCTAGACCTTCCTTTAAGAAGTTAGCCAAAAAGTAGCTTCGAAAAACGCTTATGGTTAAGTTTCAGAGTTGCTTCTAATGTACCAAAGCTGGACTTAGAAATAATTTCACTCTCACAACATTATGGCTGGTTGGAGACAGTCCGAACCACAAGTACCGGGTCCATGGTTCTGGGCGTATACTGGGGGGACGGGGACGACTCCCATTAACCCCTGACTATACCGGGGATACACTTATCATAATGCCTTTCTGGTCTGTGCTGAAGCAGGGCATTCTGGCAGCCAAGTGGCTTGACCTTTATTAGTGAGCCTGGTTACCCCCTCTCGGAACCACAGACTTAGAAATCGCCAGCTCATATACAGTGCATAAAATATATTTATATATATACCCTTATACACCATTTTAATAAAAAAATATCACACAATTCTTCTAAGTCCCTCGGGAAGAGTGAAAGACGCGCACGTTCATTTTCAGAGCTCCTAGACCTTCCTATAAGAAGTTAGCCAAAAAGTAGCTTCGAAAAACGCTTAGGTTAAGTTTCAGAGTTGCTTCTAATGTACCAAAGCTGGACTTAGACATAATTTCACTCTCACAACATTATGGCTGGTTGGAGACATTCCGAACCACAAGTACCGGGTCCATGGTTCTGGGCGTATACTGGGGGGACGGGGACGACTCCCATTAACCCCTGACTATACCGGGGATACGCTTATCACAATGCCTTTCTGGTCTGTGCTGAAGCAGGGCATTCTGGCAGCCAAGTGGCTTGACCTTTATTAGTGAGCCTGGTTACCCCCTCTCGGAACCACAGACTTAGAAATCGCCAGCTCATATACAGTGCATAAAATATATTTATATATATACCCTTATACACCATTTTAATAAAAAATATCACAAAATTCTTCTAAGTCCCTCGGGAAGAGTGAAAGACGCGCACGTTCATTTTCAGAGCTCCTAGACCTTCCTATAAGAAGTTAGCCAAAAAGTAGCTTCGAAAAACGCTTATTGTTAAGTTTCAGAGTTGCTTCTCATGTACCAAAGCTGGACTTAGACATAATTTCACTCTCACAACAATATGGCTGGTTGGAGACAATCCGAACCACAAGTACTGGGTCCATGGTTCTGTATGTATACTGGGGGGACGGGGATGACTCCCATGAACCCCTGACTATACCGGGGATACGCTTATCACAATGCCTTTCTGGTCTGTGCTGAAGCAGGGCATTCTGGCAGCCAAGTGGCTTGACCTTTATTAGTGAGCCTGGTTACCCCCTCTCGGAACCACAGACTTAGAAATCGCCAGCTTATATACAGTGCATAAAATATATTTATATATATACCCTTATACACCATTTTAATAAAAAATATCACAAAATTCTTCTAAGTCCCTCGGAAAGAGTGAAAGACGCGCACGTTAATTTTTAGAGCTCCTAGACCTTCCTACATATAAGAAGTTAGCCAAAAAGGAGCTTCGAAAAACGCTTACTGTAGGTTTAGTTTCAGAGTTGCTTCTAATGTACCAAAGCTGGACTTAGAAATAATTTCACTCTCACAACATTATGGCTGGTTGGAGACAGTCCAAACCACAAGTACCGGGTCCATGGTTCTGGGCGTATACTGGGGGGACTGGGACGACTCCCATTAACCCCTGACTATACCGGGGATACGCTTATCACAATGCCTTTCTGGTCTGTGCTGAAGCAGGGCATTCTGGCAGCCAAGTGGCTTGACCTTTATTAGTGAGCCTGGTTACCCCCTCTCGGAACCACAGACTTAGAAATCGCCAGCTCATATACAGTGCATAAAATATATTTATATATATACCCTTATACACCATTTTAATAAAAAAATATCACACAATTCTTCTAAGTCCCTCGGGAAGAGTGAAAGACGCGCACGTTCATTTTCAGAGCTCCTAGACCTTCCTATAAGAAGTTAGCCAAAAAGTAGCTTCGAAAAACGCTTAGGTTAAGTTTCAGAGTTGCTTCTAATGTACCAAAGCTGGACTTAGACATAATTTCACTCTCACAACATTATGGCTGGTTGGAGACAGTCCGAACCACAAGTACCGGGTCCATGGTCCTGGGCGTATACTGGGGGGACGGGGACGACTCCCATTAACCCCTGACTATACCGGGGATACGCTTATCACAATGCCTTTCTGGTCTGTGCTGAAGCAGGGCATTCTGGCAGCCAAGTGGCTTGACCTTTATTAGTGAGCCTGGTTACCCCCTCTCGGAACCACAGACTTAGAAATCGCCAGCTCATATACAGTGCATAAAATATATTTATATATACCCTTATACACCATTTTAATAAAAAATATCACAAAATTCTTCTAAGTCCCTCGGGAAGAGTGAAAGACGCGCACGTTCATTTTCAGAGCTCCTAGACCTTCCTATAAGAAGTTAGCCAAAAGGTAGCTTCGAAAAATGCTTATGGTTAAGTTTCAGAGTTGCTTCTAATGTACCAAAGCTGGACTTAGACATAATTTCACTCTCACAACATTATGGCTGGTTGGAGAAAGTTCGAACCACAAGTACCGGGGCCAATGGATCTGGCCGTATACTGGGGGGACGGGGACGACTCCCATTAACCCCTGACTATACCGGGGATACGCTTATCACAATGCCTTTCTGGTCTGTGCTGAAGCAGGGCATTCTGGCAGCCAAGTGGCTTGACCTTTATTAGTGAGCCTGGTTACCCCCTCTCGGAACCACAGACTTAGAAATCGCCAGCTCATATACAGTGCATAAAATATATTTATATATATACCCTTATACACCATTTTAATAAAAAATATCACAAAATTCTTCTAAGTCCCTCGGGAAGAGTGAAAGACGCGCACGTTCATTTTCAGAGCTCCTAGACCTTCCTATAAGAAGTTAGCCAAAAAGTAGCTTCGAAAAACGCTTATTGTTAAGTTTCAGAGTTGCTTCTCATGTACCAAAGCTGGAATTAGACATAATTTCACTCTCACAACATTATGGCTGGTTGGAGACAATCCGAACCACAAGTACTGGGTCCATGGTTCTGTCCGTATACTGGGGGGACGGGGATGACTCCCATTAACCCCTGACTATACCGGGGATACGCTTATCACAATGCCTTTCTGGTCTGTGCTGAAGCAGGGCATTCTGGCAGCCAAGTGGCTTGACCTTTATTAGTGAGCCTGGTTACCCCCTCTCGGAACCACAGACTTAGAAATCGCCAGCTTATATACAGTGCATAAAATATATTTATATATATACCCTTATACACCATTTTAATAAAAAATATCACAAAATTCTTCTAAGTCCCTCGGGAAGAGTGAAAGACGCGCACGTTCATTTTCAGAGCTCCTAGACCTTCCTATAAGAAGTTAGCCAAAAAGGAGCTTCGAAAAACGCTTACTGTAGGTTAAGTTTCAGAGTTGCTTCTAATGTACCAAAGCTGGACTTAGACATAATTTCACTCTCACAACATTATGGCTGGTTGGAGACAGTCCGAACCACAAGTACCGGGTCCATGGTTCTGGGCGTATACTGGGGGGACGGGGACGACTCCCATTAACCCCTGACTATACCGGGGATACGCTTATCACAATGCCTTTCTGGTCTGTGCTGAAGCAGGGCATTCTGGCAGCCAAGTGGCTTGACCTTTATTAGTGAGCCTGGTTACCCCCTCTCGGAACCACAGACTTAGAAATCGCCAGCTCATATACAGTGCATAAAATATATTTATATATATACCCTTATACACCATTTTAATAAAAAATATCACAAAATTCTTCTAAGTCCCTCGGGAAGAGTGAAGGACGCGCACGTTCATTTTCAGAGCTCCTAGACCTTCCTATAAGAAGTTAGCCAAAAAGTAGCTTCGAAAAACGCTTATGGTTAAGTTTCAGAGTTGCTTCTAATGTACCAAAGCTGGACTTAGACATAATTTCACTCTCACAACATTATGGCTGGTTGGAGAAAGTTCGAACCACAAGTACCGGGTCCATGGTTCTGGCCGTATACTGGGGGGACGGGGACGACTCCCATTAACCCCTGACTATACCGGGGATACGCTTATCACAATGCCTTTCTGGTCTGTGCTGAAGCAGGGCATTCTGGCAGCCAAGTGGCTTGACCTTTATTAGTGAGCCTGGTTACCCCCTCTCGGAACCACAGACTTAGAAATCGCCAGCTCATATACAGTGCATAAAATATATTTATATATATACCCTTATACACCATTTTAATAAAAAATATCACAAAATTCTTCTAAGTCCCTCGGGAAGAGTGAAAGACGCGCACGTTCATTTTCAGAGCTCCTAGACCTTCCTATAAGAAGTTAGCCAAAAAGTAGCTTCGAAAAACGCTTAGGTTAAGTTTCAGAGTTGCTTCTAATGTACCAAAGCTGGACTTAGACATAATTTCACTCTCACAACATTATGGCTGGTTGGAGACAATACGAACCACAAGTACTGGGTCCATGGTTCTGTCCGTATACTGGGGGGACGGGGATGACTCCCATTAACCCCTGACTATACCGGGGATACGCTTATCACAATGCCTTTCTGGTCTGTGCTGAAGCAGGGCATTCTGGCAGCCAAGTGGCTTGACCTTTATTAGTGAGCCTGGTTACCCCCTCTCGGAACCACAGACTTAGAAATCGCCAGCTCATATACAGTGCATAAAATATATTTATATATATACCCTTATACACCATTTTAATAAAAAATATCACAAAATTCTTCTAAGTCCCTCGGGAACAGTGAAAGACGCGCACGTTCATTTTCAGAGCTCCTAGACCTTCCTATAAGAAGTTAGCCAAAAAGTAGCTTCGAAAAACGCTTATGGTTAAGTTTCAGAGTTGCTTCTAATGTACCAAAGCTGGACTTAGAAATAATTTCACTCTCACAACATTATGGCTGGTTGGAGACAGTCCGAACCACAAGTACCGGGTCCATGGTTCTGGGCGTATACTGGGGGGACGGGGACGACTCCCATTAACCCCTGACTATACCGGGGATACGCTTATCATAATGCCTTTCTGGTCTGTGCTGAAGCAGGGCATTCTGGCAGCCAAGTGGCTTGACCTTTATTAGTGAGCCTGGTTACCCCCTCTCGGAACCACAGACTTAGAAATCGCCAGCTCATATACAGTGCATAAAATATATTTATATATATACCCTTATACACCATTTTAATAAAAAATATCACAAAATTCTTCTAAGTCCCTCGGAAAGAGTGAAAGACGCGCACGTTAATTTTTAGAGCTCCTAGACCTTCCTATAAGAAGTTAGCCATAAAGGAGCTTCGAAAAACGCTTACTGTAGGTTAAGTTTCAGAGTTGCTTCTAATGTACCAAAGCTGGACTGAGACATAATTTCACTCTCACAACATTATGGCTGGTTGGAGACAGTCCGAACCACAAGTACCGGGTCCATGGTTCTGGGCGTATACTGGGGGGACTGGGACGACTCCCATTAACCCCTGACTATACCGGGGATACGCTTATCACAATGCCTTTCTGGTCTGTGCTGAAGCAGGGCATTCTGGCAGCCAAGTGGCTTGACCTTTATTAGTGAGCCTGGTTACCCCCTCTCGGAACCACAGACTTAGAAATCGCCAGCTCATATACAGTGCATAAAATATATTTATATATATACCCTTATACACCATTTTAATAAAAAAATATCACACAATTCTTCTAAGTCCCTCGGGAAGAGTGAAAGACGCGCACGTTCATTTTCAGAGCTCCTAGACCTTCCTATAAGAAGTTAGCCAAAAAGTAGCTTCGAAAAACGCTTAGGTTAAGTTTCAGAGTTGCTTCTAATGTACCAAGGCTGGACTTAGACATAATTTCACTCTCACAACATTATGGCTGGTTGGAGACAGTCCGAACCACAAGTACCGGGTCCATGGTTCTGGGCGTATACTGGGGGGACGGGGACGACTCCCATTAACCCCTGACTATACCGGGGATACGCTTATCACAATGCCTTTCTGGTCTGTGCTGAAGCAGGGCATTCTGGCAGCCAAGTGGCTTGACCTTTATTAGTGAGCCTGGTTACCCCCTCTCGGAACCACAGACTTAGAAATCGCCAGCTCATATACAGTGCATAAAATATATTTATATATATACCCTTATACACCATTTTAATAAAAAATATCACAAAATTCTTCTAAGTCCCTCGGAAAGAGTGATAGACGCGCACGTTAATTTTTAGAGCTCCTACACTTCCTATAAGAAGTTAGCCAAAAAGAAGCTTCGAAAAACGCTTATGGTTAAGTTTCAGAGTTGCTTCTAATGTACCAAAGCTGGACTTAGAAATAATTTCACTCTCACAACATTATGGCTGGTTGGAGACAGTCCGAACCACAAGTACCGGGTCCATGGTTCTGGGCGTATACTGGGGGGACGGGGACGACTCCCATTAACCCCTGACTATACCGGGGATACGCTTATCACAATGCCTTTCTGGTCTGTGCTGAAGCAGGGCATTCTGGAGCCAAGTGGCTTGACCTTTATTAGTGAGCCTGGTTACCCCCTCTCGGAACCACAGACTTAGAAATCGCCAGCTCATATACAGTGCATAAAATATATTTATATATATACCCTTATACACCATTTTAATAAAAAAATATCACACAATTCTTCTAAGTCCCTCGGGAAGAGTGAAAGACGCGCACGTTCATTTTCAGAGCTCCTAGACCTTCCTATAAGAAGTTAGCCAAAAAGTAGCTTCGAAAAACGCTTAGGTTAAGTTTCAGAGTTGCTTCTAATGTACCAAAGCTGGACATAGACATAATTTCATTCTCACAACATTATGGCTGGTTGGAGACAGTCCGAACCACAAGTACTGGGTCCATGGTTCTGTCCGTATACTGGGGGGACGGGGATGACTCCCATTAACCCCTGACTATACCGGGGATACGCTTATCACAATGCCTTTCTGGTCTGTGCTGAAGCAGGGCATTCTGGCAGCCAAGTGGCTTGACCTTTATTAGTGAGCCTGGTTACCCCCTCTCGGAACCACAGACTTAGAAATCGCCAGCTCATATACAGTGCATAAAATATATTTATATATATACCCTTATACACCATTTTAATAAAAAATATCACAAAATTCTTCTAAGTCCCTCGGAAAGAGTGAAAGACGCGCACGTTAATTTTTAGAGCTCCTAGACCTTCCTACAGTATAAGAAGTTAGCCAAAAAGGAGCTTCGAAAAACGCTTACTGTAGGTAAAGTTTCAGAGTTGCTTCTAATGTACCAAAGCTGGACTTAGAAATAATTTCACTCTCACAACATTATGGCTGGTTGGAGACAGTCCGAACCACAAGTACCGGGTCCATGGTTCTGGGCGTATACTGGGGGGACGGGGACGACTCCCATTAACCCCTGACTATACCGGGGATACGCTTATCACAATGCCTTTCTGGTCTGTGCTGAAGCAGGGCATTCTGGCAGCCAAGTGGCTTGACCTTTATTAGTGAGCCTGGTTACCCCCTCTCGGAACCACAGACTTAGAAATCGCCAGCTCATATACAGTGCATAAAATATATTTATATATATACCCTTATACACCATTTTAATAAAAAAATATCACACAATTCTTCTAAGTCCCTCGGGAAGAGTGAAAGACGCGCACGTTCATTTTCAGAGCTCCTAGACCTTCCTATAAGAAGTTAGCCAAAAAGTAGCTTCGAAAAACGCTTAGGTTAAGTTTCAGAGTTGCTTCTAATGTACCAAAGCTGGACTTTGACATAATTTCACTCTCACAACATTATGGCTGGTTGGAGAAAGTTCGAACCACAAGTACCGGGTCCATGGTTCTGGCCGTATACTGGGGGGACGGGGACGACTCCCATTAACCCCTGACTATACCGGGGATACGCTTATCACAATGCCTTTCTGGTCTGTGCTGAAGCAGGGCATTCTGGCAGCCAAGTGGCTTGACCTTTATTAGTGAGCCTGGTTACCCCCTCTCGGAACCACAGACTTACAAATCGCCAGCTTATATACAGTGCATAAAATATATTTATATATATACCCTTATACACCATTTTAATAAAAAATATCACAAAATTCTTCTAAGTCCCTCGGAAAGAGTGATAGACGCGCACTTTAATTTTTAGAGCTCCTACACTTCCTATAAGAAGTTAGCCAAAAAGAAGCTTCGAAAAACGCTTACTGTAGGTTAAGTTTCAGAGTTGCTTCTAATGTACCAAAGCTGGACTTAGAAATAATTTCACTCTCACAACATTATGGCTGGTTGGAGACAGTCCGAACCACAAGTACCGGGTCCATGGTTCTGGGCGTATACTGGGGGGACGGGGACGACTCCCATTAACCCCTGACTATACCGGGGATACGCTTATCACAATGCCTTTCTGGTCTGTGCTGAAGCAGGGCATTCTGGCAGCCAAGTGGCTTGACCTTTATTAGTGAGCCTGGTTACCCCCTCTCGGAACCACAGACTTAGAAATCGCCAGCTCATATACAGTGCATAAAATATATTTATATATATACCCTTATACACCATTTTAATAAAAAAATATCACACAATTCTTCTAAGTCCCTCGGGAAGAGTGAAAGACGCGCACGTTCATTTTCAGAGCTCCTAGACCTTCCTATAAGACGTTAGCCAAAAAGTAGCTTCGAAAAACGCTTAGGTTAAGTTTCAGAGTTGCTTCTAATGTACCAAAGCTGGACTTAGAAATAATTTCACTCTCACAACATTATGGCTGGTTGGAGACAGTCCGAACCACAAGTACCGGGTCCATGGTTCTGGGCGTATACTGGGGGGACGGGGACGACTCCCATTAACCCCTGACTATACCGGGGATACGCTTATCACAATGCCTTTCTGGTCTGTGCTGAAGCAGGGCATTCTGGCAGCCAAGTGGCTTGACCTTTATTAGTGAGCCTGGTTACCCCCTCTCGGAACCACAGACTTAGAAATCGCCAGCTCAAATACAGTGCATAAAATATATTTATATATATACCCTTATACACCATTTTAATAAAAAAATATCACACAATTCTTCTAAGTCCCTCGGGAAGAGTGAAAGACGCGCACGTTCATTTTCAGAGCTCCTAGACCTTCCTATAAGAAGTTAGCCAAAAAGTAGCTTCGAAAAACGCTTAGGTTAAGTTTCAGAGTTGCTTCTAATGTACCAAAGCTGGACTTAGACATAATTTCACTCTCACAACATTATGGCTGGTTGGAGACAGTCCGAACCACAAGTACCGGGTCCATGGTTCTGGGCGTATACTGGGGGGACGGGGACGACTCCCATTAACCCCTGACTATACCGGGGATACGCTTATCACAATACCTTTCTGGTCTGTGCTGAAGCAGGGCATTCTGGCAGCCAAGTGGCTTGACCTTTATTAGTGAGCCTGGTTACCCCCTCTCGGAACCACAGACTTAGAAATCGCCAGCTCATATACAGTGCATAAAATATATTTATATATATACCCTTATACACCATTTTAATAAAAAAATATCACACAATTCTTCTAAGTCCCTCGGGAAGAGTGAAAGACGCGCACGTTCATTTTCAGAGCTCCTAGACCTTCCTATAAGAAGTTAGCCAAAAAGTAGCTTCGAAAAACGCTTAGGTTAAGTTTCAGAGTTGCTTCTAATGTACCAAAGCTGGACATAGACATAATTTCATTCTCACAACATTATGGCTGGTTGGAGACAGTCCGAACCACAAGTACTGGGTCCATGGTTCTGTCCGTATACTGGGGGGACGGGGATGACTCCCATTAACCCCTGACTATACCGGGGATACGCTTATCACAATGCCTTTCTGGTCTGTGCTGAAGCAGGGCATTCTGGCAGCCAAGTGGCTTGACCTTTATTAGTGAGCCTGGTTACCCCCTCTCGGAACCACAGACTTAGAAATCGCCAGCTCATATACAGTGCATAAAATATATTTATATATATACCCTTATACACCATTTTAATAAAAAATATCACAAAATTCTTCTAAGTCCCTCGGAAAGAGTGATAGACGCGCACGTTAATTTTTAGAGCTCCTACACTTCCTATAAGAAGTTAGCCAAAAAGAAGCTTCGAAAAACGCTTATGGTTAAGTTTCAGAGTTGCTTCTAATGTACCAAAGCTGGACTTAGAAATAATTTCACTCTCACAACATTATGGCTGGTTGGAGACAGTCCGAACCACAAGTACCGGGTCCATGGTTCTGGGCGTATACTGGGGGGACGGGGACGACTCCCATTAACCCCTGACTATACCGGGGATACGCTTATCACAATGCCTTTCTGGTCTGTGCTGAAGCAGGGCATTCTGGAGCCAAGTGGCTTGACCTTTATTAGTGAGCCTGGTTACCCCCTCTCGGAACCACAGACTTAGAAATCGCCAGCTCATATACAGTGCATAAAATATATTTATATATATACCCTTATACACCATTTTAATAAAAAAATATCACACAATTCTTCTAAGTCCCTCGGGAAGAGTGAAAGACGCGCACGTTCATTTTCAGAGCTCCTAGACCTTCCTATAAGAAGTTAGCCAAAAAGTAGCTTCGAAAAACGCTTAGGTTAAGTTTCAGAGTTGCTTCTAATGTACCAAAGCTGGACATAGACATAATTTCATTCTCACAACATTATGGCTGGTTGGAGACAGTCCGAACCACAAGTACTGGGTCCATGGTTCTGTCCGTATACTGGGGGGACGGGGATGACTCCCATTAACCCCTGACTATACCGGGGATACGCTTATCACAATGCCTTTCTGGTCTGTGCTGAAGCAGGGCATTCTGGCAGCCAAGTGGCTTGACCTTTATTAGTGAGCCTGGTTACCCCCTCTCGGAACCACAGACTTAGAAATCGCCAGCTCATATACAGTGCATAAAATATATTTATATATATACCCTTATACACCATTTTAATAAAAAATATCACAAAATTCTTCTAAGTCCCTCGGAAAGAGTGAAAGACGCGCACGTTAATTTTTAGAGCTCCTAGACCTTCCTACAGTATAAGAAGTTAGCCAAAAAGGAGCTTCGAAAAACGCTTACTGTAGGTAAAGTTTCAGAGTTGCTTCTAATGTACCAAAGCTGGACTTAGAAATAATTTCACTCTCACAACATTATGGCTGGTTGGAGACAGTCCGAACCACAAGTACCGGGTCCATGGTTCTGGGCGTATACTGGGGGGACGGGGACGACTCCCATTAACCCCTGACTATACCGGGGATACGCTTATCACAATGCCTTTCTGGTCTGTGCTGAAGCAGGGCATTCTGGCAGCCAAGTGGCTTGACCTTTATTAGTGAGCCTGGTTACCCCCTCTCGGAACCACAGACTTAGAAATCGCCAGCTCATATACAGTGCATAAAATATATTTATATATATACCCTTATACACCATTTTAATAAAAAAATATCACACAATTCTTCTAAGTCCCTCGGGAAGAGTGAAAGACGCGCACGTTCATTTTCAGAGCTCCTAGACCTTCCTATAAGAAGTTAGCCAAAAAGTAGCTTCGAAAAACGCTTAGGTTAAGTTTCAGAGTTGCTTCTAATGTACCAAAGCTGGACTTAGACATAATTTCACTCTCACAACATTATGGCTGGTTGGAGAAAGTTCGAACCACAAGTACTGGGTCCATGGTTCTGGCCGTATACTGGGGGGACGGGGACGACTCCCATTAACCCCTGACTATACCGGGGATACGCTTATCACAATGCCTTTCTGGTCTGTGCTGAAGCAGGGCATTCTGGCAGCCAAGTGGCTTGACCTTTATTAGTGAGCCTGGTTACCCCCTCTCGGAACCACAGACTTACAAATCGCCAGCTTATATACAGTGCATAAAATATATTATTATATATATACCCTTATACACCATTTTAATAAAAAATATCACAAAATTCTTCTAAGTCCCTCGGAAAGAGTGATAGACGCGCACGTTAATTTTTAGAGCTCCTACACTTCCTATAAGAAGTTAGCCAAAAAGAAGCTTCGAAAAACGCTTACTGTAGGTTAAGTTTCAGAGTTGCTTCTAATGTACCAAAGCTGGACTTAGAAATAATTTCACTCTCACAACATTATGGCTGGTTGGAGACAGTCCGAACCACAAGTACCGGGTCCATGGTTCTGGGCGTATACTGGGGGGACGGGGACGACTCCCATTAACCCCTGACTATACCGGGGATACGCTTATCACAATGCCTTTCTGGTCTGTGCTGAAGCAGGGCATTCTGGCAGCCAAGTGGCTTGACCTTTATTAGTGAGCCTGGTTACCCCCTCTCGGAACCACAGACTTAGAAATCGCCAGCTCATATACAGTGCATAAAATATATTTATATATATACCCTTATACACCATTTTAATAAAAAAATATCACACAATTCTTCTAAGTCCCTCGGGAAGAGTGAAAGACGCGCACGTTCATTTTCAGAGCTCCTAGACCTTCCTATAAGACGTTAGCCAAAAAGTAGCTTCGAAAAACGCTTAGGTTAAGTTTCAGAGTTGCTTCTAATGTACCAAAGCTGGACTTAGAAATAATTTCACTCTCACAACATTATGGCTGGTTGGAGACAGTCCGAACCACAAGTACCGGGTCCATGGTTCTGGGCGTATACTGGGGGGACGGGGACGACTCCCATTAACCCCTGACTATACCGGGGATACGCTTATCACAATGCCTTTCTGGTCTGTGCTGAAGCAGGGCATTCTGGCAGCCAAGTGGCTTGACCTTTATTAGTGAGCCTGGTTACCCCCTCTCGGAACCACAGACTTAGAAATCGCCAGCTCAAATACAGTGCATAAAATATATTTATATATATACCCTTATACACCATTTTAATAAAAAAATATCACACAATTCTTCTAAGTCCCTCGGGAAGAGTGAAAGACGCGCACGTTCATTTTCAGAGCTCCTAGACCTTCCTATAAGAAGTTAGCCAAAAAGTAGCTTCGAAAAACGCTTAGGTTAAGTTTCAGAGTTGCTTCTAATGTACCAAAGCTGGACTTAGACATAATTTCACTCTCACAACATTATGGCTGGTTGGAGACAGTCCGAACCACAAGTACCGGGTCCATGGTTCTGGGCGTATACTGGGGGGACGGGGACGACTCCCATTAACCCCTGACTATACCGGGGATACGCTTATCACAATACCTTTCTGGTCTGTGCTGAAGCAGGGCATTCTGGCAGCCAAGTGGCTTGACCTTTATTAGTGAGCCTGGTTACCCCCTCTCGGAACCACAGACTTAGAAATCGCCAGCTCATATACAGTGCATAAAATATATTTATATATATACCCTTATACACCATTTTAATAAAAAATATCACAAAATTCTTCTAAGTCCCTCGGAAAGAGTGAAAGACGCGCACGTTAATTTTTAGAGCTCCTAGACCTTCCTACAGTATAAGAAGTTAGCCAAAAAGGAGCTTCGAAAAACGCTTACTGTAGGTAAAGTTTCAGAGTTGCTTCTAATGTACCAAAGCTGGACTTAGAAATAATTTCACTCTCACAACATTATGGCTGGTTGGAGACAGTCCGAACCACAAGTACCGGGTCCATGGTTCTGGGCGTATACTGGGGGGACGGGGACGACTCCCATTAACCCCTGACTATACCGGGGATACGCTTATCACAATGCCTTTCTGGTCTGTGCTGAAGCAGGGCATTCTGGCAGCCAAGTGGCTTGACCTTTATTAGTGAGCCTGGTTACCCCCTCTCGGAACCACAGACTTAGAAATCGCCAGCTCATATACAGTGCATAAAATATAGTTATATATATATACCCTTATACACCATTTTAATAAAAAAATATCACACAATTCTTCTAAGTCCCTCGGGAAGAGTGAAAGACGCGCACGTTCATTTTCAGAGCTCCTAGACCTTCCTATAAGAAGTTAGCCAAAAAGTAGCTTCGAAAAACGCTTAGGTTAAGTTTCAGAGTTGCTTCTAATGTACCAAAGCTGGACTTAGACATAATTTCACTCTCACAACATTATGGCTGGTTGGAGACAGTCCGAACCACAAGTACTGGGTCCATGGTTCTGTCCGTATACTGGGGGGACGGGGATGACTCCCATTAACCCCTGACTATACCGGGGATACGCTTATCACAATGCCTTTCTGGTCTGTGCTGAAGCAGGGCATTCTGGCAGCCAAGTGGCTTGACCTTTATTAGTGAGCCTGGTTACCCCCTCTCGGAACCACAGACTTAGAAATCGCCAGCTCATATACAGTGCATAAAATATATTTATATATATATATATACCCTTATACACCATTTTAATAAAAAATATCACAAAATTCTTCTAAGTTCCTCGGGAAGAGTGAAAGACGCGCACGTTCATTTTCAGAGCTCCTAGACCTTCCTATAAGAAGTTAGCCAAAAAGTAGCTTCGAAAAACGCTTATGGTTAAGTTTCAGAGTTGCTTCTAATGTACCAAAGCTGGACTTAGACATAATTTCACTCTCACAACATTATGGCTGGTTGGAGAAAGTTCGAACCACAAGTACCGGGTCCATGGTTCTGGCCGTATACTGGGGGGACGGGGACGACTCCCATTAACCCCTGACTATACCGGGGATACGCTTATCACAATGCCTTTCTGGTCTGTGCTGAAGCAGGGCATTCTGGCAGCCAAGTGGCTTGACCTTTATTAGTGAGCCTGGTTACCCCCTCTCGGAACCACAGACTTAGAAATCGCCAGCTCATATACAGTGCATAAAATATATTTATATATATACCCTTATACACCATTTTAATAAAAAAATATCACACAATTCATCTAAGTCCCTCGGGAAGAGTGAAAGACGCGCACGTTCATTTTCAGAGCTCCTAGACCTTCCTATAAGAAGTTAGCCAAAAAGTAGCTTCGAAAAACGCTTAGGTTAAGTTTCAGAGTTGCTTCTAATGTACCAAAGCTGGACTTAGACATAATTTCACTCTCACAACATTATGGCTGGTTGGAGACAGTCCGAACCACAAGTACTGGGTCCATGGTTCTGTCCGTATACTGGGGGGACGGGGATGACTCCCATTAACCCCTGACTATACCGGGGATACGCTTATCACAATGCCTTTCTGGTCTGTGCTGAAGCAGGGCATTCTGGCAGCCAAGTGGCTTGACCTTTATTAGTGAGCCTGGTTACCCCCTCTCGGAACCACAGACTTAGAAATCGCCAGCTAATATACAGTGCATAAAATATATTTATATATATACCCTTATACACCATTTTAATAAAAAAATATCACACAATTCTTCTAAGTCCCTCGGGAAGAGTGAAAGACGCGCACGTTCATTTTCAGAGCTCCTAGACCTTCCTATAAGAAGTTAGCCAAAAAGTAGCTTCGAAAAACGCTTAGGTTAAGTTTCAGAGTTGCTTCTAATGTACCAAAGCTGGACTTAGACATAATTTCACTCTCACAACATTATGGCTGGTTGGAGACAGTCCGAACCACAAGTACTGGGTCCATGGTTCTGGGCGTATACTGGGGGGACGGGGACGACTCCCATTAACCCCTGACTATACCGGGGATACGCTTATCACAATGCCTTTCTGGTCTGTGCTGAAGCAGGGCATTCTGGCAGCCAAGTGGCTTGACCTTTATTAGTGAGCCTGGTTACCCCCTCTCGGAACCACAGACTTAGAAATCGCCAGCTCATATACAGTGCATAAAATATATTTATATATTGTGACAGAAACCAGGGGATGGTAATAAATTCCGTATATAGGGCTCCCAGGATACTAGACAGTTTCTATCCTGTTTGGCCTGGGAGTGCATCCGTATAATACATACACTCCATCCCACAGTTTGGCAAGCGCTGGAACTGAGGGATGAGAGATCCAGACCAGAGTTTGTCTGCTGCCTGATTTCTGTCACCTGTCATGCTAATTAGGAATCAGGTATGAAAGACTGATTTCCTGTTTGCTCTGGTCTCCCCACAAGAGCCAGGAGGCTGGAATTCTGCTGAACTACAGAGGGGAGAAGCCTCTTCCCCAAACAGGTTCAATCTTTCTGTTCATTTGTGTAAGACTGCAAAAGTACCGTGTTTTGATGTTGGAAGTGGAAAAGCCACTTCCAACCCTGAGTCAGGGATATCTAAGTTAAGTTATCGCTCAGGTGAGCAGCTTTTGTTTTGATCTGTTTTCTGTTGTATGCACTGTGGCAGTCTCAGTGCCTGGGACTGAATAAACCAGGCATAGCCTGTTTAAAGGAACAGTACGTGACGCCTCATCATTTAACCTACCCTAAAAGACCGTGTTCTAAACAGTCCCGGACAAACGACGGAGCCCCGGAGTAAGCCGTTTGTCACAATATATACCCTTATACACCATTTTAATAAAAAATATCACAAAATTCTTCTAAGTCCCTCGGGAAGAGTGAAAGACGCGCACGTTCATTTTCAGAGCTCCTAGACCTTCCTATAAGAAGTTAGCCAAAAAGTAGCTTCGAAAAACGCTTATTGTTAAGTTTCAGAGTTGCTTCTAATGTACCAAAGCTGGACTTAGAAATAATTTCACTCTCACAACATTATGGCTGGTTGGAGACAGTCCGAACCACAAGTACCGGGTCCATGGTTCTGGGCGTATACTGGGGGGACTGGGACGACTCCCATTAACCCCTGACTATACCGGGGATACGCTTATCACAATGCCTTTCTGGTCTGTGCTGAAGCAGGGCATTCTGGCAGCCAAGTGGCTTGACCTTTATTAGTGAGCCTGGTTACCCCCTCTCGGAACCACAGACTTAGAAATCGCCAGCTCATATACAGTGCATAAAATATATTTATATATATACCCTTATACACCATTTTAATAAAAAATATCACAAAATTCTTCTAAGTCCCTCGGGAAGAGTGAAAGACGCGCACGTTCATTTTCAGAGCTCCTAGACCTTCCTATAAGAAGTTAGCCAAAAAGTAGCTTCGAAAAACGCTTATGGTTAAGTTTCAGAGTTGCTTCTAATGTACCAAAGCTGGACTTAGACATAATTTCACTCTCACAACATTATGGCTGGTTGGAGACAATACGAACCACAAGTACTGGGTCCATGGTTCTGTCCGTATACTGGGGGGACGGGGATGACTCCCATTAACCCCTGACTATACCGGGGATACGCTTATCACAATGCCTTTCTGGTCTGTGCTGAAGCAGGGCATTCTGGCAGCCAAGTGGCTTGACCTTTATTAGTGAGCCTGGTTACCCCCTCTCGGAACCACAGACTTAGAAATCGCCAGCTCATATACAGTGCATAAAATATATTTATATATATACCCTTATACACCATTTTAATAAAAAATATCACGAAATTCTTCTAAGTCCCTCGGAAAGAGAGAAAGACGCGCACGTTAATTTTTAGAGCTCCTAGACCTTCCTATAAGAAGTTAGCCAAACAGTAGCTTCGAAAAACGCTTATGGTTAAGTTTATGAGTTGCTTCTCATGTACCAAAGCTGGACTTAGACATAATTTCACTCTCACAACATTATGGCTGGTTGGAGAAAGTTCGAACCACAAGTACCGGGTCCATGGTTCTGGCCGTATACTGGGGGGACGGGGACGACTCCCATTAACCCCTGACTATACCGGGGATACGCTTATCACAATGCCTTTCTGGTCTGTGCTGAAGCAGGGCATTCTGGCAGCCAAGTGTCTTGACCTTTATTAGTGAGCCTGGTTACCCCCTCTCGGAACCACAGACTTACAAATCGCCAGCTCATATACAGTGCATAAAATATATTTATATATATACCCTTATACACCATTTTAATAAAAAATATCACGAAATTCTTCTAAGTCCCTCGGAAAGAGAGAAAGACGCGCACGTTAATTTTTAGAGCTCCTAGACCTTCCTATAAGAAGTTAGCCAAAAAGTAGCTTCGAAAAACGCTTATGGTTAAGTTTCAGAGTTGCTTCTCATGTACCAAAGCTGGACTTAGACATAATTTCACTCTCACAACATTATGGCTGGTTGGAGAAAGTCCGAACCACAAGTACCGGGTCCATGGTTCTGGCCGTGTACTGGGGGGACGGGGACGACTCCCATTAACCACTGACTATACCGGGGATACCCTTATCACAATGCCTTTCTGGTCTGTGCTGAAGCAGGGCATTCTGGCAGCCAAGTGGCTTGACCTTTATTAGAGAGCCTGGTTACCCTCTCTCGGAACCACAGACTTAGAAATCGCCAGCTCATATACAGTGCATAAAATATATTTATATATATATATACCCTTATACACCATTTTAATAAAAAATATCACAAAATTCTTCTAAGTTCCTCGGGAAGAGTGAAAGACGCGCACGTTCATTTTCAGAGCTCCTAGACCTTCCTATAAGAAGTTAGCCAAAAAGTAGCTTCGAAAAACGCTTATGGTTAAGTTTCAGAGTTGCTTCTAATGTACCAAAGCTGGACTTAGACATAATTTCACTCTCACAACATTATGGCTGGTTGGAGAAAGTTCGAACCACAAGTACCGGGTCCATGGTTCTGGCCGTATACTGGGGGGACGGGGACGACTCCCATTAACCCCTGACTATACCGGGGATACGCTTATCACAATGCCTTTCTGGTCTGTGCTGAAGCAGGGCATTCTGGCAGCCAAGTGTCTTGACCTTTATTAGTGAGCCTGGTTACCCCCTCTCGGAACCACAGACTTACAAATCGCCAGCTCATATACAGTGCATAAAATATATTTATATATATACCCTTATACACCATTTTAATAAAAAAATATCACACAATTCATCTAAGTCCCTCGGGAAGAGTGAAAGACGCGCACGTTCATTTTCAGAGCTCCTAGACCTTCCTATAAGAAGTTAGCCAAAAAGTAGCTTCGAAAAACGCTTAGGTTAAGTTTCAGAGTTGCTTCTAATGTACCAAAGCTGGACTTAGACATAATTTCACTCTCACAACATTATGGCTGGTTGGAGACAGTCCGAACCACAAGTACTGGGTCCATGGTTCTGTCCGTATACTGGGGGGACGGGGATGACTCCCATTAACCCCTGACTATACCGGGGATACGCTTATCACAATGCCTTTCTGGTCTGTGCTGAAGCAGGGCATTCTGGCAGCCAAGTGGCTTGACCTTTATTAGTGAGCCTGGTTACCCCCTCTCGGAACCACAGACTTAGAAATCGCCAGCTCATATACAGTGCATAAAATATATTTATATATATATCCTTATACACCATTTTAATAAAAAAATATCACACAATTCTTCTAAGTCCCTCGGGAAGAGTGAAAGACGCGCACGTTCATTTTCAGAGCTCCTAGACCTTCCTATAAGAAGTTAGCCAAAAAGTAGCTTCGAAAAACGCTTAGGTTAAGTTTCAGAGTTGCTTCTAATGTACCAAAGCTGGACTTAGACATAATTTCACTCTCACAACATTATGGCTGGTTGGAGACAGTCCGAACCAAAAGTACCGGGTCCATGGTTCTGGCCGTATACTGGGGGGACGGGGACGACTCCCATTAACCCCTGACTATACCGGGGATACGCTTATCACAATGCCTTTCTGGTCTGTGCTGAAGCAGGGCATTCTGGCAGCCAAGTGGCTTGACCTTTATTAGTGAGCCTGGTTACCCCCTCTCGGAACCACAGACTTAGAAATCGCCAGCTCATATACAGTGCATAAAATATATTTATATATATATACCCTTATACACCATTTTAATAAAAAAATATCACACAATTCATCTAAGTCCCTCGGGAAGAGTGAAAGACGCGCACGTTCATTTTCAGAGCTCCTAGACCTTCCTATAAGAAGTTAGCCAAAAAGTAGCTTCGAAAAACGCTTAGGTTAAGTTTCAGAGTTGCTTCTAATGTACCAAAGCTGGACTTAGACATAATTTCACTCTCACAACATTATGGCTGGTTGGAGAGAGTCCGAACCACAAGTACCGGGTCCATTGTTCTGGGCGTATACTGGGGGGACGGGGACGACTCCCATTAACCCCTGACTATACCGGGGAGACGCTTATCACAATGTCTTTCTGGTCTGTGCTGAAGCAGGGCATTCTGGCAGCCAAGTGGCTTGACCTTTATTAGTGAGCCTGGTTACCCCCTCTCGGAACCACAGACTTAGAAATCTCCAGCTCATATACAGTGCATAAAATATATTTATATATATACCCTTATACACCATTTTAATAAAAAAAATCACAAAATTCTTCTAAGTCCCTCGGGAAGAGTGAAAGACGCGCACGTTCATTTTCAGAGCTCCTAGACCTTCCTATAAGAAGTTAGCCAAAAAGTAGCTTCGAAAAACGCTTAGGTTAAGTTTCAGAGTTGCTTCTAATGTACCAAAGCTGGACTTAGACATAATTTCACTCTCACAACATTATGGCTGGTTGGAGACAGTCCGAACCACAAGTACCGGGTCCATGGTTCTGGCCGTATACTGGGGGGACGGGGACGACTCCCATAAACCCCTGACTATACCGGGGATACGCTTATCACAATGCCTTTCTGGTCTGTGCTGAAGCAGGGCATTCTGGCAGCCAAGTGGCTTGACCTTTATTAGTGAGCCTGGTTACCCCCTCTCGGAACCACAGACTTAGAAATCGCCAGCTCATATACAGTGCATAAAATATATTTATATATATACCCTTATACACCATTTTAATAAAAAATATCACAAAATTCTTCTAAGTCCCTCGGGAAGAGTGAAAGACGCGCACGTTCATTTTCAGAGCTCCTAGACCTTCCTATAAGAAGTTAGCCAAAAAGTAGCTTCGAAAAACGCTTATGGTTAAGTTTCAGAGTTGCTTCTAATGTACCAAAGCTGGACTTAGACATAATTTCACTCTCACAACATTATGGCTGGTTGGAGACAATACGAACCACAAGTACTGGGTCCATGGTTCTGTCCGTATACTGGGGGGACGGGGATGACTCCCATTAACCCCTGACTATACCGGGGATACGCTTATCACAATGCCTTTCTGGTCTGTGCTGAAGCAGGGCATTCTGGCAGCCAAGTGGCTTGACCTTTATTAGTGAGCCTGGTTACCCCCTCTCGGAACCACAGACTTAGAAATCGCCAGCTCATATACAGTGCATAAAATATATTTATATATATACCCTTATACACCATTTTAATAAAAAATATCACAAAATTCTTCTAAGTCCCTCGGAAAGAGTGAAAGACGCGCACGTTAATTTTTAGAGCTCCTAGACCTTCCTATAAGAAGTTAGCCAAAAAGTAGCTTCGAAAAACGCTTATGGTTAAGTTTCAGAGTTGCTTCTCATGTACCAAAGCTGGACTTAGACATAATTTCACTCTCACAACATTATGGCTGGTTGGAGAAAGTCCGAACCACAAGTACCGGGTCCATGGTTCTGGCCGTGTACTGGGGGGACGGGGACGACTCCCATTAACCACTGACTATACCGGGGATACCCTTATCACAATGCCTTTCTGGTCTGTGCTGAAGCAGGGCATTCTGGCAGCCAAGTGGCTTGACCTTTATTAGAGAGCCTGGTTACCCTCTCTCGGAACCACAGACTTAGAAATCGCCAGCTCATATACAGTGCATAAAATATATTTATATATATATATACCCTTATACACCATTTTAATAAAAAATATCACAAAATTCTTCTAAGTTCCTCGGGAAGAGTGAAAGAAGCGCACGTTCATTTTCAGAGCTCCTAGACCTTCCTATAAGAAGTTAGCCAAAAAGTAGCTTCGAAAAACGCTTATGGTTAAGTTTCAGAGTTGCTTCTAATGTACCAAAGCTGGACTTAGACATAATTTCACTCTCACAACATTATGGCTGGTTGGAGAAAGTTCGAACCACAAGTACCGGGTCCATGGTTCTGGCCGTATACTGGGGGGACGGGGACGACTCCCATTAACCCCTGACTATACCGGGGATACGCTTATCACAATGCCTTTCTGGTCTGTGCTGAAGCAGGGCATTCTGGCAGCCAAGTGGCTTGACCTTTATTAGTGAGCCTGGTTACCCCCTCTCGGAACCACAGACTTAGAAATCGCCAGCTCATATACAGTGCATAAAATATATTTATATATATACCCTTATACACCATTTTAATAAAAAATATCACAAAATTCTTCTAAGTCCCTCGGAAAGAGTGAAAGACGCGCACGTTAATTTTTAGAGCTCCTAGACCTTCCTATAAGAAGTTAGCCAAAAAGTAGCTTCGAAAAACGCTTATGGTTAAGTTTCAGAGTTGCTTCTCATGTACCAAAGCTGGACTTAGACATAATTTCACTCTCACAACATTATGGCTGGTTGGAGAAAGTCCGAACCACAAGTACCGGGTCCATGGTTCTGGCCGTGTACTGGGGGGACGGGGACGACTCCCATTAACCACTGACTATACCGGGGATACCCTTATCACAATGCCTTTCTGGTCTGTGCTGAAGCAGGGCATTATGGCAGCCAAGTGGCTTGACCTTTATTAGAGAGCCTGGTTACCCTCTCTCGGAACCACAGACTTAGAAATCGCCAGCTCATATACAGTGCATAAAATATATTTATATATATATATATACCCTTATACACCATTTTAATAAAAAATATCACAAAATTCTTCTAAGTTCCTCGGGAAGAGTGAAAGAAGCGCACGTTCATTTTCAGAGCTCCTAGACCTTCCTATAAGAAGTTAGCCAAAAAGTAGCTTCGAAAAACGCTTATGGTTAAGTTTCAGAGTTGCTTCTAATGTACCAAAGCTGGACTTAGACATAATTTCACTCTCACAACATTATGGCTGGTTGGAGAAAGTTCGAACCACAAGTACCGGGTCCATGGTTCTGGCCGTATACTGGGGGGACGGGGACGACTCCCATTAACCCCTGACTATACCGGGGATACGCTTATCACAATGCCTTTCTGGTCTGTGCTGAAGCAGGGCATTCTGGCAGCCAAGTGGCTTGACCTTTATTAGTGAGCCTGGTTACCCCCTCTCGGAACCACAGACTTAGAAATCGCCAGCTCATATACAGTGCATAAAATATATTTATATATATACCCTTATACACCATTTTAATAAAAAAATATCACACAATTCATCTAAGTCCCTCGGGAAGAGTGAAAGACGCGCACGTTCATTTTCAGAGCTCCTAGACCTTCCTATAAGAAGTTAGCCAAAAAGTAGCTTCGAAAAACGCTTAGGTTAAGTTTCAGAGTTGCTTCTAATGTACCAAAGCTGGACTTAGACATAATTTCACTCTCACAACATTATGGCTGGTTGGAGACAGTCCGAACCACAAGTACTGGGTCCATGGTTCTGTCCGTATACTGGGGGGACGGGGATGACTCCCATTAACCCCTGACTATACCGGGGATACGCTTATCACAATGCCTTTCTGGTCTGTGCTGAAGCAGGGCATTCTGGCAGCCAAGTGGCTTGACCTTTATTAGTGAGCCTGGTTACCCCCTCTCGGAACCACAGACTTAGAAATCGCCAGCTCATATACAGTGCATAAAATATATTTATATATATATCCTTATACACCATTTTAATAAAAAAATATCACACAATTCTTCTAAGTCCCTCGGGAAGAGTGAAAGACGCGCACGTTCATTTTCAGAGCTCCTAGACCTTCCTATAAGAAGTTAGCCAAAAAGTAGCTTCGAAAAACGCTTATGGTTAAGTTTCAGAGTTGCTTCTAATGTACCAAAGCTGGACTTAGACATAATTTCACTCTCACAACATTATGGCTGGTTGGAGAAAGTTCGAACCACAAGTACCGGGTCCATGGTTCTGGCCGTATACTGGGGGGACGGGGACGACTCCCATTAACCCCTGACTATACCGGGGATACGCTTATCACAATGCCTTTCTGGTCTGTGCTGAAGCAGGGCATTCTGGCAGCCAAGTGGCTTGACCTTTATTAGTGAGCCTGGTTACCCCCTCTCGGAACCACAGACTTAGAAATCGCCAGCTCATATACAGTGCATAAAATATATTTATATATATACCCTTATACACCATTTTAATAAAAAAATATCACACAATTCATCTAAGTCCCTCGGGAAGAGTGAAAGACGCGCACGTTCATTTTCAGAGCTCCTAGACCTTCCTATAAGAAGTTAGCCAAAAAGTAGCTTCGAAAAACGCTTAGGTTAAGTTTCAGAGTTGCTTCTAATGTACCAAAGCTGGACTTAGACATAATTTCACTCTCACAACATTATGGCTGGTTGGAGACAGTCCGAACCACAAGTACTGGGTCCATGGTTCTGTCCGTATACTGGGGGGACGGGGATGACTCCCATTAACCCCTGACTATACCGGGGATACGCTTATCACAATGCCTTTCTGGTCTGTGCTGAAGCAGGGCATTCTGGCAGCCAAGTGGCTTGACCTTTATTAGTGAGCCTGGTTACCCCCTCTCGGAACCACAGACTTAGAAATCGCCAGCTCATATACAGTGCATAAAATATATTTATATATTGTGACAGAAACCAGGGGATGGTAATAAATTCCGTATATAGGGCTCCCAGGATACTAGACAGTTTCTATCCTGTTTGGCCTGGGAGTGCATCCGTATAATACATACACTCCATCCCACAGTTTGGCAAGCGCTGGAACTGAGGGATGAGAGATCCAGACCAGAGTTTGTCTGCTGCCTGATTTCTGTCACCTGTCATGCTAATTAGGAATCAGGTATGAAAGACTGATTTCCTGTTTGCTCTGGTCTCCCCACAAGAGCCAGGAGGCTGGAATTCTGCTGAACTACAGAGGGGAGAAGCCTCTTCCCCAAACAGGTTCAATCTTTCTGTTCATTTGTGTAAGACTGCAAAAGTACCGTGTTTTGATGTTGGAAGTGGAAAAGCCACTTCCAACCCTGAGTCAGGGATATCTAAGTTAAGTTATCGCTCAGGTGAGCAGCTTTTGTTTTGATCTGTTTTCTGTTGTATGCACTGTGGCAGTCTCAGTGCCTGGGACTGAATAAACCAGGCATAGCCTGTTTAAAGGAACAGTACGTGACGCCTCATCATTTAACCTACCCTAACAGACCGTGTTCTAAACAGTCCCGGACAAACGACGGAGCCCCGGAGTAAGCCGTTTGTCACAATATATACCCTTATACACCATTTTAATAAAAAATATCACAAAATTCTTCTAAGTCCCTCGGGAAGAGTGAAAGACGCGCACGTTCATTTTCAGAGCTCCTAGACCTTCCTATAAGAAGTTAGCCAAAAAGTAGCTTCGAAAAACGCTTATTGTTAAGTTTCAGAGTTGCTTCTCATGTACCAAAGCTGGACTTAGACATAATTTCACTCTCACAACATTATGGCTGGTTGGAGACAATCCGAACCACAAGTACTGGGTCCATGGTTCTGTCCGTATACTGGGGGGACGGGGATGACTCCCATTAACCCCTGACTATACCGGGGATACGCTTATCACAATGCCTTTCTGGTCTGTGCTGAAGCAGGGCATTCTGGCAGCCAAGTGGCTTGACCTTTATTAGTGAGCCTGGTTACCCCCTCTCGGAACCACAGACTTAGAAATCGCCAGCTTACTGCTGCGGCACAGTTTATTCGAGCATTTGCCCGTTCTGTGCCGCAGCAGTAGCCTGGCGCGCGCCCGAGTGTGACGGGCACGCGCCGAAGCAGCGGAAGAGCGCCCTCCGATCGGGGCGCTCTCCCTACCGCTGCCGGGTCCGCCGGGTCCCCCGGAACCCTCTGCCGCTGTCCCGCGATCGCGGGACACCAGGGCTCCCTCGGGGAGCCCCTGGACACGCGTGCAGGGGGCGCACGCTCCCGATGATGCGTGACCGCGCGTCTATGACGCGCGGCACGCCGAGGGGCGGCCACTAGCAAGCCGGGAGATTTCCCGGCTTGCGGTACCGACCACACTTCAATAAAGTGTGTCGGTAGTGTATATACAGTGCATAAAATATATTTATATATATACCCTTATACACCATTTTAATAAAAAATATCACAAAATTCTTCTAAGTCCCTCGGAAAGAGTGAAAGACGTGCACGTTAATTTTTAGAGCTCCTAGACCTTCCTATAAGAAGTTAGCCAAAAAGGAGCTTCGAAAAACGCTTACTGTAGGTTAAGTTTCAGAGTTGCTTCTAATGTACCAAAGCTGGACTTAGAAATAATTTCACTCTCACAACATTATGGCTGGTTGGAGACAGTCCGAACCACAAGTACCGGGTCCATGGTTCTGGGCGTATACTGGGGGGACGGGGACGACTCCCATTAACCCCTGACTATACCGGGGATACGCTTATCACAATGCCTTTCTGGTCTGTGCTGAAGCAGGGCATTCTGGCAGCCAAGTGGCTTGACCTTTATTAGTGAGTCTGGTTACCCCCTCTCGGAACCACAGACTTAGAAATCGCCAGCTCATATACAGTGCATAAAATATATTTATATATATACCCTTATACACCATTTTAATAAAAAATATCACAAAATTCTTCTAAGTCCCTCGGGAAGAGTGAAAGACGCGCACGTTCATTTTCAGAGCTCCTAGACCTTCCTATAAGAAGTTAGGCAAAAAGTAGCTTCGAAAAACGCTTATGGTTAAGTTTCAGAGTTGCTTCTAATGTACCAAAGCTGGACTTAGACATAATTTCACTCTCACAACATTATGGCTGGTTGGAGACAATACGAACCACAAGTACTGGGTCCATGGTTCTGTCCGTATACTGGGGGGACGGGGATGACTCCCATTAACCCCTGACTATACCGGGGATACGCTTATCACAATGCCTTTCTGGTCTGTGCTGAAGCAGGGCATTCTGGCAGCCAAGTGGCTTGACCTTTATTAGTGAGCCTGGTTACCCCCTCTCGGAACCACAGACTTAGAAATCGCCAGCTCATATACAGTGCATAAAATATATTTATATATATACCCTTATACACCATTTTAATAAAAAAATATCACACAATTCATCTAAGTCCCTCGGGAAGAGTGAAAGACGCGCACGTTCATTTTCAGAGCTCCTAGACCTTCCTATAAGAAGTTAGCCAAAAAGTAGCTTCGAAAAACGCTTATGGTTAAGTTTCAGAGTTGCTTCTCATGTACCAAAGCTGGACTTAGATATAATTTCACTCTCACAACATTATGGCTGGTTGGAGAAAGTCCGAACCACAAGTACCGGGTCCATGGTTCTGGCCGTGTACTGGGGGGACGGGGACGACTCCCATTAACCACTGACTATACCGGGGATACGCTTATCACAATGCCTTTCTGGTCTGTGCTGAAGCAGGGCATTCTGGCAGCCAAGTGGCTTGACCTTTATTAGTGAGCCTGGTTACCCCCTCTCGGAACCACAGACTTAGAAATCGCCAGCTCATATACAGTGCATAAAATATATTTATATATATACCCTTATACACCATTTTAATAAAAAAATATCACACAATTCATCTAAGTCCCTCGGGAAGAGTGAAAGACGCGCACGTTCATTTTCAGAGCTCCTAGACCTTCCTATAAGAAGTTAGCCAAAAAGTAGCTTCGAAAAACGCTTAGGTTAAGTTTCAGAGTTGCTTCTAATGTACCAAAGCTGGACTTAGACATAATTTCACTCTCACAACATTATGGCTGGTTGGAGACAGTCCGAACCACAAGTACTGGGTCCATGGTTCTGTCCGTATACTGGGGGGACGGGGATGACTCCCATTAACCCCTGACTATACCGGGGATACGCTTATCACAATGCCTTTCTGGTCTGTGCTGAAGCAGGGCATTCTGGCAGCCAAGTGGCTTGACCTTTATTAGTGAGCCTGGTTACCCCCTCTCGGAACCACAGACTTAGAAATCGCCAGCTCATATACAGTGCATAAAATATATTTATATATATATCCTTATACACCATTTTAATAAAAAAATATCACACAATTCTTCTAAGTCCCTCGGGAAGAGTGAAAGACGCGCACGTTCATTTTCAGAGCTCCTAGACCTTCCTATAAGAAGTTAGCCAAAAAGTAGCTTCGAAAAACGCTTAGGTTAAGTTTCAGAGTTGCTTCTAATGTACCAAAGCTGGACTTAGACATAATTTCACTCTCACAACATTATGGCTGGTTGGAGACAGTCCGAACCACAAGTACCGGGTCCATGGTTCTGGGCGTATACTGGGGGCACAGGGACGACTCCCATTAACCCCTGACTATACCGGGGATACGCTTATCACAATGCCTTTCTGGTCTGTGCTGAAGCAGGGCATTCTGGCAGCCAAGTGGCTTGACCTTTATTAGTGAGCCTGGTTACCCTCTCTCGGAACCACAGACTTAGAAATCGCCAGCTCATATACAGTAGCGACATATCTTATTGCACTAAATACCGGCGGCATGCCGGGATCTGCCCCAGCTGCCGCCAGTAATGCACGCGCGCCGCCGCGTTTCCCCACTCACCCCCCCTCCTCCATCGCGCGCAATTTACACACCCTTCCGGACCCCTGTACCCCATCTGCTCTGCCACTCTGCTTCCCCGAACCCCCGCTTACCTTAATTTCATCTCCAGGGGTGTCGGGGAAGCCTGGGGAAGCCGGGGAAGACGGGGAAGCCGGGCGCGCCTGTGACTGTGACGTCACAGTGCGCCGCCACGCGCCGCGGCTACCCGCTTCCCAGCCACATACAGCCAGCAGCTTTTGCTCGAATAAGAGCTGCCGCTGCTGTACAGTGCATAAAATATATTTATATATTGTGCCAGAAACCAGGGGATGGTAATAAATTCCGTATATAGGGCTCCCAGGATACTAGACAGTTTCTATCCTGTTTGGCCTGGGAGTGCAGCCGTATAATACATACACTCCATCCCACAGTTTGGCAAGCGCTGGAACTGAGGGATGAGAGATCCAGACCAGAGTTTGTCTGCTGCCTGATTTCTGTCACCTGTCATGCTAATTAGGAATCAGGTATGAAAGACTGATTTCCTGTTTGCTCTGGTCTCCCCACAAGAGCCAGGAGGCTGGAAGGCTGCTGAACTACAGAGGGGAGAAGCCTCTTCCCCAAACAGGTTCAATCTTTCTGTTCATTTGTGTAAGACTGCAAAAGTGCCGTGTTTTGATGTTGGAAGTGGAAAAGCCACTTCCAACCCTGAGTCAGGGATATCTAAGTTAAGTTATCGCTCAGGTGAGCAGCTTTTGTTTTGATCTGTTTTCTGTTGTATGCACTGTGGCAGTCTCAGTGCCTGGGACTGAATAAACCAGGCATAGCCTGTTTAAAGGAACAGTACGTGACGCCTCATCATTTAACCTACCCTAAAAGACTGTGTTCTAAACAGTCCCGGACAAACGACGGAGCCCCGAAGTAAGCCGTTTGTCACAATATATACCCTTATACACCATTTTAATAAAAAATATCACAAAATTCTTCTAAGTCCCTCGGGAAGAGTGAAAGACGCGCACGTTCATTTTCAGAGCTCCTAGACCTTCCTATAAGAAGTTAGCCAAAAAGTAGCTTCGAAAAACGCTTATTGTTAAGTTTCAGAGTTGCTTCTCATGTACCAAAGCTGGACTTAGACATAATTTCACTCTCACAACATTATGGCTGGTTGGAGACAATCCGAACCACAAGTACTGGGTCCATGGTTCTGTCCGTATACTGGGGGGACGGGGATGACTCCCATTAACCCCTGACTATACCGGGGATACGCTTATCACAATGCCTTTCTGGTCTGTGCTGAAGCAGGGCATTCTGGCAGCCAAGTGGCTTGACCTTTATTAGTGAGCCTGGTTACCCCCTCTCGGAACCACAGACTTAGAAATCGCCAGCTTATATACAGTGCATAAAATATATTTATATATATACCCTTATACACCATTTTAATAAAAAATATCACAAAATTCTTCTAAGTCCCTCGGAAAGAGTGAAAGACGTGCACGTTAATTTTTAGAGCTCCTAGACCTTCCTATAAGAAGTTAGCCAAAAAGGAGCTTCGAAAAACGCTTAGGTTAAGTTTCAGAGTTGCTTCTAATGTACCAAAGCTGGACTTAGAAATAATTTCACTCTCACAACATTATGGCTGGTTGGAGACAGTCCGAACCACAAGTACCGGGTCCATGGTTCTGGGCGTATACTGGGGGGACTGGGACGACTCCCATTAACCCCTGACTATACCGGGGATACGCTTATCACAATGCCTTTCTGGTCTGTGCTGAAGCAGGGCATTCTGGCAGCCAAGTGGCTTGACCTTTATTAGTGAGCCTGGTTACCCCCTCTCGGAACCACAGACTTAGAAATAGCCAGCTCATATACAGTGCATAAAATATATTTATATATACTGTATACCCTTATACACCATTTTAATAAAAAATATCACAAAATTCTTCTAAGTCCCTCGGGAAGAGTGAAAGACGCGCACATTCATTTTCAGAGCTCCTAGACCTTCCTATAAGAAGTTAGCCAAAAAGTAGCTTCGAAAAACGCTTATGGTTAAGTTTCAGAGTTGCTTCTAATGTACCAAAGCTGGACTTAGACATAATTTCACTCTCACAACATTATGGCTGGTTGGAGAAAGTTCGAACCACAAGTACCGGGTCCATGGTTCTGGCCGTATACTGGGGGGACGGGGACGACTCCCATTAACCCCTGACTATACCGGGGATACGCTTATCACAATGCCTTTCTGGTCTGTGCTGAAGCAGGGCATTCTGGCAGCCAAGTGGCTTGACCTTTATTAGTGAGCCTGGTTACCCCCTCTCGGAACCACAGACTTAGAAATCTCCAGCTCATATACAGTGCATAAAATATATTTATATATATACCCTTATACACCATTTTAATAAAAAATATCACAAAATTCTTCTAAGTCCCTCGGGAAGAGTGAAAGACGCGCACGTTCATTTTCAGAGCTCCTAGACCTTCCTATAAGAAGTTAGCCAAAAAGTAGCTTCGAAAAACGCTTAGGTTAAGTTTCAGAGTTGCTTCTAATGTACCAAAGCTGGACTTAGACATAATTTCACTCTCACAACATTATGGCTGGTTGGAGACAATACGAACCACAAGTACTGGGTCCATGGTTCTGTCCGTATACTGGGGGGACGGGGATGACTCCCATTAACCCCTGACTATACCGGGGATACGCTTATCACAATGCCTTTCTGGTCTGTGCTGAAGCAGGGCATTCTGGCAGCCAAGTGGCTTGACCTTTATTAGTGAGCCTGGTTACCCCCTCTCGGAACAACAGAATTAGAAATCGCCAGCTTATATACAGTGCATAAAATATATTTATATATATAACCTTATACACCATTTTAATAAAAAATATCACAAAATTCTTCTAAGTCCCTCGGAAAGAGTGATAGACGCGCACGTTAATTTTTAGAGCTCCTAGACCTTCCTATAAGAAGTTAGCCAAAAAGGAGCTTTGAAAAACGCTTACTGTAGGTTAAGTTTCAGAGTTGCTTCTAATGTACCAAAGCTGGACTTAGAAATAATTTCACTCTCACAACATTATGGCTGGTTGGAGACAGTCCGAACCACAAGTACCGGGTCCATGGTTCTGGGCGTATACTGGGGGGACGGGGACGACTCCCATTAACCCCTGACTATACCGGGGATACGCTTATCACAATGCCTTTCTTGTCTGTGCTGAAGCAGGGCATTCTGGCAGCCAAGTGGCTTGACCTTTATTAGTGAGCCTGGTTACCCCCTCTCGGAACCACAGACTTAGAAATCGCCAGCTCATATACAGTGCATAAAATATATTTATATATATACCCTTATACACCATTTTAATAAAAAAATATCACACAATTCTTCTAAGTCCCTCGGGAAGAGTGAAAGACGCGCACGTTCATTTTCAGAGCTCCTAGACCTTCCTATAAGAAGTTAGCCAAAAAGTAGCTTCGAAAAACGCTTAGGTTAAGTTTCAGAGTTGCTTCTAATGTACCAAAGCTGGACTTAGATATAATTTCACTCTCACAACATTATGGCTGGTTGGAGACAATACGAACCACAAGTACTGGGTCCATGGTTCTGTCCGTATACTGGGGGGACGGGGATGACTCCCATTAACCCCTGACTATACCGGGGATACGCTTATCACAATGCCTTTCTGGTCTGTGCTGAAGCAGGGCATTCTGGCAGCCAAGTGGCTTGACCTTTATTAGTGAGCCTGGTTACCCCCTCTCGGAACCACAGACTTAGAAATCGCCAGCTCATATACAGTGCTTAAAATATATTTATATATATACCCTTATACACCATTTTAATAAAAAATATCACAAAATTCTTCTAAGTCCCTCGGAAAGAGAGAAAGACGCGCACATTAATTTTTAGAGCTCCTAGACCTTCCTATAAGAAGTTAGCCAAAAAGTAGCTTCGAAAAACGCTTATGGTTAAGTTTCAGAGTTGCTTCTCATGTACCAAAGCTGGACTTAGACATAATTTCACTCTCACAACATTATGGCTGGTTGGAGAAAGTCCGAACCACAAGTACCGGGTCCATGGTTCTGGCCGTGTACTGGGGGGACGGGGACGACTCCCATTAACCACTGACTATACCGGGGATACCCTTATCACAATGCCTTTCTGGTCTGTGCTGAAGCAGGGCATTCTGGCAGCCAAGTGGCTTGACCTTTATTAGAGAGCCTGGTTACCCCCTCTCGGAACCACAGACTTAGAAATCGCCAGCTCATATACAGTGCATAAAATATATTTATATATATATATACCCTTATACACCATTTTAATAAAAAATATCACAAAATTCTTCTAAGTTCCTCGGGAAGAGTGAAAGACGCGCACGTTCATTTTCAGAGCTCCTAGACCTTCCTATAAGAAGTTAGCCAAAAAGTAGCTTCGAAAAACGCTTATGGTTAAGTTTCAGAGTTGCTTCTAATGTACCAAAGCTGGACTTAGACATAATTTCACTCTCACAACATTATGGCTGGTTGGAGAAAGTTCGAACCACAAGTACCGGGTCCATGGTTCTGGGCGTATACTGGGGGGACGGGGACGACTCCCATTAACCCCTGACTATACCGGGGATACGCTTATCACAATGCCTTTCTGGTCTGTGCTGAAGCAGGGCATTCTGGCAGCCAAGTGGCTTGACCTTTATTAGTGAGCCTGGTTACCCCCTCTCGGAACCACAGACTTAGAAATCGCCAGCTCATATACAGTGCATAAAATATATTTATATATATACCCTTATACACCATTTTAATAAAAAAATATCACACAATTCATCTAAGTCCCTCGGGAAGAGTGAAAGACGCGCACGTTCATTTTCAGAGCTCCTAGACCTTCCTATAAGAAGTTAGCCAAAAAGTAGCTTCGAAAAACGCTTAGGTTAAGTTTCAGAGTTGCTTCTAATGTACCAAAGCTGGACTTAGACATAATTTCACTCTCACAACATTATGGCTGGTTGGAGACAGTCCGAACCACAAGTACTGGGTCCATGGTTCTGTCCGTATACTGGGGGGACGGGGATGACTCCCATTAACCCCTGACTATACCGGGGATACGCTTATCACAATGCCTTTCTGGTCTGTGCTGAAGCAGGGCATTCTGGCAGCCAAGTGGCTTGACCTTTATTAGTGAGCCTGGTTACCCCCTCTCGGAACCACAGACTTAGAAATCGCCAGCTCATATACAGTGCATAAAATATATTTATATATATATCCTTATACACCATTTTAATAAAAAAATATCACACAATTCTTCTAAGTCCCTCGGGAAGAGTGAAAGACGCGCACGTTCATTTTCAGAGCTCCTAGACCTTCCTATAAGAAGTTAGCCAAAAAGTAGCTTCGAAAAACGCTTAGGTTAAGTTTCAGAGTTGCTTCTAATGTACCAAAGCTGGACTTAGACATAATTTCACTCTCACAACATTATGGCTGGTTGGAGACAGTCCGAACCACAAGTACCGGGTCCATGGTTCTGGGCGTATACTGGGGGGACGGGGACGACTCCCATTAACCCCTGACTATACCGGGGATACGCTTATCACAATGCCTTTCTGGTCTGTGCTGAAGCAGGGCATTCTGGCAGCCAAGTGGCTTGACCTTTATTAGTGAGCCTGGTTACCCTCTCTCGGAACCACAGACTTAGAAATCGCCAGCTCATATACAGTGCATAAAATATATTTATATATTGTGACAGAAACCAGGGGATGGTAATAAATTCCGTATATAGGGCTCCCAGGATACTAGACAGTTTCTATCCTGTTTGGCCTGGGAGTGCAGCCGTATAATACATACACTCCATCCCACAGTTTGGCAAGCGCTGGAACTGAGGGATGAGAGATCCAGACCAGAGTTTGTCTGCTGCCTGATTTCTGTCACCTGTCATGCTAATTAGGAATCAGGTATGAAAGACTGATTTCCTGTTTGCTCTGGTCTCCCCACAAGAGCCAGGAGGCTGGAAGGCTGCTGAACTACAGAGGGGAGAAGCCTCTTCCCCAAACAGGTTCAATCTTTCTGTTCATTTGTGTAAGACTGCAAAAGTACCGTGTTTTGATGTTGGAAGTGGAAAAGCCACTTCCAACCCTGAGTCAGGGATATCTAAGTTAAGTTATCGCTCAGGTGAGCAGCTTTTGTTTTGATCTGTTTTCTGTTGTATGCACTGTGGCAGTCTCAGTGCCTGGGACTGAATAAACCAGGCATAGCCTGTTTAAAGGAACAGTACGTGACGCCTCATCATTTAACCTACCCTAAAAGACTGTGTTCTAAACAGTCCCGGACAAACGACGGAGCCCCGGAGTAAGCCGTTTGTCACAATATATACCCTTATACACCATTTTAATAAAAAATATCACAAAATTCTTCTAAGTCCCTCGGGAAGAGTGAAAGACGCGCACGTTCATTTTCAGAGCTCCTAGACCTTCCTATAAGAAGTTAGCCAAAAAGTAGCTTCGAAAAACGCTTATTGTTAAGTTTCAGAGTTGCTTCTCATGTACCAAAGCTGGACTTAGACATAATTTCACTCTCACAACATTATGGCTGGTTGGAGACAATCCGAACCACAAGTACTGGGTCCATGGTTCTGTCCGTATACTGGGGGGACGGGGATGACTCCCATTAACCCCTGACTATACCGGGGATACGCTTATCACAATGCCTTTCTGGTCTGTGCTGAAGCAGGGCATTCTGGCAGCCAAGTGGCTTGACCTTTATTAGTGAGCCTGGTTACCCCCTCTCGGAACCACAGACTTAGAAATCGCCAGCTTATATACAGTGCATAAAATATATTTATATATATACCCTTATACACCATTTTAATAAAAAATATCACAAAATTCTTCTAAGTCCCTCGGAAAGAGTGAAAGACGTGCACGTTAATTTTTAGAGCTCCTAGACCTTCCTATAAGAAGTTAGCCAAAAAGGAGCTTCGAAAAACGCTTACTGTAGGTTAAGTTTCAGAGTTGCTTCTAATGTACCAAAGCTGGACTTAGAAATAATTTCACTCTCACAACATTATGGCTGGTTGGAGACAGTCCGAACCACAAGTACCGGGTCCATGGTTCTGGGCGTATACTGGGGGGACTGGGACGACTCCCATTAACCCCTGACTATACCGGGGATACGCTTATCACAATGCCTTTCTGGTCTGTGCTGAAGCAGGGCATTCTGGCAGCCAAGTGGCTTGACCTTTATTAGTGAGCCTGGTTACCCCCTCTCGGAACCACAGACTTAGAAATAGCCAGCTCATATACAGTGCATAAAATATATTTATATATATACCCTTATACACCATTTTAATAAAAAATATCACAAAATTCTTCTAAGTCCCTCGGGAAGAGTGAAAGACGCGCACGTTCATTTTCAGAGCTCCTAGACCTTCCTATAAGAAGTTAGCCAAAAAGTAGCTTCGAAAAACGCTTAGGTTAAGTTTCAGAGTTGCTTCTAATGTACCAAAGCTGGACTTAGACATAATTTCACTCTCACAACATTATGGCTGGTTGGAGACAATACGAACCACAAGTACTGGGTCCATGGTTCTGTCCGTATACTGGGGGGACGGGGATGACTCCCATTAACCCCTGACTATACCGGGGATACGCTTATCACAATGCCTTTCTGGTCTGTGCTGAAGCAGGGCATTCTGGCAGCCAAGTGGCTTGACCTTTATTAGTGAGCCTGGTTACCCCCTCTCGGAACAACAGAATTAGAAATCGCCAGCTTATATACAGTGCATAAAATATATTTATATATATACCCTTATACACCATTTTAATAAAAAATATCACAAAATTCTTCTAAGTCCCTCGGAAAGAGTGATAGACGCGCACGTTAATTTTTAGAGCTCCTAGACCTTCCTATAAGAAGTTAGCCAAAAAGGAGCTTTGAAAAACGCTTACTGTAGGTTAAGTTTCAGAGTTGCTTCTAATGTACCAAAGCTGGACTTAGAAATAATTTCACTCTCACAACATTATGGCTGGTTGGAGACAGTCCGAACCACAAGTACCGGGTCCATGGTTCTGGGCGTATACTGGGGGGACGGGGACGACTCCCATTAACCCCTGACTATACCGGGGATACGCTTATCACAATGCCTTTCTGGTCTGTGCTGAAGCAGGGCATTCTGGCAGCCAAGTGGCTTGACCTTTATTAGTGAGCCTGGTTACCCCCTCTCGGAACCACAGACTTAGAAATCGCCAGCTCATATACAGTGCATAAAATATATTTATATATACAGTATACCCTTATACACCATTTTAATAAAAAAATATCACACAATTCTTCTAAGTCCCTCGGGAAGAGTGAAAGACGCGCACGTACATTTTCAGAGCTCCTAGACCTTCCTATAAGAAGTTAGCCAAAAAGTAGCTTCGAAAAACGCTTAGGTTAAGTTTCAGAGTTGCTTCTAATGTACCAAAGCTGGACTTAGACATAATTTCACTCTCACAACATTATGGCTGGTTGGAGACAGTCCGAACCACAAGTACCGGGTCCATGGTTCTGGGCGTATACTGGGGGGACGGGGACGACTCCCATTAACCCCTGACTATACCGGGGATACGCTTATCACAATGCCTTTCTGGTCTGTGCTGAAGCAGGGCATTCTGGCAGCCAAGTGGCTTGACCTTTATTAGTGAGCCTGGTTACCCCCTCTCGGAACCACAGACTTAGAAATCGCCAGCTCATATACAGTGCATAAAATATATTTATATATATACCCTTATACACCATTTTAATAAAAAATATCACAAAATTCTTCTAAGTCCCTCGGGAAGAGTGAAAGACGCGCACGTTCATTTTCAGAGCTCCTAGACCTTCCTATAAGAAGTTAGCCAAAAAGTAGCTTCGAAAAACGCTTATGGTTAAGTTTCAGAGTTGCTTCTAATGTACCAAAGCTGGACTTAGACATAATTTCACTCTCACAACATTATGGCTGGTTGGAGAAAGTTCGAACCACAAGTACCGGGTCCATGGTTCTGGCCGTATACTGGGGGGACGGGGACGACTCCCATTAACCCCTGACTATACCGGGGATACGCTTATCACAATGCCTTTCTGGTCTGTGCTGAAGCAGGGCATTCTGGCAGCCAAGTGGCTTGACCTTTATTAGTGAGCCTGGTTACCCCCTCTCGGAACCACAGACTTAGAAATCGCCAGCTTATATACAGTGCATAAAATATATTTATATATATACCCTTATACACCATTTTAATAAAAAATATCACAAAATTCTTCTAAGTCCCTCGGGAAGAGTGAAAGACGCGCACGTTCATTTTCAGAGCTCCTAGACCTTCCTATAAGAAGTTAGCCAAAAAGTAGCTTCGAAAAACGCTTAGGTTAAGTTTCAGAGTTGCTTCTAATGTACCAAAGCTGGACTTAGACATAATTTCACTCTCACAACATTATGGCTGGTTGGAGACAGTCCGAACCACAAGTACTGGGTCCATGGTTCTGTCCGTATACTGGGGGGACGGGGATGACTCCCATTAACCCCTGACTATACCGGGGATACGCTTATCACAATGCCTTTCTGGTCTGTGCTGAAGCAGGGCATTCTGGCAGCCAAGTGGCTTGACCTTTATTAGTGAGCCTGGTTACCCCCTCTCGGAACCACAGACTTAGAAATCGCCAGCTCATATACAGTGCATAAAATATATTTATATATATACCCTTATACACCATTTTAATAAAAAATATCACAAAATTCTTCTAAGTCCCTCGGAAAGAGTGAAAGACGCGCACGTTAATTTTTAGAGCTCCTAGACCTTCCTACAGTATAAGAAGTTAGCCAAAAAGGAGCTACGAAAAACGCTTACTGTAGGTAAAGTTTCAGAGTTGCTTCTAATGTACCAAAGCTGGACTTCGAATTAATTTCACTCTCACAACATTATGGCTGGTTGGAGACAGTCCGAACCACAAGTACCGGGTCCATGGTTCTGGGCGTATACTGGGGGGACGGGGACGACTCCCATTAACCCCTGACTATACCGGGGATACGCTTATCACAATGCCTTTCTGGTCTGTGCTGAAGCAGGGCATTCTGGCAGCCAAGTGGCTTGACCTTTATTAGTGAGCCTGGTTACCCCCTCTCGGAACCACAGACTTAGAAATCGCCAGCTCATATACAGTGCATAAAATATATTTATATATATACCCTTATACACCATTTTAATAAAAAAATATCACACTATTCTTCTAAGTCCCTCGGGAAGAGTGAAAGACGCGCACGTTCATTTTCAGAGCTCCTAGACCTTCCTATAAGAAGTTAGCCAAAAAGTAGCTTCGAAAAACGCTTAGGTTAAGTTTCAGAGTTGCTTCTAATGTACCAAAGCTGGACTTAGACATAATTTCACTCTCACAACATTATGGCTGGTTGGAGACAGTCCGAACCACAAGTACCGGGTCCATGGTTCTGGGCGTATACTGGGGGGACGGGGACGACTCCCATTAACCCCTGACTATACCGGGGATACGCTTATCACAATGCCTTTCTGGTCTGTGCTGAAGCAGGGCATTCTGGCAGCCAAGTGGCTTGACCTTTATTAGTGAGCCTGGTTACCCCCTCTCGGAACCACAGACTTAGAAATCGCCAGCTCATATACAGTGCATAAAATATATTTATATATATACCCTTATACACCATTTTAATAAAAAAATATCACACAATTCTTCTAAGTCCCTCGGGAAGAGTGAAAGACGCGCACGTTCATTTTCAGAGCTTCTAGACCTTCCTATAAGAAGTTAGCCAAAAAGTAGCTTCGAAAAACGCTTAGGTTAAGTTTCAGAGTTGCTTCTAATGTACCAAAGCTGGACTTAGACATAATTTCACTCTCACAACATTATGGCTGGTTGGAGACAGTCCGAACCACAAGTACCGGGTCCATGGTTCTGGCCGTATACTGGGGGGACGGGGACGACTCCCATAAACCCCTGACTATACCGGGGATACGCTTATCACAATGCCTTTCTGGTCTGTGCTGAAGCAGGGCATTCTGGCAGCCAAGTGGCTTGACCTTTATTAGTGAGCCTGGTTACCCCCTCTCGGAACCACAGACTTAGAAATCGCCAGCTCATATACAGTGCATAAAATATATTTATATATATACCCTTATACACCATTTTAATAAAAAATATCACAAAATTCTTCTAAGTCCCTCGGAAAGAGTGAAAGACGCGCACGTTAATTTTTAGAGCTCCTAGACCTTCCTACAGTATAAGAAGTTAGCCAAAAAGGAGCTACGAAAAACGCTTACTGTAGGTAAAGTTTCAGAGTTGCTTCTAATGTACCAAAGCTGGACTTCGAATTAATTTCACTCTCACAACATTATGGCTGGTTGGATACAGTCCGAACCACAAGTACCGGGTCCATGGTTCTGGGCGTATACTGGGGGGACGGGGACGACTCCCATTAACCCCTGACTATACCGGGGATACGCTTATCACAATGCCTTTCTGGTCTGTGCTGAAGCAGGGCATTCTGGCAGCCAAGTGGCTTGACCTTTATTAGTGAGCCTGGTTACCCCCTCTCGGAACCACAGACTTAGAAATCGCCAGCTCATATACAGTGCATAAAATATATTTATATATATACCCTTATACACCATTTTAATAAAAAAATATCACACTATTCTTCTAAGTCCCTCGGGAAGAGTGAAAGATGCGCACGTTCATTTTCAGAGCTCCTAGACCTTCCTATAAGAAGTTAGCCAAAAAGTAGCTTCGAAAAACGCTTAGGTTAAGTTTCAGAGTTGCTTCTAATGTACCAAAGCTGGACTTAGACATAATTTCACTCTCACAACATTATGGCTGGTTGGAGACAGTCCGAACCACAAGTACCGGGTCCATGGTTCTGGGCGTATACTGGGGGGACGGGGACGACTCCCATTAACCCCTGACTATACCGGGGATACGCTTATCACAATGCCTTTCTGGTCTGTGCTGAAGCAGGGCATTCTGGCAGCCAAGTGGCTTGACCTTTATTAGTGAGCCTGGTTACCCCCTCTCGGAACCACAGACTTAGAAATCGCCAGCTCATATACAGTGCATAAAATATATTTATATATATACCCTTATACACCATTTTAATAAAAAAATATCACACAATTCTTCTAAGTCCCTCGGGAAGAGTGAAAGACGCGCACGTTCATTTTCAGAGCTTCTAGACCTTCCTATAAGAAGTTAGCCAAAAAGTAGCTTCGAAAAACGCTTAGGTTAAGTTTCAGAGTTGCTTCTAATGTACCAAAGCTGGACTTAGACATAATTTCACTCTCACAACATTATGGCTGGTTGGAGACAGTCCGAACCACAAGTACTGGGTACATGGTTCTGTCCGTATACTGGGGGGACGGGGATGACTCCCATTAACCCCTGACTATACCGGGGATACGCTTATCACAATGCCTTTCTGGTCTGTGCTGAAGCAGGGCATTCTGGCAGCCAAGTGGCTTGACCTTTATTAGTGAGCCTGGTTACCCCCTCTCGGAACCACAGACTTAGAAATCGCCAGCTCATATACAGTGCATAAAATATATTTATATATATACCCTTATACACCATTTTAATAAAAAATATCACACAATTCTTCTAAGTCCCTCGGAAAGAGAGAAAGACGCGCACGTTAATTTTTAGAGCTCCTAGACCTTCCTATAAGAAGTTAGCCAAAAAGTAGCTTCGAAAAACGCTTATGGTTAAGTTTCAGAGTTGCTTCTCATGTACCAAAGCTGGACTTAGACATAATTTCACTCTCACAACATTATGGCTGGTTGGAGAAAGTCCGAACCACAAGTACCGGGTCCATGGTTCTGGCCGTGTATTGGGGGGACGGGGACGACTCCCATTAACCACTGACTATACCGGGGATACCCTTATCACAATGCCTTTCTGGTCTGTGCTGAAGCAGGGCATTCTGGCAGCCAAGTGGCTTGACCTTTATTAGTGAGCCTGGTTACCCCCTCTCGGAACCACAGACTTAGAAATCGCCAGCTCATATACAGTGCATAAAATATATTTATATATATATATATACCCTTATACACCATTTTAATAAAAAATATCACAAAATTCTTCTAAGTTCCTCGGGAAGAGTGAAAGACGCGCACGTTCATTTTCAGAGCTCCTAGACCTTCCTATAAGAAGTTAGCCAAAAAGTAGCTTCGAAAAACGCTTAGGTTAAGTTTCAGAGTTGCTTCTAATGTACCAAAGCTGGACTTAGACATAATTTCACTCTCACAACATTATGGCTGGTTGGAGAGAGTCCGAACCACAAGTACCGGGTCCATGGTTCTGGGCGTATACTGGGGGGACGGGGACGACTCCCATTAACCCCTGACTATACCGGGGAAACGCTTATCACAATGCCTTTCTGGTCTGTGCTGAAGCAGGGCATTCTGGCAGCCAAGTGGCTTGACCTTTATTAGTGAGCCTGGTTACCCCCTCAGAACCACAGACTTAGAAATCGCCAGCTCATATACAGTGCATAAAATATATTTATATATATACCCTTAAACACCATTTTAATAAAAAAATATCACACAATTCTTCTAAGTCCCTCGGGAAGAGTGAAAGACGCGCACGTTCATTTTCAGAGCTCCTAGACCTTCCTATAAGAAGTTAGCCAAAAAGTAGCTTCGAAAAACGCTTAGGTTAAGTTTCAGAGTTGCTTCTAATGTACCAAAGCTGGACTTAGACATAATTTCACTCTCACAACATTATGGCTGGTTGGAGACAGTCCGAACCACAAGTACCGGGTCCATGGTTCTGGCCGTATACTGGGGGGACGGGGACGACTCCCATTAACCCCTGACTATACCTGGGATACGCTTATCACAATGCCTTTCTGGTCTGTGCTGAAGCAGGGCATTCTGGCAGCCAAGTGGCTTGACCTTTATTAGTGAGCCTGGTTACCCCCTCTCGGAACCACAGACTTAGAAATCGCCAGCTCATATACAGTGCATAAAATATATTTATATATATATATACCCTTATACACCATTTTAATAAAAAATATCACAAAATTCTTCTAAGTTCCTCGGGAAGAGTGAAAGACGCGCACGTTCATTTTCAGAGCTCCTAGACCTTCCTATAAGAAGTTAGCCAAAAAGTAGCTTCGAAAAACGCTTAGGTTAAGTTTCAGAGTTGCTTCTAATGTACCAAAGCTGGACTTAGACATAATTTCACTCTCACAACATTATGGCTGGTTGGAGACAGTCCGAACCACAAGTACCGGGTCCATGGTTCTGGCCGTATACTGGGGGGACGGGGACGACTCCCATTAACCCCTGACTATACCTGGGATACGCTTATCACAATGCCTTTCTGGTCTGTGCTGAAGCAGGGCATTCTGGCAGCCAAGTGGCTTGACCTTTATTAGTGAGCCTGGTTACCCCCTCTCGGAACCACAGACTTAGAAATCGCCAGCTCATATACAGTGCATAAAATATATTTATATATATACCCTTATACACCATTTTAATAAAAAATATCACAAAATTCTTTTAAGTCCCTCGGGAAGAGTGAAAGACGCGCACGTTCATTTTCAGAGCTCCTAATCCTTCCTATAAGAAGTTAGCCAAAAAGTAGCTTCGAAAAACGCTTATGGTTAAGTTTCAGAGTTGCTTCTAATGTACCAAAGCTGGACTTAGACATAATTTCACTCTCACAACATTATGGCTGGTTGGAGAAAGTTCGAACCACAAGTACCGGGTCCATGGTTCTGGCCGTATACTGGGGGGACGGGGACGACTCCCATTAACCCCTGACTATACCGGGGATAAGCATATCACAATGCCTTTCTGGTCTGTGCTGAAGCAGGGCATTCTGGCAGCCAAGTGGCTTGACCTTTATTAGTGAGCCTGGTTACCCCCTCTCGGAACCACAGACTTAGAAATCGCCAGCTCATATACAGTGCATAAAATATATTTATATATATACCCTTATACACCATTTTAATAAAAAAATATCACACAATTCTTCTAAGTCCCTCGGGAAGAATGAAAGACGCGCACGTTCATTTTCAGAGCTCCTAGACCTTCCTATAAGAAGTTAGCCAAAAAGTAGCTTCGAAAAACGCTTAGGTTAAGTTTCAGAGTTGCTTCTAATGTACCAAAGCTGGACTTAGACATAATTTCACTCTCACAACATTATGGCTGGTTGGAGACAGTCCGAACCACAAGTACTGGGTCCATGGTTCTGTCCGTATACTGGGGGGACGGGGATGACTCCCATTAACCCCTGACTATACCGGGGATACGCTTATCACAATGCCTTTCTGGTCTGTGCTGAAGCAGGGCATTCTGGCAGCCAAGTGGCTTGACCTTTATTAGTGAGCCTGGTTACCCCCTCTCGGAACCACAGACTTAGAAATCGCCAGCTCATATACAGTGCATAAAATATATTTATATATATACCCTTATACACCATTTTAATAAAAAATATCACAAAATTCTTCTAAGTCCCTCGGAAAGAGTGAAAGACGCGCACGTTCATTTTCAGAGCTCCTAGACCTTCCTATAAGAAGTTAGCCAAAAAGTAGCTTCGAAAAACGCTTAGGTTAAGTTTCAGAGTTGCTTCTAATGTACCAAAGCTGGACTTAGACATAATTTCACTCTCACAACATTATGGCTGGTTGGAGACAGTCCGAACCACAAGTACCGGGTCCATGGTTCTGGGCGTATACTGGGGGGACGGGGACGACTCCCATTAACCCCTGACTATACCGGGGATACGCTTATCACAATGCCTTTCTGGTCTGTGCTGAAGCAGGGCATTCTGGCAGCCAAGTGGCTTGACCTTTATTAGTGAGCCTGGTTACCCCCTCTCGGAACCACAGACTTAGAAATCGCAAGCTCATATACAGTGCATAAAATATATTTATATATTGTGACAGAAACCAGGGGATGGTAATAAATTCCGTATATAGGGCTCCCAGGATACTAGACAGTTTCTATCCTGTTTGGCCTGGGAGTGCAGCCTTATAATACATACACTCCATCCCACAGTTTGGCAAGCGCTGGAACTGAGGGATGAGAGATCCAGACCAGAGTTTGTCTGCTGCCTGATTTCTGTCACCTGTCATGCTAATTAGGAATCAGGTATGAAAGACTGATTTCCTGTTTGCTCTGGTCTCCCCACAAGAGCCAGGAGGCTGGAAGGCTGCTGAACTACAGAGGGGAGAAGCCTCTTCCCCAAACAGGTTCAATCTTTCTGTTCATTTGTGTAAGACTGCAAAAGTACCGTGTTTTGATGTTGGAAGTGGAAAAGCCACTTCCAACCCTGAGTCAGGGATATCTAAGTTAAGTTATCGCTCAGGTGAGCAGCTTTTGTTTTGATCTGTTTTCTGTTGTATGCACTGTGGCAGTCTCAGTGCCTGGGACTGAATAAACCAGGCATAGCCTGTTTAAAGGAACAGTACGTGACGCCTCATCATTTAACCTACCCTAAAAGACCGTGTTCTAAACAGTCCCGGACAAACGACGGAGCCCCGGAGTAAGCCGTTTGTCACATATGGTGGAGAATGCGGGCAGAACACTAGGGGGTCTGCGGGTTGAAGAACTTTGAAAAAAAAAAAAAAAAAAAAAGTTTTTTCATCCTCTGCAAACAAGATGGAAGACGTGGTGGGTGCGCTGGTACGCAATGTCGCTGCCCAGAAAGACGCGAATGAAACCCAGCAACAGCTGTTAATAGCCCAGCAAGAAACTAATGCAAACCAGCAGCAGACGAATGCAGCCCATCAACAGCTGCTAAAAGCCCAGCAAGAGATTAATGCCAACCAGCAACAGGCGAATGCAAACCAGCAACAGACGAATGAAGCCCTGCAAAACGCGAATGCAAACCAGCAAGAGACAAACCGCTTGCTGAGAGAGGAGCAACAGCGGTTCGCTCAGGGCTTACAGCAGGAACTCGAGATCCTGAGGGGGACTATCAGTAACCTTCCACTGGCAGCGGCAGCCCCAGTACCGAAAATGACCAGGGCAAGCCACTACCTTCAGAAGATGGGACCCTCGGATGATGTGGAAGCCTATCTTCTCACGTTTGAACGCACGGCACAGAGAGAGGGATGGCCAGAAGCTGAGTGGGCTGGTCTAATCGCACCCTTCCTAAGCGGCGAACCCCAGAAGGCTTACTTTGATCTAGAGCCAGCCGAAGCTAACGTCTATGCAAAATTGAAGTTCGAGATCCTCGCCCGCCTCGGCGTAACCACGGCTGTTCGCGCCCAAAGGTTTCACGCATGGTCCTTCACGATGGATAAAGCCACCCGAAGCCAGATGTATGACCTCATCCACCTCGCCCGGAAGTGGCTACAACCCGAGATCAACTCAGCCAGCCACATCGTGGAACGGTTGGTCATGGACCAGTTCTTGAGGAAACTTCCCTCTGCCTTACGCCGTTGGGTCAGTCGGAGTGACCCCCACAATGCGGATGAGCTTGTGGCCCTCGTAGAAAGGTACAATGCAGCAGAAGAGCACCCACAACCCACAGTCGTGGAGCAACCCCACTACCCGAGGTTCCAGGACTCTTCCAGAGACGGTAAAAGGGTACCGGGGTTAAGGGGAGCTGAAGAGCGGCGACCACCTTCACGCAGCACCAGCAACAGTGGTTCGCACACTAAGGGCAATAGCCAACATGGGGAGCCGGGAAAAGGCTCTAAGTGGGACACAGACTATGTACCTAAATGTGTAAATTGTCATGAGAGGGGCCACACAGCAAAAATCTGCCCACTAAATGATGAGCCCATGCAATGCAACAGCGTGGAACCTTATTCGCTGTTGTCCCAATGTATGGGCCCTAGCCCAGAGGACCCCTTGAATAACCATCTGTGGGCATTTGTAAAGGTTAATGGTAAGAGGGTTCGGGCACTTCTTGACTCTGGGAGCATGGTCACACTAGTGTCCGAATACCTCTTGCCCATTAAGAAGAAACAGGGAAACAGTTCACAAAGAGTGGCAATTTGTTGTATACATGGGGATAATCATGAATATTCCACTGTTGATGTTTTTTTTGAAACAGAGTTTGGTTCTTTAGATTTCAAGGTGGGTATTGTACCCAAACTGGCACATGATGTGTTAATAGGGACCGACTTTCCCCATTTTCTAAAAATGTGGTCCCCCGCTCAGAATAGCGCCCAGAGTTCAATAGCGGACCATAATGAAGTATTAGAAGAAACAAATCCTTTCCCTTTTTCAGAAATGGAGGTTGACGAGGGCCCAAATAAGAAGGGGGAAAAGGAGGAGTGCTGTAAAATTCCCTTCCCCATCACTACTTTGGTAGGGAATACCCCAAATCAAGATGTTGAGCAGACACTTACCACCCCAGAACCGGATAAGACCCTCGCTGACATAGAGGTCAGTCCTGGGAGTTTTAAGAAGGCCCAGTGGGAGGACCCCACATTAGCGGTAGCAAGGGGAAATATGCGGGACCAGAATAGTACTCCTGGCCAACCAGATAGGTCACTTGCTTACCCCTACTTCGAGGTAGAGAACGACCTAGTATATCGGGTTGATAAAAGGAAATCAGTTACAACTAAACAATTGTTGGTACCACGGACATTCCGTAACGTAGTATTACACCTCGCACATAGTCATCCATTGGGGGGACACCTAGGGGTGGAAAAGACAAAAGAAAAGGTTCTCCGAAGCTTCTATTGGCCTGGGGTTCTGGCAGAAATTACGAATTATTGTTCCTCATGCCCAGAATGTCAGATCACCGCCCCGTTCAAGGCATACCGCAGCCCATTGGTACCCCTTCCCATAATAGAGGTACCATTTGACCGGATTGCTATGGATCTAGTAGGACCCCTAATAAAGTCTGCTAGGGGACATCAGCATATATTGGTAATATTAGATTATGCCACCCGATATCCGGAGGCAGTTCCCCTACGTAGCACCTCAGCTAAAAACATAGCAAAAGAGTTAGTAGTTCTGTTTTCCCGGGTCGGGATTCCTAAAGAGATTCTATCTGACCAGGGAACACCATTTATGTCCCAAGTAACGAAAGAGCTATGTAAACTCCTAAAAATCAAGCATCTCAGAACCTCAGTCTATCATCCACAAACAGATGGTTTAGTGGAAAGGTTCAATAAAACCTTAAAGAGCATGTTACGGCGGGCGGTTGATAAAGATGGGAAAAACTGGGATTGTTTGTTACCGTACCTGTTATTTGCCATTAGGGAAGTTCCCCAATCATCCACTGGCTTCTCCCCGTTTGAACTATTGTATGGCCGACACCCAAGGGGCTTACTGGATATAGCCAAAGAGACTTGGGAACACGAGGTTACCCCTTACAGAAGTGTAATAGAGCATGTTGCCCAGATGCAGGACCGCATTGCTGCAGTCCTACCGATAGTGAGGGAACACATGGAGAAAGCTCAAGAAGCACAGAGGAATACATATAATAAGGGTGCTAGGGTCAGAATTTTTTCTCCAGGTGATAGGGTACTAGTTCTGGTTCCCACCGTGGAGAGTAAATTCCTTGCTAAATGGCATGGGCCATATGAGGTCTTGGAAAGAGTGGGAGAAGTAAATTATAAGGTAAGACAGCCAGGTAGGAGGAAACCTGAGCAAATTTACCATATAAACCTACTCAAGCCCTGGAAAGATAGAGAAGTCTTGTTAACCCTAGTACCCCCAGGTCCGTCAGAGAATCAAGAAACTGACCCAGAGGTTAGCATAGCTGAAACCCTGTCTGTTCATCAGAAACGAGAGGTTCAGAATTTAGTGAAAAGAAACAAAGAAATCTTCTCTATACGGCCAGGTAGAACTAGCGTAATTGAACATGACCTAGTCTCTGAACCGGGGGTCCGAGTTAACCTTAAACCGTACCGAATCCCAGAGGCCAAAAGAAAGGCTATAAGTTTAGAGGTTAAAAAAATGCTAAAACTAGGTGTAATTGAGGAATCCCAAAGTGGGTGGAACAGCCCTATAGTCTTAGTCCCAAAGCCAGATGGTACAACAAGGTTTTGTAATGACTACCGGAAACTAAATGCGGTGTCAAAATTTGATACTTATCCTATGCCCAGGGTAGATGAACTTGTTGAGAGACTGGGCAAAGCCCGATATCTCACAACCCTAGACCTAACAAAAGGGTACTGGCAGGTTCCCCTCACAGAAAGGGCAAAAGAAAAGACAGCCTTCTCAACCCCAGTCGGCCTCTTTCAGTATAAGGTGTTGCCTTTTGGCTTACATGGAGCTCCCGTCACATTCCAAAGAATGATGGATAAAATTTTAAAACCACATGCTCGGTATGCTGCCGCCTACCTGGATGATGTGGTAATCCATAGTGAAGATTGGCAATCCCACCTTCCAAAGGTCCAAGCTGTGCTTTACGCAGTCCGGTCTGCTGGACTAACTGCTAACCCCGCTAAATGCACTATTGGTCTGGAGGAGGCCAAGTATCTGGGATATTCTATTGGCAGAGGTTTACTCAAACCCCAAACACTCAAAGTGGAGGCGATACAAAATTGGCCAAGGCCAGTTACAAAAAAACAAGTAAGGACCTTTTTGGGGTTAATTGGGTACTATAGAAGGTTTATTCCCAATTTTGCAACTAAGGCAACCCCACTAACTGACCTCACAAAAGCAAGAGGACCGCTAATGGTAAAGTGGTCCCCCGAAACCGAACAGGCCTTTAGAAGCCTGAAAGAAGCTCTCTGTGCCCAACCAGTGTTGGTCACACCTGACTTCTCCAAAGAGTTCGTAGTCCAAACCGACGCATCTGAGGTAGGGCTGGGGGCGGTACTCTCCCAGGAGTCTCAAGGTGGGGAGCACCCCATCCTTTATTTAAGTAGGAAACTAAATCCCCAGGAGAAAAATTACTCCATAGTAGAGAAAGAGTGTCTCGCAATAAAGTGGGCTGTAGAGACGCTCAAATACTACCTGTTGGGGAGAAAATTCCGGTTGGTCACAGATCATGCACCCCTTACCTGGATGTGTCAAAACAGGGAAAAGAATGCTAGAGTGACCAGGTGGTTCCTAAGCCTACAACCCTTTAAATTTTCTGTGGAACACAGGTCAGGGCACAAACATGGCAATGCTGACGGGTTGTCAAGGATGCACTCCCTAATATCCATGGTCGCTCATCCCTCGAGGTCTGAGCTGGGGGGGAGGATATGTGACAGAAACCAGGGGATGGTAATAAATTCCGTATATAGGGCTCCCAGGATACTAGACAGTTTCTATCCTGTTTGGCCTGGGAGTGCAGCCTTATAATACATACACTCCATCCCACAGTTTGGCAAGCGCTGGAACTGAGGGATGAGAGATCCAGACCAGAGTTTGTCTGCTGCCTGATTTCTGTCACCTGTCATGCTAATTAGGAATCAGGTATGAAAGACTGATTTCCTGTTTGCTCTGGTCTCCCCACAAGAGCCAGGAGGCTGGAAGGCTGCTGAACTACAGAGGGGAGAAGCCTCTTCCCCAAACAGGTTCAATCTTTCTGTTCATTTGTGTAAGACTGCAAAAGTACCGTGTTTTGATGTTGGAAGTGGAAAAGCCACTTCCAACCCTGAGTCAGGGATATCTAAGTTAAGTTATCGCTCAGGTGAGCAGCTTTTGTTTTGATCTGTTTTCTGTTGTATGCACTGTGGCAGTCTCAGTGCCTGGGACTGAATAAACCAGGCATAGCCTGTTTAAAGGAACAGTACGTGACGCCTCATCATTTAACCTACCCTAAAAGACCGTGTTCTAAACAGTCCCGGACAAACGACGGAGCCCCGGAGTAAGCCGTTTGTCACAATATATACCCTTATACACCATTTTAATAAAAAATATCACAAAATTCTTCTAAGTCCCTCGGGAAGAGTGAAAGACGCGCACGTTCATTTTCAGAGCTCCTAGACCTTCCTATAAGAAGTTAGCCAAAAAGTAGCTTCGAAAAACGCTTATGGTTAAGTTTCAGAGTTGCTTCTCATGTACCAAAGCTGGACTTAGACATAATTTCACTCTCACAACATTATGGCTGGTTGGAGAAAGTCCGAACCACAAGTACCGGGTCCATGGTTCTGGCCGTGTACTGGGGGGACGGGGACGACTCCCATTAACCACTGACTATACCGGGGATACGCTTATCACAATGCCTTTCTGGTCTGTGCTGAAGCAGGGCATTCTGGCAGCCAAGTGGCTTGACATTTATTAGTGAGCCTGGTTACCCCCTCTCGGAACCACAGACTTAGAAATCGCTAGCTCATATACAGTGCATAAAATATATTTATATATATATATATACCCTTATACACCATTTTAATTAAAATATCACAAAATTCTTCTAAGTTCCTCGGGAAGAGTGAAAGACGCGCACGTTCATTTTCAGAGCTCCTAGACCTTCCTATAAGAAGTTAGCCAAAAAGTAGCTTCGAAAAACGCTTAGGTTAAGTTTCAGAGCTGCTTCTAATGTACCAAAGCTGGACTTAGACATAATTTCACTCTCACAACATTATGGCTGGTTGGAGACAGTCCGAACCACAAGTACCGGGTCCATGGTTCTGGGCGTATACTGGGGGGACGGGGGGGACTCCCATTAACCCCTGACTATACCGGGGATACGCTTATCACAATGTCTTTCTGGTCTGTGCTGAAGCAGGGCATTCTGGCAGCCAAGTGGCTTGACCTTTATTAGTGAGCCTGGTTACCCCCTCTCGGAACCACAGACTTAAAATCGCCAGCTCACATACAGTGCATAAAATATATTTATATAATATATTTATATATATACCCTTATACACCATTTTAATAAAAAATATCACAAAATTCTTCTACTGTAAGTCCCTCGGGAAGAGTGAAAGACGCGCACGTTCATTTTCAGAGCTCCTAGACCTTCCTACAGTATAAGAAGTTAGCCAAAAAGTAGCTTCGAAAAACGCTTAGGTAAAGTTTCAGAGTTGCTTCTAATGTACCAAAGCTGGACTTAGACATAATTTCACTCTCACAACATTATGGCTGGTTGGAGACAGTCCGAACCACAAGTACCGGGTCCATGGTTCTTGGCGTATACTGGGGGGACGGGGATGACTCCCATTAACCCTTGACTATACCGGGGATACGCTTATCACAATGCCTTTCTGGTCTGAGCTGAAGCAGGGCATTCTGGCAACCAAGTGGCTTGACCTTTATTAGTGAGCCTGGTTACCCCCTCTCGGAACCACAGACTTAGAAATCGCCAGCTCATATACAGTGCATAAAATATATTTATATATATATATACCCTTATACACCATTTTAATAAAAAATATCACAAAATTCTTCTAAGTCCCTCGGGAAGAGTGAAAGACGCGCACGTTCATTTTCAGAGCTCCTACACCTTCCTATAAGAAGTTAGCCAAAAAGTAGCTTCGAAAAACGCTTAGGTTAAGTTTCAGAGTTGCTTCTAATGTACCAAAGCTGGACTTAGACATAATTTCACTCTCACAACATTATGGCTGGTTGGAGACAGTCCGAACCACAAGTACCGGGTCCATGGTTCTGGGCGTATACTGGGGGGACGGGGACGACTCCCATTAACCCCTGACTATACCGGGGATACGCTTATCACAATGCCTTTCTGGTCTGTGCTGAAGCAGGGCATTCTGGCAGCCAAGTGGCTTGACCTTTATTAGTGAGCCTGGTTACCCCCTCTCGGAACCACAGACTTAGAAATCGCCAGCTCACATACAGTGCATAAAATATATTTATATATATACCCTTATACACCATTTTAATAAAAAATATCACAAAATTCTTCTAAGTCCCTCGGGAAGAGTGAAAGACGCGCACGTTCATTTTCAGAGCTCCTAGACCTTCCTATAAGAAGTTAGCCAAAAAGTAGCTTCGAAAAACGCTTATGGTTAAGTTTCAGAGTTGCTTCTAATGTACCAAAGCTGGACTTAGACATAATTTCACTCTCACAACATTATGGCTGGTTGGAGAAAGTCCGAACCACAAGTACCGGGTCCATGGTTCTGGCCGTATACTGGGGGGACGGGGACGACTCCCATTAACCCCTGACTATACCGGGGATACGCTTATCACAATGCCTTTCTGGTCTGTGCTGAAGCAGGGCATTCTGGCAGCCAAGTGGCTTGACCTTTATTAGTGAGCCTGGTTACCCCCTCTCGGAACCACAGACTTAGAAATCGCCAGCTCATATACAGTGCATAAAATATATTTATATATATACCCTTATACACCATTTTAATAAAAAATATCACAAAATTCTTTTAAGTCCCTCGGGAAGAGTGAAAGACGCGCACATTCATTTTCAGAGCTCCTAGACCTTCCTATAAGAAGTTAGCCAAAAAGGAGCTTCGAAAAACGCTTACTGTAGGTTAAGTTTCAGAGTTGCTTCTAATGTACCAAAGCTGGACTTAAAAATAATTTCACTCTCACAACATTATGGCTGGTTGGAGACAGTCCGAACCACAAGTACCGGGTCCATGGTTCTGGGCGTATACTGGGGGGACGGGGACGACTCCCATTAACCCCTGACTATACCGGGGATACGTTTATCACAATGCCTTTCTGGTCTGTGCTGAAGCAGGGCATTCTGGCAGCCAAGTGGCTTGACCTTTATTAGTGAGCCTGGTTACCCCCTCTCGGAACCACAGACTTAGAAATCGCCAGCTCATATACAGTGAATAAAATATATTTATATATATACCCTTATACACCATTTTAATAAAAAAATATCACACAATTCTTCTAAGTCCCTCGGGAAGAGAGAAAGACGCGCACGTTCTTTTTCAGAGCTCCTAGACCTTCCTATAAGAAGTTAGCCAAAAAGTAGCTTCGAAAAATGCTTAGGTTAAGTTTCAGAGTTGCTTCTAATGTACCAAAGCTGGACTTAGACATAATTTCACTCTCACAACATTATGGCTGGTTGGAGACAGTCCGAACCACAAGTACTGGGTCCATGGTTCTGTCCGTATACTGGGGGGACGGGGATGACTCCCATTAACCCCTGACTATACCGGGGATACGCTTATCACAATGCCTTTCTGGTCTGTGCTGAAGCAGGGCATTCTGGCAGCCAAGTGGCTTGACCTTTATTAGTGAGCCTGGTAACCCCCTCTCGGAACCACAGACTTAGAAATCGCCAGCTCATATACAGTGCATAAAATATATTTATATATATACCCTTATACACCATTTTAATAAAAAATATCACAAAATTCTTCTAAGTCCCTCGGAAAGAGAGAAAGACGCGCACGTTCATTTTTAGAGCTCCTAGACCTTCCTATAAGAAGTTAGCCAAAAAGGAGCTTCGAAAAACGCTTAGGTTAAGTTTCAGAGTTGCTTCTAATGTACCAGAGCTGGACTTAGAAATAATTTCACTCTCACAACATTATGGCTGGTTGGAGACAGTCTGAACCACAAGTACCGGGTCCATGGTTCTGGGCGTATACTGGGGGGACGGGGACGACTCCCATTAACCCCTGACTATACCGGGGATACGCTTATCACATTGCCTTTCTGGTCTGTGCTGAAGCAGGGCATTCTGGCAGCCAAGTGGCTTGACCTTTATTAGTGAGCCTGGTTACCCCCTCTCGAAACCACAGACTTAGAAATCGCCAGCTCATATACAGTGCATAAAATATATTTATATATATACCCTTATACACCATTTTATTAAAAAATATCACAAAATTCTTCTAAGTCCCTCGGGAAGAGTGAAAGACGCGCACGTTCATTTTCAGAGCTCCTAGACCTTCTATAAGAAGTTAGCCAAAAAGAAGCTTCGAAAAACGCTTAGGTTAAGTTTCAGAGTTGCTTCTAATGTACCAAAGCTGGACTTAGACATAATTTCACTCACAACATTATGGCTGGTTGGAGACAGTCCGAACCACAAGTACCGGGTCCATGGTTCTGGGCGTATAGTGGGGGGACGGGGACGACTCCCATTAACCCCTGACTATACCGGGGATACGCTTATCACAATGCCTTTCTGGTCTGTGCTGAAGCAGGGCATTCTGGCAGCCAAGTGGCTTGACCTTTATTAGTGAGCCTGGTTACCCCCTCTCGGAACCACAGACTTAGAAATCGCCAGCTCATATACAGTGCATAAAATATATTTATATATACCCTTATACATCATTTTAATAAAAAAATCACAAAATTCTTCTAAGTCCCTCGGGAAGAGTGAAAGACGCGCACGTTCATTTTCAGAGCTCCTAGACCTTCCTATAAGAAGTTAGCCAAAAAGTAGCTTCGAAAAACGCTTAGGTTAAGTTTCAGAGTTGCTTCTAATGTACTGTACCAAAGCTGGACTTAGACATAATTTCACTCTCACAACATTATGGCTGGTTGGAGACAGTCCGAACCACAAGTACCGGGTCCATGGTTCTGGCCGTATACTGGGGGGACGGGGACGACTCCCATAAACCCCTGACTATACCGGGGATACGCTTATCACAATGCCTTTCTGGTCTGTGCTGAAGCAGGGCATTCTGGCAGCCAAGTGGCTTGACCTTTATTAGTGAGCCTGGTTACCCCCTCTCGGAACCACAGACTTAGAAATCGCCAGCTCATATACAGTGCATAAAATATATTTATATACAGTATATACCCTTATACACCATTTTAATAAAAAATATCACAAAATTCTTCTAAGTCCCTCGGGAAGAGTGAAAGACGCGCACGTTCATTTTCAGAGCTCCTAGACCTTCTATAAGAAGTTAGCCAAAAAGAAGCTTCGAAAAACGCTTAGGTTAAGTTTCAGAGTTGCTTCTAATGTACCAAAGCTGGACTTAGACATAATTTCACTCACAACATTATGGCTGGTTGGAGACAGTCCGAACCACAAGTACCGGGTCCATGGTTCTGGGCGTATACTGGGGGGACGGGGACGACTCCCATTAACCCCTGACTATACCGGGGATACGCTTATCACAATGCCTTTCTGGTCTGTGCTGAAGCAGGGCATTCTGGCAGCCAAGTGGCTTGACCTTTATTAGTGAGCCTGGTTACCCCCTCTCGGAACCACAGACTTAGAAATCGCCAGCTCATATACAGTGCATAAAATATATTTATATATATACCCTTATACACCATTTTAATAAAAAAATATCACACAATTCCTCTAAGTCCCTCGGGAAGAGTGAAAGACGTGCACGTTCATTTTCAGAGCTCCTAGACCTTCCTATAAGAAGTTAGCCAAAAAGTAGCTTCGAAAAACGCTTAGGTTAAGTTTCAGAATTGCTTCTAATGTACCAAAAATGGACTTAGACATAATTTCACTCTCACAACATTATGGCTGGTTGGAGACAGTCCGAACCACAAGTACCGGGTCCATGGTTCTGGCCGTATACTGGGGGGACGGGGACGACTCCCATTAACCCCTGACTATACCGGGGATACGCTTATCACAATGCCTTTCTGGTCTGTGCTTAAGCAGGGCATTCTGTCAGCCAAGTGGCTTGACCTTTATTAGTGAGCCTGGTAACCCCCTCTCGGAACCACAGACTTAGAAATCGCCAGCTCATATACAGTGCATAAAATATATTTATATATATACCCTTATACACCATTTTAATAAAAAATATCACAAAATTCTTCTAAGTCCCTCGGAAAGAGTGAAAGACGCGCACGTTCATTTTTAGAGCTCCTAGATCTTCCTATAAGAAGTTAGCCAAAAAGGAGCTTCGAAAAACGCTTAGGTTAAGTTTCAGAGTTGCTTCTAATGTACCAAAGCTGGACTTAGAAATAATTTCACTCTCACAACATTATGGCTGGTTGGAGACAGTCCGAACCACAAGTACCGGGTCCATGGTTCTGGGCGTATACTGGGGGGACGGGGACGACTCCCATTAACCCCTGACTATACCGGGGATACGCTTATCACATTGCCTTTCTGGTCTGTGCTGAAGCAGGGCATTCTGGAAGCCAAGTGGCTTGACCTTTATTAGTGAGCCTGGTTACCCCCTCTCGGAACCACAGACTTAGAAATCGCCAGCTCATATACAGTGCATAAAATATATTTATATATATACCCTTATACACCATTTCAATAAAAAATATCACAAAATTCTTCTAAGTCCCTCGGGAAGAGTGAAAGACGCGCACGTTCATTTTCAGAGCTCCTAGACCTTCCTATAAGAAGTTAGCCAAAAAGTAGCTTCGAAAAACGCTTAGGTTAAGTTTCAGAGTTGCTTCTAATGTACCAAAGCTGGACTTACTGTAGACATAATTTCACTCTCACAACATTATGGCTGGTTGGAGACAGTCCGAACCACAAGTACGGGGTCCATGGTTCTGGGCGTATACTTCGGGGACGGGGACGACTCCCATTAACCCCTGACTATACCGGGGATACGCTTATCACAATGCCTTTCTGGTCTGTGCTGAAGCAGGGCATTCTGGCAGCCAAGTGGCTTGACCTTTATTAGTGAGCCTGGTTACCCCCTCTCGGAACCACAGACTTAGAAATCGCCAGCTCATATACAGTGCATAAAATATATTTATATATATACCCTTATACACCATTTTAATAAAAAAATATCACACAATTCCTCTAAGTCCCTCGGGAAGAGTGAAAGACGCGCACGTTCATTTTTAGAGCTCCTAGACCTTCCTATAAGAAGTTAGCCAAAAAGGAAATTCGAAAAACGCTTAGGTTAAGTTTCAGAGTTGCTTCTAATGTACCAAAGCTGGACTTAAAAATAATTTCACATTCACAACATTATGGCTGGTTGGAGACAGTCCGAACCACAAGTACCGGTTCCATAGTTCTGGGCGTATACTGGGGGGACGGGGACGACTCCCATTAACCCCTGACTATACCGGGGATACGCTTATCACAATGCCTTTCTGGTCTGTGCTGAAGCAGGGCATTCTGGCAGCCAAGTGGCTTGACCTTTATTAGTGAGCCTGGTTACCCCCTCTCGGAACCACAGACTTAGAAATCGCCAGCTCATATACAGTGCATAAAATATATTTATATATATACCCTTATACACCATTTTAATAAAAAAATATCACACTATTCTTCTAAGTCCCTCGGGAAGAGTGAAAGACGCGCACGTTCATTTTCAGAGCTCCTAGACCTTCCTATAAGAAGTTAGCCAAAAAGTAGCTTCGAAAAACGCTTAGGTTAAGTTTCAGAGTTGCTTCTAATGTACCAAAGCTGGACTTAGACATAATTTCACTCTCACAACATTATGGCTTGTTGGAGACAGTCCGAACCACAAGTACTGGGTCCATGGTTCTGTCCGTATACTGGGGGGACGGGGATGACTCCCATTAACCCCTGACTATACCGGGGATACGCTTATCACAATGCCTTTCTGGTCTGTGCTGAAGCAGGGCATTCTGGCAGCCAAGTGGCTTGACTTTTATTAGTGAGCTTGGTTACCCCCTCTCGGAACCACAGACTTAGAAATCGCCAGCTCATATACAGTGCATAAAATATATTTATATATATACCCTTATACACCATTTTAATAAAAAATATCACAAAATTATTCTAAGTTCCTCGGGAAGAGTGAAAGACGCGCACGTTCGTTTTCAGAGCTCCTAGACCTTTCTATAAGAAGTTAGCCAAAAAGTAGCTTCGAAAAACGCTTAGGTTAAGTTTCAGAGTTGCTTCTAATGTACCAAAGCTGGACTTAGACATAATTTTACTCTCACAACATTATGGCTGGTTGGAGACAGACCGAACCACAAGTACCGGGTCCATGGTTCTGGCCGTATACTGGGGGGACGGGGACGACTCCCATTAACCCCTGACTATACCGGGGATACGCTTATCACAATGCCTTTCTGGTCTGTGCTTAAGCAGGGCATTCTGGCAGCCAAGTGGCTTGAACTTTATTAGTGAGCCTGGTAACCCCCTCTCGGAACCACAGACTTAGAAATCGCCAGCTCATATACAGTGCATAAAATATATTTATATATATACCCTTATACACCATTTTAATAAAAAATATAACAAAATTCTTCTAAGTCCCTCGGAAAGAGTGAAAGACGCGCACGTTCATTTTTAGAGCTCCTAGACCTTCCTATAAGAAGTCAGCCAAAAAGGAGCTTCGAAAAACGCTTAGGTTAAGTTTCAGAGTTGCTTCTAATGTACCAAAGCTGGACTTAGAAATAATTTCACTCTCACAACATTATGGCTGGTTGGAGACAGTCCGAACCACAAGTACCGGGTCCATGGTTCTGGGCGTATACTGGGGGGACGGGGACGACTCCCATTAACCCCTGACTATACCGGGGATACGCTTATCACATTGCCTTTCTGGTCTGTGCTGAAGCAGGGCATTCTGGAAGCCAAGTGGCTTGACCTTTATTAGTGAGCCTGGTTACCCCCTCTCGGAACCACAGACTTAGAAATTGCCAGCTCATATACAGTGCATAAAATATATTTATATATATACCCTTATACACCATTTCAATAAAAAATATCACAAAATTCTTCTAAGTCCCTCGGGAAGAGTGAAAGACGCGCACGTTCATTTTCAGAGCTCCTAGACCTTCCTATAAGAAGTTAGCCAAAAAGTAGCTTCGAAAAACGCTTAGGTTAAGTTTCAGAGTTGCTTCTAATGTACCAAAGCTGGACTTAGACATAATTTCACTCTCACAACATTATGCTGGTTGGAGACAGTCCGAACCACAAGTACGGGGTCCATGGTTCTGGGCGTATACTGTGGGGACGGGGACGACTCCCATTAACCCCTGACTATACCGGGGATACGCTTATCACAATGCCTTTCTGGTCTGTGCTGAAGCAGGGCATTCTGGCAGCCAAGTGGCTTGACCTTTATTAGTGAGCCTGGTTACCCCCTCTCGGAACCACAGACTTAGAAATCGCCAGCTCATATACAGTGAATAAAATATATTTATATATATACCCTTATACACCATTTTAATAAAAAAATATCACACAATTCTTCTAAGTCCATCGGGAAGAGTGAAAGACGCGCACGTTCATTTTCAGAGCTCTTAGACCTTCCTATAAGAAGTTAGCCAAAAAGTAGCTTCGAAAAACGCTTAGGTTAAGTTTCAGAGTTGCTTCTAATGTACCAAAGCTGGACTTAGACATAATTTCACTCTCACAACATTATGGCTTGTTGGAGACAGTCCGAACCACAAGTACTGGGTCCATGGTTCTGTCCGTATACTGGGGGGACGGGGATGACTCTCATTAACCCCTGACTATACCGGGGATACGCTTATCACAATGCCTTTCTGGTCTGTGCTGAAGCAGGGCATTCTGGCAGCCAAGTGGCTTGACTTTTATTAGTGAGCCTGGTTACCCCCTCTCGGAACCACAGACTTAGAAATCGCCAGCTCATATACAGTGCATAAAATATATTTATATATATACCCTTACTGTATACACCATTTTAATAAAAAATATCACAAAATTATTCTAAGTCCCTCGGGAAGAGTGAAAGACGCGCACGTTCGTTTTCAGAGCTCCTAGACCTTTCTATAAGAAGTTAGCCAAAAAGTAGCTTCGAAAAACGCTTAGGTTAAGTTTCAGAGTTGCTTCTAATGTACCAAAGCTGGACTTAGACATAATTTCACTCTCACAACATTATGGCTGGTTGGAGACAGACCGAACCACAAGTACCGGGTCCATGGTTCTGGCCGTATACTGGGGGGACGGGGACGACTCCCATTAACCCCTGACTATACCGGGGATACGCTTATCACATTGCCTTTCTGGTCTGTGCTGAAGCAGGGCATTCTGGAAGCCAAGTGGCTTGACCTTTATTAGTGAGCCTGGTTACCCCCTCTCGGAACCACAGACTTAGAAATCGCCAGCTCATATACTAGTACAGTGCATAAAATATATTTATATATATACCCTTATACACCATTTCAATAAAAAATATCACAAAATTCTTCTAAGTCCCTCGGGAAGAGTAAAAGACGCGCACGTTCATTTTCAGAGCTCCTAGACCTTTCTATAAGAAGTTAGCCAAAAAGTAGCTTCGAAAAACGCTTAGGTTAAGTTTCAGAGTTGCTTCTAATGTACCAAAGCTGGACTTAGACATAATTTCACTCTCACAACATTATGGCTGGTTGGAGACAGTCCGAACCACAAGTACGGGGTCCATGGTTCTGGGCGTATACTTCGGGGACGGGGACGACTCCCATTAACCCCTGACTATACCGGGGATACGCTTATCACAATGCCTTTCTGGTCTGTGCTGAAGCAGGGCATTCTGGCAGCCAAGTGGCTTGACCTTTATTAGTGAGCCTGGTTACCCCCTCTCGGAACCACAGACTTAGAAATCGCCAGCTCATATACAGTGCATAAAATATATTTATATATATACCCTTATACACCATTTTAATAAAAAATATCACAAAATTATTCTAAGTCCCTCGGGAAGAGTGAAAGACGCGCACGTTCGTTTTCAGAGCTCCTAGACCTTTCTATAAGAAGTTAGCCAAAAAGTAGCTTCGAAAAACGCTTAGGTGAAGTTTCAGAGTTGCTTCTAATGTACCAAAGCTGGACTTAGACATAATTTCACTCTCACAACATTATGGCTGGTTGGAGACAGTCCGAACCACAAGTACCGGGTCCATGGTTCTGGGCGTATACTGGGGGGACGGGGACGACTCCCATTAACCCCTGACTATACCGGGGATACGCTTATCACAATGCCTTTCCTCTCTGTGCTGAAGCAGGGCATTCTGGCAGCCAAGTGGCTTGACCTTTATTAGTGAGCCTGGTTACCCCCTCTCGGAACCACAGACTTAGAAATCGCCAGCTCATATACAGTGAATAAAATATATTTATATATATACCCTTATACACCATTTTAATAAAAAAATATCACACAATTCTTCTAAGTCCCTCGGGAAGAGTGAAAGACGCGCACGTTCATTTTCAGAGCTCCTAGACCTTCCTATAAGAAGTTAGCCAAAAAGTAGCTTCGAAAAACGCTTAGGTTAAGTTTCAGAGTTGCTTCTAATGTACCAAAGCTGGACTTAGACATAATTTCACTCTCACAACATTATGGCTTGTTGGAGACAGTCCGAACCACAAGTACTGGGTCCATGGTTCTGTCCGTATACTGGGGGGACGGGGATGACTCCCATTAACCCCTGACTATACCGGGGATACGCTTATCACAATGCCTTTCTGGTCTGTGCTGAAGCAGGGCATTCTGGCAGCCAAGTGGCTTGACTTTTATTAGTGAGCCTGGTTACCCCCTCTCGGAACCACAGACTTAGAAATCGCCAGCTCATATACAGTGCATAAAATATATTTATATACACTGGCGACACACTTTATTCGAGCTCGGCTAGTCCCACGAATTCGGGTATACCAGGGTGTATTGAGGTTTGTGACTGTTTTCTGCCCGAGTGCATTGAGGTATTTTCCAGGCAGGGATTGAAGCATTTTATTCCCGCTGGCTGCAATACTGCACAGTATATATATATATATACTGCATTACAATTCATGAATTTATGCCATCTGGTAGACACGCGAAGCATTGCAGCCTATTAAATCCTAATCATTATCATTTAACAGATCAGCCGCCCGTCAGCCAGGCATGAACCCAGGCTGGGAAGGCAAACGCAACGGGGCTTGTCAGAGGTGAGGAGCGGCGCATGCCAGGTATCTGCCAGGTACATACTGGGTATTTGCTCGAATAAAGTGTGTCGGTGCAGTATATACCCTTATACACCATTTTAATAAAAAATATCACAAAATTATTCTAAGTCCCTCGGGAAGAGTGAAAGACGCGCACGTTCGTTTTCAGAGCTCCTAGACCTTTCTATAAGAAGTTAGCCAAAAAGTAGCTTCGAAAAACGCTTAGGTTAAGTTTCAGAGTTGCTTCTAATGTACCAAAGCTGGACTTAGACATAATTTCACTCTCACAACATTATGGCTGGTTGGAGACAGACCGAACCACAAGTACCGGGTCCATGGTTCTGGGCGTATACTGGGGGGACGGGGACGACTCCCATTAACCCCTGACTATACCGGGGATACGCTTATCACAATGCCTTTCTGGTCTGTGCTTAAGCAGGGCATTCTGGCAGCCAAGTGGCTTGACCTTTATTAGTGTGCCTGGTAACCCCCTCTCGGAACCACAGACTTAGAAATTGCCAGCTCATATACAGTGCATAAAATATATTTATATATATACCCTTATACACCATTTTAATAAAAAATATCACAACATTCTTCTAAGTCCCTCGGAAAGAGTGAAAGACGCGCACGTTCATTTTTAGAGCTCCTAGACCTTCCTATAAGAAGTTAGCCAAAAAGGAGCTTCGAAAAACGCTTAGGTTAAGTTTCAGAGTTGCTTCTAATGTACCAAAGCTGGACTTAGAAATAATTTCACTCTCACAACATTATGGTTGGTTGGAGACAGTCCGAACCACAAGTACCGGGTCCATGGTTCTGGGCGTATACTGGGGGGACGGGGACGAGTCCCATTAACCCCTGACTATACCGGGGATACGCTTATCACATTGCCTTTCTGGTCTGTGCTGAAGCAGGGATTTCTGGAAGCCAAGTGGCTTGACCTTTATTAGTGAGCCTGGTTACCCCCTCTCGGAACCACAGACTTAGAAATCGCCAGCTCATATACAGTGCATAAAATATATTTATATATATACCCTTATACACCATTTTAATAAAAAATATCACACAATTCTTCTAAGTCCCTCGGGAAGAGTGAAAGACGCGCACGTTCATTTTCAGAGCTCCTAGACCTTCTTATAAGAAGTTAGCCAAAAAGTAGCTTCGAAAAACGCTTAGGTTAAGTTTCAGAGTTGCTTCTAATGTACCAAAGCTGGACTTAGACATAATTTCACTCTCACAACATTATGGCTGGTTGGAGACAGTCCGAACCACAAGTACCGGGTCCATGGTTCTTGGCGTATACTGGGGGGACGGGGACGACTCCCATTAACCCCTGACTATACCGGGGATACGCTTATCACAATGCCTTTCTGGTCTGTGCTGAAGCAGGGCATTCTGGCAGCCAAGTGGCTTGACCTTTATTAGTGAGCCTGGTTACCCCCTCTCGGAACCACAGACTTAGAAATCGCCAGCTCATATACAGTGCATAAAATATATTTATATAATATATTTATATATATACCCTTATACACCATTTCAATAAAAAATATCACAAAATTCTTCTAAGTCCCTCGGGAAGAGTGAAAGACGCGCACGTTCATTTTCAGAGCTCCTAGACCTTCCTATAAGAAGTTAGCCAAAAAGTAGCTTCGAAAAACGCTTAGGTTAAGTTTCAGAGTTGCTTCTAATGTACCAAAGCTGGACTTAGACATAATTTCACTCTCACAACATTATGGCTGGTTGGAGACAGTCCGAACCACAAGTACCGGGTCCATGGTTCTGGGCGTATACTTCGGGGACTGGGACGACTCCCATTAACCCCTGACTATACCGGGGATACGCTTATCACAATGCCTTTCTGGTCTGTGCTGAAGCAGGGCATTCTGGCAGCCAAGTGGCTTGACCTTTATTAGTGAGCCTGGTTACCCCCTCTCGGAACCACAGACTTAGAAATCGCCAGCTCATATACAGTGCATAAAATATATTTATATATATACCCTTATACACCATTTTAATAAAAAAATATCACACAATTCCTCTAAGTCCCTCGGGAAGAGTGAAAGACGCGCACGTTCATTTTCAGAGCTCCTAGACCTTCCTATAAGAAGTTAGCCAAAAAGTAGCTTCGAAAAACGCTTAGGTTAAGTTTCAGAGTTGCTTCTAATGTACCAAAGCTGGACTTAAAAATAATTTCACTCTCACAACATTATGGCTGGTTGGAGACAGTCCGAACCATAAGTACCGGGTCCATAGTTCTGGGCGTATACTGGGGGGACGGGGACGACTCCCATTAACCCCTGACTATACCGGGGATACGCTTATCACAATGCCTTTCTGGTCTGTGCTGAAGCAGGGCATTCAGGCAGCCAAGTGGCTTGACCTTTATTAATGAGCCTGGTTACCCCCTCTCGGAACCACAGACTTAGAAATCGCCAGCTCATATACAGTGAATAAAATATATTTATATAATATATTTATATATATACCCTTATACACCATTTCAATAAAAAATATCACAAAATTCTTCTAAGTCCCTCGGGAAGAGTGAAAGACGCGCACGTTCATTTTCAGAGCTCCTAGACCTTCCTATAAGAAGTTAGCCAAAAAGTAGCTTCGAAAAACGCTTAGGTTAAGTTTCAGAGTTGCTTCTAATGTACCAAAGCTGGACTTAGACATAATTTCACTCTCACAACATTATGGCTGGTTGGAGACAGTCCGAACCACAAGTACCGGGTCCATGGTTCTGGGCGTATACTTCGGGGACTGGGACGACTCCCATTAACCCCTGACTATACCGGGGATACGCTTATCACAATGCCTTTCTGGTCTGTGCTGAAGCAGGGCATTCTGGCAGCCAAGTGGCTTGACCTTTATTAGTGAGCCTGGTTACCCCCTCTCGGAACCACAGACTTAGAAATCGCCAGCTCATATACAGTGCATAAAATATATTTATATATATACCCTTATACACCATTTTAATAAAAAAATATCACACAATTCCTCTAAGTCCCTCGGGAAGAGTGAAAGACGCGCACGTTCATTTTCAGAGCTCCTAGACCTTCCTATAAGAAGTTAGCCAAAAAGTAGCTTCGAAAAACGCTTAGGTTAAGTTTCAGAGTTGCTTCTAATGTACCAAAGCTGGACTTAAAAATAATTTCACTCTCACAACATTATGGCTGGTTGGAGACAGTCCGAACCACAAGTACCGGGTCCATAGTTCTGGGCGTATACTGGGGGGACGGGGACGACTCCCATTAACCCCTGACTATACCGGGGATACGCTTATCACAATGCCTTTCTGGTCTGTGCTGAAGCAGGGCATTCTGGCAGCCAAGTGGCTTGACCTTTATTAATGAGCCTGGTTACCCCCTCTCGGAACCACAGACTTAGAAATCGCCAGCTCATATACAGTGAATAAAATATATTTATATATATATACCCTTATACACCATTTTAATAAAAAAATATCTCACAATTCTTCTAAGTCCCTCGGGATGAGTGAAAGACGCGCACGTTCATTTTCAGAGCTCCTAGACCTTCCTATAAGAAGTTAGCCAAAAAGTAGCTTCGAAAAACGCTTAGGTTAAGTTTCAGAGTTGCTTCTAATGTACCAAAGCTGGACTTAGACATAATTTCACTCTCACAACATTATGGCTGGTTGGAGACAGACCGAACCACAAGTACCGGGTCCATGGTTCTGGCCGTATACTGGGGGGACGGGGACGACTCCCATTAACCCCTGACTATACCGGGGATACGCTTATCACAATGCCTTTCTGGTCTGTGCTGAAGCAGGGCATTCTGGCAGCCAAGTGGCTTGACCTTTATTAGTGAGCCTGGTTACCCCCTCTCGGAACCACAGACTTAGAAATCGCCAGCTCATATACAGTGAATAAAATATATTTATATATATACCCTTATACACCATTTTAATAAAAAAAATATCACACAATTCTTCTAAGTCCCTCGGGAAGAGTGAAAGACGCGCACGTTTGTTTTCAGAGCTCCTAGACCTTTCTATAAGAAGTTAGCCAAAAAGTAGCTTCGAAAAACGCTTAGGTTAAGTTTCAGAGTTGCTTCTAATGTACCAAAGCTGGACTTAGACATAATTTCACTCACAACATTATGGCTGGTTGGAGACAGTCCGAACCACAAGTACCGGGTACATGGTTCTGGCCGTATAGTGGGGGGACGGGGACGACTCCCATTAACCCCTGACTATACCGGGGATACGCTTATCACAATGCCTTTCTGGTCTGTGCTGAAGCAGGGCATTCTGGCAGCCAAGTGGCTTGACCTTTATTAGTGAGCCTGGTTACCCCTTCTCGGAACCACAGACTTAGAAATCGCCAGCTCAGATACAGTGCATAAAATATATTTATACTGTATACAGTATATACCCTTATACACCATTTTAATAAAAAATATCACAAAATTCTTCTAAGTCCCTCGGGAAGAGTGAAAGACGCGTACGTTCATTTTCAGAGCTCCTAGACCTTCCTATAAGAAGTTAGCCAAAAAGTAGCTTCGAAAAACGCTTAGGTTAAGTTTCAGAGTTGCTTCTAATGTACCAAAGCTGGACTTAGACATAATTTCACTCTCACAACATTATGGCTGGTTGGAGAAAGTCCGAACCACAAGTACCGGGTCCATGGTTCTGGCCGTATACTGGGGGGACGGGGACGACTCCCATTAACCCCTGACTATACCGGGGATACGCTTATCACAATGCCTTTCTGGTCTGTGCTGAAGCAGGGCATTCTGGCAGCCAAGTGGCTTGACCTTTATTAGTGAGCCTGGTTACCCCCTCTCGGAACCACAGACTTAGAAATCGCCAGCTCATATACAGTGCATAAAATATATTTATATATATACCCTTATACACCATTTTAATAAAAAATATCACAAAATTCTTTTAAGTCCCTCGAGAAGAGTGAAAGACGCGCACGTTCATTTTCAGAGCTCCTAGACCTTCCTATAAGAAGTTAGCCAAAAAGGAGCTTCGAAAAACGCAAACTGTAGGTTAAGTTTCAGAGTTGCTTCTAATGTACCAAAGTTGGACTTAGACATAATTTCACTCTCACAACATTATGGCTGGTTGGAGACAGTCCGAACCACAAGTACCGGGTCCATGGTTCTGGGCGTATACTGGGGGGACGGGGACGACTCCCATTAACCCCTGACTATACCGGGGATACGCTTATCACAATGCCTTTCTGGTCTGTGCTGAAGCAGGGCATTCTGGCAGCCAAGTGGCTTGACCTTTATTAGTGAGCCTGGTTACCCCCTCTCGGAACCACAGACTTAGAAATCGCCAGCTCATATACAGTGAATAAAATATATTTATATATATACCCTTATACACCATTTTAATAAAAAAAATCACACAATTCTTCTAAGTCCCTCGGGAAGAGTGAAAGACGCGCACGTTCATTTTCAGAGCTCCTAGACCTTCCTATAAGAAGTTAGCCAAAAAGGAGCTTCGAAAAACGCTTAGGTTAAGTTTCAGAGTTGCTTCTAATGTACCAAAGCTGGACTTAGAAATAATTTCACTCTCACAACATTATGGCTGGTTGGAGACAGTCCGAACCACAAGTACCGGGTCCATGGTTCTGGGCGTATACTGGGGGGACGGGGACGACTCCCATTAACCCCTGACTATACCGGGGATAAGCTTATCACATTGCCTTTCTGGTCTGTGCTGAAGCAGGGCATTCTGGCAGCCAAGTGGCTTGACCTTTATTAGTGAGCATGGTTACCCCCTCTCGGAACCACAGACTTAGAAATCGCCAGCTCATATACAGTGCATAAAATATATTTATATATATACCCTTATACACCATTTTAATAAAAAATATCACAAAATTCTTCTAAGTCCCTCGGGAAGAGTGAAAGACGCGCACGTTCATTTTCAGAGCTCCTAGACCTTCTATAAGAAGTTAGCCAAAAAGAAGATTCGAAAAACGCTTAGGTTAAGTTTCAGAGTTGCTTCTAATGTACCAAAGCTGGACTTAGACATAATTTCACTCACAACATTATGGCTGGTTGGAGACAGTCCGAACCACAAGTACCGGGTCCATGGTTCTGGGCGTATACTGGGGGGACAGGGACGACTCCCATTAACCCCTGACTATACCGGGGATACGCTTATCACAATGCCTTTCTGGTCTGTGCTGAAGCAGGGCATTCTGGCAGCCAAGTGGCTTGACCTTTATTAGTGAGCCTGGTTACCCCCTCTCGGAACCACAGACTTAGAAATCGCCAGCTCAGATACAGTGCATAAAATATATTTATATATATATACCCTTATACACCATTTTAATAAAAAATATCACAAAATTCTTCTAAGTCCCTCGGGAAGAGTGAAAGACGCGCACGTTCATTTTCAGAGCTCCTAGACCTTCCTATAAGAAGTTAGCCAAAAAGTAGCTTCGAAAAACGCTTAGGTTAAGTTTCAGAGTTGCTTCTAATGTACCAAAGATGGACTTAGACATAATTTCACTCTCACAACATTATGGCTGGTTGGAGAGTCCGAACCACAAGTACCGGGTCCATTGTTCTGGGCGTATACTGGGGGGACGGGGACGACTCCCATTAACCCCTGACTATACCGGGGAGACGCTTATCACAATGTCTTTCTGGTCTGTGCTTAAGCAGGGCATTCTGGCAGCCAAGTGGCTTGACCTTTATTAGTGAGCCTGGTTACCCCCTCTCGGAACCACAGACTTAGAAATCGCCAGCTCATATACAGTGCATAAAATATATTTATATATACAGTATACCCTTATACACCATTTTAATAAAAAATATCACAAAATTCTTCTAAGTCCCTCGGGAAGAGTGAAAGACGCGCACGTTCATTTTCAGATCTCCTAGACCTTCTATAAGAAGTTAGCCAAAAAGAAGCTTCGAAAAACGCTTAGGTTAAGTTTCAGAGTTGCTTCTAATGTACCAAAGCTGGACTTAGACATAATTTCACTCACAACATTATGGCTGGTTGGAGACAGTCCGAACCACAAGTACCGGGTCCATGGTTCTGGGCGTATACTGGGGGGACGGGGACGACTCCCATTAACCCCTGACTATACCGGGGATACGCTTATCACAATGCCCTTCTGGTCTGTGCTGAAGCAGGGCATTCTGGCAGCCAAGTGGCTTGACCTTTATTAGTGAGCCTGGTTACCCCCTCTCGGAACCACAGACTTAGAAATCGCCAGCTCATATACAGTGCATAAAATATATTTATATATATACCCTTATACACCATTTTAATAAAAAATATCACAAAATTCTTCTAAGTCCCTCGGGAAGAGTGAAAGACGCGCACGTTCATTTTCAGAGCTCCTAGACCTTCTATAAGAAGTTAGCCAAAAAGAAGCTTCGAAAAACGCTTAGGTTAAGTTTCAGAGTTGCTTCTAATGTACCAAAGCTGGACTTAGACATAATTTCACTCACAACATTATGGCTGGTTGGAGACAGTCCGAACCACAAGTACCGGGTCCATGGTTCTGGGCGTATTCTGGGGGGACAGGGACGACTCCCATTAACCCCTGACTATACCGGGGATACGCTTATCACAATGCCTTTCTGGTCTGTGCTGAAGCAGGGCATTCTGGCAGCCAAGTGGCTTGACCTTTATTAGTGAGCCTGGTTACCCCCTCTTGGAACCACAGACTTAGAAATCGCCAGCTCAGATACAGTGCATAAAATATATTTATATATATATACCCTTATACACCATTTTAATAAAAAATATCACAAAATTCTTCTAAGTCCCTCGGGAAGAGTGAAAGACGCGCACGTTCATTTTCAGAGCTCCTAGATCTTCCTATAAGAAGTTAGCCAAAAAGTAGCTTCGAAAAACGCTTAGGTTAAGTTTCAGAGTTGCTTCTAATGTACCAAAGATGGACTTAGACATAATTTCACTCTCACAACATTATGGCTGGTTGGAGAGAGTCCGAACCACAAGTACCGGGTCCATTGTTCTGGGCGTATACTGGGGGGACGGGGACGACTCCCATTAACCCCTGACTATACCGGGGATACGCTTATCACAATGCCTTTCTGGTCTGTGCTGAAGCAGGGCATTCTGGCAGCCAAGTGGCTTGACCTTTATTAGTGAGCCTGGTTACCCCCTCTCGGAACCACAGACTTAGAAATCTCCAGCTCATATACAGTGCATAAAATATATTTATATATATACCCTTATACACCATTTTAATAAAAAAAATCACAAAATTCTTCTAAGTCCCTCGGGAAGAGTGAAAGACGCGCACGTTCATTTTCAGAGCTCCTAGACCTTCTATAAGAAGTTAGCCAAAAAGAAGCTTCGAAAAACGCTTAGGTTAAGTTTCAGAGTTGCTTCTAATGTACCAAAGCTGGACTTAGACATAATTTCACTCACAACATTATGGCTGGTTGGAGACAGTCCGAACCACAAGTACCGGGTCCATGGTTCTGGGCGTATACTGGGGGGACGGGGACGACTCCCATTAACCCCTGACTATACCGGGGATACGCTTATCACAATGCCCTTCTGGTCTGTGCTGAAGCAGGGCATTCTGGCAGCCAAGTGGCTTGACCTTTATTAGTGAGCCTGGTTACCCCCTCTCGGAACCACAGACTTAGAAATCGCCAGCTCATATACAGTGCATAAAATATATTTATATATACAGTATACCCTTATACACCATTTTAATAAAAAATATCACAAAATTCTTCTAAGTCCCTCGGGAAGAGTGAAAGACGCGCACGTTCATTTTCAGAGCTCCTACACCTTCCTATAAGAAGTTAGCCAAAAAGTAGCTTCGAAAAACGCTTAGGTTAAGTTTCAGAGTTGCTTCTAATGTACCAAAGCTGGACTTAGACATAATTTCACTCTCACAACATTATGGCTGGTTGGAGACAGTCCGAACCACAAGTACCGGGTCCATGGTTCTGGGCGTATACTGGGGGGACGGGGACAACTCCCATTAACCACTGACTATACCGGGGATACGCTTATCACAATGCCTTTCTGGTCTGTGCTGAAGCAGGGCATTCTGGCAGCCAAGTGGCTTGACCTTTATTAGTGAGCCTGGTAACCCCCTCTCGGAACCACAGACTTAGAAATCGCCAGCTCATATACAGTGCATAAAATATATTTATATATATACCCTTATACACCATTTTAATAAAAAATATCACAAAATTCTTCTAAGTCCCTCGGAAAGAGTGAAAGACGCGCACGTTCATTTTTAGAGCTCCTAGACCTTCCTATAAGAAGTTAGCCAAAAAGGAGCTTCGAAAAACGCTTAGGTTAAGTTTCAGAGTTGCTTCTAATGTACCAAAGCTGGACTTAGAAATAATTTCACTCTCACAACATTATGGCTGGTTGGAGACAGTCCGAACCACAAGTACCGGGTCCATGGTTCTGGGCGTATACTGCGGGGACGGGGACGACTCCCATTAACCCCTGACTATACCGGGGATACGCTTATCACAATGCCTTTCTGGTCTGTGCTGAAGCAGGGCATTCTGGCAGCCAAGTGGCTTGACCTTTATTAGTGAGCCTGGTTACCCCCTCTCGGAACCACAGACTTAGAAATCGCCAGCTCATATACAGTGCATAAAATATATTTATATATATACCCTTATACACCATTTTAATAAAAAATATCACAAAATTCTTCTAAGTCCCTCGGAAAGAGTGAAAGACGCGCACGTTCATTTTTAGAGCTCCTAGACCTTCCTATAAGAAGTTAGCCAAAAAGGAGCTTCGAAAAACGCTTAGGTTAAGTTTCAGAGTTGCTTCTAATGTACCAAAGCTGGACTTAGAAATAATTTCACTCTCACAACATTATGGCTGGTTGGAGACAGTCCGAACCACAAGTACCGGGTCCATGGTTCTGGGCGTATACTGCGGGGACGGGGACGACTCCCATTAACCCCTGACTATACCGGGGATACGCTTATCACAATGCCTTTCTGGTCTGTGCTGAAGCAGGGCATTCTGGCAGCCAAGTGGCTTGACCTTTATTAGTGAGCCTGGTTACCCCCTCTCGGAACCACAGACTTAGAAATCGCCAGCTCATATACAGTGCATAAAATATATTTATATATATACCCTTATACACCATTTTAATAAAAAATATCACAAAATTCTTTTAAGTCCCTCGGGAAGAGTGAAAGACGCGCACGTTCATTTTCAGAGCTCCTAGACCTTCCTATAAGAAGTTAGCCAAAAAGGAAATTCGAAAAACGCTTACTGTAGGTTAAGTTTCAGAGTTGCTTCTAATGTACCAAAGCTGGACTTAGACATAATTTCACTCTCACAACATTATGGCTGGTTGGAGACAGACCGAACCACAAGTACCGGGTCCATGTTTCTTGCCGTATACTGGGGGGACGGGGACGACTCCCATTAACCCCTGACTATACCGGGGATACGCTTATCACAATGCCTTTCTGGTCTGTGCTTAAGCAGGGCATTCTGGCAGCCAAGTGGCTTGACCTTTATTAGTGAGCCTGGTAACCCCCTCTCGGAACCACAGACTTAGAAATCGCCAGCTCATATACAGTGCATAAAATATATTTATATATATACCCTTATACACCATTTTAATAAAAAATATCACAAAATTCTTCTAAGTCCCTCGGAAAGAGTGAAAGACGCGCACGTTCATTTTTAGAGCTCCTAGACCTTCCTATAAGAAGTTAGCCAAAAAGGAGCTTCGAAAAACGCTTAGGTTAAGTTTCAGAGTTGCTTCTAATGTACCAAAGCTGGACTTAGAAATAATTTCACTCTCACAACATTATGGCTGGTTGGAGACAGTCCGAACCACAAGTACCGGGTCCATGGTTCTGGGCGTATACTGCGGGGACGGGGACGACTCCCATTAACCCCTGACTATACCGGGGATACGCTTATCACAATGCCTTTCTGGTCTGTGCTGAAGCAGGGCATTCTGGCAGCCAAGTGGCTTGACCTTTATTAGTGAGCCTGGTTACCCCCTCTCGGAACCACAGACTTAGAAATCGCCAGCTCATATACAGTGCATAAAATATATTTATATATATACCCTTATACACCATTTTAATAAAAAATATCACAAAATTCTTTTAAGTCCCTCGGGAAGAGTGAAAGACGCGCACGTTCATTTTCAGAGCTCCTAGACCTTCCTATAAGAAGTTAGCCAAAAAGGAAATTCGAAAAACGCTTACTGTAGGTTAAGTTTCAGAGTTGCTTCTAATGTACCAAAGCTGGACTTAGAAATAATTTCACTCTCACAACATTATGGCTGGTTGGAGACAGTCCGAACCACAAGTACCGGGTCCATGGTTCTGGGCGTATACTGGGGGGACGGGGACAACTCCCATTAACCCCTGACTATACCGGGGATACGCTTATCACAATGCCTTTCTGGTCTGTGCTGAAGCAGGGCATTCTGGCAGCCAAGTGGCTTGACCTTTATTAGTGAGCCTGGTTACCCCCTCTCGGAACCACAGACTTAGAAATCGCCAGCTCATATACAGTGCATAAAATATATTTATATATATACCCTTATACACCATTTTAATAAAAAAAATATCACACAATTCTTCTAAGTCCCTCGGGAAGAGTGAAAGACGCGCACGTTCGTTTTCAGAGCTCCTAGACCTTTCTATAAGAAGTTAGCCAAAAAGTAGCTTCGAAAAACGCTTAGGTTAAGTTTCAGAGTTGCTTCTAATGTACCAAAGCTGGACTTAGACATAATTTCACTCACAACATTATGGCTGGTTGGAGACAGTCCGAACCACAAGTACCGGGTCCATGGTTCTGGGCGTATAGTGGGGGGACGGGGACGACTCCCATTAACCCCTGACTATACCGGGGATACGCTTATCACAATGCCTTTCTGGTCTGTGCTGAAGCAGGGCATTCTGGCAGCCAAGTGGCTTGACCTTTATTAGTGAGCCTGGTTACCCCCTCTCGGAACCACAGACTTAGAAATCGCCAGCTCAGATACAGTGCATAAAATATATTTATATATATATATATACCCTTATACACCATTTTAATAAAAAATATCACAAAATTATTCTAAGTCCCTCGGGAAGAGTGAAAGACGCGCACGTTCATTTTCAGAGCTCCTAGACCTTCCTATAAGAAGTTAGCCAAAAAGTAGCTTCGAAAAACGCTTAGGTTAAGTTTCAGAGTTGCTTCTAATGTACCAAAGCTGGACTTAGACATAATTTCACTCTCACAACATTATGGCTGGTTGGAGAGAGTCCGAACCACAAGTACCGGGTCCATGGTTCTGGGCGTATACTGGGGGGACGGGGACAACTCCCATTAACCCCTGACTATACCGGGGATACGCTTATCACAATGCCTTTCTGGTCTGTGCTGAAGCAGGGCATTCTGGCAGCCAAGTGGCTTGACCTTTATTAGTGAGCCTGGTTACCCCCTCTCGGAACCACAGACTTAGAAATCGCCAGCTCATATACAGTGCATAAAATATATTTATATATATACCCTTATACACCATTTTAATAAAAAAAATCACAAAATTCTTCTAAGTCCCTCGGGAAGAGTGAAAGACGCGCACGTTCATTGTCAGAGCTCCTAGACCTTCCTATAAGAAGTTAGCCAAAAAGTAGCTTCGAAAAACGCTTAGGTTAAGTTTCAGAGTTGCTTCTAATGTACCAAAGCTGGACTTAGACATAATTTCACTCTCACAACATTATGGCTGGTTGGAGACAGTCCGAACCACAAGTACCGGGTCCATGGTTCTGGCCGTATACTGGGGGGACGGGGACGACTCCCATAAACCCCTGACTATACCGGGGATACGCTTATCACAATGCCTTTCTGGTCTGTGCTGAAGCAGGGCATTCTGGCAGCCAAGTGGCTTGACCTTTATTAGTGAGCCTGGTTACCCCCTCTCGGAACCACAGACTTAGAAATCGCCAGCTCATATACAGTGCATAAAATATATTTATATACAGTATATACCCTTATACACCATTTTAATAAAAAATATCACAAAATTCTTCTAAGTCCCTCGGGAAGAGTGAAAGACGCGTACGTTCATTTTCAGAGCTCCTAGACCTTCCTATAAGAAGTTAGCCAAAAAGTAGCTTCGAAAAACGCTTAGGTTAAGTTTCAGAGTTGCTTCTAATGTACCAAAGCTGGACTTAGACATAATTTCACTCTCACAACATTATGGCTGGTTGGAGAAAGTCCGAACCACAAGTACCGGGTCCATGGTTCTGGCCGTATACTGGGGGGACGGGGACGACTCCCATTAACCCCTGACTATACCGGGGATACGCTTATCACAATGCCTTTCTGGTCTGTGCTGAAGCAGGGCATTCTGGCAGCCAAGTGGCTTGACCTTTATTAGTGAGCCTGGTTACCCCCTCTCGGAACCACAGACTTAGAAATCGCCAGCTCATATACAGTGCATAAAATATATTTATATATATACCCTTATACACCATTTTAATAAAAAATATCACAAAATTCTTTTAAGTCCCTCGGGAAGAGTGAAAGACGCGCACGTTCATTTTCAGAGCTCCTAGACCTTCCTATAAGAAGTTAGCCAAAAAGGAGCTTCGAAAAACGCAAACTGTAGGTTAAGTTTCAGAGTTGCTTCTAATGTACCAAAGTTGGACTTAGACATAATTTCACTCTCACAACATTATGGCTGGTTGGAGACAGTCCGAACCACAAGTACCGGGTCCATGGTTCTGGGCGTATACTGGGGGGACGGGGACGACTCCCATTAACCCCTGACTATACCGGGGATACGCTTATCACAATGCCTTTCTGGTCTGTGCTGAAGCAGGGCATTCTGGCAGCCAAGTGGCTTGACCTTTATTAGTGAGCCTGGTTACCCCCTCTCGGAACCACAGACTTAGAAATCGCCAGCTCATATACAGTGAATAAAATATATTTATATATATACCCTTATACACCATTTTAATAAAAAATATCACAAAATTCTTCTAAGTCCCTCGGAAAGAGTGAAAGACGCGCACGTTCATTTTTAGAGCTCCTAGACCTTCCTATAAGAAGTTAGCCAAAAAGGAGCTTCGAAAAACGCTTAGGTTAAGTTTCAGAGTTGCTTCTAATGTTCCAAAGCTGGACTTAGAAATAATTTCACTCTCACAACATTATGGCTGGTTGGAGACAGTCCGAACCACAAGTACCGGGTCCATGGTTCTGGGCGTATACTGGGGGGACGGGGACGACTCCCATTAACCCCTGACTATACCGGGGATAAGCTTATCACATTGCCTTTCTGGTCTGTGCTGAAGCAGGGCATTCTGGCAGCCAAGTGGCTTGACCTTTATTAGTGAGCCTGGTTATCCCCTCTCGGAACCACAGACTTAGAAATCGCCAGCTCATATACAGTGCATAAAATATATTTATATATATACCCTTATACACCATTTTAATAAAAAATATCACAAAATTCTTCTAAGTCCCTCGGGAAGAGTGAAAGACGCGCACGTTCATTTTCAGAGCTCCTAGACCTTCTATAAGAAGTTAGCCAAAAAGAAGCTTCGAAAAACGCTTAGGTTAAGTTTCAGAGTTGCTTCTAATGTACCAAAGCTGGACTTAGACATAATTTCACTCTCACAACATTATGGCTGGTTGGAGACAGTCCGAACCACAAGTACTGGGTCCATGGTTCTGTCCGTATACTGGGGGGACGGGGATGACTCCCATTAACCCCTGACTATACCGGGGATACGCTTATCACAATGCCTTTCTGGTCTGTGCTGAAGCAGGGCATTCTGGCAGCCAAGTGACTTGACTTTTATTAGTGAGCCTGGTTACCCCCTCTCGGAACCACAGACTTAGAAATCGCCAGCTCATATACAGTGCATAAAATATATTTATATATATACCCTTTTACACCATTTTAATAAAAAATATCACAAAATTCTTCTAAGTCCCTCGGAAAGAGTGAAAGACGCGCACGTTCATTTTCAGAGCTCCTAGACCTTCCTATAAGAAGTTAGCCAAAAAGGAGCTTCGAAAAACGCTTAGGTTAAGTTTCAGAGTTGCTTCTAATGTACCAAAGCTGGACTTAGAAATAATTTCACTCTCACAACATTATGGCTGGTTGGAGACAGTCCGAACCACAAGTACCGGGTCCATGGTTCTGGGCGTATACTGGGGGGACGGGGACGACTCCCATTAACCCCTGACTATACCGGGGATAAGCTTATCACATTGCCTTTCTGGTCTGTGCTGAAGCAGGGCATTCTGGCAGCCAAGTGGCTTGACCTTTATTAGTGAGCCTGGTTACCCCCTCTCGGAACCACAGACTTAGAAATCGCCAGCTCATATACAGTGCATAAAATATATTTATATATATACCCTTATACACCATTTTAATAAAAAATATCACAAAATTCTTCTAAGTCCCTCGGGAAGAGTGAAAGACGCGCACGTTCATTTTCAGAGCTCCTAGACCTTCTATAAGAAGTTAGCCAAAAAGAAGATTCGAAAAACGCTTAGGTTAAGTTTCAGAGTTGCTTCTAATGTACCAAAGCTGGACTTAGACATAATTTCACTCACAACATTATGGCTGGTTGGAGACAGTCCGAACCACAAGTACCGGGTCCATGGTTCTGGGCGTATACTGGGGGGACAGGGACGACTCCCATTAACCCCTGACTATACCGGGGATACGCTTATCACAATGCCTTTCTGGTCTGTGCTGAAGCAGGGCATTCTGGCAGCCAAGTGGCTTGACCTTTATTAGTGAGCCTGGTTACCCCCTCTCGGAACCACAGACTTAGAAATCGCCAGCTCAGATACAGTGCATAAAATATATTTATATATATATACCCTTATACACCATTTTAATAAAAAATATCACAAAATTCTTCTAAGTCCCTCGGGAAGAGTGAAAGACGCGCACGTTCATTTTCAGAGCTCCTAGACCTTCCTATAAGAAGTTAGCCAAAAAGTAGCTTCGAAAAACGCTTAGGTTAAGTTTCAGAGTTGCTTCTAATGTACCAAAGATGGACTTAGACATAATTTCACTCTCACAACATTATGGCTGGTTGGAGAGAGTCCGAACCACAAGTACCGGGTCCATTGTTCTGGGCGTATACTGGGGGGACGGGGACGACTCCCATTAACCCCTGACTATACCGGGGAGACGCTTATCACAATGTCTTTCTGGTCTGTGCTTAAGCAGGGCATTCTGGCAGCCAAGTGGCTTGACCTTTATTAGTGAGCCTGGTTACCCCCTCTCGGAACCACAGACTTAGAAATCGCCAGCTCATATACAGTGCATAAAATATATTTATATATACAGTATACCCTTATACACCATTTTAATAAAAAATATCACAAAATTCTTCTAAGTCCCTCGGGAAGAGTGAAAGACGCGCACGTTCATTTTCAGATCTCCTAGACCTTCTATAAGAAGTTAGCCAAAAAGAAGCTTCGAAAAACGCTTAGGTTAAGTTTCAGAGTTGCTTCTAATGTACCAAAGCTGGACTTAGACATAATTTCACTCACAACATTATGGCTGGTTGGAGACAGTCCGAACCACAAGTACCGGGTCCATGGTTCTGGGCGTATACTGGGGGGACGGGGACGACTCCCATTAACCCCTGACTATACCGGGGATACGCTTATCACAATGCCCTTCTGGTCTGTGCTGAAGCAGGGCATTCTGGCAGCCAAGTGGCTTGACCTTTATTAGTGAGCCTGGTTACCCCCTCTCGGAACCACAGACTTAGAAATCGCCAGCTCATATACAGTGCATAAAATATATTTATATATATACCCTTATACACCATTTTAATAAAAAATATCACAAAATTCTTCTAAGTCCCTCGGGAAGAGTGAAAGACGCGCACGTTCATTTTCAGAGCTCCTAGACCTTCTATAAGAAGTTAGCCAAAAAGAAGCTTCGAAAAACGCTTAGGTTAAGTTTCAGAGTTGCTTCTAATGTACCAAAGCTGGACTTAGACATAATTTCACTCACAACATTATGGCTGGTTGGAGACAGTCCGAACCACAAGTACCGGGTCCATGGTTCTGGGCGTATTCTGGGGGGACAGGGACGACTCCCATTAACCCCTGACTATACCGGGGATACGCTTATCACAATGCCTTTCTGGTCTGTGCTGAAGCAGGGCATTCTGGCAGCCAAGTGGCTTGACCTTTATTAGTGAGCCTGGTTACCCCCTCTTGGAACCACAGACTTAGAAATCGCCAGCTCAGATACAGTGCATAAAATATATTTATATATATATACCCTTATACACCATTTTAATAAAAAATATCACAAAATTCTTCTAAGTCCCTCGGGAAGAGTGAAAGACGCGCACGTTCATTTTCAGAGCTCCTAGACCTTCCTATAAGAAGTTAGCCAAAAAGTAGCTTCGAAAAACGCTTAGGTTAAGTTTCAGAGTTGCTTCTAATGTACCAAAGATGGACTTAGACATAATTTCACTCTCACAACATTATGGCTGGTTGGAGAGAGTCCGAACCACAAGTACCGGGTCCATTGTTCTGGGCGTATACTGGGGGGACGGGGACGACTCCCATTAACCCCTGACTATACCGGGGAGACGCTTATCACAATGTCTTTCTGGTCTGTGCTTAAGCAGGGCATTCTGGCAGCCAAGTGGCTTGACCTTTATTAGTGAGCCTGGTTACCCCCTCTCGGAACCACAGACTTAGAAATCTCCAGCTCATATACAGTGCATAAAATATATTTATATATATACCCTTATACACCATTTTAATAAAAAAAATCACAAAATTCTTCTAAGTCCCTCGGGAAGAGTGAAAGACGCGCACGTTCATTTTCAGAGCTCCTAGACCTTCTATAAGAAGTTAGCCAAAAAGAAGCTTCGAAAAACGCTTAGGTTAAGTTTCAGAGTTGCTTCTAATGTACCAAAGCTGGACTTAGACATAATTTCACTCACAACATTATGGCTGGTTGGAGACAGTCCGAACCACAAGTACCGGGTCCATGGTTCTGGGCGTATACTGGGGGGACGGGGACAACTCCCATTAACCACTGACTATACCGGGGATACGCTTATCACAATGCCTTTCTGGTCTGTGCTGAAGCAGGGCATTCTGGCAGCCAAGTGGCTTGACCTTTATTAGTGAGCCTGGTTACCCCCTCTCGGAACCACAGACTTAGAAATCGCCAGCTCATATACAGTGCATAAAATATATTTATATATACAGTATACCCTTATACACCATTTTAATAAAAAATATCACAAAATTCTTCTAAGTCCCTCGGGAAGAGTGAAAGACGCGCACGTTCATTTTCAGAGCTCCTACACCTTCCTATAAGAAGTTAGCCAAAAAGTAGCTTCGAAAAACGCTTAGGTTAAGTTTCAGAGTTGCTTCTAATGTACCAAAGCTGGACTTAGACATAATTTCACTCTCACAACATTATGGCTGGTTGGAGACAGTCCGAACCACAAGTACCGGGTCCATGGTTCTGGGCGTATACTGGGGGGACGGGGACAACTCCCATTAACCACTGACTATACCGGGGATACGCTTATCACAATGCCTTTCTGGTCTGTGCTGAAGCAGGGCATTCTGGCAGCCAAGTGGCTTGACCTTTATTAGTGAGCCTGGTAACCCCCTCTCGGAACCACAGACTTAGAAATCGCCAGCTCATATACAGTGCATAAAATATATTTATATATATACCCTTATACACCATTTTAATAAAAAATATCACAAAATTCTTCTAAGTCCCTCGGAAAGAGTGAAAGACGCGCACGTTCATTTTTAGAGCTCCTAGACCTTCCTATAAGAAGTTAGCCAAAAAGGAGCTTCGAAAAACGCTTAGGTTAAGTTTCAGAGTTGCTTCTAATGTACCAAAGCTGGACTTAGAAATAATTTCACTCTCACAACATTATGGCTGGTTGGAGACAGTCCGAACCACAAGTACCGGGTCCATGGTTCTGGGCGTATACTGCGGGGACGGGGACGACTCCCATTAACCCCTGACTATACCGGGGATACGCTTATCACAATGCCTTTCTGGTCTGTGCTGAAGCAGGGCATTCTGGCAGCCAAGTGGCTTGACCTTTATTAGTGAGCCTGGTTACCCCCTCTCGGAACCACAGACTTAGAAATCGCCAGCTCATATACAGTGCATAAAATATATTTATATATATACCCTTATACACCATTTTAATAAAAAATATCACAAAATTCTTCTAAGTCCCTCGGAAAGAGTGAAAGACGCGCACGTTCATTTTTAGAGCTCCTAGACCTTCCTATAAGAAGTTAGCCAAAAAGGAGCTTCGAAAAACGCTTAGGTTAAGTTTCAGAGTTGCTTCTAATGTACCAAAGCTGGACTTAGAAATAATTTCACTCTCACAACATTATGGCTGGTTGGAGACAGTCCGAACCACAAGTACCGGGTCCATGGTTCTGGGCGTATACTGCGGGGACGGGGACGACTCCCATTAACCCCTGACTATACCGGGGATACGCTTATCACAATGCCTTTCTGGTCTGTGCTGAAGCAGGGCATTCTGGCAGCCAAGTGGCTTGACCTTTATTAGTGAGCCTGGTTACCCCCTCTCGGAACCACAGACTTAGAAATCGCCAGCTCATATACAGTGCATAAAATATATTTATATATATACCCTTATACACCATTTTAATAAAAAATATCACAAAATTCTTTTAAGTCCCTCGGGAAGAGTGAAAGACGCGCACGTTCATTTTCAGAGCTCCTAGACCTTCCTATAAGAAGTTAGCCAAAAAGGAAATTCGAAAAACGCTTACTGTAGGTTAAGTTTCAGAGTTGCTTCTAATGTACCAAAGCTGGACTTAGACATAATTTCACTCTCACAACATTATGGCTGGTTGGAGACAGACCGAACCACAAGTACCGGGTCCATGTTTCTTGCCGTATACTGGGGGGACGGGGACGACTCCCATTAACCCCTGACTATACCGGGGATACGCTTATCACAATGCCTTTCTGGTCTGTGCTTAAGCAGGGCATTCTGGCAGCCAAGTGGCTTGACCTTTATTAGTGAGCCTGGTAACCCCCTCTCGGAACCACAGACTTAGAAATCGCCAGCTCATATACAGTGCATAAAATATATTTATATATATACCCTTATACACCATTTTAATAAAAAATATCACAAAATTCTTCTAAGTCCCTCGGAAAGAGTGAAAGACGCGCACGTTCATTTTTAGAGCTCCTAGACCTTCCTATAAGAAGTTAGCCAAAAAGGAGCTTCGAAAAACGCTTAGGTTAAGTTTCAGAGTTGCTTCTAATGTACCAAAGCTGGACTTAGAAATAATTTCACTCTCACAACATTATGGCTGGTTGGAGACAGTCCGAACCACAAGTACCGGGTCCATGGTTCTGGGCGTATACTGCGGGGACGGGGACGACTCCCATTAACCCCTGACTATACCGGGGATACGCTTATCACAATGCCTTTCTGGTCTGTGCTGAAGCAGGGCATTCTGGCAGCCAAGTGGCTTGACCTTTATTAGTGAGCCTGGTTACCCCCTCTCGGAACCACAGACTTAGAAATCGCCAGCTCATATACAGTGCATAAAATATATTTATATATATACCCTTATACACCATTTTAATAAAAAATATCACAAAATTCTTTTAAGTCCCTCGGGAAGAGTGAAAGACGCGCACGTTCATTTTCAGAGCTCCTAGACCTTCCTATAAGAAGTTAGCCAAAAAGGAAATTCGAAAAACGCTTACTGTAGGTTAAGTTTCAGAGTTGCTTCTAATGTACCAAAGCTGGACTTAGACATAATTTCACTCTCACAACATTATGGCTGGTTGGAGACAGACCGAACCACAAGTACCGGGTCCATGTTTCTTGCCGTATACTGGGGGGACGGGGACGACTCCCATTAACCCCTGACTATACCGGGGATACGCTTATCACAATGCCTTTCTGGTCTGTGCTTAAGCAGGGCATTCTGGCAGCCAAGTGGCTTGACCTTTATTAGTGAGCCTGGTAACCCCCTCTCGGAACCACAGACTTAGAAATCGCCAGCTCATATACAGTGCATAAAATATATTTATATATATACCCTTATACACCATTTTAATAAAAAATATCACAAAATTCTTCTAAGTCCCTCGGAAAGAGTGAAAGACGCGCACGTTCATTTTTAGAGCTCCTAGACCTTCCTATAAGAAGTTAGCCAAAAAGGAGCTTCGAAAAACGCTTAGGTTAAGTTTCAGAGTTGCTTCTAATGTACCAAAGCTGGACTTAGAAATAATTTCACTCTCACAACATTATGGCTGGTTGGAGACAGTCCGAACCACAAGTACCGGGTCCATGGTTCTGGGCGTATACTGCGGGGACGGGGACGACTCCCATTAACCCCTGACTATACCGGGGATACGCTTATCACAATGCCTTTCTGGTCTGTGCTTAAGCAGGGCATTCTGGCAGCCAAGTGGCTTGACCTTTATTAGTGAGCCTGGTAACCCCCTCTCGGAACCACAGACTTAGAAATCGCCAGCTCATATACAGTGCATAAAATATATTTATATATATACCCTTATACACCATTTTAATAAAAAATATCACAAAATTCTTCTAAGTCCCTCGGAAAGAGTGAAAGACGCGCACGTTCATTTTTAGAGCTCCTAGACCTTCCTATAAGAAGTTAGCCAAAAAGGAGCTTCGAAAAACGCTTAGGTTAAGTTTCAGAGTTGCTTCTAATGTACCAAAGCTGGACTTAGAAATAATTTCACTCTCACAACATTATGGCTGGTTGGAGACAGTCCGAACCACAAGTACCGGGTCCATGGTTCTGGGCGTATACTGCGGGGACGGGGACGACTCCCATTAACCCCTGACTATACCGGGGATACGCTTATCACAATGCCTTTCTGGTCTGTGCTGAAGCAGGGCATTCTGGCAGCCAAGTGGCTTGACCTTTATTAGTGAGCCTGGTTACCCCCTCTCGGAACCACAGACTTAGAAATCGCCAGCTCATATACAGTGCATAAAATATATTTATATATATACCCTTATACACCATTTTAATAAAAAATATCACAAAATTCTTTTAAGTCCCTCGGGAAGAGTGAAAGACGCGCACGTTCATTTTCAGAGCTCCTAGACCTTCCTATAAGAAGTTAGCCAAAAAGGAAATTCGAAAAACGCTTACTGTAGGTTAAGTTTCAGAGTTGCTTCTAATGTACCAAAGCTGGACTTAGAAATAATTTCACTCTCACAACATTATGGCTGGTTGGAGACAGTCCGAACCACAAGTACCGGGTCCATGGTTCTGGGCGTATACTGGGGGGACGGGGACAACTCCCATTAACCCCTGACTATACCGGGGATACGCTTATCACAATGCCTTTCTGGTCTATGCTGAAGCAGGGCATTCTGGCAGCCAAGTGGCTTGACCTTTATTAGTGAGCCTGGTTACCCCCTCTCGGAACCACAGACTTAGAAATCGCCAGCTCATATACAGTGCATAAAATATATTTATATATATACCCTTATACACCATTTTTTTTTTTTTTTCCAAAATTTTTTATTAGGCAAATACTTATTTCACAATGTACATATCATACATGTTAATACAGCCTAATACAAGTTTTCTCCATTTTTTGGTTAAAGAAACCAGAAAGAAAGAGGAAAGCTCATCGCCCCCCTGACCCTCCTGGGGTTGTAAGGGGGGTGCGAGTATGGAAACAGAGAGTAAGAGTGTGGAAAAAGAGAGAAGGGGAGGTGGGGAGGGGGAAGGGGGAAGGAGGGGGGGGATACCTGTTGCTCATCACATCCTCAGAATATTTCTATTGGAGTTTCTGGACTCGTTCTTTTTACTTTTTATTTTTGGGTTAGGGACGCGGGGGTGCCATATGGGTTAGCCACGGGTCCCATGTTTTATTAAAGGAGTCCGTGGATCTTTTCAGAAATGCCGATAATTTTTCCATATTCATTACCTCTTGTATCCTATTTTTTATCGTTTGTTTTGAGGGGGGAGACACTTTCTTCCAGGCGGCTGCCACTGCACATCTAGCCGCTGTTAGGATGAAGGAGATTAATTTACTTGTTGGTCGGTCCACATTTTCTAAGGGCCTGGCCAACAGGTAGGTCAGCGGGTCAACAGGGATTTTGAGGCCGGTGACCTCTTCTATTAATTTTTGAGTGGTTCCCCAGTATTTTTGAATTTCCGGACATGTCCACCAAATGTGTGCCATGTCCCCCTTTTGACCGCAACCTCTCCAGCATAGATCGGACGCCTGGGGGTAGATTTGGTTTATTCTAACTGGAGTAAGATACCAGCGGAACAGTATTTTATATATATTTTCTTTGATTGTGGTACATATGGAGGTTCCTGATGCATTCTCCCAAATTCTTTCCCAGTCCTCTCGGTCTATAACTATTCCCAATTCTGCTGCCCAATGCAGCATATAGTCATGGGTGGGGGCTTCTATGGCCCTTTCCAATACTGCGTAAATTTGTGTTATAAGACCTTTCTGGTGGCCTGTTTCTCGACAGAGCCGCTCAAAAACTGTGAGAGGGGGAAATTTCAACGTTGGGGATAAGGTTCGAATAAAGTGCCGAATTTGTAGATACTTGAACACGTCCAACCTTGCTATTTCATATTTGGTTTGTAGATTTTGATAGCTCAGGAATTCTCCAATGCTCAAGAGGTCAGCGATCGCTCTAATATTTTTTGCTTTGAATTGATCCAATTGTCTGGGCTCACAACCAGGAGGGAATTTCGGATTTTTGTGAATTGGTATGAGTTGGGATTGGGGCGATGTGAGCTTGAATTTATATTTGCATCTCGTCCAGATCTCCCATGTGTGTCTCATTGGGCCTAATTTAAATTTACTATTCTGCATGTCTTCCCTGCTCAGGGACCAAAGGCAAGCTGGTAGTGAAGGCGTCCCGGCGTAGTATGATTCTATATCTAGCCAACAGTATTGGTTTGGGTTGGCATTCCAGACTACCGCCTGTCGCAATTGTGCGGCTAGGTAGTATTTGGTGATGTCTGGGACACCAAGTCCTCCTCTACCCCTTGATGCCAAAAGAACTGTCCTAGCGGTTCTGGGTTTCTTACCCTGCCAAATGAAGTGGAAGATTAGTTTTTGTATGTTTTTTAATTCTGAGCCAGGGATGTGGATCGGGAGCGTCTGGAAATAGTATAATAATCTGGGGAGTATGTTCATTTTAACCGAGATCATTCTCCCGATCCATGATATTTGATATCCTCCCCATTTCGCTAGGTCTTGTTTAATTTTCCGAAACAAGGTCGGATAATTTTGTTGATATAGGGATTGGTAGTTTCTCGCTATCTTTACTCCCAGATACTTGATACTCGAGGAGCTCCAATGGTAGTTAAAGTTTAATTTGAGGAGTTTCACCTCTGGCTCTGGCAGGCTTAAATTTAGTGCTTCCGATTTATCGTTATTGATTTTATAGCCTGATATGTCTCCAAAATCTCGGAGTTCTTTTTGGAGGTTAGGTAGGGATGTTTGGGGTTGTGTCAGGGTTAAAATGACATCATCTGCGAATAGTGATATTTTGTGCTGCCTGTGTCCAATTTCTATTCCTTTGATGTCTCTATTGGTTCTTATTGCCGCTGCTAGGGGTTCTATGGTTAATGCAAAGAGAAGAGGAGATAGGGGGCATCCCTGTCGAGTTCCATTAGTAATCTCAAATCTCTGGTTACTGCCCCCTGGTAGTTTTACTGTTGCAGATGGATTTTGATATAATCTACGGACTCCTTCTAGATATGCGTCTTTGAAGCCGAATTTGCGCATAACATGGTCCATGAATAGCCAGTCTATTCTATCGAACGCCTTCTCTGCGTCCAAGCTAAGGAGTAGTGCTTTGGTCCCTGTGAGATGGACATGTTCAATAATATCAATTATCTTTCGGGTATTGTCCGAGGCCTGTCTGCCTGCTACGAATCCCACTTGGTCTTTATCTATTAATCTTGGTAAAATGGGATTCAATCTATTTGCGAGTATTTTGCTATATAGTTTGAGATCACAGTTAAGCAGGGAGATTGGACGGTAGCTTCCACATTGCATCGGGTCCCTGCCTTCTTTGTGTATTATGGCCAGGGTGGCCAGGGACATTGACGTAGGGATTTGATTCCCTTCCATAAAATCGTTAAATGTTCTTAGAAGATGCGTGGATATTACTGGCAAGAATCTCTTATAGTAGACATTAGTGAAGCCATCTGGGCCAGGAGACTTTGTGATTTTTAATGATTTGACCGCCTCTTCCAGTTCCTCTTTTGAAATCTCAGCATTGAGGACTGTGTTTTCCTCCTCCGTTAGTGTGGGGAGCTGACACTTATCTAAGTAATGTGCTATTAATTCGGATGCTACTGATTCGGGGCGGCCCTTTTTGGATCTTAAGTTATAAAGTTCGGTGTAAAATTTTGTGAATTCGGCTGCTATTTTATTGTCACTATGTTGTATCTCACCAGACCTACTCTTGATCGCCGTAATTTGGGACCGTTTATGCACCCCTCTTAATTTAGTCGCTAGAAGTCTGTCTGCCTTGTTCCCTTTATCATAATATTGTTGGTTGGTCCATTTAAGGGCTTTCTCAACATCCTCCAGCTGGATTTGTCTAAGTTTTGCTCTAGCTGTTGTCAATGTTTTATATATTTTTTTTGAGGGGTTAGCTTTATGAGTTTGTTCTATTATTTTGATATCATCCGTGAGCTCCTTTATTAGTTTTTGGCGGGCTTTTTTCCTGTGGGATGCGATGGAGATGAATTTCCCTCTAATGGTTGCCTTATGGGCTTCCCACAGGATTGCTGGAGAGGAGACGGATCCTGAGTTAAAAAAAAAGTAGTCTCTAATGGCAGTTCTGATCTCTCTTTCTATCTCAGGATGGTTGAGTAGTGAGTCATTTAGCCTCCATGAGTAATTTATTGTCTTTTCGAAGGGTGTTGTCAAGGTTATGGTAAATCGGGCATGATCAGACCATGTGATCGGTCCTATGTCGGAGTCAGTTGTTGCCGCCACCACATTTTTTGTGGCCAGAAAGTGGTCTATTCGAGAGTAGGTCTGGTGAGGTGCTGAGTAGAAAGTATAGTCTCTCTGGCCCTGGTGTTGGGTTCTCCAGATGTCCACCAGTGAAAACTCGCTCAAATTCCCCTAAACCTTTTCCCTGTGATCTGGGAGGGGTTGTACGGGGAGGACCCATTGTGGTCGATCTGTCCTCGGTAGGGTTGAGGACCATGTTTAGGTCCCCTCCCACTATCATCGATGACAGATATCCGGGTCTATGCCCTCGAGTACTCTCTTTAGGAATTCGGTCTGATTCTCGTTTGGGGCATATACATTGATAAGAGCGATCGCTGAGCCCGCTAGGGAGCCATATACCACTAGGAATCTACCCTCTGGGTCCACAGTTGTTTGATATGATTGAATGGGGTGCCCTGTCTGATCAGGACAGCTACACCCCTTTTTTTGCTAGTAAATGATGCGAAAAAACACATTGGAACACTTTTTTGAATAAATTTGGGGGGTCCTGTGATGTGAAGTGGGTCTCCTGTAGAAATATGATGTCCCCCCCTGATCTTTTCATATCTTGAAGTGCTAGCCTCCTTTTACGGTTATTCTGGAGGCCCTTCACGTTGAGTGAGGTGAATTTAATTGTGGTTTGGCTAGCCATTTGGTTCTTTTTTAGGGGGTGTCGTAAGGCCTCATCTTTCCCATTTGAGAGGCCCTGATTCAGTGAGTCTGAGTCTAGTTTATATCTCTGTAGGTGTGGGAGTTGTGATTTTTTTTTTAGCTAGGATAGCTATTTTAAACTGAGGGGAGAGGGCGTGGGGGAGGGACAACAGGGGTAAGGCGAAGATCAGCTGGGACAGGGTCAGCTGATAGAATAGGTTGTAACGATGCCTTGAAAAGGCTTCAACAAACTTTTGCCAGCTTTAAAAAACAGCCGGCATTTGGGCTATAAGAGCCCTTCTGGGGTGGTTCCGGGTCAGTCCACCGTTGGACGTCTGAGGGGTCCAAACCCTCTATAGAAATTTCTTAACCCCTTTTTTATGTAAATTCTCAATCCACAGGAGAGGGAAGATGGGGGAGGTGAAGGTGTGATTCAGGCAGTTTAAACATTTTGCATTTTTGTACACCATCTGCTGCTTAGTATTACACCGCAGCCCTACTGTGCACATTTTGATTTTCCACCCAGGCAGTTTCAACTTTCTTTTGTCAGTTTGCTTCGTCTGAATGGGAAGGGGGTGGAGGGGGGGGAGGGTGGGGTAGGGGGTGAGGGAGGGGTTAGGGGGGTGGAGGGGGTGGGGGGGGGCGGTTGGTGGGGGGGGGTGGTGGGTGGTGGGGTGGTGGATGGGGGGGGGTGGGGGGGTGGTGGGGTGGGCGGGTGGGGGGGGTGGGGGGTGGGGGGGGTTGACAGAACCTTTCCAACGATATAGGCCTTTCATATTTTTGTATGCTGCATCCATTATACCACTTTTTGCTCTAAGTATGCAATATATTATCTGGGAATCAGTCAAGGCACCTTTTGTTTTCTTATAAATCTTTGCGTCCCCTGGATTCCATTCCAAGGAAAGGCATAGGTGTATAAACCACATTGCGTTTAATTCACAATTTTTATATATTACCGGGGGGGGAGGGGGTGGGTGGGGGCTAGGGGGGGGGGGCAGGAGGGGTGAGGGGAGGGGCGGGGAGGGTGGGTGAGGGGAGGGGCGGGGGGGGTGGGTGTGGGGGGGGGGGGATTGCGGTTCCATTCCAACAGTGTAGGCATTTCACATTTTTATGTGCTGGGTCAGTTGTACCACTCTATACAATAAGTATGCTATACACTATCTAGCAGTCAGCTTAGGCACATTCAGTTTTCCTATGAGCCTTTGCTTCCTCTAGGTTCTGTTCCAAGGAAGGTCATAGGTACATATCGCTTATTGCATACATTTTTCAACTTTTGTATAGCACCCGGGGGGAGGGGGGTGGGGGGGTGGTGGGGGAGTGGTGGGGGAGTGGGGGGGGGAGTTGGGGGGGGGAAGGGGGGAAGGGGGGGAAGGGGGGGGAGTTGGGGGGGGGGGGGGAGGGGGGGAAGGGGGGGAGTTGGGGGGGAGGGGGGGGAGGGGGGGGAGGGGGGGGAGTTGGGGAGGGGGGAGGGGGGGAGGGGGGGGAGTTGGGGAGGGGGGGGGAGGGGGGGGAAGGAGGGGGGGGGGAAGGGGGGGAAGAGGGGAGGGGGGAGGGAGGAAGGGGGAGAGAGGGGGGGGGAAGGAGAGGGGGGAATGAGGGGGGGGGAAGGAGAGGGGGAAATGGGGGGGGGAGGGGGTAGTGAGGGGTAGGGGGTAGGGAAGGGGGTAGGGAGGGGAGGGGGGGGAGGTTAATGGAACATTTCAGGCAGTAGAGGCATTTCACATTTTTATATGTTGTAACTCTCACACCACTCTATGTCATGAGTATCTTGTATACTGTCTGAGAGTCAGCTCAGGCTTATTTGGTTCCCTCACTTCCTCTAGGTGCTGTTCCAAGGGAGGCATAGGTGAACATCACACATTATATATATTTTTCAACTTTATCTAGCGTCGAGGGGGGGGGAGGGAGGGGAGTGGGGGGAGGGAGGGGAGTGGGGGGAGGGGGGAGGGAGGGGGGAGAGGTTGACGGAACATTTCAGGCAATACAGGCATTTTACATTTTTGTGTGTTACATCTGTTATATCACTCTGTCTCATCAGTATGCTATGTGCTGTTTAGAGATCAGCGAGGGCACTCATAGCCTCTCCATGTACTCTTACCTCCCCCGAATGTCGTTCCAGAGGGGGGAAGCACAAGGGGAGGCATAGGGTCGTTTCACACATTATATATACTTTTCGGTTGTGTATCATGGGTTTATGTATATCATTCTCATGTACTGTGGACCTGGGTTTTTGGGGGAGAGGGGGAGGGTGGGGGCTGGGGGGGGGGGGAGTGGGAAAGGAAACCAGGGTGAGGGGGGGGGTGGGAGGGGGAGTGCGAGGGGAAGGGGGGGGGGGACGTGTGGTGGGGAGGAGGGGGGAGGGTGGGGAGGAGGGGGGGGGGAAGGGCGGGGGGCTATGTGCTTGGGTTGTGGTTGAGACGGGGGGAGGGGGGGGGCTGCAGGGTGCTTTCTATGATTTAACCTTTTATTATACTACTCACGGCCTCCAGGGCGCAAAACCTCAGCTTGTGTTTGTGCGTCCTTTAAAACAAATCGGCTGAACTGGGTCCTCAGGGTCGCAATTGTCCTCCGACTCTTGAGCCAATGCGTTGTTGTTGGATCAGGCTCTGCTTATTGCTTGTTGATGGGCCGTACCCCCCTCCCCCCCTATGGGCCAAAAAAGATCATCCCGTGGGATCGGGACTACCGGCTGAAAAGGGGGGGGGGGGGTGGTGGTGGTGGTGGAGCGAACACCCCTGCGGCCTCGTCCGAAAGGCTGGGGATCGGGGCATGGAGCCAGACCCTCGATGTTAACCGGCATTAGGGAAACCACGATCCCACTCCGTCCGGTCGAGTTGAGTGTGGACCAGGATTTCGACTCAGCTGGCGGGATCTGCCTCGGTGTCATCGCGGGAATAGATGACATGTGTTCCACTGTGGGTAGCGGTTTCCAGTGTCGTCTTGGTCGGGAGGTCAGCAGCTTCTCTCCAGGTACAGCTCCGGCCCGACGGGATACTCTTCGGTGTAGTTGTTGTGGGTCTTCTCTCTCTCTCGGGGTCGTGAAGGGGGGTGTTGTTTGGGAGCGGTGGCGGCTGTTACTTACTTATCTCTGGAGTGCTGGGCCGCGATCCTCTCCGATGTCCGGGGTGGGTCTCCTGCGGTGTCTCCAGATGGCAGGTTGCCCGATAGCCATGCCTGGGGAGGGGTTAGGCCCAAGGCCTTTGCAAATGGGGCCATGTCCGCGGGGTATTTCAGGGACAGGAACTTTCCGTTTTTGTTCACCGAGATTTTGAACGGAAAGCCCCATCTGTACTGTATACCCTTCTCCCGGAGTAGGTTAGTCAGTGGCTTTAGCTCCCTTCTGCGGTCTCTTGTCGCTTTTGACAAGTCGTTGTACACTTGTAGTGTCTCATTTTGAAAAGTTATTTCTCCCATGTCCCGGCATGCTGAAATAATTCTTTCTTTTGAGGTATATTTATGCATTTTTATTATGATGTCCCTTCTGCGTTTTGGATCGTCAGACTTGGGTCCTAGCGCACGATGGGCTCTGTCCATTTCCATCTCCTTTTCCTCCATCTCCCCGCAGACCAGATTGAAGAACTCCAGAAGGTAAGGCCGAATCTGTTCTTGTGTGACTGACTCTGGAACATTCCTCACACGGATGTTTTGTCTTCGGTCACGATTTTCTTGTTCCTCCATGCCTTCTTTGAGGAGGGAGATCTCTTCACCCAGGCGGCTGATCTCTTCTTCCGCTTCTCCCTGTCTTTGTAGGGATTCGGAGAGCTTGTTCTCTAGGGTAGTGGTCTTTTCTGTTAGCCCTGAGATTTCCTTCCTTATATCGCTCACCGCAGACCGCAATTCCGTTTGGAAGGAGGTTTTGAGGGTGGCAGCCATTCCCGCCATCAGTTCTTCCAAATATGCCCTGGTTATTGCCTGTTCTGGGCTTGTAGGGGGGCTTTCTCTTGGCTGGGCCTTTTTCCCCGATTGGGAGGTAGCGCCATGCGGTCCGCCGCCATCTTGGGGATTCATAGTGCTTGCTTTCCCTCGCTGAGACGGTGAGAAAAATTTGGTTAACAGCCTGGTTATACGTTTTTTTTGTTTTTGACATTCCCCTTCTGTTTGTCTATCTGATAGGACTATTTTCGTCCATAAATTTGAAGTTTAAGTGGGGGTTTTGTCGCTGTACAACCCGCGGGTTTCAGGAGCTCCTCTAGCAGCCGTCCATACCGGGTGACGTCACCGGAAGTTCCCCTTATACACCATTTTAATAAAAAAAATATCACACAATTCTTCTAAGTCCCTCGGGAAGAGTGAAAGACGCGCACGTTCGTTTTCAGAGCTCCTAGACCTATCTATAAGAAGTTAGCCAAAAAGTAGCTTCGAAAAACGCTTAGGTTAAGTTTCAGAGTTGCTTCTAATGTACCAAAGCTGGACTTAGACATAATTTCACTCACAACATTATGGCTGGTTGGAGACAGTCCGAACCACAAGTACCGGGTCCATGGTTCTGGGCGTATAGTGGGGGGACGGGGACGACTCCCATTAACCCCTGACTATACCGGGGATACGCTTATCACAATGCCTTTCTGGTCTGTGCTGAAGCAGGGCATTCTGGCAGCCAAGTGGCTTGACCTTTATTAGTGAGCCTGGTTACCCCCTCTCGGAACCACAGACTTAGAAATCGCCAGCTCAGATACAGTGCATAAAATATATTTATATATATATATATACCCTTATACACCATTTTAATAAAAAATATCACAAAATAATTCTAAGTCCCTCGGGAAGAGTGAAAGACGCGCACGTTCATTTTCAGAGCTCCTAGACCTTCCTATAAGAAGTTAGCCAAAAAGTAGCTTCGAAAAACGCTTAGGTTAAGTTTCAGAGTTGCTTCTAATGTACCAAAGCTGGACTTAGACATAATTTCACTCTCACAACATTATGGCTGGTTGGAGAGAGTCCGAACCACAAGTACCGGGTCCATGGTTCTGGGCGTATACTGGGGGGACGGGGACAACTCCCATTAACCCCTGACTATACCGGGGATACGCTTATCACAATGCCTTTCTGGTCTGTGCTGAAGCAGGGCATTCTGGCAGCCAAGTGGCTTGACCTTTATTAGTGAGCCTGGTTACCCCCTCTCGGAACCACAGACTTAGAAATCGCCAGCTCATATACAGTGCATAAAATATATTTATATATATACCCTTATACACCATTTTAATAAAAAAAATCACAAAATTCTTCTAAGTCCCTCGGGAAGAGTGAAAGACGCGCACGTTCATTGTCAGAGCTCCTAGACCTTCCTATAAGAAGTTAGCCAAAAAGTAGCTTCGAAAAACGCTTAGGTTAAGTTTCAGAGTTGCTTCTAATGTACCAAAGCTGGACTTAGACATAATTTCACTCTCACAACATTATGGCTGGTTGGAGAGAGTCCGAACCACAAGTACCGGGTCCATGGTTCTGGGCGTATAGTGGGGGGACGGGGACGACTCCCATTAACCCCTGACTATACCGGGGATACGCTTATCACAATGCCTTTCTGGTCTGTGCTGAAGCAGGGCATTCTGGCAGCCAAGTGGCTTGACCTTTATTAGTGAGCCTGGTTACCCCCTCTCGGAACCACAGACTTAGAAATCGCCAGCTCATATACAGTGCATAAAATATATTTATATACAGTATATACCCTTATACACCATTTTAATAAAAAATATCACAAAATTCTTCTAAGTCCCTCGGGAAGAGTGAAAGACGCGTACGTTCATTTTCAGAGCTCCTAGACCTTCCTATAAGAAGTTAGCCAAAAAGTAGCTTCGAAAAACGCTTAGGTTAAGTTTCAGAGTTGCTTCTAATGTACCAAAGCTGGACTTAGACATAATTTCACTCTCACAACATTATGGCTGGTTGGAGAAAGTCCGAACCACAAGTACCGGGTCCATGGTTCTGGCCGTATACTGGGGGGACGGGGACGACTCCCATTAACCCCTGACTATACCGGGGATACGCTTATCACAATGCCTTTCTGGTCTGTGCTGAAGCAGGGCATTCTGGCAGCCAAGTGGCTTGACCTTTATTAGTGAGCCTGGTTACCCCCTCTCGGAACCACAGACTTAGAAATCGCCAGCTCATATACAGTGCATAAAATATATTTATATATATACCCTTATACACCATTTTAATAAAAAATATCACAAAATTCTTTTAAGTCCCTCGGGAAGAGTGAAAGACGCGCACGTTCATTTTCAGAGCTCCTAGACCTTCCTATAAGAAGTTAGCCAAAAAGGAGCTTCGAAAAACGCAAACTGTAGGTTAAGTTTCAGAGTTGCTTCTAATGTACCAAAGTTGGACTTAGACATAATTTCACTCTCACAACATTATGGCTGGTTGGAGACAGTCCGAACCACAAGTACCGGGTCCATGGTTCTGGGCGTATACTGGGGGGACGGGGACGACTCCCATTAACCCCTGACTATACCGGGGATACGCTTATCACAATGCCTTTCTGGTCTGTGCTGAAGCAGGGCATTCTGGCAGCCAAGTGGCTTGACCTTTATTAGTGAGCCTGGTTACCCCCTCTCGGAACCACAGACTTAGAAATCGCCAGCTCATATACAGTGAATAAAATATATTTATATATATACCCTTATACACCATTTTAATAAAAAATATCACAAAATTCTTCTAAGTCCCTCGGAAAGAGTGAAAGACGCGCACGTTCATTTTTAGAGCTCCTAGACCTTCCTATAAGAAGTTAGCCAAAAAGGAGCTTCGAAAAACGCTTAGGTTAAGTTTCAGAGTTGCTTCTAATGTTCCAAAGCTGGACTTAGAAATAATTTCACTCTCACAACATTATGGCTGGTTGGAGACAGTCCGAACCACAAGTACCGGGTCCATGGTTCTGGGCGTATACTGGGGGGACGGGGACGACTCCCATTAACCCCTGACTATACCGGGGATAAGCTTATCACATTGCCTTTCTGGTCTGTGCTGAAGCAGGGCATTCTGGCAGCCAAGTGGCTTGACCTTTATTAGTGAGCCTGGTTATCCCCTCTCGGAACCACAGACTTAGAAATCGCCAGCTCATATACAGTGCATAAAATATATTTATATATATACCCTTATACACCATTTTAATAAAAAATATCACAAAATTCTTCTAAGTCCCTCGGGAAGAGTGAAAGACGCGCACGTTCATTTTCAGAGCTCCTAGACCTTCTATAAGAAGTTAGCCAAAAAGAAGCTTCGAAAAACGCTTAGGTTAAGTTTCAGAGTTGCTTCTAATGTACCAAAGCTGGACTTAGACATAATTTCACTCTCACAACATTATGGCTGGTTGGAGACAGTCCGAACCACAAGTACTGGGTCCATGGTTCTGTCCGTATACTGGGGGGACGGGGATGACTCCCATTAACCCCTGACTATACCGGGGATACGCTTATCACAATGCCTTTCTGGTCTGTGCTGAAGCAGGGCATTCTGGCAGCCAAGTGACTTGACTTTTATTAGTGAGCCTGGTTACCCCCTCTCGGAACCACAGACTTAGAAATCGCCAGCTCATATACAGTGCATAAAATATATTTATATATATACCCTTTTACACCATTTTAATAAAAAATATCACAAAATTCTTCTAAGTCCCTCGGAAAGAGTGAAAGACGCGCACGTTCATTTTCAGAGCTCCTAGACCTTCCTATAAGAAGTTAGCCAAAAAGGAGCTTCGAAAAACGCTTAGGTTAAGTTTCAGAGTTGCTTCTAATGTACCAAAGCTGGACTTAGAAATAATTTCACTCTCACAACATTATGGCTGGTTGGAGACAGTCCGAACCACAAGTACCGGGTCCATGGTTCTGGGCGTATACTGGGGGGACGGGGACGACTCCCATTAACCCCTGACTATACCGGGGATAAGCTTATCACATTGCCTTTCTGGTCTGTGCTGAAGCAGGGCATTCTGGCAGCCAAGTGGCTTGACCTTTATTAGTGAGCCTGGTTACCCCCTCTCGGAACCACAGACTTAGAAATCGCCAGCTCATATACAGTGCATAAAATATATTTATATATATACCCTTATACACCATTTTAATAAAAAATATCACAAAATTCTTCTAAGTCCCTCGGGAAGAGTGAAAGACGCGCACGTTCATTTTCAGAGCTCCTAGACCTTCTATAAGAAGTTAGCCAAAAAGAAGATTCGAAAAACGCTTAGGTTAAGTTTCAGAGTTGCTTCTAATGTACCAAAGCTGGACTTAGACATAATTTCACTCACAACATTATGGCTGGTTGGAGACAGTCCGAACCACAAGTACCGGGTCCATGGTTCTGGGCGTATACTGGGGGGACAGGGACGACTCCCATTAACCCCTGACTATACCGGGGATACGCTTATCACAATGCCTTTCTGGTCTGTGCTGAAGCAGGGCATTCTGGCAGCCAAGTGGCTTGACCTTTATTAGTGAGCCTGGTTACCCCCTCTCGGAACCACAGACTTAGAAATCGCCAGCTCAGATACAGTGCATAAAATATATTTATATATATATACCCTTATACACCATTTTAATAAAAAATATCACAAAATTCTTCTAAGTCCCTCGGGAAGAGTGAAAGACGCGCACGTTCATTTTCAGAGCTCCTAGACCTTCCTATAAGAAGTTAGCCAAAAAGTAGCTTCGAAAAACGCTTAGGTTAAGTTTCAGAGTTGCTTCTAATGTACCAAAGATGGACTTAGACATAATTTCACTCTCACAACATTATGGCTGGTTGGAGAGAGTCCGAACCACAAGTACCGGGTCCATTGTTCTGGGCGTATACTGGGGGGACGGGGACGACTCCCATTAACCCCTGACTATACCGGGGAGACGCTTATCACAATGTCTTTCTGGTCTGTGCTTAAGCAGGGCATTCTGGCAGCCAAGTGGCTTGACCTTTATTAGTGAGCCTGGTTACCCCCTCTCGGAACCACAGACTTAGAAATCGCCAGCTCATATACAGTGCATAAAATATATTTATATATACAGTATACCCTTATACACCATTTTAATAAAAAATATCACAAAATTCTTCTAAGTCCCTCGGGAAGAGTGAAAGACGCGCACGTTCATTTTCAGATCTCCTAGACCTTCTATAAGAAGTTAGCCAAAAAGAAGCTTCGAAAAACGCTTAGGTTAAGTTTCAGAGTTGCTTCTAATGTACCAAAGCTGGACTTAGACATAATTTCACTCACAACATTATGGCTGGTTGGAGACAGTCCGAACCACAAGTACCGGGTCCATGGTTCTGGGCGTATACTGGGGGGACGGGGACGACTCCCATTAACCCCTGACTATACCGGGGATACGCTTATCACAATGCCCTTCTGGTCTGTGCTGAAGCAGGGCATTCTGGCAGCCAAGTGGCTTGACCTTTATTAGTGAGCCTGGTTACCCCCTCTCGGAACCACAGACTTAGAAATCGCCAGCTCATATACAGTGCATAAAATATATTTATATATATACCCTTATACACCATTTTAATAAAAAATATCACAAAATTCTTCTAAGTCCCTCGGGAAGAGTGAAAGACGCGCACGTTCATTTTCAGAGCTCCTAGACCTTCTATAAGAAGTTAGCCAAAAAGAAGCTTCGAAAAACGCTTAGGTTAAGTTTCAGAGTTGCTTCTAATGTACCAAAGCTGGACTTAGACATAATTTCACTCACAACATTATGGCTGGTTGGAGACAGTCCGAACCACAAGTACCGGGTCCATGGTTCTGGGCGTATTCTGGGGGGACAGGGACGACTCCCATTAACCCCTGACTATACCGGGGATACGCTTATCACAATGCCTTTCTGGTCTGTGCTGAAGCAGGGCATTCTGGCAGCCAAGTGGCTTGACCTTTATTAGTGAGCCTGGTTACCCCCTCTTGGAACCACAGACTTAGAAATCGCCAGCTCAGATACAGTGCATAAAATATATTTATATATATATACCCTTATACACCATTTTAATAAAAAATATCACAAAATTCTTCTAAGTCCCTCGGGAAGAGTGAAAGACGCGCACGTTCATTTTCAGAGCTCCTAGACCTTCCTATAAGAAGTTAGCCAAAAAGTAGCTTCGAAAAACGCTTAGGTTAAGTTTCAGAGTTGCTTCTAATGTACCAAAGATGGACTTAGACATAATTTCACTCTCACAACATTATGGCTGGTTGGAGAGAGTCCGAACCACAAGTACCGGGTCCATTGTTCTGGGCGTATACTGGGGGGACGGGGACGACTCCCATTAACCCCTGACTATACCGGGGAGACGCTTATCACAATGTCTTTCTGGTCTGTGCTTAAGCAGGGCATTCTGGCAGCCAAGTGGCTTGACCTTTATTAGTGAGCCTGGTTACCCCCTCTCGGAACCACAGACTTAGAAATCTCCAGCTCATATACAGTGCATAAAATATATTTATATATATACCCTTATACACCATTTTAATAAAAAAAATCACAAAATTCTTCTAAGTCCCTCGGGAAGAGTGAAAGACGCGCACGTTCATTTTCAGAGCTCCTAGACCTTCTATAAGAAGTTAGCCAAAAAGAAGCTTCGAAAAACGCTTAGGTTAAGTTTCAGAGTTGCTTCTAATGTACCAAAGCTGGACTTAGACATAATTTCACTCACAACATTATGGCTGGTTGGAGACAGTCCGAACCACAAGTACCGGGTCCATGGTTCTGGGCGTATACTGGGGGGACGGGGACGACTCCCATTAACCCCTGACTATACCGGGGATACGCTTATCACAATGCCCTTCTGGTCTGTGCTGAAGCAGGGCATTCTGGCAGCCAAGTGGCTTGACCTTTATTAGTGAGCCTGGTTACCCCCTCTCGGAACCACAGACTTAGAAATCGCCAGCTCATATACAGTGCATAAAATATATTTATATATACAGTATACCCTTATACACCATTTTAATAAAAAATATCACAAAATTCTTCTAAGTCCCTCGGGAAGAGTGAAAGACGCGCACGTTCATTTTCAGAGCTCCTACACCTTCCTATAAGAAGTTAGCCAAAAAGTAGCTTCGAAAAACGCTTAGGTTAAGTTTCAGAGTTGCTTCTAATGTACCAAAGCTGGACTTAGACATAATTTCACTCTCACAACATTATGGCTGGTTGGAGACAGTCCGAACCACAAGTACCGGGTCCATGGTTCTGGGCGTATACTGGGGGGACGGGGACAACTCCCATTAACCACTGACTATACCGGGGATACGCTTATCACAATGCCTTTCTGGTCTGTGCTGAAGCAGGGCATTCTGGCAGCCAAGTGGCTTGACCTTTATTAGTGAGCCTGGTAACCCCCTCTCGGAACCACAGACTTAGAAATCGCCAGCTCATATACAGTGCATAAAATATATTTTTATATATACCCTTATACACCATTTTAATAAAAAATATCACAAAATTCTTCTAAGTCCCTCGGAAAGAGTGAAAGACGCGCACGTTCATTTTTAGAGCTCCTAGACCTTCCTATAAGAAGTTAGCCAAAAAGGAGCTTCGAAAAACGCTTAGGTTAAGTTTCAGAGTTGCTTCTAATGTACCAAAGCTGGACTTAGACATAATTTCACTCACAACATTATGGCTGGTTGGAGACAGTCCGAACCACAAGTACCGGGTCCATGGTTCTGGGCGTATTCTGGGGGGACAGGGACGACTCCCATTAACCCCTGACTATACCGGGGATACGCTTATCACAATGCCTTTCTGGTCTGTGCTGAAGCAGGGCATTCTGGCAGCCAAGTGGCTTGACCTTTATTAGTGAGCCTGGTTACCCCCTCTTGGAACCACAGACTTAGAAATCGCCAGCTCAGATACAGTGCATAAAATATATTTATATATATATACCCTTATACACCATTTTAATAAAAAATATCACAAAATTCTTCTAAGTCCCTCGGGAAGAGTGAAAGACGCGCACGTTCATTTTCAGAGCTCCTAGACCTTCCTATAAGAAGTTAGCCAAAAAGTAGCTTCGAAAAACGCTTAGGTTAAGTTTCAGAGTTGCTTCTAATGTACCAAAGATGGACTTAGACATAATTTCACTCTCACAACATTATGGCTGGTTGGAGAGAGTCCGAACCACAAGTACCGGGTCCATTGTTCTGGGCGTATACTGGGGGGACGGGGACGACTCCCATTAACCCCTGACTATACCGGGGAGACGCTTATCACAATGTCTTTCTGGTCTGTGCTTAAGCAGGGCATTCTGGCAGCCAAGTGGCTTGACCTTTATTAGTGAGCCTGGTTACCCCCTCTCGGAACCACAGACTTAGAAATCTCCAGCTCATATACAGTGCATAAAATATATTTATATATATACCCTTATACACCATTTTAATAAAAAAAATCACAAAATTCTTCTAAGTCCCTCGGGAAGAGTGAAAGACGCGCACGTTCATTTTCAGAGCTCCTAGACCTTCTATAAGAAGTTAGCCAAAAAGAAGCTTCGAAAAACGCTTAGGTTAAGTTTCAGAGTTGCTTCTAATGTACCAAAGCTGGACTTAGACATAATTTCACTCACAACATTATGGCTGGTTGGAGACAGTCCGAACCACAAGTACCGGGTCCATGGTTATGGGCGTATACTGGGGGGACGGGGACGACTCCCATTAACCCCTGACTATACCGGGGATACGCTTATCACAATGCCCTTCTGGTCTGTGCTGAAGCAGGGCATTCTGGCAGCCAAGTGGCTTGACCTTTATTAGTGAGCCTGGTTACCCCCTCTCGGAACCACAGACTTAGAAATCGCCAGCTCATATACAGTGCATAAAATATATTTATATATACAGTATACCCTTATACACCATTTTAATAAAAAATATCACAAAATTCTTCTAAGTCCCTCGGGAAGAGTGAAAGACGCGCACGTTCATTTTCAGAGCTCCTACACCTTCCTATAAGAAGTTAGCCAAAAAGTAGCTTCGAAAAACGCTTAGGTTAAGTTTCAGAGTTGCTTCTAATGTACCAAAGCTGGACTTAGACATAATTTCACTCTCACAACATTATGGCTGGTTGGAGACAGTCCGAACCACAAGTACCGGGTCCATGGTTCTGGGCGTATACTGGGGGGACGGGGACAACTCCCATTAACCACTGACTATACCGGGGATACGCTTATCACAATGCCTTTCTGGTCTGTGCTGAAGCAGGGCATTCTGGCAGCCAAGTGGCTTGACCTTTATTAGTGAGCCTGGTAACCCCCTCTCGGAACCACAGACTTAGAAATCGCCAGCTCATATACAGTGCATAAAATATATTTATATATATACCCTTATACACCATTTTAATAAAAAATATCACAAAATTCTTCTAAGTCCCTCGGAAAGAGTGAAAGACGCGCACGTTCATTTTTAGAGCTCCTAGACCTTCCTATAAGAAGTTAGCCAAAAAGGAGCTTCGAAAAACGCTTAGGTTAAGTTTCAGAGTTGCTTCTAATGTACCAAAGCTGGACTTAGACATAATTTCACTCACAACATTATGGCTGGTTGGAGACAGTCCGAACCAAAAGTACCGGGTCCATGGTTCTGGGCGTATTCTGGGGGGACAGGGACGACTCCCATTAACCCCTGACTATACCGGGGATACGCTTATCACAATGCCTTTCTGGTCTGTGCTGAAGCAGGGCATTCTGGCAGCCAAGTGGCTTGACCTTTATTAGTGAGCCTGGTTACCCCCTCTTGGAACCACAGACTTAGAAATCGCCAGCTCAGATACAGTGCATAAAATATATTTATATATATATACCCTTATACACCATTTTAATAAAAAATATCACAAAATTCTTCTAAGTCCCTCGGGAAGAGTGAAAGACGCGCACGTTCATTTTCAGAGCTCCTAGACCTTCCTATAAGAAGTTAGCCAAAAAGTAGCTTCGAAAAACGCTTAGGTTAAGTTTCAGAGTTGCTTCTAATGTACCAAAGATGGACTTAGACATAATTTCACTCTCACAACATTATGGCTGGTTGGAGAGAGTCCGAACCACAAGTACCGGGTCCATTGTTCTGGGCGTATACTGGGGGGACGGGGACGACTCCCATTAACCCCTGACTATACCGGGGAGACGCTTATCACAATGTCTTTCTGGTCTGTGCTTAAGCAGGGCATTCTGGCAGCCAAGTGGCTTGACCTTTATTAGTGAGCCTGGTTACCCCCTCTCGGAACCACAGACTTAGAAATCTCCAGCTCATATACAGTGCATAAAATATATTTATATATATACCCTTATACACCATTTTAATAAAAAAAATCACAAAATTCTTCTAAGTCCCTCGGGAAGAGTGAAAGACGCGCACGTTCATTTTCAGAGCTCCTAGACCTTCTATAAGAAGTTAGCCAAAAAGAAGCTTCGAAAAACGCTTAGGTTAAGTTTCAGAGTTGCTTCTAATGTACCAAAGCTGGACTTAGACATAATTTCACTCACAACATTATGGCTGGTTGGAGACAGTCCGAACCACAAGTACCGGGTCCATGGTTCTGGGCGTATACTGGGGGGACGGGGACGACTCCCATTAACCCCTGACTATACCGGGGATACGCTTATCACAATGCCCTTCTGGTCTGTGCTGAAGCAGGGCATTCTGGCAGCCAAGTGGCTTGACCTTTATTAGTGAGCCTGGTTACCCCCTCTCGGAACCACAGACTTAGAAATCGCCAGCTCATATACAGTGCATAAAATATATTTATATATACAGTATACCCTTATACACCATTTTAATAAAAAATATCACAAAATTCTTCTAAGTCCCTCGGGAAGAGTGAAAGACGCGCACGTTCATTTTCAGAGCTCCTACACCTTCCTATAAGAAGTTAGCCAAAAAGTAGCTTCGAAAAACGCTTAGGTTAAGTTTCAGAGTTGCTTCTAATGTACCAAAGCTGGACTTAGACATAATTTCACTCTCACAACATTATGGCTGGTTGGAGACAGTCCGAACCACAAGTACCGGGTCCATGGTTCTGGGCGTATACTGGGGGGACGGGGACAACTCCCATTAACCACTGACTATACCGGGGATACGCTTATCACAATGCCTTTCTGGTCTGTGCTGAAGCAGGGCATTCTGGCAGCCAAGTGGCTTGACCTTTATTAGTGAGCCTGGTAACCCCCTCTCGGAACCACAGACTTAGAAATCGCCAGCTCATATACAGTGCATAAAATATATTTATATATATACCCTTATACACCATTTTAATAAAAAATATCACAAAATTCTTCTAAGTCCCTCGGAAAGAGTGAAAGACGCGCACGTTCATTTTTAGAGCTCCTAGACCTTCCTATAAGAAGTTAGCCAAAAAGGAGCTTCGAAAAACGCTTAGGTTAAGTTTCAGAGTTGCTTCTAATGTACCAAAGCTGGACTTAGAAATAATTTCACTCTCACAACATTATGGCTGGTTGGAGACAGTCCGAACCACAAGTACCGGGTCCATGGTTCTGGGCGTATACTGCGGGGACGGGGACGACTCCCATTAACCCCTGACTATACCGGGGATACGCTTATCACAATGCCTTTCTGGTCTGTGCTGAAGCAGGGCATTCTGGCAGCCAAGTGGCTTGACCTTTATTAGTGAGCCTGGTTACCCCCTCTCGGAACCACAGACTTAGAAATCGCCAGCTCATATACAGTGCATAAAATATATTTATATATATACCCTTATACACCATTTTAATAAAAAATATCACAAAATTCTTCTAAGTCCCTCGGAAAGAGTGAAAGACGCGCACGTTCATTTTTAGAGCTCCTAGACCTTCCTATAAGAAGTTAGCCAAAAAGGAGCTTCGAAAAACGCTTAGGTTAAGTTTCAGAGTTGCTTCTAATGTACCAAAGCTGGACTTAGAAATAATTTCACTCTCACAACATTATGGCTGGTTGGAGACAGTCCGAACCACAAGTACCGGGTCCATGGTTCTGGGCGTATACTGCGGGGACGGGGACGACTCCCATTAACCCCTGACTATACCGGGGATACGCTTATCACAATGCCTTTCTGGTCTGTGCTGAAGCAGGGCATTCTGGCAGCCAAGTGGCTTGACCTTTATTAGTGAGCCTGGTTACCCCCTCTCGGAACCACAGACTTAGAAATCGCCAGCTCATATACAGTGCATAAAATATATTTATATATATACCCTTATACACCATTTTAATAAAAAATATCACAAAATTCTTTTAAGTCCCTCGGGAAGAGTGAAAGACGCGCACGTTCATTTTCAGAGCTCCTAGACCTTCCTATAAGAAGTTAGCCAAAAAGGAAATTCGAAAAACGCTTACTGTAGGTTAAGTTTCAGAGTTGCTTCTAATGTACCAAAGCTGGACTTAGACATAATTTCACTCTCACAACATTATGGCTGGTTGGAGACAGACCGAACCACAAGTACCGGGTCCATGTTTCTTGCCGTATACTGGGGGGACGGGGACGACTCCCATTAACCCCTGACTATACCGGGGATACGCTTATCACAATGCCTTTCTGGTCTGTGCTTAAGCAGGGCATTCTGGCAGCCAAGTGGCTTGACCTTTATTAGTGAGCCTGGTAACCCCCTCTCGGAACCACAGACTTAGAAATCGCCAGCTCATATACAGTGCATAAAATATATTTATATATATACCCTTATACACCATTTTAATAAAAAATATCACAAAATTCTTCTAAGTCCCTCGGAAAGAGTGAAAGACGCGCACGTTCATTTTTAGAGCTCCTAGACCTTCCTATAAGAAGTTAGCCAAAAAGTAGCTTCGAAAAACGCTTAGGTTAAGTTTCAGAGTTGCTTCTAATGTACCAAAGCTGGACTTAGACATAATTTCACTCTCACAACATTATGGCTGGTTGGAGACAGTCCGAACCACAAGTACCGGGTCCATGGTTCTGGGCGTATACTGGGGGGACGGGGACAACTCCCATTAACCACTGACTATACCGGGGATACGCTTATCACAATGCCTTTCTGGTCTGTGCTGAAGCAGGGCATTCTGGCAGCCAAGTGGCTTGACCTTTATTAGTGAGCCTGGTAACCCCCTCTCGGAACCACAGACTTAGAAATCGCCAGCTCATATACAGTGCATAAAATATATTTATATATATACCCTTATACACCATTTTAATAAAAAATATCACAAAATTCTTCTAAGTCCCTCGGAAAGAGTGAAAGACGCGCACGTTCATTTTTAGAGCTCCTAGACCTTCCTATAAGAAGTTAGCCAAAAAGGAGCTTCGAAAAACGCTTAGGTTAAGTTTCAGAGTTGCTTCTAATGTACCAAAGCTGGACTTAGAAATAATTTCACTCTCACAACATTATGGCTGGTTGGAGACAGTCCGAACCACAAGTACCGGGTCCATGGTTCTGGGCGTATACTGCGGGGACGGGGACGACTCCCATTAACCCCTGACTATACCGGGGATACGCTTATCACAATGCCTTTCTGGTCTGTGCTGAAGCAGGGCATTCTGGCAGCCAAGTGGCTTGACCTTTATTAGTGAGCCTGGTTACCCCCTCTCGGAACCACAGACTTAGAAATCGCCAGCTCATATACAGTGCATAAAATATATTTATATATATACCCTTATACACCATTTTAATAAAAAATATCACAAAATTCTTCTAAGTCCCTCGGAAAGAGTGAAAGACGCGCACGTTCATTTTTAGAGCTCCTAGACCTTCCTATAAGAAGTTAGCCAAAAAGGAGCTTCGAAAAACGCTTAGGTTAAGTTTCAGAGTTGCTTCTAATGTACCAAAGCTGGACTTAGAAATAATTTCACTCTCACAACATTATGGCTGGTTGGAGACAGTCCGAACCACAAGTACCGGGTCCATGGTTCTGGGCGTATACTGCGGGGACGGGGACGACTCCCATTAACCCCTGACTATACCGGGGATACGCTTATCACAATGCCTTTCTGGTCTGTGCTGAAGCAGGGCATTCTGGCAGCCAAGTGGCTTGACCTTTATTAGTGAGCCTGGTTACCCCCTCTCGGAACCACAGACTTAGAAATCGCCAGCTCATATACAGTGCATAAAATATATTTATATATATATACCCTTATACACCATTTTAATAAAAAATATCACAAAATTCTTTTAAGTCCCTCGGGAAGAGTGAAAGACGCGCACGTTCATTTTCAGAGCTCCTAGACCTTCCTATAAGAAGTTAGCCAAAAAGGAAATTCGAAAAACGCTTACTGTAGGTTAAGTTTCAGAGTTGCTTCTAATGTACCAAAGCTGGACTTAGACATAATTTCACTCTCACAACATTATGGCTGGTTGGAGACAGACCGAACCACAAGTACCGGGTCCATGTTTCTTGCCGTATACTGGGGGGACGGGGACGACTCCCATTAACCCCTGACTATACCGGGGATACGCTTATCACAATGCCTTTCTGGTCTGTGCTTAAGCAGGGCATTCTGGCAGCCAAGTGGCTTGACCTTTATTAGTGAGCCTGGTAACCCCCTCTCGGAACCACAGACTTAGAAATCGCCAGCTCATATACAGTGCATAAAATATATTTATATATATACCCTTATACACCATTTTAATAAAAAATATCACAAAATTCTTCTAAGTCCCTCGGAAAGAGTGAAAGACGCGCACGTTCATTTTTAGAGCTCCTAGACCTTCCTATAAGAAGTTAGCCAAAAAGGAGCTTCGAAAAACGCTTAGGTTAAGTTTCAGAGTTGCTTCTAATGTACCAAAGCTGGACTTAGAAATAATTTCACTCTCACAACATTATGGCTGGTTGGAGACAGTCCGAACCACAAGTACCGGGTCCATGGTTCTGGGCGTATACTGCGGGGACGGGGACGACTCCCATTAACCCCTGACTATACCGGGGATACGCTTATCACAATGCCTTTCTGGTCTGTGCTGAAGCAGGGCATTCTGGCAGCCAAGTGGCTTGACCTTTATTAGTGAGCCTGGTTACCCCCTCTCGGAACCACAGACTTAGAAATCGCCAGCTCATATACAGTGCATAAAATATATTTATATATATACCCTTATACACCATTTTAATAAAAAATATCACAAAATTCTTTTAAGTCCCTCGGGAAGAGTGAAAGACGCGCACGTTCATTTTCAGAGCTCCTAGACCTTCCTATAAGAAGTTAGCCAAAAAGGAAATTCGAAAAACGCTTACTGTAGGTTAAGTTTCAGAGTTGCTTCTAATGTACCAAAGCTGGACTTAGAAATAATTTCACTCTCACAACATTATGGCTGGTTGGAGACAGTCCGAACCACAAGTACCGGGTCCATGGTTCTGGGCGTATACTGGGGGGACGGGGACAACTCCCATTAACCCCTGACTATACCGGGGATACGCTTATCACAATGCCTTTCTGGTCTGTGCTGAAGCAGGGCATTCTGGCAGCCAAGTGGCTTGACCTTTATTAGTGAGCCTGGTTACCCCCTCTCGGAACCACAGACTTAGAAATCGCCAGCTCATATACAGTGCATAAAATATATTTATATATATACCCTTATACACCATTTTAATAAAAAAAATCACAAAATTCTTCTAAGTCCCTCGGGAAGAGTGAAAGACGCGCACGTTCATTTTCAGAGCTCCTAGACCTTCCTATAAGAAGTTAGCCAAAAAGGAGCTTCGAAAAACGCTTAGGTTAAGTTTCAGAGTTGCTTCTAATGTACCAAAGCTGGACTTAGAAATAATTTCACTCTCACAACATTATGGCTGGTTGGAGACAGTCCGAACCACAAGTACCGGGTCCATGGTTCTGGGCGTATACTGCGGGGACGGGGACGACTCCCATTAACCCCTGACTATACCGGGGATACGCTTATCACAATGCCTTTCTGGTCTGTGCTGAAGCAGGGCATTCTGGCAGCCAAGTGGCTTGACCTTTATTAGTGAGCCTGGTTACCCCCTCTCGGAACCACAGACTTAGAAATCGCCAGCTCATATACAGTGCATAAAATATATTTATATATATACCCTTATACACCATTTTAATAAAAAATATCACAAAATTCTTTTAAGTCCCTCGGGAAGAGTGAAAGACGCGCACGTTCATTTTCAGAGCTCCTAGACCTTCCTATAAGAAGTTAGCCAAAAAGGAAATTCGAAAAACGCTTACTGTAGGTTAAGTTTCAGAGTTGCTTCTAATGTACCAAAGCTGGACTTAGAAATAATTTCACTCTCACAACATTATGGCTGGTTGGAGACAGTCCGAACCACAAGTACCGGGTCCATGGTTCTGGGCGTATACTGGGGGGACGGGGACAACTCCCATTAACCCCTGACTATACCGGGGATACGCTTATCACAATGCCTTTCTGGTCTGTGCTGAAGCAGGGCATTCTGGCAGCCAAGTGGCTTGACCTTTATTAGTGAGCCTGGTTACCCCCTCTCGGAACCACAGACTTAGAAATCGCCAGCTCATATACAGTGCATAAAATATATTTATATATATACCCTTATACACCATTTTAATAAAAAAAATCACAAAATTCTTCTAAGTCCCTCGGGAAGAGTGAAAGACGCGCACGTTCATTTTCAGAGCTCCTAGACCTTCCTATAAGAAGTTAGCCAAAAAGGAAATTCGAAAAACGCTTACTGTAGGTTAAGTTTCAGAGTTGCTTCTAATGTACCAAAGCTGGACTTAGAAATAATTTCACTCTCACAACATTATGGCTGGTTGGAGACAGTCCGAACCACAAGTACCGGGTCCATGGTTCTGGGCGTATACTGGGGGGACGGGGACGACTCCCATTAAACCCTGACTATACCGGGGATACGCTTATCACAATGCCTTTCTGGTCTGTGCTGAAGCAGGGCATTCTGGCAGCCAAGTGGCTTGACCTTTATTAGTGAGCCTGGTTACCCCCTCTCGGAACCACAGACTTAGAAATCGCCAGCTCATATACAGTGAATAAAATATATTTATATATATACCCTTATACACCATTTTAATAAAAAAATATCACACAATTCTTCTAAGTCCCTCGGGAAGAGTGAAAGACGCGCACGTTCATTTTCAGAGCTCCTAGACCTTCCTATAAGAAGTTAGCCAAAAAGTAGCTTCGAAAAACGCTTAGGTTAAGTTTCAGAGTTGCTTCTAATGTACCAAAGCTGGACTTAGACATAATTTCACTCTCACAACATTATGGCTGGTTGGAGACAGTCCGAACCACAAGTACTGGGTCCATGGTTCTGTCCGTATACTGGGGGGACGGGGATGACTCCCATTAACCCCTGACTATACCGGGGATACGCTTATCACAATGCCTTTCTGGTCTGTGCTGAAGCAGGGCATTCTGGCAGCCAAGTAACTTGACTTTTATTAGTGAGCCTGGTTACCCCCTCTCGGAACCACAGACTTAGAAATCGCCAGCTCATATACAGTGCATAAAATATATTTATATATATACCCTTATACACCATTTTAATAAAAAATATCACAAAATTATTCTAAGTCCCTCGGGAAGAGTGAAAGACGCGCACGTTCGTTTTCAGAGCTCCTAGACCTTTCTATAAGAAGTTAGCCAAAAAGTAGCTTCGAAAAACGCTTAGGTTAAGTTTCAGAGTTGCTTCTAATGTACCAAAGCTGGACTTAGACATAATTTCACTCTCACAACATTATGGCTGGTTGGAGAGAGTCCGAACCACAAGTACCGGGTTCATTGTTCTGGGCGTATACTGGGGGGACGGGGACGACTCCCATTAACCCCTGACTATACCGGGGAGACGCTTATCACAATGTCTTTCTGGTCTGTGCTTAAGCAGGGCATTCTGGCAGCCAAGTGGCTTGACCTTTATTAGTGAGCCTGGTTACCCCCTCTCGGAACCACAGACTTAGAAATCTCCAGCTCATATACAGTACAGTGCATAAAATATATTTATATATATACCCTTATACACCATTTTAATAAAAAAAATCACAAAATTCTTCTAAGTCCATCGGGAAGAGTGAAAGACGCGCACATTCATTTTCAGAGCTCCTAGACCTTCCTATAAGAAGTTAGCCAAAAAGTAGCTTCGAAAAACGCTTAGGTTAAGTTTCAGAGTTGCTTCTAATGTACCAAAGCTGGACTTAGACATAATTTCACTCTCACAACATTATGGCTGGTTGGAGACAGTCCGAACCACAAGTACCGGGTCCATGGTTCTGGCCGTATACTGGGGGGACGGGGACGACTCCCATAAACCCCTGACTATACCGGGGATACGCTTATCACAATGCCTTTCTGGTCTGTGCTGAAGCAGGGCATTCTGGCAGCCAAGTGGCTTGACCTTTATTAGTGAGCCTGGTTACCCCCTCTCGGAACCACAGACTTAGAAATCTCCAGCTCATATACAGTGCATAAAATATATTTATATATATATATACCCTTATACACCATTTTAATAAAAAAAATTACAAAATTCTTCTAAGTCCCTCGGGAAGAGTGAAAGACGCGCACGTTCATTTTCAGAGCTCCTAGACCTTCCTATAAGAAGTTAGCCAAAAAGTAGCTTCGAAAAACGCTTAGGTTAAGTTTCAGAGTTGCTTCTAATGTACCAAAGCTGGACTTAGACATAATTTCACTCTCACAACATTATGGCTGGTTGGAGACAGTCCGAACCACAAGTACCGGGTCCATGGTTCTGGCCGTATACTGGGGGGACGGGGACGACTCCCATAAACCCTTGACTATACCGGGGATACACTTATCACAATGCCTTTCTGGTCTGTGCTGAAGCAGGGCATTCTGGCAGCCAAGTGGCTTGACCTTTATTAGTGAGCCTGGTTACCCCCTCTCGGAACCACAGACTTAGAAATCGCCAGCTCATATACAGTGCATAAAATATATTTATATATACAGTATACCCTTATACACCATTTTAATAAAAAATATCACAAAATTCTTCTAAGTCCCTCGGGAAGAGTGAAAGACGCGCACGTTCATTTTCAGAGCTCCTAGACCTTCCTATAAGAAGTTAGCCAAAAAGTAGCTTCGAAAAACGCTTAGGTTAAGTTTCAGAGTTGCTTCTAATGTACCAAAGCTGGACTTAGACATAATTTCACTCTCACAACATTATGGCTGGTTGGAGAAAGTCCGAACCACAAGTACCGGGTCCATGGTTCTGGGCGTATACTGGGGGGAAGGGGACAACTCCCATTAACCCCTGACTATACCGGGGATACGCTTATCACAATGCCTTTCTGGTCTGTGCTGAAGCAGGGCATTCTGGCAGCCAAGTGGCTTGACCTTTATTAGTGAGCCTGGTTACCCCCTCTCGGAACCACAGACTTAGAAATCGCCAGCTCATATACAGTGCATAAAATATATTTATATATATACCCTTATACACCATTTTAATAAAAAAAATCACAAAATTCTTCTAAGTCCCTCGGGAAGAGTGAAAGACGCGCACGTTCGTTTTCAGAGCTCCTAGACCTTTCTATAAGAAGTTAGCCAAAAAGTAGCTTCGAAAAACGCTTAGGTTAAGTTTCAGAGTTGCTTCTAATGTTCCAAAGCTGGACTTAGACATAATTTCACTCTCACAACATTATGGCTGGTTGGAGAGAGTCCGAACCACAAGTACCGGGTCCATTGTTCTGGGCGTATACTGGGGGGACGGGGACGACTCCCATTAACCCCTGACTATACCGGGGAGACGCTTATCACAATGTCTTTCTGGTCTGTGCTTAAGCAGGGCATTCTGGCAGCCAAGTGGCTTGACCTTTATTAGTGAGCCTGGTTACCCCCTCTCGGAACCACAGACTTAGAAATCTCCAGCTCATATACAGTGCATAAAATATATTTATATATATACCCTTATACACCATTTTAATAAAAAAAATCACAAAATTCTTCTAAGTCCCTCGGGAAGAGTGAAAGACGCGCACGTTCATTTTCAGAGCTCCTAGACCTTCCTATAAGAAGTTAGCCAAAAAGTAGCTTCGAAAAACGCTTAGGTTAAGTTTCAGAGTTGCTTCTAATGTACCAAAGCTGGACTTAGACATAATTTCACTCTCACAACATTATGGCTGGTTGGAGACAGTCCGAACCACAAGTACCGGGTCCATGGTTCTGGCCGTATACTGGGGGGACGGGGACGACTCCCATAAACCCCTGACTATACCGGGGATACGCTTATCACAATGCCTTTCTGGTCTGTGCTGAAGCAGGGCATTCTGGCAGCCAAGTGGCTTGACCTTTATTAGTGAGCCTGGTTACCCCCTCTCGGAACCACAGACTTAGAAATCTCCAGCTCATATACAGTGCATAAAATATATTTATATATACAGTATACCCTTATACACCATTTTAATAAAAAATATCACAAAATTCTTCTAAGTCCCTCGGGAAGAGTGAAAGACGCGCACGTTCATTTTCAGAGCTCCTACACCTTCCTATAAGAAGTTAGCCAAAAAGTAGCTTCGAAAAACGCTTAGGTTAAGTTTCAGAGTTGCTTCTAATGTACCAAAGCTGGACTTAGACATAATTTCACTCTCACAACATTATGGCTGGTTGGAGACAGTCCGAACCACAAGTACCGGGTCCATGGTTCTGGCCGTATACTGGGGGGACGGGGACGACTCCCATAAACCCCTGACTATACCGGGGATACGCTTATCACAATGCCTTTCTGGTCTGTGCTGAAGCAGGGCATTCTGGCAGCCAAGTGGCTTGACCTTTATTAGTGAGCCTGGTTACCCCCTCTCGGAACCACAGACTTAGAAATCTCCAGCTCATATACAGTGCATAAAATATATTTATATATACAGTATACCCTTATACACCATTTTAATAAAAAATATCACAAAATTCTTCTAAGTCCCTCGGGAAGAGTGAAAGACGCGCACGTTCATTTTCAGAGCTCCTACACCTTCCTATAAGAAGTTAGCCAAAAAGTAGCTTCGAAAAACGCTTAGGTTAAGTTTCAGAGTTGCTTCTAATGTACCAAAGCTGGACTTAGACATAATTTCACTCTCACAACATTATGGCTGGTTGGAGACAGACCGAATCACAAGTACCGGGTCCATGGTTCTGGCCGTATACTGGGGGGACGGGGACGACTCCCATAAACCCCTGACTATACCGGGGATACGCTTATCACAATGCCTTTCTGGTCTGTGCTGAAGCAGGGCATTCTGGCAGCCAAGTGGCTTGACCTTTATTAGTGAGCCTGGTAACCCCCTCTCGGAACCACAGACTTAGAAATCGCCAGCTCATATACAGTGCATACAATATATTTATATATATACCCTTATACACCATTTTAATAAAAAATATCACAAAATTCTTCTAAGTCCCTCGGAAAGAGTGAAAGACGCGCACGTTCATTTTTAGAGCTCCTAGACCTTCCTATAAGAAGTTAGCCAAAAAGGAGCTTCGAAAAACGCTTAGGTTAAGTTTCAGAGTTGCTTCTAATGTACCAAAGCTGGACTTAGAAATAATTTCACTCTCACAACATTATGGCTGGTTGGAGACAGTCCGAACCACAAGTACCGGGTCCATGGTTCTGGGCGTATACTTGGGGGACGGGGACGACTCCCATTAACCCCTGACTATACCGGGGATACGCTTATCACAATGCCTTTCTGGTCTGTGCTGAAGCAGGGCATTCTGGCAGCCAAGTGGCTTGACCTTTATTAGTGAGCCTGGTTACCCCCTCTCGGAACCACAGACTTAGAAATCGCCAGCTCATATACAGTGCATAAAATATATTTATATATATACCCTTATACACCATTTTAATAAAAAATATCACAAAATTCTTTTAAGTCCCTCGGGAAGAGTGAAAGACGCGCACGTTCATTTTCAGAGCTCCTAGACCTTCCTATAAGAAGTTAGCCAAAAAGGAAATTCGAAAAACGCTTACTGTAGGTTAAGTTTCAGAGTTGCTTCTAATGTACCAAAGCTGGACTTAGAAATAATTTCACTCTCACAACATTATGGCTGGTTGGAGACAGTCCGAACCACAAGTACCGGGTCCATGGTTCTGGGCGTATACTGGGGGGACGGGGACGACTCCCATTAACCCCTGACTATACCGGGGATACGCTTATCACAATGCCTTTCTGGTCTGTGCTGAAGCAGGGCATTCTGGCAGCCAAGTGGCTTGACCTTTATTAGTGAGCCTGGTTACCCCCTCTCGGAACCACAGACTTAGAAATCGCCAGCTCATATACAGTGAATAAAATATATTTATATATATACCCTTATACACCATTTTAATAAAAAAATATCACACAATTCTTCTAAGTCCCTCGGGAAGAGTGAAAGACGCGCACGTTCATTTTCAGAGCTCCTAGACCTTCCTATAAGAAGTTAGCCAAAAAGTAGCTTCGAAAAACGCTTAGGTTAAGATACAGAGTTGCTTCTAATGTACCAAAGCTGGACTTAGACATAATTTCACTCTCACAACATTATGGCTGGTTGGAGACAGTCCGAACCACAAGTACTGGGTCCATGGTTCTGTCCGTATACTGGGGGGACGGGGATGACTCCCATTAACCCCTGACTATACCGGGGATACGCTTATCACAATGCCTTTCTGGTCTGTGCTGAAGCAGGGCATTCTGGCAGCCAAGTGACTTAACTTTTATTAGTGAGCCTGGTTACCCCCTCTCGGAACCACAGACTTAGAAATCGCCAGCTCATATACAGTGCATAAAATATATTTATATATATACCCTTATACACCATTTTAATAAAAAATATCACAAAATTCTTCTAAGTCCCTCGGGAAGAGTGAAAGACGCGCACGTTCGTTTTCAGAGCTCCTAGACCTTTCTATAAGAAGTTAGCCAAAAAGTAGCTTCGAAAAACGCTTAGGTTAAGTTTGAGAGTTGCTTCTAATGTACCAAAGCTGGACTTAGACATAATTTCACTCTCACAACATTATGGCTGGTTGGAGACAGTCCGAACCACAAGTACCGGGTCCATGGTTCTGGCCGTATACTGGGGGGACGGGGACGACTCCCATAAACCCCTGACTATACCGGGGATACGCTTATCACAATGCCTTTCTGGTCTGTGCTGAAGCAGGGCATTCTGGCAGCCAAGTGGCTTGACCTTTATTAGTGAGCCTGGTTACCCCCTCTCGGAACCACAGACTTAGAAATCTCCAGCTCATATACAGTGCATAAAATATATTTATATATATATACCCTTATACACCATTTTAATAAAAAAAATCACAAAATTCTTCTAAGTCCCTCGGGAAGAGTGAAAGACGCGCACGTTCATTTTCAGAGCTCCTAGACCTTCCTATAAGAAGTTAGCCAAAAAGTAGCTTCGAAAAACGCTTAGGTTAAGTTTCAGAGTTGCTTCTAATGTACCAAAGCTGGACTTAGACATAATTTCACTCTCACAACATTATGGCTGGTTGGAGACAGTCCGAACCACAAGTACCGGGTCCATGGTTCTGGCCGTATACTGGGGGGACGGGGACGACTCCCATAAACCCCTGACTATACCGGGGATACGCTTATCACAATGCCTTTCTGGTCTGTGCTGAAGCAGGGCATTCTGGCAGCCAAGTGGCTTGACCTTTATTAGTGAGCCTGGTTACCCCCTCTCGGAACCACAGACTTAGAAATCGCCAGCTCATATACAGTGCATAAAATATATTTATATATACAGTATACCCTTATACACCATTTTAATAAAAAATATCACAAAATTCTTCTAAGTCCCTCGGGAAGAGTGAAAGACGCGCACGTTCATTTTCAGAGCTCCTACACCTTCCTATAAGAAGTTAGCCAAAAAGTAGCTTCGAAAAACGCTTAGGTTAAGTTTCAGAGTTGCTTCTAATGTACCAAAGCTGGACTTAGACATAATTTCACTCTCACAACATTATGGCTGGTTGGAGAAAGTCCGAACCACAAGTACCGGGTCCATGGTTCTGGGCGTATACTGGGGGGACGGGGACAACTCCCATTAACCCCTGACTATACCGGGGATACGCTTATCACAATGCCTTTCTGGTCTGTGCTGAAGCAGGGCATTCTGGCAGCCAAGTGGCTTGACCTTTATTAGTGAGCCTGGTTACCCCCTCTCGGAACCACAGACTTAGAAATCGCCAGCTCATATACAGTGCATAAAATATATTTATATATATACCCTTATACACCATTTTAATAAAAAAAATCACAAAATTCTTCTAAGTCCCTCGGGAAGAGTGAAAGACGCGCACGTTCATTTTCAGAGCTCCTAGACCTTCCTACAGTATAAGAAGTTAGCCAAAAAGTAGCTTCGAAAAACGCTTAGGTTAAGTTTCAGAGTTGCTTCTAATGTACCAAAGCTGGACTTAGACATAATTTCGCTCTCACAACATTATGGCTGGTTGGAGACAGTCCGAACCACAAGTACCGGGTCCATGGTTCTGGCCGTATACTGGGGGGACGGGGACGACTCCCATAAACCCCTGACTATACCGGGGATACGCTTATCACAATGCCTTTCTGGTCTGTGCTGAAGCAGGGCATTCTGGCAGCCAAGTGGCTTGACCTTTATTAGTGAGCCTGGTAACCCCCTCTCGGAACCACAGACTTAGAAATCGCCAGCTCATATACAGTGCATACAATATATTTATATATATACCCTTATACACCATTTTAATAAAAAATATCACAAAATTCTTCTAAGTCCCTCGGAAAGAATGAAAGACGCGCACGTTCATTTTTAGAGCTCCTAGACCTTCCTATAAGAAGTTAGCCAAAAAGGAGCTTCGAAAAACGCTTAGGTTAAGTTTCAGAGTTGCTTCTAATGTACCAAAGCTGGACTTAGAAATAATTTCACTCTCACAACATTATGGCTGGTTGGAGACAGACCGAACCACAAGTACCGGGTCCATGGTTCTGGCCGTATACTGGGGGGACGGGGACGACTCCCATTAACCCCTGACTATACCGGGGATACGCTTATCACAATGCCTTTCTGGTCTGTGCTGAAGCAGGGCATTCTGGCAGCCAAGTGGCTTGACCTTTATTAGTGAGCCTGGTAACCCCCTTTCGGAACCACAGACTTAGAAATCGCCAGCTCATATACAGTGCATACAATATATTTATATATATATACCCTTATACACCATTTTAATAAAAAATATCACAAAATTCTTTTAAGTCCCTCGGAAAGAGTGAAAGACGCGCACGTTCATTTTTAGAGCTCCTAGACCTTCCTATAAGAAGTTAGCCAAAAAGGAGCTTCGAAAAACGCTTACTGTAGGTTAAGTTTCAGAGTTGCTTCTAATGTACCAAAGCTGGACTTAGAAATAATTTCACTCTCACAACATTATGGCTGGTTGGAGACAGTCCGAACCACAAGTACCGGGTCCATGGTTCTGGGCGTATACTGGGGGGACGGGGACAACTCCCATTAACCCCTGACTATACCGGGGATACGCTTATCACAATGCCTTTCTGGTCTGTGCTGAAGCAGGGCATTCTGGCAGCCAAGTGGCTTGACCTTTATTAGTGAGCCTGGTTACCCCCTCTCGGAACCACAGACTTAGAAATCGCCAGCTCATATACAGTGCATAAAATATATTTATATATATACCCTTATACACCATTTTAATAAAAAAAATCACAAAATTCTTCTAAGTCCCTCGGGAAGAGTGAAAGACGCGCACGTTCATTTTCAGAGCTCCTAGACCTTCCTACAGTATAAGAAGTTAGCCAAAAAGTAGCATCGAAAAACGCTTAGGTTAAGTTTCAGAGTTGCTTCTAATGTACCAAAGCTGGACTTAGACATAATTTCGCTCTCACAACATTATGGCTGGTTGGAGACAGTCCGAACCACAAGTACCGGGTCCATGGTTCTGGCCGTATACTGGGGGGACGGGGACGACTCCCATAAACCCCTGACTATACCGGGGATACGCTTATCACAATGCCTTTCTGGTCTGTGCTGAAGCAGGGCATTCTGGCAGCCAAGTGGCTTGACCTTTATTAGTGAGCCTGGTAACCCCCTCTCGGAACCACAGACTTAGAAATCGCCAGCTCATATACAGTGCATACAATATATTTATATATATACCCTTATACACCATTTTAATAAAAAATATCACAAAATTCTTCTAAGTCCCTCGGAAAGAATGAAAGACGCGCACGTTCATTTTTAGAGCTCCTAGACCTTCCTATAAGAAGTTAGCCAAAAAGGAGCTTCGAAAAACGCTTAGGTTAAGTTTCAGAGTTGCTTCTAATGTACCAAAGCTGGACTTAGAAATAATTTCACTCTCACAACATTATGGCTGGTTGGAGACAGACCGAACCACAAGTACCGGGTCCATGGTTCTGGCCGTATACTGGGGGGACGGGGACGACTCCCATTAACCCCTGACTATACCGGGGATACGCTTATCACAATGCCTTTCTGGTCTGTGCTGAAGCAGGGCATTCTGGCAGCCAAGTGGCTTGACCTTTATTAGTGAGCCTGGTAACCCCCTTTCGGAACCACAGACTTAGAAATCGCCAGCTCATATACAGTGCATACAATATATTTATATATATATACCCTTATACACCATTTTAATAAAAAATATCACAAAATTCTTTTAAGTCCCTCGGAAAGAGTGAAAGACGCGCACGTTCATTTTTAGAGCTCCTAGACCTTCCTATAAGAAGTTAGCCAAAAAGGAGCTTCGAAAAACGCTTACTGTAGGTTAAGTTTCAGAGTTGCTTCTAATGTACCAAAGCTGGACTTAGAAATAATTTCACTCTCACAACATTATGGCTGGTTGGAGACAGTCCGAACCACAAGTACCGGGTCCATGGTTCTGGGCGTATACTGGGGGGACGGGGACGACTCCCATTAACCCCTGACTATACCGGGGATACGCTTATCACAATGCCTTTCTGGTCTGTGCTGAAGCAGGGCATTCTGGCAGCCAAGTGGCTTGACCTTTATTAGTGAGCCTGGTTACCCCCTCTCGGAACCACAGACTTAGAAATCGCCAGCTCATATACAGTGAATAAAATATATTTATATATATATACCCTTATACACCATTTTAATAAAAAAATATCACACAATTCTTCTAAGTCCCTCGGGAAGAGTGAAAGACGCGCACGTTCATTTTCAGAGCTACTAGACCTTCCTATAAGAAGTTAGCCAAAAAGTAGCTTCGAAAAACGCTTACAGTAGGTTAAGTTTCAGAGTTGCTTCTAATGTACCAAAGCTGGACTTAGACATAATTTCACTCTCACAACATTATGGCTGGTTGGAGACAGTCCGAACCACAAGTACTGGGTCCATGGTTCTGTCCGTATACTGGGGGGACGGGGATGACTCCCATTAACCCCTGACTATACCGGGGATACGCTTATCACAATGCCTTTCTGGTCTGTGCTGAAGCAGGGCATTCTGGCAGCCAAGTGGCTTGACCTTTATTAGTGAGCCTGGTTACCCCCTCTCGGAACCACAGACTTAGAAATCTCCAGCTCATATACAGTGCATAAAATATATTTATATATATATACCCTTATACACCATTTTAATAAAAAAAATCACAAAATTCTTCTAAGTCCCTCGGGAAGAGTGAAAGACGCGCACGTTAATTTTCAGAGCTCCTAGACCTTCCTATAAGAAGTTAGCCAAAAAGTAGCTTCGAAAAACGCTTAGGTTAAGTTTCAGAGTTGCTTCTAATGTACCAAAGCTGGACTTAGACATAATTTCACTCTCACAACATTATGGCTGGTTGGAGACAGTCCGAACCACAAGTACCGGGTCCATGGTTCTGGCCGTATACTGGGGGGACGGGGACGACTCCCATAAACCCCTGACTACTGTATACCGGGGATACGCTTATCACAATGCCTTTCTGGTCTGTGCTGAAGCAGGGCATTCTGGCAGCCAAGTGGCTTGACCTTTATTAGTGAGCCTGGTTACCCCCTCTCGGAACCACAGACTTAGAAATCGCCAGCTCATATACAGTGCATAAAATATATTTATATATACAGTATACCCTTATACACCATTTTAATAAAAAATATCACAAAATTCTTCTAAGTCCCTCGGGAAGAGTGAAAGACGCGCACGTTCATTTTCAGAGCTCCTACACCTTCCTATAAGAAGTTAGCCAAAAAGTAGCTTCGAAAAACGCTTAGGTTAAGTTTCAGAGTTGCTTCTAATGTACCAAAGCTGGACTTAGACATAATTTCACTCTCACAACATTATGGCTGGTTGGAGACAGTCCGAACCACAAGTACCGGGTCCATGGTTCTGGGATATACTGGGGGGACGGGGACAACTCCCATTAACCCCTGACTATACCGGGGATACGCTTATCACAATGCCTTTCTGGTCTGTGCTGAAGCAGGGCATTCTGGCAGCCAAGTGGCTTGACCTTTATTAGTGAGCCTGGTTACCCCCTCTCGGAACCACAGACTTAGAAATCGCCAGCTCATATACAGTGCATAAAATATATTTATATATATACCCTTATACACCATTTTAATCAAAAAAATCACAAAATTCTTCTAAGTCCCTCGGGAAGAGTGAAAGACGCGCACGTTCATTTTCAGAGCTCCTAGACCTTCCTACAGTATAAGAAGTTAGCCAAAAAGTAGCTTCGAAAAACGCTTAGGTTAAGTTTCAGAGTTGCTTCTAATGTACCAAAGCTGGACTTAGACATACTTTCGCTCTCACAACATTATGGCTGGTTGGAGACAGTCCGAACCACAAGTACCGGGTCCATGGTTCTGGCCGTATACTGGGGGGACGGGGACGACTCCCATAAACCCCTGACTATACCGGGGATACGCTTATCACAATGCCTTTCTGGTCTGTGCTGAAGCAGGGCATTCTGGCAGCCAAGTGGCTTGACCTTTATTAGTGAGCCTGGTAACCCCCTCTCGGAACCACAGACTTAGAAATCGCCAGCTCATATACAGTGCATACAATATATTTATATATATACCCTTATACACCATTTTAATAAAAAATATCACAAAATTCTTCTAAGTCCCTCGGAAAGAATGAAAGACGCGCACGTTCATTTTTAGAGCTCCTAGACCTTCCTATAAGAAGTTAGCCAAAAAGGAGCTTCGAAAAATGCTTAGGTTAAGTTTCAGAGTTGCTTCTAATGTACCAAAGCTGGACTTAGAAATAATTTCACTCTCACAACATTATGGCTGGTTGGAGACAGACCGAACCACAAGTACCGGGTCCATGGTTCTGGCCGTATACTGGGGGGACGGGGACGACTCCCATTAACCCCTGACTATACCGGGGATACGCTTATCACAATGCCTTTCTGGTCTGTGCTGAAGCAGGGCATTCTGGCAGCCAAGTGGCTTGACCTTTATTAGTGAGCCTGGTAACCCCCTTTCGGAACCACAGACGTAGAAATCGCCAGCTCATATACAGTGCATACAATATATTTATATATATACCCTTATACACCATTTTAATAAAAAATATCACAAAATTCTTTTAAGTCCCTCGGAAAGAGTGAAAGACGCGCACGTTCATTTTTAGAGCTCCTAGACCTTCCTATAAGAAGTTAGCCAAAAAGGAGCTTCGAAAAACGCTTAGGTTAAGTTTCAGAGTTGCTTCTAATGTACCAAAGCTGGACTTAGAAATAATTTCACTCTCACAACATTATGGCTGGTTGGAGACAGACCGAACCACAAGTACCGGGTCCATGGTTCTGGCCGTATACTGGGGGGACGGGGACGACTCCCATTAACCCCTGACTATACCGGGGATACGCTTATCACAATGCCTTTCTGGTCTGTGCTGAAGCAGGGCATTCTGGCAGCCAAGTGGCTTGACCTTTATTAGTGAGCCTGGTAACCCCCTTTCGGAACCACAGACTTAGAAATCGCCAGCTCATATACAGTGCATAAAATATATTTATATATATACCCTTATACACCATTTTAATAAAAAATATCACAAAATTCTTTTAAGTCCCTCGGGAAGAGTGAAAGACGCGCACGTTCATTTTCAGAGCTCCTAGACCTTCCTATAAGAAGTTAGCCAAAAAGGAGCTTCGAAAAACGCTTACTGTAGGTTAAGTTTCAGAGTTGCTTCTAATGTACCAAAGCTGGACTTAGAAATAATTTCACTCTCACAACATTATGGCTGGTTGGAGACAGTCCGAACCACAAGTACCGGGTCCATGGTTCTGGGCGTATACTGGGGGGACGGGGACGACTCCCATTAACCCCTGACTATACCGGGGATACGCTTATCACAATGCCTTTCTGGTCTGTGCTGAAGCAGGGCATTCTGGCAGCCAAGTGGCTTGACCTTTATTAGTGAGCCTGGTTACCCCCTCTCGGAACCACAGACTTAGAAATCGCCAGCTCATATACAGTGAATAAAATATATTTATATATATATACCCTTATACACCATTTTAATAAAAAAATATCACACAATTCTTCTAAGTCCCTCGGGAAGAGTGAAAGACGCGCACGTTCATTTTCAGAGCTACTAGACCTTCCTATAAGAAGTTAGCCAAAAAGTAGCTTCGAAAAACGCTTACAGTAGGTTAAGTTTCAGAGTTGCTTCTAATGTACCAAAGCTGGACTTAGACATAATTTCACTCTCACAACATTATGGCTGGTTGGAGACAGTCCGAACCACAAGTACTGGGTCCATGGTTCTGTCCGTATACTGGGGGGACGGGGATGACTCCCATTAACCCCTGACTATACCGGGGATACGCTTATCACAATGCCTTTCTGGTCTGTGCTGAAGCAGGGCATTCTGGAAGCCAAGTGGCTTGACCTTTATTAGTGAGCCTGGTTACCCCCTCTCGGAACCACAGACTTAGAAATCTCCAGCTCATATACAGTGCATAAAATATATTTATATATATATACCCTTATACACCATTTTAATAAAAAAAATCACAAAATTCTTCTAAGTCCCTCGGGAAGAGTGAAAGACGCGCACGTTAATTTTCAGAGCTCCTAGACCTTCCTATAAGAAGTTAGCCAAAAAGTAGCTTCGAAAAACGCTTAGGTTAAGTTTCAGAGTTGCTTCTAATGTACCAAAGCTGGACTTAGACATAATTTCACTCTCACAACATTATGGCTGGTTGGAGACAGTCCGAACCACAAGTACCGGGTCCATGGTTCTGGCCGTATACTGGGGGGACGGGGACAACTCCCATTAACCCCTGACTATACCGGGGATACGCTTATCACAATGCCTTTCTGGTCTGTGCTGAAGCAGGGCATTCTGGCAGCCAAGTGACTTGACTTTTATTAGTGAGCCTGGTTACCCCCTCTCGGAACCACAGACTTAGAAATCGCCAGCTCATATACAGTGCATAAAATATATTTATATATATACCCTTATACACCATTTTAATAAAAAAAATCACAAAATTCTTCTAAGTCCCTCGGGAAGAGTGAAAGACGCGCACGTTCATTTTCAGAGCTCCTAGACCTTCCTACAGTATAAGAAGTTAGCCAAAAAGTAGCTTCGAAAAACGCTTAGGTTAAGTTTCAGAGTTGCTTCTAATGTACCAAAGCTGGACTTAGACATAATTTCACTCTCACAACATTATGGCTTGTTGGAGACAGTCCGAACCACAAGTACCGGGTCCATGGTTCTGGCCGTATACTGGGGGGACGGGGACGACTCCCATAAACCCCTGACTATACCGGGGATACGCTTATCACAATGCCTTTCTGGTCTGTGCTGAAGCAGGGCATTCTGGCAGCCAAGTGGCTTGACCTTTATTAGTGAGCCTGGTTACCCCCTCTCGGAACCACAGACTTAGAAATCGCCAGCTCATATACAGTGCATAAAATATATTTATATATACAGTATACCCTTATACACCATTTTAATAAAAAATATCACAAAATTCTTCTAAGTCCCTCGGGAAGAGTGAAAGACGCGCACGTTCATTTTCAGAGCTCCTACACCTTCCTATAAGAAGTTAGCCAAAAAGTAGCTTCGAAAAACGCTTAGGTTAAGTTTCAGAGTTGCTTCTAATGTACCAAAGCTGGACTTAGACATAATTTCACTCTCACAACATTATGGCTGGTTGGAGACAGTCCGAACCACAAGTACCGGGTCCATGGTTCTGGGCGTATACTGGGGGGACGGGGACAACTCCCATTAACCCCTGACTATACCGGGGATACGCTTATCACAATGCCTTTCTGGTCTGTGCTGAAGCAGGGCATTCTGGCAGCCAAGTGGCTTGACCTTTATTAGTGAGCCTGGTTACCCCCTCTCGGAACCACAGACTTAGAAATCGCCAGCTCATATACAGTGCATAAAATATATTTATATATATACCCTTATACACCATTTTAATAAAAAATATCACAAAATTATTCTAAGTCCCTCGGGAAGAGTGAAAGACGCGCACGTTCGTTTTCAGAGCTCCTAGACCTTTCTATAAGAAGTTAGCCAAAAAGTAGCTTCGAAAAACGCATAGGTTAAGTTTCAGAGTTGCTTCTTATGTACCAAAGCTGGACTTAGACATAATTTCACTCTCACAACATTATGGCTGGTTGGAGACAGTCCGAACCACAAGTACTGGGTCCATGGTTCTGGGCGTATACTGGGGGGACGGGGACAACTCCCATTAACCCCTGACTATACCGGGGATACGCTTATCACAATGCCTTTCTGGTCTGTGCTGAAGCAGGGCATTCTGGCAGCCAAGTGACTTGACTTTTATTAGTGAGCCTGGTTACCCCCTCTCGGAACCACAGACTTAGAAATCGCCAGCTCATATACAGTGCATAAAATATATTTATATATATACCCTTATACACCATTTTAATAAAAAAAATCACAAAATTCTTCTAAGTCCCTCGGGAAGAGTGAAAGACGCGCACGTTCATTTTCAGAGCTCCTAGACCTTCCTACAGTATAAGAAGTTAGCCAAAAAGTAGCTTCGAAAAACGCTTAGGTTAAGTTTCAGAGTTGCTTCTAATGTACCAAAGCTGGACTTAGACATAATTTCACTCTCACAACATTATGGCTTGTTGGAGACAGTCCGAACCACAAGTACCGGGTCCATGGTTCTGGCCGTATACTGGGGGGACGGGGACGACTCCCATAAACCCCTGACTATACCGGGGATACGCTTATCACAATGCCTTTCTGGTCTGTGCTGAAGCAGGGCATTCTGGCAGCCAAGTGGCTTGACCTTTATTAGTGAGCCTGGTTACCCCCTCTCGGAACCACAGACTTAGAAATCGCCAGCTCATATACAGTGCATAAAATATATTTATATACAGTATATACCCTTATACACCATTTTAATAAAAAATATCACAAAATTCTTCTAAGTCCCTCGGGAAGAGTGAAAGACGCGCACGTTCGTTTTCAGAGCTCCTAGACCTTTCTATAAGAAGTTAGCCAAAAAGTAGCTTCGAAAAACGCTTAGGTTAAGTTTCAGAGTTGCTTCTAATGTACCAAAGCTGGACTTAGACATAATTTCACTCTCACAACATTATGGCTGGTTGGAGACAGACCGAACCACAAGTACCGGGTCCATGGTTCTGGCCGTATACTGGGGGGACGGGGACGACTCCCATTAACCCCTGACTATACCGGGGATACGCTTATCACAATGCCTTTCTGGTCTGTGCTTAAGCAGGGCATTCTGGCAGCCAAGTGGCTTGACCTTTATTAGTGAGCCTGGTAACCCCCTCTCGGAACCACAGACTTAGAAATCGCCAGCTCATATACAGTGCATACAATATATTTATATATATACCCTTATACACCATTTTAATAAAAAATATCACAAAATTCTTCTAAGTCCCTCGGAAAGAGTGAAAGACGCGCACGTTCATTTTTAGAGCTCCTAGACCTTCCTATAAGAAGTTAGCCAAAAAGGAGCTTCGAAAAACGCTTAGGTTAAGTTTCAGAGTTGCTTCTAATGTACCAAAGCTGGACTTAGAAATAATTTCACTCTCACAACATTATGGCTGTTTGGAGACAGTCCGAACCACAAGTACCGGGTCCATGGTTCTGGGCGTATACTTGGGGGACGGGGACGACTCCCATTAACCCCTGACTATACCGGGGATACGCTTATCACAATGCCTTTCTGGTCTGTGCTGAAGCAGGGCATTCTGGCAGCCAAGTGGCTTGACCTTTATTAGTGAGCCTGGTTACCCCCTCTCGGAACCACAGACTTAGAAATCGCCAGCTCATATACAGTGCATAAAATATATTTATATATATACCCTTATACACCATTTTAATAAAAAATATCACAAAATTATTTTAAGTCCCTCGGGAAGAGTGAAAGACGCGCACATTCATTTTCAGAGCTCCTAGACCTTCCTATAAGAAGTTAGCCAAAAAGGAGCTTCGAAAAACGCTTACTGTAGGTTAAGTTTCAGAGTTGCTTCTAATGTACCAAAGCTGGACTTAGAAATAATTTCACTCTCACAACATTATGGCTGGTTGGAGACAGTCCGAACCACAAGTACCGGGTCCATGGTTCTGGGCGTATACTGGGGGGACGGGGACGACTCCCATTAACCCCTGACTATACCGGGGATACGCTTATCACAATGCCTTTCTGGTCTGTGCTGAAGCAGGGCATTCTGGCAGCCAAGTGGCTTGACCTTTATTAGTGAGCCTGGTTACCCCCTCTCGGAACCTCAGACTTAGAAATCGCCAGCTCATATACAGTGAATAAAATATATTTATATATATACCCTTATACACCATTTTAATAAAAAAATATCACACAATTCTTCTAAGTCCCTCGGGAAGAGTGAAAGACGCGCACGTTCATTTTCAGAGCTCCTAGACCTTCCTATAAGAAGTTAGCCAAAAAGTAGCTTCGAAAAACGCTTACAGTAGGTTAAGTTTCAGAGTTGCTTCTAATGTACCAAAGCTGGACTTAGACATAATTTCACTCTCACAACATTATGGCTGGTTGGAGACAGTCCGAACCACAAGTACTGGGTCCATGGTTCTGTCCGTATACTGGGGGGACGGGGATGACTCCCATTAACCCCTGACTATACCGGGGATACGCTTATCACAATGCCTTTCTGGTCTGTGCTGAAGCAGGGCATTCTGGCAGCCAAGTGACTTGACTTTTATTAGTGAGCCTGGTTACCCCCTCTCGGAACCACAGACTTAGAAATCGCCAGCTCATATACAGTGCATAAAATATATTTATATATATACCCTTATACACCATTTTAATAAAAAATATCACAAAATTATTCTAAGTCCCTCGGGAAGAGTGAAAGACGCGCACGTTCGTTTTCAGAGCTCCTAGACCTTTCTATAAGAAGTTAGCCAAAAAGTAGCTTCGAAAAACGCATAGGTTAAGTTTCAGAGTTGCTTCTAATGTACCAAAGCTGGACTTAGACATAATTTCACTCTCACAACATTATGGCTGGTTGGAGACAGTCCGAACCACAAGTACTGGGTCCATGGTTCTGTCCGTATACTGGGGGGACGGGGATGACTCCCATTAACCCCTGACTATACCGGGGATACGCTTATCACAATGCCTTTCTGGTCTGTGCTGAAGCAGGGCATTCTGGCAGCCAAGTGACTTGACTTTTATTAGTGAGCCTGGTTACCCCCTCTCGGAACCACAGACTTAGAAATCGCCAGCTCATATACAGTGCATAAAATATATTTATATATATACCCTTATACACCATTTTAATAAAAAATATCACAAAATTATTCTAAGTCCCTCGGGAAGAGTGAAAGACGCGCACGTTCGTTTTCAGAGCTCCTAGACCTTTCTATAAGAAGTTAGCCAAAAAGTAGCTTCGAAAAACGCTTAGGTTAAGTTTCAGAGTTGCTTCTAATGTACCAAAGCTGGACTTAGACATAATTTCACTCTCACAACATTATGGCTGGTTGGAGACAGACCGAACCACAAGTACCGGGTCCATGGTTCTGGCCGTATACTGGGGGGACGGGGACGACTCCCATTAACCCCTGACTATACCGGGGATACGCTTATCACAATGCCTTTCTGGTCTGTGCTTAAGCAGGGCATTCTGGCAGCCAAGTGGCTTGACCTTTATTAGTGAGCCTGGTAACCCCCTCTCGGAACCACAGACTTAGAAATCGCCAGCTCATATACAGTGCATAAAATATATTTATATATATACCCTTATACACCATTTTAATAAAAAAAATCACAAAATTCTTCTAAGTCCCTCGGAAAGAATGAAAGACGCGCACGTTCATTTTTAGAGCTCCTAGACCTTCCTATAAGAAGTTAGCCAAAAAGGAGCTTCGAAAAACGCTTAGGTTAAGTTTCAGAGTTGCTTCTAATGTACCAAAGCTGGACTTAGAAATAATTTCACTCTCACAACATTATGGCTGGTTGGAGACAGTCCGAACCACAAGTACCGGGTCCATGGTTCTGGGCGTATACTGGGGGGACGGGGACGACTCCCATTAACCCCTGACTATACCGGGGAGACGCTTATCACAATGCCTTTCTGGTCTGTGCTTAAGCAGGGCATTCTGGCAGCCAAGTGGCTTGACCTTTATTAGTGAGCCTGGTTACCCCCTCTCGGAACCACAGACTTAGAAATCTCCAGCTCATATACAGTGCATAAAATATATTTATATATATACCCTTATACACCATTTTAATAAAAAAAATCACAAAATTCTTCTAAGTCCCTCGGGAAGAGTGAAAGACGCGCACGTTCATTTTCAGAGCTCCTAGATCTTCTATAAGAAGTTAGCCAAAAAGAAGCTTCGAAAAACGCTTAGGTTAAGTTTCAGAGTTGCTTCTAATGTACCAAAGCTGGACTTAGACATAATTTCACTCACAACATTATGGCTGGTTGGAGACAGTCCGAACCACAAGTACCGGGTCCATGGTTCTGGGCGTATACTGGGGGGACGGGGACGACTCCCATTAACCCCTGACTATACCGGGGATACGCTTATCACAATGCCTTTCTGGTCTGTGCTGAAGCAGGGCATTCTGGCAGCCAAGTGGCTTGACCTTTATTAGTGAGCCTGGTTACCCCCTCTCGGAACCACAGACTTAGAAATCTCCAGCTCATATACAGTGCATAAAATATATTTATATATATACCCTTATACACCATTTTAATAAAAAAAATCACAAAATTCTTTTAAGTCCCTCGGGAAGAGTGAAAGACGCGCACGTTCATTTTCAGAGCTCCTAGACCTTCCTATAAGAAGTTAGCCAAAAAGGAGCTTCGAAAAACGCTTACTGTAGGTTAAGTTTCAGAGTTGCTTCTAATGTACCAAAGCTGGACTTAGAAATAATTTCACTCTCACAACATTATGGCTGGTTGGAGACAGTCCGAACCACAAGTACCGGGTCCATGGTTCTGGGCGTATACTGGGGGGACGGGTACGACTCCCATTAACCCCTGACTATACCGGGGATACGCTTATCACAATGCCTTTCTGGTCTGTGCTGAAGCAGGGCATTCTGGCAGCCAAGTGGCTTGACCTTTATTAGTGAGCCTGGTTACCCCCTCTCGGAACCACAGACTTAGAAATCGCCAGCTCATATACAGTGAATAAAATATATTTATATATATACCCTTATACACCATTTTAATAAAAAAATATCACACAATTCTTCTAAGTCCCTCGGGAAGAGTGAAAGACGCGCACGTTCATTTTCAGAGCTCCTAGACCTTCCTATAAGAAGTTAGCCAAAAAGTAGCTTCGAAAAAAGCTTACAGTAGGTTAAGTTTCAGAGTTGCTTCTAATGTACCAAAGCTGGACTTAGACATAATTTCACTCTCACAACATTATGGCTGGTTGGAGACAGTCCGAACCACAAGTACTGGGTCCATGGTTCTGTCCGTATACTGGGGGGACGGGGATGACTCCCATTAACCCCTGACTATACCGGGGATACGCTTATCACAATGCCTTTCTGGTCTGTGCTGAAGCAGGGCATTCTGGCAGCCAAGTGACTTGACTTTTATTAGTGAGCCTGGTTACCCCCTCTCGGAACCACAGACTTAGAAATCGCCAGCTCATATACAGTGCATAAAATATATTTATATATATACCCTTATACACCATTTTAATAAAAAATATCACAAAATTATTCTAAGTCCCTCGGGAAGAGTGAAAGACGCGCACGTTCGTTTTCAGAGCTCCTAGACCTTTCTATAAGAAGTTAGCCAAAAAGTAGCTTCGAAAAACGCATAGGTTAAGTTTCAGAGTTGCTTCTAATGTACCAAAGCTGGACTTAGACATAATTTCACTCTCACAACATTATGGCTGGTTGGAGACAGTCCGAACCACAAGTACTGGGTCCATGGTTCTGTCCGTATACTGGGGGGACGGGGATGACTCCCATTAACCCCTGACTATACCGGGGATACGCTTATCACAATGCCTTTCTGGTCTGTGCTGAAGCAGGGCATTCTGGCAGCCAAGTGGCTTGACCTTTATTAGTGAGCCTGGTAACCCCCTCTCGGAACCACAGACTTAGAAATCGCCAGCTCATATACAGTGCATAAAATATATTTATATATATACCCTTATACACCATTTTAATAAAAAATATCACAAAATTCTTCTAAGTCCCTCGGAAAGAATGAAAGACGCGCACGTTCATTTTTAGAGCTCCTAGACCTTCCTATAAGAAGTTAGCCAAAAAGGAGCTTCGAAAAACGCTTAGGTTAAGTTTCAGAGTTGCTTCTAATGTACCAAAGCTGGACTTAGAAATAATTTCACTCTCACAACATTATGGCTGGTTGGAGACAGTCCGAACCACAAGTACCGGGTCCATGGTTCTGGGCGTATACTGGGGGGACGGGGACGACTCCCATTAACCCCTGACTATACCGAGGAGACGCTTATCACAATGTCTTTCTGGTCTGTGCTTAAGCAGGGCATTCTGGCAGCCAAGTGGCTTGACCTTTATTAGTGAGCCTGGTTACCCCCTCTCGGAACCACAGACTTAGAAATCTCCAGCTCATATACAGTGCATAAAATATATTTATATATATACCCTTATACACCATTTTAATAAAAAAATATCACACAATTCTTCTAAGTCCCTCGGGAAGAGTGAAAGACGCGCACGTTCATTTTCAGAGCTCCTAGACCTTCCTATAAGAAGTTAGCCAAAAAGTAGCTTCGAAAAACGCTTACAGTAGGTTAAGTTTCAGAGTTGCTTCTAATGTACCAAAGCTGGACTTAGACATAATTTCACTCTCACGACATTATGGCTGGTTGGAGACAGTCCGAACCACAAGTACTGGGTCCATGGTTCTGTCCGTATACTGGGGGGACGGGGATGACTCCCATTAACCCCTGACTATACCGGGGATACGCTTATCACAATGCCTTTCTGGTCTGTGCTGAAGCAGGGCATTCTGGCAGCCAAGTGACTTGACTTTTATTAGTGAGCCTGGTTACCCCCTCTCGGAACCACAGACTTAGAAATCGCCAGCTCATATACAGTGCATAAAATATATTTATATATATACCCTTATACACCATTTTAATAAAAAATATCACAAAATTATTCTAAGTCCCTCGGGAAGAGTGAAAGACGCGCACGTTCGTTTTCAGAGCTCCTAGACCTTTCTATAAGAAGTTAGCCAAAAAGTAGCTTCGAAAAACGCATAGGTTAAGTTTCAGAGTTGCTTCTAATGTACCAAAGCTGGACTTAGACATAATTTCACTCTCACAACATTATGGCTGGTTGGAGACAGTCCGAACCACAAGTACTGGGTCCATGGTTCTGTCCGTATACTGGGGGGACGGGGATGACTCCCATTAACCCCTGACTATACCGGGGATACGCTTATCACAATGCCTTTCTGGTCTGTGCTGAAGCAGGGCATTCTGGCAGCCAAGTGACTTGACTTTTATTAGTGAGCCTGGTTACCCCCTCTCGGAACCACAGACTTAGAAATCGCCAGCTCATATACAGTGCATAAAATATATTTATATATATACCCTTATACACCATTTTAATAAAAAATATCACAAAATTATTCTAAGTCCCTCGGGAAGAGTGAAAGACGCGCACGTTCGTTTTCAGAGCTCCTAGACCTTTCTATAAGAAGTTAGCCAAAAAGTAGCTTCGAAAAACGCTTAGGTTAAGTTTCAGAGTTGCTTCTAATGTACCAAAGCTGGACTTAGACATAATTTCACTCTCACAACATTATGGCTGGTTGGAGACAGACCGAACCACAAGTACCGGGTCCATGGTTCTGGCCGTATACTGGGGGGACGGGGACGACTCCCATTAACCCCTGACTATACCGGGGATACGCTTATCACAATGCCTTTCTGGTCTGTGCTTAAGCAGGGCATTCTGGCAGCCAAGTGGCTTGACCTTTATTAGTGAGCCTGGTAACCCCCTCTCGGAACCACAGACTTAGAAATCGCCAGCTCATATACAGTGCATAAAATATATTTATATATATACCCTTATACACCATTTTAATAAAAAATATCACAAAATTCTTCTAAGTCCCTCGGAAAGAATGAAAGACGCGCACGTTCATTTTTAGAGCTCCTAGACCTTCCTATAAGAAGTTAGCCAAAAAGGAGCTTCGAAAAACGCTTAGGTTAAGTTTCAGAGTTGCTTCTAATGTACCAAAGCTGGACTTAGAAATAATTTCACTCTCACAACATTATGGCTGGTTGGAGACAGTCCGAACCACAAGTACCGGGTCCATGGTTCTGGGCGTATACTGGGGGGACGGGGACGACTCCCATTAACCCCTGACTATACCGGGGAGACGCTTATCACAATGTCTTTCTGGTCTGTGCTTAAGCAGGGCATTCTGGCAGCCAAGTGGCTTGACCTTTATTAGTGAGCCTGGTTACCCCCTCTCGGAACCACAGACTTAGAAATCTCCAGCTCATATACAGTGCATAAAATATATTTATATATATACCCTTATACACCATTTTAATAAAAAAAATCACAAAATTCTTCTAAGTCCCTCGGGAAGAGTGAAAGACGCGCACGTTCATTTTCAGAGCTCCTAGATCTTCTATAAGAAGTTAGCCAAAAAGAAGCTTCGAAAAACGCTTAGGTTAAGTTTCAGAGTTGCTTCTAATGTACCAAAGCTGGACTTAGAAATAATTTCACTCTCACAACATTATGGCTGGTTGGAGACAGTCCGAACCACAAGTACCGGGTCCATGGTTCTGGGCGTATACTGGGGGGACGGGTACGACTCCCATTAACCCCTGACTATACCGGGGATACGCTTATCACAATGCCTTTCTGGTCTGTGCTGAAGCAGGGCATTCTGGCAGCCAAGTGGCTTGACCTTTATTAGTGAGCCTGGTTACCCCCTCTCGGAACCACAGACTTAGAAATCGCCAGCTCATATACAGTGAATAAAATATATTTATATATATACCCTTATACACCATTTTAATAAAAAAATATCACACAATTCTTCTAAGTCCCTCGGGAAGAGTGAAAGACGCGCACGTTCATTTTCAGAGCTCCTAGACCTTCCTATAAGAAGTTAGCCAAAAAGTAGCTTCGAAAAAAGCTTACAGTAGGTTAAGTTTCAGAGTTGCTTCTAATGTACCAAAGCTGGACTTAGACATAATTTCACTCTCACAACATTATGGCTGGTTGGAGACAGTCCGAACCACAAGTACTGGGTCCATGGTTCTGTCCGTATACTGGGGGGACGGGGATGACTCCCATTAACCCCTGACTATACCGGGGATACGCTTATCACAATGCCTTTCTGGTCTGTGCTGAAGCAGGGCATTCTGGCAGCCAAGTGACTTGACTTTTATTAGTGAGCCTGGTTACCCCCTCTCGGAACCACAGACTTAGAAATCGCCAGCTCATATACAGTGCATAAAATATATTTATATATATACCCTTATACACCATTTTAATAAAAAATATCACAAAATTATTCTAAGTCCCTCGGGAAGAGTGAAAGACGCGCACGTTCGTTTTCAGAGCTCCTAGACCTTTCTATAAGAAGTTAGCCAAAAAGTAGCTTCGAAAAACGCATAGGTTAAGTTTCAGAGTTGCTTCTAATGTACCAAAGCTGGACTTAGACATAATTTCACTCTCACAACATTATGGCTGGTTGGAGACAGTCCGAACCACAAGTACTGGGTCCATGGTTCTGTCCGTATACTGGGGGGACGGGGATGACTCCCATTAACCCCTGACTATACCGGGGATACGCTTATCACAATGCCTTTCTGGTCTGTGCTGAAGCAGGGCATTCTGGCAGCCAAGTGGCTTGACCTTTATTAGTGAGCCTGGTAACCCCCTCTCGGAACCACAGACTTAGAAATCGCCAGCTCATATACAGTGCATAAAATATATTTATATATATACCCTTATACACCATTTTAATAAAAAATATCACAAAATTCTTCTAAGTCCCTCGGAAAGAATGAAAGACGCGCACGATCATTTTTAGAGCTCCTAGACCTTCCTATAAGAAGTTAGCCAAAAAGGAGCTTCGAAAAACGCTTAGGTTAAGTTTCAGAGTTGCTTCTAATGTACCAAAGCTGGACTTAGAAATAATTTCACTCTCACAACATTATGGCTGGTTGGAGACAGTCCGAACCACAAGTACCGGGTCCATGGTTCTGGGCGTATACTGGGGGGACGGGGACGACTCCCATTAACCCCTGACTATACCGTGGAGACGCTTATCACAATGTCTTTCTGGTCTGTGCTTAAGCAGGGCATTCTGGCAGCCAAGTGGCTTGACCTTTATTAGTGAGCCTGGTTACCCCCTCTCGGAACCACAGACTTAGAAATCTCCAGCTCATATACAGTGCATAAAATATATTTATATATATACCCTTATACACCATTTTAATAAAAAAAATCACAAAATTCTTCTAAGTCCCTCGGGAAGAGTGAAAGACGCGCACGTTCATTTTCAGAGCTCCTAGATCTTCTATAAGAAGTTAGCCAAAAAGAAGCTTCGAAAAACGCTTAGGTTAAGTTTCAGAGTTGCTTCTAATGTACCAAAGCTGGACTTAGACATAATTTCACTCACAACATTATGGCTGGTTGGAGACAGTCCGAACCACAAGTACCGGGTCCATGGTTCTGGGCGTATACTGGGGGGACGGGGACGACTCCCATTAACCCCTGACTATACCGGGGATACGCTTATCACAATGCCTTTCTGGTCTGTGCTGAAGCAGGGCATTCTGGCAGCCAAGTGGCTTGACCTTTATTAGTGAGCCTGGTTACCCCCTCTCGGAACCACAGACTTAGAAATCTCCAGCTCATATACAGTGCATAAAATATATTTATATATATACCCTTATACACCATTTTAATAAAAAAAATCACAAAATTCTTCTAAGTCCCTCGGGAAGAGTGAAAGACGCGCACGTTCATTTTCAGAGCTCCTAGATCTTCTATAAGAAGTTAGCCAAAAAGAAGCTTCGAAAAACGCTTAGGTTAAGTTTCAGAGTTGCTTCTAATGTACCAAAGCTGGACTTAGACATAATTTCACTCACAACATTATGGCTGGTTGGAGACAGTCCGAACCACAAGTACCGGGTCCATGGTTCTGGGCGTATACTGGGGGGACGGGGACGACTCCCATTAACCCCTGACTATACCGGGGATACGCTTATCACAATGCCTTTCTGGTCTGTGCTGAAGCAGGGCATTCTGGCAGCCAAGTGGCTTGACCTTTATTAGTGAGCCTGGTTACCCCCTCTCGGAACCACAGACTTAGAAATCTCCAGCTCATATACAGTGCATAAAATATATTTATATATATACCCTTATACACCATTTTAATAAAAAAAATCACAAAATTCTTTTAAGTCCCTCGGGAAGAGTGAAAGACGCGCACGTTCATTTTCAGAGCTCCTAGACCTTCCTATAAGAAGTTAGCCAAAAAGGAGCTTCGAAAAACGCATACTGTAGGTTAAGTTTCAGAGTTGCTTCTAATGTACCAAAGCTGGACTTAGAAATAATTTCACTCTCACAACATTATGGCTGGTTGGAGACAGTCCGAACCACAAGTACCGGGTCCATGGTTCTGGGCGTATACTGGGGGGACGGGTACGACTCCCATTAACCCCTGACTATACCGGGGATACGCTTATCACAATGCCTTTCTGGTCTGTGCTGAAGCAGGGCATTCTGGCAGCCAAGTGACTTGACTTTTATTAGTGAGCCTGGTTACCCCCTCTCGGAACCACAGACTTAGAAATCTCCAGCTCATATACAGTGCATAAAATATATTTATATATATACCCTTATACACCATTTTAATAAAAAATATCACAAAATTATTCTAAGTCCCTCGGGAAGAGTGAAAGACGCGCACGTTCGTTTTCAGAGCTCCTAGACCTTTCTATAAGAAGTTAGCCAAAAAGTAGCTTCGAAAAACGCATAGGTTAAGTTTCAGAGTTGCTTCTAATGTACCAAAGCTGGACTTAGACATAATTTCACTCTCACAACATTATGGCTGGTTGGAGACAGTCCGAACCACAAGTACTTGGTCCATGGTTCTGTCCGTATACTGGGGGGACGGGGATGACTCCCATTAACCCCTGACTATACCGGGGATACGCTTATCACAATGCCTTTCTGGTCTGTGCTGAAGCAGGGCATTCTGGCAGCCAAGTGGCTTGACCTTTATTAGTGAGCCTGGTAACCCCCTCTCGGAACCACAGACTTAGAAATCGCCAGCTCATATACAGTGCATAAAATATATTTATATATATACCCTTATACACCATTTTAATAAAAAATATCACAAAATTCTTCTAAGTCCCTCGGAAAGAATGAAAGACGCGCACGTTCATTTTCAGAGCTCCTAGATCTTCTATAAGAAGTTAGCCAAAAAGAAGCTTCGAAAAACGCTTAGGTTAAGTTTCAGAGTTGCTTCTAATGTACCAAAGCTGGACTTAGACATAATTTCACTCACAACATTATGGCTGGTTGGAGACAGTCCGAACCACAAGTACCGGGTCCATGGTTCTGGGCGTATACTGGGGGGACGGGGATGACTCCCATTAACCCCTGACTATACCGGGGATACGCTTATCACAATGCCTTTCTGGTCTGTGCTGAAGCAGGGCATTCTGGCAGCCAAGTGGCTTGACCTTTATTAGTGAGCCTGGTTACCCCCTCTCGGAACCACAGACTTAGAAATCTCCAGCTCATATACAGTGCATAAAATATATTTATATATATACCCTTATACACCATTTTAATAAAAAAAATCACAAAATTCTTCTAAGTCCCTCGGGAAGAGTGAAAGACGCGCACGTTCATTTTCAGAGCTCCTAGACCTTCCTATAAGAAGTTAGCCAAAAAGTAGCTTCGAAAAACGCTTAGGTTAAGTTTCAGAGTTGCTTCTAATGTACCAAAACTGGACTTAGACATAATTTCACTCTCACAACATTATGGCTGGTTGGAGACAGTCCGAACCACAAGTACCGGGTACATGGTTCTGGCCGTATACTGGGGGGACGGGGACGACTCCCATAAACCCCTGACTATACCGGGGATACGCTTATCACAATGCCTTTCTGGTCTGTGCTGAAGCAGGGCATTCTGGCAGCCAAGTGGCTTGACCTTTATTAGTGAGCCTGGTTACCCCCTCTCGGAACCACAGACTTAGAAATCGCCAGCTCATATACAGTGCATAAAATATATTTATATACAGTATATACCCTTATACACCATTTTAATAAAAAATATCACAAAATTTTTCTAAGTCCCTCGGGAAGAGTGAAAGACGCGCACGTTCATTTTCAGAGCTCCTAGACCTTCTATAAGAAGTTAGCCAAAAAGAAGCTTCGAAAAACGCTTAGGTTAAGTTTCAGAGTTGCTTCTAATGTACCAAAGCTGGACTTAGACATAATTTCACTCTCACAACATTATGGCTGGTTGGAGACAGTCCGAACCACAAGTACCGGGTCCATGGTTCTGGCCGTATACTGGGGGGACGGGGACGACTCCCATAAACCCCTGACTATACCGGGGAAACGCTTATCACAATGCCTTTCCGGTCTGTGCTGAAGCAGGGCATTCTGGCAGCCAAGTGGCTTGACCTTTATTAGTGAGCCTGGTTACCCCCTCTCGGAACCACAGACTTAGAAATCGCCAGCTCATATACAGTGCATAAAATATATTTATATATACAGTATACCCTTATACACCATTTTAATAAAAAATATCACAAAATTCTTCTAAGTCCCTCGGGAAGAGTGAAAGACGCGCACGTTCATTTTCAGAGCTCCTACACCTTCCTATAAGAAGTTAGCCAAAAAGTAGCTTCGAAAAACGCTTAGGTTAAGTTTCAGAGTTGCTTCTAATGTACCAAAGCTGGACTTAGACATAATTTCACTCTCACAACATTATGGCTGGTTGGAGACAGTCCGAACCACAAGTACCGGGTCCATGGTTCTGGGCGTATACTGGGGGGACGGGGACAACTCCCATTAACCCCTGACTATACCGGGGATACGCTTATCACAATGCCTTTCTGGTCTGTGCTGAAGCAGGGCATTCTGGCAGCCAAATGGCTTGACCTTTATTAGTGAGCCTGGTTACCCCTTCTCGGAACCACAGACTTAGAAATCGCCAGCTCATATACAGTGCATAAAATATATTTATATATATACCCTTATACACCATTTTAATAAAAAAAATCACAAAATTCTTCTAAGTCCCTCGGGAAGAGTGAAAGACGCGCACGTTCATTTTCAGAGCTCCTAGACCTTCCTACAGTATAAGAAGTTAGCCAAAAAGTAGCTTCGATAAACGCTTAGGTTAAGTTTCAGAGTTGCTTCTAATGTACCAAAGCTGGACTTAGACATAATTTCACTCTCACAACATTATGGCTGGTTGGAGACAGTCCGAACCACAAGTACCGGGTCCATGGTTCTGGCCGTATACTGGGGGGACGGGGACGACTCCCATAAACCCCTGACTATACCGGGGATACGCTTATCACAATGCCTTTCTGGTCTGTGCTGAAGCAGGGCATTCTGGCAGCCAAGTGGCTTGACATTTATTAGTGAGCCTGGTTACCCCCTCTCGGAACCACAGACTTAGAAATCGCCAGCTCATATACAGTGCATAAAATATATTTATATACAGTATATACCCTTATACACCATTTTAATAAAAAATATCACAAAATTCTTCTAAGTACCTCGGGAAGAGTGAAAGACGCGCACGTTCATTTTCAGAGCTCCTAGACCTTCTATAAGAAGTTAGCCAAAAAGAAGATTCGAAAAACGCTTAGGTTAAGTTTCAGGGTTGCTTCTAATGTACCAAAGCTGGACTTAGACATAATTTCACTCTCACAACATTATGGCTGGTTGGAGACAGTCCGAACCACAAGTACCGGGTCCATGGTTCTGGGCGTATACTGGGGGGACGGGGACGACTCCCATTAACCCCTGACTATACCGGGGATACGCTTATCACAATGCCTTTCTGGTCTGTGCTGAAGCAGGGCATTCTGGCAGCCAAGTGGCTTGACCTTTATTAGTGAGCCTGGTTACCCCCTCTCGGAACCACAGACTTAGAAATCGCCAGCTCAGATACAGTGCATAAAATATATTTATATATATACCCTTATACACCATTTTAATAAAAAATATCACAAAATTCTTCTAAGTCCCTCGGGAAGAGTGAAAGACGCGCACGTTCATTTTCAGAGCTCCTAGACCTTCCTATAAGAAGTTAGCCAAAAAGTAGCTTCGAAAAACGCTTAGGTTAAGTTTCAGAGTTGCTTCTAATGTACCAAAGATGGACTTAGACATAATTTCACTCTCACAACTATTATGGCTGGTTGGAGAGAGTCCGAACCACAAGTACCGGGTCCATTGTTCTGGGCGTATACTGGGGGGACGGGGACGACTCCCATTAACCCCTGACTATACCGGGGATACGCTTATCACAATGCCTTTCTGGTCTGTGCTTAAGCAGGGCATTCTGGCAGCCAAGTGGCTTGACCTTTATTAGTGAGCCTGGTTACCCCCTCTCGGAACCACAGACTTAGAAATCGCCAGCTCATATACAGTGCATAAAATATATTTATATATATACCCTTTGTGACAAACGCCCCTCTTTTGTAGTGCTGACGTCTGTCTGGGTTCTTCCCGACACAGTCTTCTAGGGTTATTTAATACAAAAACAGGATCATGCAAAGTATTAAGCTGCTTAACTCAGGCTTCTGCCTGCTTTATTTTCATCCAAGTAAGGTACTGCAGCTTTAACATGTGTAGGTTAGAGGTACTCAGATACTTTCATTCAGCAGTTCACTCATTTCATTGTTACAGTATTTCCCACACTGTTATTTCAAATAAAAAGAAACCAAATTATATAAACAAAATCCTATCCCTCTCAGGGATCTAATTACACATAGAATCAGTCTCTCTAACAGCTGCTGGCCAACTAACCTGGTTCCCCAGCTTAAAACAATGCTCTCTCATTTAGGGTCACTTAGATACAGCACAGTCTTTTAGCAACAGCAGTAAACATTTGTTTGGTCTTATCTGTTCGTGGTGGGAACTCGGTCCCGTGTCCAGGCAAATCCTCTGGTACTGTGATACTTGGAGGAGCCGTCAACCCCGATACTGGATGCAGGGGAGCAGCGATACCCCCAGCCTCCAGGCTCCAAGGAGAGAGAGAGAAATGCAAAACCTCTCTGCTCTAAATACCTGTGCATGTGATTAGAAGAGCAGGTGAGGGAGAACTAGAGCCATGGTAATCTGTGGTCTGGATTTTCCATCCAGCTGCCTGAGTTAATGGGAAGCTGTGGAACGGATCATTTGTAACTATTCCTGCACTTTCTGCTCTAAAATGGGCAGAAAGCTGCCTAACATCTTTGGACTATGTCACATATCCCCCTCCCCAGCTCACACCTACTGGGGTGAGCGGCCATGGACCTCACTGGGGTGAGCGTCCTACCTGAAATACTTGAGCTAACTCCTCAGTACAACATTAAGTATTCACATGACACGAATATGAACTTTTTCCACGGCAATTATGGACAATAGGTTTCGTCATAAGAGACTATACTTGGCAAACATATTTTTTTTTTTTTGTTGCTCTCTATTAGGGAACTATTTTGAAAAATAAATGTCTAGCACACATTCTTGCAACCCAGGATCTACTAAATATATTCACAAAACCAGACAATTTCTATTACCTCCCTGGGTTTTTCTACTCTAGAATATGAACCTCATTATAAATTTACCAACCGAAAAGGGCATTTTTTTTTTTTTTTTTTTTTTTTTTCCATATTGTAAGCAACCAATATTTTTTTTTTTTTTCTTATACTACAGCCTTGTAATCTTAAGGGCCATCAACCCTGTATATTAATTTGTAGTTTAGCTACATTTTCAACACAGAGAACCAATATAACATTGTAATATTGACCAAATGCTTATTTGCAAAGTTAAGTGTCCGTGACATAGTCCACACGTGTAATAAAAAAAAAAATCGGTCAGTTCCCCCAAACATTTTTTTTTTTTTTTTTTTTTTGACTTCCAGTCTATTGCATCCTTTGACTTTATTTCATAGCCCGCTGCAACCTGCAAAAGACTGGACTGTTTCTTTAGCTTCTGATGAGACCCTTGGACCAGATTCTCCTTGGCTCCACAGTGTGGTCCAGATTGGTGAGATATGGAACTATTCAGGCGCCGTGTTAACCTTCGTTGTTTTTTCTTTTCAATCTTTGATTTCCCTTTTGTGGCCATTACCAGGCCTTTGGGTTTTGGAGACCTAGTTGCCTCTGTACAAACGTAGTCCATATTAACCATGTCATCAGGATCTGTCAACAAGTTTGTTTTTTCAGGAACTGCCACCCACTTGGCTAAAACATCTTCTGTGTTGTCCTGGGTGTGTCCACTAGTTTGATAATCTTCTGGACAACGTAAATGAAATTGAGGATCTGGATTTTTGAATTCCAGATCAGGGAGAATATTCTCAGGAGGGTGCCTATCTGTTTCTGGAATAACAGCAGCACAATCAAAGTCAATTCTTTCTCCTTCCTCTTTGTCATCAGTGAGGGCATTGAGTTTACTTTCCCTGGTCTCCTTTTGTGACCGTGTCTCTTTTAGCCTTGGAATCTCTTTCTCCAACTTCATCTTTATAGCAAATCGTAATATTGCAACAGCATTGAAGATACACGTATAGGAACGTACAGCTTGCTTGGTTAGGAGGTAGGATTGATAGCCCGACTGAACCACTTTAGCCGCTTCTCCCATATCCGTCATCTGTTTCAGAGCGAGGTTTAACTCTGTTTCATTTTCTCTATTCTTGACCTGCAGCTGCAGGTGCTCCTTCCGGGTCTTGTCCAGCTCCAGCTGCAGCCGGGCCCCCTCATTTGCCGTGTGGTCCAGCTGCTTGTAGATATCGGCCATCTCGCTTTTATAGCGCAGTGTCAGGCAAACCACCTGACGGACGGACACCTCCTCTCTCTTGGCGCACTGTATCTCGCGCTCAGCCATCTGCTTCTGCAGCTCTTCAACCTGATCGTGCCAGACCTCCCTCAGGGTCTTCACCTCTTTCTGGTGCTTGCTCTGGGTTTGCATCAGCGCCTCCATTTTTTGGAGCTCTGCAGTTTGTGTCGCCTGGATCGCCGCTGATTCTGTATTCTGCAGTGCTTCCTGCATTTCTAACTTTTCCTGGATCAATTGCTTCTCCACTTTTTCTGCTTGGTGAAGCTTCTCATCACCTTCACTGATCTGGTCAGTCAAGTCTGAATTTTTCTGTGTCAGACTTACATTCTCTCTTTTTACAGTCTCTAAATTACTCAGGGTATTCTCATAGGTTTTCTTCAATGTACACAGCTCTGTGCTGCGAGCGTAGACCTCATGGCGTGAGAGTTCCAGCTCTGCTTTAAGCGCGCTAGCCTCTTGCCGAGAAACCCCCAACTCTGTGATGAAGTTTTGCACATCTTTCTGGGACATCTCATAGCATAGTTTCCAGTCAGTTCTTGTTTTCTTTGATTCGCTTGGCTCTCTGCCTATGATGGTAGCAGTAGCCTTTGTCATCTCTAGGCGTGTCGTCATTCCTGGGACGATTGTGCCAGGCCCTATGGGCTGTTGCTCATCTCGGCGCCTTTCTGACGCATGTCCTGACAGTGCAGGTTCAAGTGGCTCGGTCACTTCCCCTGTGACTTGAGGAACAGTTTTCTTTCTTTTTGCTTTATTAGCTCCAGAGATATCAGTGGTACTGGGCACACACTCACTGGTATCAGCTTCCACATCTTGCTTGCACTCACAGGGCGTTGCTTGCTTTTGCAGCTGTTTGTCTTTGAAAATTTTGGGGCACACATCTTCCATGTGACCTACTTCACGACAGGCCCAGCATACTAAATTCATCTGTGGGTACGGCTCTCCTCCAGGGTCGTGATCATAGTATGGCCTGAAGGGACACTGTTTTGTATGGTTACGTACATTACACAACAAACATTTCACGTCGGCCATTTTAGAAACCCGGCAGGGACAATTTGCTAGCTGCAATTTCACTTACTTCAGCAGCTTACATACAGCACTTGCTAGCTGCAAATTCACTCACTTCAGCAAAAGGCATAAGCTTTACAAACAGCACTTGCTAGATGCAAAAATTTTTTTTTTTCTTCAGCAAAACATTTTGGTTTTCTGTTTGGGTTCAGGGTGCTATTGCATCCACACTTCGCACATTCTCTGTGTATGCTAGAAGCACAACTGATATACACAGCGGGACAGACTTCACTCATAGCATCTGTACTTTAGTTCAGCTGGGCGGCCATTTTAACCCCCCGCATTTATTTGCAAACCCACAGACTTTTTAGTGTCTGCCCGCATTTTCCACCATATGTGACAAACGCCCCTCTTTTGTAGTGCTGACGTCTGTCTGGGTTCTTCCCGACACAGTCTTCTAGGGTTATTTAATACAAAAACAGGATCATGCAAAGTATTAAGCTGCTTAACTCAGGCTTCTGCCTGCTTTATTTTCATCCAAGTAAGGTACTGCAGCTTTAACATGTGTAGGTTAGAGGTACTCAGATACTTTCATTCAGCAGTTCACTCATTTCATTGTTACAGTATTTCCCACACTGTTATTTCAAATAAAAAGAAACCAAATTATATAAACAAAATCCTATCCCTCTCAGGGATCTAATTACACATAGAATCAGTCTCTCTAACAGCTGCTGGCCAACTAACCTGGTTCCCCAGCTTAAAACAATGCTCTCTCATTTAGGGTCACTTAGATACAGCACAGTCTTTTAGCAACAGCAGTAAACATTTGTTTGGTCTTATCTGTTCGTGGTGGGAACTCGGTCCCGTGTCCAGGCAAATCCTCTGGTACTGTGATACTTGGAGGAGCCGTCAACCCCGATACTGGATGCAGGGGAGCAGCGATACCCCCAGCCTCCAGGCTCCAAGGAGAGAGAGAGAAATGCAAAACCTCTCTGCTCTAAATACCTGTGCATGTGATTAGAAGAGCAGGTGAGGGAGAACTAGAGCCATGGTAATCTGTGGTCTGGATTTTCCATCCAGCTGCCTGAGTTAATGGGAAGCTGTGGAACGGATCATTTGTAACTATTCCTGCACTTTCTGCTCTAAAATGGGCAGAAAGCTGCCTAACATCTTTGGACTATGTCACACCTTATACACCATTTTAATAAAAAAAATCACAAAATTCTTCTAAGTCCCTCGGGAAGAGTGAAAGACGCGCACGTTCATTTTCAGAGCTCCTAGACCTTCCTATAAGAAGTTAGCCAAAAAGTAGCTTCGAAAAACGCTTAGGTTAAGTTTCAGAGTTGCTTCTAATGTACCAAAGCTGGACTTAGACATAATTTCACTCTCACAACATTATGGCTGGTTGGAGACAGTCCGAACCACAAGTACCGGGTCCATGGTTCTGGGCGTATACTGGGGGGACGGGGACAACTCCCATTAACCCCTGACTATACCGGGGATACGCTTATCACAATGCCTTTCTGGTCTGTGCTGAAGCAGGGCATTCTGGCAGCCAAATGGCTTGACCTTTATTAGTGAGCCTGGTTACCCCCTCTCGGAACCACAGACTTAGAAATCGCCAGCTCATATACAGTGCATAAAATATATTTATATATATACCCTTATACACCATTTTAATAAAAAAAATCACAAAATTCTTCTAAGTCCCTCGGGAAGAGTGAAAGACGCGCACGTTCATTTTCAGAGCTCCTAGACCTTCCTACAGTATAAGAAGTTAGCCAAAAAGTAGCTTCGAAAAACGCTTAGGTTAAGTTTCAGAGTTGCTTCTAATGTACCAAAGCTGGACTTAGACATAATTTCACTCTCACAACATTATCTGGTTGGAGACAGTCCGAACCACAAGTACCGGGTCCATGGTTCTGGCCGTATACTGGGGGGACGGGGACGACTCCCATAAACCCCTGACTATACCGGGGATACGCTTATCACAATGCCTTTCTGGTCTGTGCTGAAGCAGGGCATTCTGGCAGCCAAGTGGCTTGACCTTTATTAGTGAGCCTGGTTACCCCCTCTCGGAACCACAGACTTAGAAATCGCCAGCTCATATACAGTGCATAAAATATATTTATACTGTATACAGTATATACCCTTATACACCATTTTAATAAAAAATATCACAAAATTTTTCTAAGTCCCTCGGGAAGAGTGAAAGACGCGCACGTTCATTTTCAGAGCTCCTAGACCTTCTATAAGAAGTTAGCCAAAAAGAAGCTTCGAAAAACGCTTAGGTTAAGTTTCAGAGTTGCTTCTAATGTACCAAAGCTGGACTTAGACATAATTTCACTCACAACATTATGGCTGGTTGGAGACAGTCCGAACCACAAGTACCGGGTCCATGGTTCTGGGCGTATACTGGGGGGACGGGGACGACTCCCATTAACCCCTGACTATACCGGGGATACGCTTATCACAATGCCTTTCTGGTCTGTGCTGAAGCAGGGCATTCTGGCAGCCAAGTGGCTTGACCTTTATTAGTGAGCCTGGTTACCCCCTCTCGGAACCACAGACTTAGAAATCTCAAGCTCATATACAGTGCATAAAATATATTTATATATATACCCTTATACATCATTTTAATAAAAAAAATCACAAAATTCTTCTAAGTCCCTCGGGAAGAGTGAAAGACGCGCACGTTCATTTTCAGAGCTCCTAGACCTTCCTATAAGAAGTTAGCCAAAAAGTAGCTTCGAAAAACGCTTAGGTTAAGTTTCAGAGTTGCTTCTAATGTACCAAAACTGGACTTAGACATAATTTCACTCTCACAACATTATGGCTGGTTGGAGACAGTCCGAACCACAAGTACCGGGTCCATGGTTCTGGCCGTATACTGGGGGGACGGGGACGACTCCCATAAACCCCTGACTATACCGGGGATACGCTTATCACAATGCCTTTCTGGTCTGTGCTGAAGCAGGGCATTCTGGCAGCCAAGTGGCTTGACCTTTATTAGTGAGCCTGGTTACCCCCTCTCGGAACCACAGACTTAGAAATCGCCAGCTCATATACAGTGCATAAAATATATTTATATACAGTATATACCCTTATACACCATTTTAATAAAAAATATCACAAAATTTTTCTAAGTCCCTCGGGAAGAGTGAAAGACGCGCACGTTCATTTTCAGAGCTCCTAGACCTTCTATAAGAAGTTAGCCAAAAAGAAGATTCGAAAAACGCTTCGGTTAAGTTTCAGGGTTGCTTCTAATGTACCAAAGCTGGACTTAGACATAATTTCACTCTCACAACATTATGGCTGGTTGGAGACAGTCCGAACCACAAGTACCGGGTCCATGGTTCTGGGCGTATACTGGGGGGACGGGGACGACTCCCATTAACCCCTGACTATACCGGGGATACGCTTATCACAATGCCTTTCTGGTCTGTGCTGAAGCAGGGCATTCTGGCAGCCAAGTGGCTTGACCTTTATTAGTGAGCCTGGTTACCCCCTCTCGGAACCACAGACTTAGAAATCGCCAGCTCAGATACAGTGCATAAAATATATTTATATATATACCCTTATACACCATTTTAATAAAAAATATCACAAAATTCTTCTAAGTCCCTCGGGAAGAGTGAAAGACGCGCACGTTCATTTTCAGAGCTCCTAGACCTTCCTATAAGAAGTTAGCCAAAAAGTAGCTTCGAAAAACGCTTAGGTTAAGTTTCAGAGTTGCTTCTAATGTACCAAAGATGGACTTAGACATAATTTCACTCTCACAACTATTATGGCTGGTTGGAGAGAGTCCGAACCACAAGTACCGGGTCCATTGTTCTGGGCGTATACTGGGGGGACGGGGACGACTCCCATTAACCCCTGACTATACCGGGGATACGCTTATCACAATGCCTTTCTGGTCTGTGCTGAAGCAGGGCATTCTGGCAGCCAAGTGGCTTGACCTTTATTAGTGAGCCTGGTTACCCCCTCTCGGAACCACAGACTTAGAAATCGCCAGCTCATATACAGTGCATAAAATATATTTATATATATATACCCTTATACACCATTTTAATAAAAAAAATCACAAAATTCTTCTAAGTCCCTCGGGAAGAGTGAAAGACGCGCACGTTCATTTTCAGAGCTCCTAGACCTTCCTATAAGAAGTTAGCCAAAAAGTAGCTTCGAAAAACGCTTAGGTTAAGTTTCAGAGTTGCTTCTAATGTACCAAAGCTGGACTTAGACATAATTTCACTCTCACAACATTATGGCTGGTTGGAGACAGTCCGAACCACAAGTACCGGGTCCATGGTTCTGGGCGTATACTGGGGGGACGGGGACGACTCCCATTAACCCCTGACTATACCGGGGATACGCTTATCACAATGCCTTTCTGGTCTGTGCTGAAGCAGGGCATTCTGGCAGCCAAGTGGCTTGACCTTTATTAGTGAGCCTGGTTACCCCCTCTCGGAACCACAGACTTAGAAATCGCCAGCTCATATACAGTGCATAAAATATATTTATATATATATACCCTTATACACCATTTTAATAAAAAAAATCACAAAATTCTTCTAAGTCCCTCGGGAAGAGTGAAAGACGCGCACGTTCATTTTCAGAGCTCCTAGACCTTCCTACAGTATAAGAAGTTAGCCAAAAAGTAGCTTCGAAAAACGCTTAGGTTAAGTTTCAGAGTTGCTTCTAATGTACCAAAGCTGGACTTAGACATAATTTCACTCTCACAACATTTTGGCTGGTTGGAGACAGTCCGAACCACAAGTACCGGGTCCATGGTTCTGGCCGTATACTGGGGGGACGGGGACGACTCCCATAAACCCCTGACTATACCGGGGATACGCTTATCACAATGCCTTTCTGGTCTGTGCTGAAGCAGGGCATTCTGGCAGCCAAGTGGCTTGACCTTTATTAGTGAGCCTGGTTACCCCCTCTCGGAACCACAGACTTAGAAATCGCCAGCTCATATACAGTGCATAAAATATATTTATATACAGTATATACCCTTATACACCATTTTAATAAAAAATATCACAAAATTTTTCTAAGTCCCTCGGGAAGAGTGAAAGACGCGCACGTTCATTTTCAGAGCTCCTAGACCTTCTATAAGAAGTTAGCCAAAAAGAAGCTTCGAAAAACGCTTAGGTTAAGTTTCAGAGTTGCTTCTAATGTACCAAAGCTGGACTTAGACATAATTTCACTCACAACATTATGGCTGGTTGGAGACAGTCCGAACCACAAGTACCGGGTCCATGGTTCTGGGCGTATACTGGGGGGACGGGGACGACTCCCATTAACCCCTGACTATACCGGGGATACGCTTATCACAATGCCTTTCTGGTCTGTGCTGAAGCAGGGCATTCTGGCAGCCAAGTGGCTTGACCTTTATTAGTGAGCCTGGTTACCCCCTCTCGGAACCACAGACTTAGAAATCTCCAGCTCATATACAGTGCATAAAATATATTTATATATATACCCTTATACATCATTTTAATAAAAAAAATCACAAAATTCTTCTAAGTCCCTCGGGAAGAGTGAAAGACGCGCACGTTCATTTTCAGAGCTCCTAGACCTTCCTATAAGAAGTTAGCCAAAAAGTAGCTTCGAAAAACGCTTAGGTTAAGTTTCAGAGTTGCTTCTAATGTACCAAAACTGGACTTAGACATAATTTCACTCTCACAACATTATGGCTGGTTGGAGACAGTCCGAACCACAAGTACCGGGTCCATGGTTCTGGCCGTATACTGGGGGGACGGGGACGACTCCCATAAACCCCTGACTATACCGGGGATACGCTTATCACAATGCCTTTCTGGTCTGTGCTGAAGCAGGGCATTCTGGCAGCCAAGTGGCTTGACCTTTATTAGTGAGCCTGGTTACCCCCTCTCGGAACCACAGACTTAGAAATCGCCAGCTCATATACAGTGCATAAAATATATTTATATACAGTATATACCCTTATACACCATTTTAATAAAAAAAATCACAAAATTCTTCTAAGTCCCTCGGGAAGAGTGAAAGACGCGCACGTTCATTTTCAGAGCTCCTAGACCTTCCTATAAGAAGTTAGCCAAAAAGTAGCTTCGAAAAACGCTTAGGTTAAGTTTCAGAGTTGCTTCTAATGTACCAAAGCTGGACTTAGACATAATTTCACTCTCACAACATTATGGCTGGTTGGAGACAGTCCGAACCACAAGTACCGGGTCCATGGTTCTGGGCGTATACTGGGGGGACGGGGACAACTCCCATTAACCCCTGACTATACCGGGGATACGCTTATCACAATGCCTTTCTGGTCTGTGCTGAAGCAGGGCATTCTGGCAGCCAAATGGCTTGACCTTTATTAGTGAGCCTGGTTACCCCCTCTCGGAACCACAGACTTAGAAATCGCCAGCTCATATACAGTGCATAAAATATATTTATATATATACCCTTATACACCATTTTAATAAAAAAAATCACAAAATTCTTCTAAGTCCCTCGGGAAGAGTGAAAGACGCGCACGTTCATTTTCAGAGCTCCTAGACCTTCCTACAGTATAAGAAGTTAGCCAAAAAGTAGCTTCGAAAAACGCTTAGGTTAAGTTTCAGAGTTGCTTCTAATGTACCAAAGCTGGACTTAGACATAATTTCACTCTCACAACATTTTGGCTGGTTGGAGACAGTCCGAACCACAAGTACCGGGTCCATGGTTCTGGCCGTATACTGGGGGGACGGGGACGACTCCCATAAACCCCTGAATATACCGGGGATACGCTTATCACAATGCCTTTCTGGTCTGTGCTGAAGCAGGGCATTCTGGCAGCCAAGTGGCTTGACCTTTATTAGTGAGCCTGGTTACCCCCTCTCGGAACCACAGACTTAGAAATCGCCAGCTCATATACAGTGCATAAAATATATTTATATACAGTATATACCCTTATACACCATTTTAATAAAAAATATCACAAAATTTTTCTAAGTCCCTCGGGAAGAGTGAAAGACGCGCACGTTCATTTTCAGAGCTCCTAGACCTTCTATAAGAAGTTAGCCAAAAAGAAGCTTCGAAAAACGCTTAGGTTAAGTTTCAGAGTTGCTTCTAATGTACCAAAGCTGGACTTAGACATAATTTCACTCTCACAACATTATGGCTGGTTGGAGACAGTCCGAACCACAAGTACCGGGTCCATGGTTCTGGCCGTATACTGGGGGGACGGGGACGACTCCCATAAACCCCTGACTATACCGGGGATACGCTTATCACATTGCCTTTCTGGTCTGTGCTGAAGCAGGGATTTCTGGAAGCCAAGTGGCTTGACCTTTATTAGTGAGCCTGGTTACCCCCTCTCGGAACCACAGACTTAGAAATCGCCAGCTCATATACAGTGCATAAAATATATTTATATATATACCCTTATACACCATTTTAATAAAAAAAATCACAAAATTCTTCTAAGTCCCTCGGGAAGAGTGAAAGACGCGCACGTTCATTTTCAGATCTCCTAGACCTTCCTATAAGAAGTTAGCCAAAAAGTAGCTAAGAAAAACGCTTAGGTTAAGTTTCAGAGTTGCTTCTAATGTACCAAAGCTGGACTTAGACATAATTTCACTCTCACAACATTATGGCTGGTTGGAGACAGTCCGAACCACAAGTACCGGGTCCATGGTTCTGGGCGTATACTGGGGGGACGGGGACAACTCCCATTAACCCCTGACTATACCGGGGATACGCTTATCACAATGCCTTTCTGGTCTGTGCTGAAGCAGGGCATTCTGGCAGCCAAATGGCTTGACCTTTATTAGTGAGCCTGGTTACCCCCTCTCGGAACCACAGACTTAGAAATCGCCAGCTCATATACAGTGCATAAAATATATTTATATATATACCCTTATACACCATTTTAATAAAAAAAATCACAAAATTCTTCTAAGTCCCTCGGGAAGAGTGAAAGACGCGCACGTTCATTTTCAGAGCTCCTAGACCTTCCTACAGTATAAGAAGTTAGCCAAAAAGTAGCTTCGAAAAACGCTTAGGTTAAGTTTCAGAGTTGCTTCTAATGTACCAAAGCTGGACTTAGACATAATTTCACTCTCACAACATTATGGCTGGTTGGAGACAGTCCGAACCACAAGTACCGGGTCCATGGTTCTGGCCGTATACTGGGGGGACGGGGACGACTCCCATAAACCCCTGACTATACCGGGGATACGCTTATCACAATGCCTTTCTGGTCTGTGCTGAAGCAGGGCATTCTGGCAGCCAAGTGGCTTGACATTTATTAGTGAGCCTGGTTACCCCCTCTCGGAACCACAGACTTAGAAATCGCCAGCTCATATACAGTGCATAAAATATATTTATATACAGTATATACCCTTATACACCATTTTAATAAAAAATATCACAAAATTATTCTAAGTCCCTCGGGAAGAGTGAAAGACGCGCACGTTCATTTTCAGAGCTCCTAGACCTTCTATAAGAAGTTAGCCAAAAAGAAGCTTCGAAAAACGCTTAGGTTAAGTTTCAGAGTTGCTTCTAATGTACCAAAGCTGGACTTAGACATAATTTCACTCACAACATTATGGCTGGTTGGAGACAGTCCGAACCACAAGTACCGGGTCCATGGTTCTGGGCGTATACTGGGGGGATGGGGACGACTCCCATTAACCCCTGACTATACCGGGGATACGCTTATCACAATGCCTTTCTGGTCTGTGCTGAAGCAGGGCATTCTGGCAGCCAAGTGGCTTGACCTTTATTAGTGAGCCTGGTTACCCCCTCTCGGAACCACAGACTTAGAAATCGCCAGCTCATATACAGTGCATAAAATATATTTATATACAGTATATACCCTTATACACCATTTTAATAAAAAATATCACAAAATTTTTCTAAGTCCCTCGGGAAGAGTGAAAGACGCGCACGTTCATTTTCAGAGCTCCTAGACCTTCTATAAGAAGTTAGCCAAAAAGAAGCTTCGAAAAACGCTTAGGTTAAGTTTCAGAGTTGCTTCTAATGTACCAAAGCTGGACTTAGACATAATTTCACTCACAACATTATGGCTGGTTGGAGACAGTCCGAACCACAAGTACCGGGTCCATGGTTCTGGGCGTATACTGGGGGGACGGGGACGACTCCCATAAACCCCTGACTATACCGGGGATACGCTTATCACAATGCCTTTCTGGTCTGTGCTGAAGCAGGGCATTCTGGCAGCCAAGTGGCTTGACCTTTATTAGTGAGCCTGGTTACCCCCTCTCGGAACCACAGACTTAGAAATCGCCAGCTCATATACAGTGCATAAAATATATTTATATACAGTATATACCCTTATACACCATTTTAATAAAAAATATCACAAAATTTTTCTAAGTCCCTCGGGAAGAGTGAAAGACGCGCACGTTCATTTTCAGAGCTCCTAGACCTTCTATAAGAAGTTAGCCAAAAAGAAGATTCGAAAAACGCTTCGGTTAAGTTTCAGGGTTGCTTCTAATGTACCAAAGCTGGACTTAGACATAATTTCACTCTCACAACATTATGGCTGGTTGGAGACAGTCCGAACCACAAGTACCGGGTCCATGGTTCTGGGCGTATACTGGGGGGACGGGGACGACTCCCATTAACCCCTGACTATACCGGGGATACGCTTATCACAATGCCTTTCTGGTCTGTGCTGAAGCAGGGCATTCTGGCAGCCAAGTGGCTTGACCTTTATTAGTGAGCCTGGTTACCCCCTCTCGGAACCACAGACTTAGAAATCGCCAGCTCAGATACAGTGCATAAAATATATTTATATATATACCCTTATACACCATTTTAATAAAAAATATCACAAAATTCTTCTAAGTCCCTCGGGAAGAGTGAAAGACGCGCACGTTCATTTTCAGAGCTCCTAGACCTTCCTATAAGAAGTTAGCCAAAAAGTAGCTTCGAAAAACGCTTAGGTTAAGTTTCAGAGTTGCTTCTAATGTACCAAAGATGGACTTAGACATAATTTCACTCTCACAACTATTATGGCTGGTTGGAGAGAGTCCGAACCACAAGTACCGGGTCCATTGTTCTGGGCGTATACTGGGGGGACGGGGACGACTCCCATTAACCCCTGACTATACCGGGGATACGCTTATCACAATGCCTTTCTGGTCTGTGCTGAAGCAGGGCATTCTGGCAGCCAAGTGGCTTGACCTTTATTAGTGAGCCTGGTTACCCCCTCTCGGAACCACAGACTTAGAAATCGCCAGCTCATATACAGTGCATAAAATATATTTATATATATATACCCTTATACACCATTTTAATAAAAAAAATCACAAAATTCTTCTAAGTCCCTCGGGAAGAGTGAAAGACGCGCACGTTCATTTTCAGAGTTTCTAGACCTTCCTATAAGAAGTTAGCCAAAAAGTAGCTTCGAAAAACGCTTAGGTTAAGTTTCAGAGTTGCTTCTAATGTACCAAAGCTGGACTTAGACATAATTTCACTCTCACAACATTATGGCTGGTTGGAGACAGTCCGAACCACAAGTACCGGGTCCATGGTTCTGGGCGTATACTGGGGGGACGGGGACAACTCCCATTAACCCCTGACTATACCGGGGATACGCTTATCACAATGCCTTTCTGGTCTGTGCTGAAGCAGGGCATTCTGGCAGCCAAATGGCTTGACCTTTATTAGTGAGCCTGGTTACCCCCTCTCGGAACCACAGACTTAGAAATCGCCAGCTCATATACAGTGCATAAAATATATTTATATATATACCCTTATACACCATTTTAATAAAAAAAATCACAAAATTCTTCTAAGTCCCTCGGGAAGAGTGAAAGACGCGCACGTTCATTTTCAGAGCTCCTAGACCTTCCTACAGTATAAGAAGTTAGCCAAAAAGTAGCTTCGAAAAACGCTTAGGTTAAGTTTCAGAGTTGCTTCTAATGTACCAAAGCTGGACTTAGACATAATTTCACTCTCACAACATTTTGGCTGGTTGGAGACAGTCCGAACCACAAGTACCGGGTCCATGGTTCTGGCCGTATACTGGGGGGACGGGGACGACTCCCATAAACCCCTGACTATACCGGGGATACGCTTATCACAATGCCTTTCTGGTCTGTGCTGAAGCAGGGCATTCTGGCAGCCAAGTGGCTTGACCTTTATTAGTGAGCCTGGTTACCCCCTCTCGGAACCACAGACTTAGAAATCGCCAGCTCATATACAGTGCATAAAATATATTTATATACAGTATATACCCTTATACACCATTTTAATAAAAAATATCACAAAATTTTTCTAAGTCCCTCGGGAAGAGTGAAAGACGCGCACGTTCATTTTCAGAGCTCCTAGACCTTCTATAAGAAGTTAGCCAAAAAGAAGCTTCGAAAAACGCTTAGGTTAAGTTTCAGAGTTGCTTCTAATGTACCAAAGCTGGACTTAGACATAATTTCACTCACAACATTATGGCTGGTTGGAGACAGTCCGAACCACAAGTACCGGGTCCATGGTTCTGGGCGTATACTGGGGGGACGGGGACGACTCCCATTAACCCCTGACTATACCGGGGATACGCTTATCACAATGCCTTTCTGGTCTGTGCTGAAGCAGGGCATTCTGGCAGCCAAGTGGCTTGACCTTTATTAGTGAGCCTGGTTACCCCCTCTCGGAACCACAGACTTAGAAATCTCCAGCTCATATACAGTGCATAAAATATATTTATATATATACCCTTATACATCATTTTAATAAAAAAAATCACAAAATTCTTCTAAGTCCCTCGGGAAGAGTGAAAGACGCGCACGTTCATTTTCAGAGCTCCTAGACCTTCCTATAAGAAGTTAGCCAAAAAGTAGCTTCGAAAAACGCTTAGGTTAAGTTTCAGAGTTGCTTCTAATGTACCAAAACTGGACTTAGACATAATTTCACTCTCACAACATTATGGCTGGTTGGAGACAGTCCGAACCACAAGTACCGGGTCCATGGTTCTGGCCGTATACTGGGGGGACGGGGACGACTCCCATAAACCCCTGACTATACCGGGGATACGCTTATCACAATGCCTTTCTGGTCTGTGCTGAAGCAGGGCATTCTGGCAGCCAAGTGGCTTGACCTTTATTAGTGAGCCTGGTTACCCCCTCTCGGAACCACAGACTTAGAAATCGCCAGCTCATATACAGTGCATAAAATATATTTATATACAGTATATACCCTTATACACCATTTTAATAAAAAAAATCACAAAATTCTTCTAAGTCCCTCGGGAAGAGTGAAAGACGCGCACGTTCATTTTCAGAGCTCCTAGACCTTCCTATAAGAAGTTAGCCAAAAAGTAGCTTCGAAAAACGCTTAGGTTAAGTTTCAGAGTTGCTTCTAATGTACCAAAGCTGGACTTAGACATAATTTCACTCTCACAACATTATGGCTGGTTGGAGACAGTCCGAACCACAAGTACCGGGTCCATGGTTCTGGGCGTATACTGGGGGGACGGGGACAACTCCCATTAACCCCTGACTATACCGGGGATACGCTTATCACAATGCCTTTCTGGTCTGTGCTGAAGCAGGGCATTCTGGCAGCCAAATGGCTTGACCTTTATTAGTGAGCCTGGTTACCCCCTCTCGGAACCACAGACTTAGAAATCGCCAGCTCATATACAGTGCATAAAATATATTTATATATATACCCTTATACACCATTTTAATAAAAAAAATCACAAAATTCTTCTAAGTCCCTCGGGAAGAGTGAAAGACGCGCACGTTCATTTTCAGAGCTCCTAGACCTTCCTACAGTATAAGAAGTTAGCCAAAAAGTAGCTTCGAAAAACGCTTAGGTTAAGTTTCAGAGTTGCTTCTAATGTACCAAAGCTGGACTTAGACATAATTTCACTCTCACAACATTTTGGCTGGTTGGAGACAGTCCGAACCACAAGTACCGGGTCCATGGTTCTGGCCGTATACTGGGGGGACGGGGACGACTCCCATAAACCCCTGAATATACCGGGGATACGCTTATCACAATGCCTTTCTGGTCTGTGCTGAAGCAGGGCATTCTGGCAGCCAAGTGGCTTGACCTTTATTAGTGAGCCTGGTTACCCCCTCTCGGAACCACAGACTTAGAAATCGCCAGCTCATATACAGTGCATAAAATATATTTATATACAGTATATACCCTTATACACCATTTTAATAAAAAATATCACAAAATTTTTCTAAGTCCCTCGGGAAGAGTGAAAGACGCGCACGTTCATTTTCAGAGCTCCTAGACCTTCTATAAGAAGTTAGCCAAAAAGAAGCTTCGAAAAACGCTTAGGTTAAGTTTCAGAGTTGCTTCTAATGTACCAAAGCTGGACTTAGACATAATTTCACTCTCACAACATTATGGCTGGTTGGAGACAGTCCGAACCACAAGTACCGGGTCCATGGTTCTGGCCGTATACTGGGGGGACGGGGACGACTCCCATAAACCCCTGACTATACCGGGGATACGCTTATCACATTGCCTTTCTGGTCTGTGCTGAAGCAGGGATTTCTGGAAGCCAAGTGGCTTGACCTTTATTAGTGAGCCTGGTTACCCCCTCTCGGAACCACAGACTTAGAAATCGCCAGCTCATATACAGTGCATAAAATATATTTATATATATACCCTTATACACCATTTTAATAAAAAAAATCACAAAATTCTTCTAAGTCCCTCGGGAAGAGTGAAAGACGCGCACGTTCATTTTCAGAGCTCCTAGACCTTCCTATAAGAAGTTAGCCAAAAAGTAGCTTCGAAAAACGCTTAGGTTAAGTTTCAGAGTTGCTTCTAATGTACCAAAGCTGGACTTAGACATAATTTCACTCTCACAACATTATGGCTGGTTGGAGACAGTCCGAACCACAAGTACCGGGTCCATGGTTCTGGGCGTATACTGGGGGGACGGGGACAACTCCCATTAACCCCTGACTATACCGGGGATACGCTTATCACAATGCCTTTCTGGTCTGTGCTGAAGCAGGGCATTCTGGCAGCCAAATGGCTTGACCTTTATTAGTGAGCCTGGTTACCCCCTCTCGGAACCACAGACTTAGAAATCGCCAGCTCATATACAGTGCATAAAATATATTTATATATATACCCTTATACACCATTTTAATAAAAAAAATCACAAAATTCTTCTAAGTCCCTCGGGAAGAGTGAAAGACGCGCACGTTCATTTTCAGAGCTCCTAGACCTTCCTACAGTATAAGAAGTTAGCCAAAAAGTAGCTTCGAAAAACGCTTAGGTTAAGTTTCAGAGTTGCTTCTAATGTACCAAAGCTGGACTTAGACATAATTTCACTCTCACAACATTATGGCTGGTTGGAGACAGTCCGAACCACAAGTACCGGGTCCATGGTTCTGGCCGTATACTGGGGGGACGGGGACGACTCCCATAAACCCCTGACTATACCGGGGATACGCTTATCACAATGCCTTTCTGGTCTGTGCTGAAGCAGGGCATTCTGGCAGCCAAGTGGCTTGACATTTATTAGTGAGCCTGGTTACCCCCTCTCGGAACCACAGACTTAGAAATCGCCAGCTCATATACAGTGCATAAAATATATTTATATACAGTATATACCCTTATACACCATTTTAATAAAAAATATCACAAAATTCTTCTAAGTCCCTCGGGAAGAGTGAAAGACGCGCACGTTCATTTTCAGAGCTCCTAGACCTTCTATAAGAAGTTAGCCAAAAAGAAGATTCGAAAAACGCTTAGGTTAAGTTTCAGAGTTGCTTCTAATGTACCAAAGCTGGACTTAGACATAATTTCACTCTCACAACATTATGGCTGGTTGGAGACAGTCCGAACCACAAGTACCGGGTCCATGGTTCTGGGCGTATACTGGGGGGACGGGGACGACTCCCATTAACCCCTGACTATACCGGAGATACGCTTATCACAATGCCTTTCTGGTCTGTGCTGAAGCAGGGCATTCTGGCAGCCAAGTGGCTTGACCTTTATTAGTGAGCCTGGTTACCCCCTCTCGGAACCACAGACTTAGAAATCGCCAGCTCATATACAGTGCATAAAATATATTTATATACAGTATATACCCTTATACACCATTTTAATAAAAAAAATCACAAAATTCTTCTAAGTCCCTCGGGAAGAGTGAAAGACGCGCACGTTCATTTTCAGAGCTCCTAGACCTTCCTATAAGAAGTTAGCCAAAAAGGAGCTTCGAAAAACGCTTAGGTTAAGTTTCAGAGTTGCTTCTAATGTACCAAAGCTGGACTTAGAAATAATTTCACTCTCACAACATTATGGCTGGTTGGAGACAGTCCGAACCACAAGTACTGGGTCCATGGTTCTGGGCGTATACTGGGGGGACGGGGACAACTCCCATTAACCCCTGACTATACCGGGGATACGCTTATCACAATGCCTTTCTGGTCTGTGCTGAAGCAGGGCATTCTGGCAGCCAAGTGGCTTGACCTTTATTAGTGAGCCTGGTTACCCCCTCTCGGAACCACAGACTTAGAAATCGCCAGCTCATATACAGTGCATAAAATATATTTATATATATACCCTTATACACCATTTTAATAAAAAAAAATCACAAAATTCTTCTAAGTCCCTCGGGAAGAGTGAAAGACGCGCACGTTCATTTTCAGAGCTCCTAGACCTTCCTATAAGAAGTTAGCCAAAAAGTAGCTTCGAAAAACGCTTAGGTTAAGTTTCAGAGTTGCTTCTAATGTACCAAAGCTGGACTTAGACATAATTTCACTCTCACAACATTATGGCTGGTTGGAGACAGTCCGAACCACAAGTACCGGGTCCATGGTTCTGGGCGTATACTGGGGGGACGGGGACAACTCCCATTAACCCCTGACGATACCGCGGATACGCTTATCACAATGCCTTTCTGGTCTGTGCTGAAGCAGGGCATTCTGGCAGCCAAATGGCTTGACCTTTATTAGTGAGCCTGGTTACCCCCTCTCGGAACCACAGACTTAGAAATCGCCAGCTCATATTCAGTGCATAAAATATATTTATATATATACCCTTATACACCATTTTAATAAAAAAAATCACAAAATTCTTCTAAGTCCCTCGGGAAGAGTGAAAGACGCGCACGTTCATTTTCAGAGCTCCTAGACCTTCCTACAGTATAAGAAGTTAGCCAAAAAGTAGCTTCGAAAAACGCTTAGGTTAAGTTTCAGAGTTGCTTCTAATGTACCAAAGCTGGACTTAGACATAATTTCACTCTCACAACATTATGGCTGGTTGGAGACAGTCCGAACCACAAGTACCGGGTCCATGGTTCTGGCCGTATACTGGGGGGACGGGGACGACTCCCATAAACCCCTGACTATACCGGGGATACGCTTATCACAATGCCTTTCTGGTCTGTGCTGAAGCAGGGCATTCTGGCAGCCAAGTGGCTTGACATTTATTAGTGAGCCTGGTTACCCCCTCTCGGAACCACAGACTTAGAAATCGCCAGCTCATATACAGTGCATAAAATATATTTATATACAGTATATACCCTTATACACCATTTTAATAAAAAATATCACAAAATTCTTCTAAGTCCCTCGGGAAGAGTGAAAGACGCGCACGTTCATTTTCAGAGCTCCTAGACCTTCTATAAGAAGTTAGCCAAAAAGAAGATTCGAAAAACGCTTAGGTTAAGTTTCAGAGTTGCTTCTAATGTACCAAAGCTGGACTTAGACATAATTTCACTCTCACAACATTATGGCTGGTTGGAGACAGTCCGAACCACAAGTACCGGGTCCATGGTTCTGGGCGTATACTGGGGGGACGGGGACGACTCCCATTAACCCCTGACTATACCGGGGATACGCTTATCACAATGCCTTTCTGGTCTGTGCTGAAGCAGGGCATTCTGGCAGCCAAGTGGCTTGACCTTTATTAGTGAGCCTGGTTACCCCCTCTCGGAACCACAGACTTAGAAATCGCCAGCTCAGATACAGTGCATAAAATATATTTATATATATACCCTTATACACCATTTTAATAAAAAATATCACAAAATTCTTCTAAGTCCCTCGGGAAGAGTGAAAGACGCGCACGTTCATTTTCAGAGCTCCTAGACCTTCCTATAAGAAGTTAGCCAAAAAGTAGCTTCGAAAAACGCTTAGGTTAAGTTTCAGAGTTGCTTCTAATGTACCAAAGATGGACTTAGACATAATTTCACTCTCACAACATTATGGCTGGTTGGAGAGAGTCCGAACCACAAGTACCGGGTCCATTGTTCTGGGCGTATACTGGGGGGACGGGGACGACTCCCATTAACCCCTGACTATACCGGGGATACGCTTATCACAATGCCTTTCTGGTCTGTGCTTAAGCAGGGCATTCTGGCAGCCAAGTGGCTTGACCTTTATTAGTGAGCCTGGTTACCCCCTCTCGGAACCACAGACTTAGAAATCGCCAGCTCATATACAGTGCATAAAATATATTTATATATATACCCTTATACACCATTTTAATAAAAAAAATCACAAAATTCTTCTAAGTCCCTCGGGAAGAGTGAAAGACGCGCACGTTCATTTTCAGAGCTCCTAGACCTTCTATAAGAAGTTAGCCAAAAAGAAGATTCGAAAAACGCTTAGGTTAAGTTTCAGAGTTGCTTCTAATGTACCAAAGCTGGACTTAGACATAATTTCACTCTCACAACATTATGGCTGGTTGGAGACAGTCCGAACCACAAGTACCGGGTCCATGGTTCTGGGCGTATACTGGGGGGACGGGGACGACTCCCATTAACCCCTGACTATACCGGGGATACGCTTATCACAATGCCTTTCTGGTCTGTGCTGAAGCAGGGCATTCTGGCAGCCAAGTGGCTTGACCTTTATTAGTGAGCCTGGTTACCCCCTCTCGGAACCACAGACTTAGAAATCGCCAGCTCAGATACAGTGCATAAAATATATTTATATATATACCCTTATACACCATTTTAATAAAAAATATCACAAAATTCTTCTAAGTCCCTCGGGAAGAGTGAAAGACGCGCACGTTCATTTTCAGAGCTCCTAGACCTTCCTATAAGAAGTTAGCCAAAAAGTAGCTTCGAAAAACGCTTAGGTTAAGTTTCAGAGTTGCTTCTAATGTAGCAAAGATGGACTTAGACATAATTTCACTCTCACAACATTATGGCTGGTTGGAGAGAGTCCGAACCACAAGTACCGGGTCCATTGTTCTGGGCGTATACTGGGGGGACGGGGACGACTCCCATTAACCCCTGACTATACCGGGGATACGCTTATCACAATGCCTTTCTGGTCTGTGCTTAAGCAGGGCATTCTGGCAGCCAAGTGGCTTGACCTTTATTAGTGAGCCTGGTTACCCCCTCTCGGAACCACAGACTTAGAAATCGCCAGCTCATATACAGTGCATAAAATATATTTATATATATACCCTTATACACCATTTTAATAAAAAAAATCACAAAATTCTTCTAAGTCCCTCGGGAAGAGTGAAAGACGCGCACGTTCATTTTCAGAGCTCCTAGACCTTCCTATAAGAAGTTAGCCAAAAAGGAGCTTCGAAAAACGCTTAGGTTAAGTTTCAGAGTTGCTTCTAATGTACCAAAGCTGGACTTAGACATAATTTCACTCTCACAACATTATGGCTGGTTGGAGACAGTCCGAACCACAAGTACTGGGTCCATGGTTCTGGGCGTATACTGGGGGGACGGGGACAACTCCCATTAACCCCTGACTATACCGGGGATACGCTTATCACAATGCCTTTCTGGTCTGTGCTGAAGCAGGGCATTCTGGCAGCCAAGTGGCTTGACCTTTATTAGTGAGCCTGGTTACCCCCTCTCGGAACCACAGACTTAGAAATCGCCAGCTCATATACAGTGCATAAAATATATTTATATATATACCCTTATACACCATTTTAATAAAAAAAAATCACAAAATTCTTCTAAGTCCCTCGGGAAGAGTGAAAGACGCGCACGTTCATTTTCAGAGCTCCTAGACCTTCCTATAAGAAGTTAGCCAAAAAGTAGCTTCGAAAAACGCTTAGGTTAAGTTTCAGAGTCGCTTCTAATGTACCAAAGCTGGACTTAGACATAATTTCACTCTCACAACATTATGGCTGGTTGGAGACAGTCCGAACCACAAGTACCGGGTCCATGGTTCTGGGCGTATACTGGGGGGACGGGGACAACTCCCATTAACCCCTGACGATACCGCGGATACGCTTATCACAATGCCTTTCTGGTCTGTGCTGAAGCAGGGCATTCTGGCAGCCAAATGGCTTGACCTTTATTAGTGAGCCTGGTTACCCCCTCTCGGAACCACAGACTTAGAAATCGCCAGCTCATATTCAGTGCATAAAATATATTTATATATATACCCTTATACACCATTTTAATAAAAAAAATCACAAAATTCTTCTAAGTCCCTCGGGAAGAGTGAAAGACGCGCACGTTCATTTTCAGAGCTCCTAGACCTTCCTACAGTATAAGAAGTTAGCCAAAAAGTAGCTTCGAAAAACGCTTAGGTTAAGTTTCAGAGTTGCTTCTAATGTACCAAAGCTGGACTTAGACATAATTTCACTCTCACAACATTATGGCTGGTTGGAGACAGTCCGAACCACAAGTACCGGGTCCATGGTTCTGGCCGTATACTGGGGGGACGGGGACGACTCCCATAAACCCCTGACTATACCGGGGATACGCTTATCACAATGCCTTTCTGGTCTGTGCTGAAGCAGGGCATTCTGGCAGCCAAGTGGCTTGACATTTATTAGTGAGCCTGGTTACCCCCTCTCGGAACCACAGACTTAGAAATCGCCAGCTCATATACAGTGCATAAAATATATTTATATACAGTATATACCCTTATACACCATTTTAATAAAAAATATCACAAAATTCTTCTAAGTCCCTCGGGAAGAGTGAAAGATGCGCACGTTCATTTTCAGAGCTCCTAGACCTTCTATAAGAAGTTAGCCAAAAAGAAGATTCGAAAAACGCTTAGGTTAAGTTTCAGAGTTGCTTCTAATGTACCAAAGCTGGACTTAGACATAATTTCACTCTCACAACATTATGGCTGGTTGGAGACAGTCCGAACCACAAGTACCGGGTCCATGGTTCTGGGCGTATACTGGGGGGACGGGGACGACTCCCATTAACCCCTGACTATACCGGGGATACGCTTATCACAATGCCTTTCTGGTCTGTGCTGAAGCAGGGCATTCTGGCAGCCAAGTGGCTTGACCTTTATTAGTGAGCCTGGTTACCCCCTCTCGGAACCACAGACTTAGAAATCGCCAGCTCATATACAGTGCATAAAATATATTTATATATATACCCTTATACACCATTTTAATAAAAAAATATCACACAATTCTTCTAAGTCCCTCGGGAAGAGTGAAAGACGCGCACGTTCATTTTCAGAGCTCCTAGACCTTCCTACAGTATAAGAAGTTAGCCAAAAAGTAGCTTCGAAAAACGCTTAGGTTAAGTTTCAGAGTTGCTTCTAATGTACCAAAGCTGGACTTAGACATAATTTCACTCTCACAACATTATGGCTGGTTGGAGACAGTCCGAACCACAAGTACCGGGTCCATGGTTCTGGGCGTATACTGGGGGGACGGGGACAACTCCCATTAACCCCTGACTATACCGGGGATACGCTTATCACAATGCCTTTCTGGTCTGTGCTGAAGCAGGGCATTCTGGCAGCCAAGTGGCTTGACATTTATTAGTGAGCCTGGTTACCCCCTCTCGGAACCACAGACTTAGAAATCGCCAGCTCATATACAGTGCATAAAATATATTTATATACAGTATATACCCTTATACACCATTTTAATAAAAAATATCACAAAATTCTTCTAAGTCCCTCGGAAAGAGTGAAAGATGCGCACGTTCATTTTCAGAGCTCCTAGACCTTCTATAAGAAGTTAGCCAAAAAGAAGATTCGAAAAACGCTTAGGTTAAGTTTCAGAGTTGCTTCTAATGTACCAAAGCTGGACTTAGACATAATTTCACTCTCACAACATTATGGCTGGTTGGAGACAGTCCGAACCACAAGTACCGGGTCCATGGTTCTGGGCGTATACTGGGGGGACGGGGACGACTCCCATTAACCCCTGACTATACCGGAGATACGCTTATCACAATGCCTTTCTGGTCTGTGCTGAAGCAGGGCATTCTGGCAGCCAAGTGGCTTGACCTTTATTAGTGAGCCTGGTTACCCCCTCTCGGAACCACAGACTTAGAAATCGCCAGCTCAGATACAGTGCATAAAATATATTTATATATATACCCTTATACACCATTTTAATAAAAAATATCACAAAATTCTTCTAAGTCCCTCGGGAAGAGTGAAAGACGCGCACGTTCATTTTCAGAGCTCCTAGACCTTCCTATAAGAAGTTAGCCAAAAAGTAGCTTCGAAAAACGCTTAGGTTAAGTTTCAGAGTTGCTTCTAATGTACCAAAGATGGACTTAGACATAATTTCACTCTCACAACATTATGGCTGGTTGGAGACAGTCCGAACCACAAGTACCGGGTCCATGGTTCTGGGCGTATACTGGGGGGACGGGGACGACTCCCATTAACCCCTGACTATACCGGGGATACGCTTATCACAATGCCTTTCTGGTCTGTGCTGAAGCAGGGCATTCTGGCAGCCAAGTGGCTTGACCTTTATTAGTGAGCCTGGTTACCCCCTCTCGGAACCACAGACTTAGAAATCGCCAGCTCAGATACAGTGCATAAAATATATTTATATATATACCCTTATACACCTTTTTAATAAAAAATATCACAAAATTCTTCTAAGTCCCTCGGGAAGAGTGAAAGACGCGCACGTTCATTTTCAGAGCTCCTAGACCTTCCTATAAGAAGTTAGCCAAAAAGTAGCTTCGAAAAACGCTTAGGTTAAGTTTCAGAGTTGCTTCTAATGTACCAAAGATGGACTTAGACATAATTTCACTCTCACAACATTATGGCTGGTTGGAGAGAGTCCGAACCACAAGTACCGGGTCCATTGTTCTGGGCGTATACTGGGGGGACGGGGACGACTCCCATTAACCCCTGACTATACCGGGGATACGCTTATCACAATGCCTTTCTGGTCTGTGCTTAAGCAGGGCATTCTGGCAGCCAAGTGGCTTGACCTTTATTAGTGAGCCTGGTTACCCCCTCTCGGAACCACAGACTTAGAAATCGCCAGCTCATATACAGTGCATAAAATATATTTATCTATATACCCTTATACATTATTTTAATAAAAAATATCACAAAATTATTCTAAGTCCCTCGGGAAGAGTGAAAGACGCGCACGTTCATTTTCAGAGCTCCTAGACCTTCCTATAAGAAGTTAGCCAAAAAGTAGCTTCGAAAAACGCTTAGGTTAAGTTTCAGAGTTGCTTCTAATGTACCAAAGCTGGACTTAGACATAATTTCACTCTCACAACATTATGGCTGGTTGGAGACAGTCCGAACCACAAGTACCGGGTCCATGGTTCTGGGCGTATACTGGGGGGACGGGGACGACTGCCATTAACCCCTGACTATACCGGGGATACGCTTATCACAATGCCTTTCTGGTCTGTGCTGAAGCAGGGCATTCTGGCAGCCAAGTGGCTTGACCTTTATTAGTGAGCCTGGTTACCCCCTCTCGGAACCACAGACTTAGAAATCGCCAGCTCATATACAGTGCATAAAATATATTTATCTATATACCCTTATACACTATTTTAATAAAAAATATCACAAAATTCTTCTAAGTCCCTCGGGAAGAGTGAAAGACGCGCACGTTCATTTTCAGAGCTCCTAGACCTTCCTATAAGAAGTTAGCCAAAAAGTAGCTTCGAAAAACGCTTAGGTTAAGTTTCAGAGTTGCTTCTAATGTACCAAAGCTGGACTTAGACATAATTTCACTCTCACAACATTATGGCTGGTTGGAGAGAGTCCGAACCACAAGTACCGGGTCCATGGTTCTGGGCGTATACTGGGGGGACGGGGACGACTCCCATTAACCCCTGACTATACCGGGGATACGCTTATCACAATGCCTTTCTGGTCTGTGCTGAAGCAGGGCATTCTGGCAGCCAAGTGGCTTGACCTTTATTAGTGAGCCTGGTTACCCCCTCTCGGAACCACAGACTTAGAAATCGCCAGCTCATATACAGTGCATAAAATATATTTATCTATATACCCTTATACATTATTTTAATAAAAAATATCACAAAATTCTTCTAAGTCCCTCGGGAAGAGTGAAAGACGCGCACGTTCATTTTCAGAGCTCCTAGACCTTCCTATAAGAAGTTAGCCAAAAAGTAGCTTCGAAAAACGCTTAGGTTAAGTTTCAGAGTTGCTTCTAATGTACCAAAGCTGGACTTAGACATAATTTCACTCTCACAACATTATGGCTGGTTGGAGACAGTCCGAACCACAAGTACCGGGTCCATGGTTCTGGGCGTGTACTGGGGGGACGGGGACGACTCCCATTAACCCCTGACTATACCGGGGATACGCTTATCACAATGCCTTTCTGGTCTGTGCTGAAGCAGGGCATTCTGGCAGCCAAGTGGCTTGACCTTTATTAGTGAGCCTGGTTACCCCCTCTCGGAACCACAGACTTAGAAATCGCCAGCTCATATACAGTGCATACAATAAATTTATATATATACCCTTATACTGTACACCATTTTAATAAAAAATATCACAAAATTCTTCTAAGTCCCTCGGGAAGAGTGAAAGACGCGCACGTTCATTTTCAGAGATCCTAGACCTTCCTATAAGAAGTTAGCCAAAAAGTAGCTTCGAAAAACGCTTAGGTTAAGTTTCAGAGTTGCTTCTAATGTACCAAAGCTGGACTTAGACATAATTTCACTCTCACAACATTATGGCTGGTTGGAGAGAGTCCGAACCACAAGTACCGGGTCCATGGTTCTGGGCGTATACTGGGGGGACGGGGACGACTCCCATTAACCCCTGACTATACCGGGGATACGCTTATCACAATGCCTTTCTGGTCTGTGCTGAAGCAGGGCATTCTGGCAGCCAAGTGGCTTGACCTTTATTAGTGAGCCTGGTTACCCCCTCTCGGAACCACAGACTTAGAAATCGCCAGCTCATATACAGTGCATAAAATATATTTATCTATATACCCTTATACATTATTTTAATAAAAAATATCACAAAATTATTCTAAGTCCCTCGGGAAGAGTGAAAGACGCGCACGTTCATTTTCAGAGCTCCTAGACCTTCCTATAAGAAGTTAGCCAAAAAGTAGCTTCGAAAAACGCTTAGGTTAAGTTTCAGAGTTGCTTCTAATGTACCAAAGCTGGACTTAGACATAATTTCACTCTCACAACATTATGGCTGGTTGGAGACAGTCCGAACCACAAGTACCGGGTCCATGGTTCTGGGCGTGTACTGGGGGGACGGGGACGACTCCCATTAACCCCTGACTATACCGGGGATACGCTTATCACAATGCCTTTCTGGTCTGTGCTGAAGCAGGGCATTCTGGCAGCCAAGTGGCTTGACCTTTATTAGTGAGCCTGGTTACCCCCTCTCGGAACCACAGACTTAGAAATCGCCAGCTCATATACAGTGCATAAAATATATTTATCTATATACCCTTATACATTATTTTAATAAAAAATATCACAAAATTATTCTAAGTCCCTCGGGAAGAGTGAAAGACGCGCACGTTCATTTTCAGAGCTCCTAGACCTTCCTATAAGAAGTTAGCCAAAAAGTAGCTTCGAAAAACGCTTAGGTTAAGTTTCAGAGTTGCTTCTAATGTACCAAAGCTGGACTTAGACATAATTTCACTCTCACAACATTATGGCTGGTTGGAGAGAGTCAGAACCACAAGTACCGGGTCCATGGTTCTGGGCGTATACTGGGGGGACGGGGACGACTCCCATTAACCCCTGACTATACGGGGATACGCTTATCACAATGCCTTTCTGGTCTGTGCTGAAGCAGGGCATTCTGGCAGCCAAGTGGCTTGACCTTTATTAGTGAGCCTGGTTACCCCCTCTCGGAACCACAGACTTAGAAATCGCCAGCTCATATACAGTGCATAAAATATATTTATCTATATACCCTTATACACTATTTTAATAAAAAATATCACAAAATTCTTCTAAGTCCCTCGGGAAGAGTGAAAGACGCGCACGTTCATTTTCAGAGCTCCTAGACCTTCCTATAAGAAGTTAGCCAAAAAGTAGCTTCGAAAAACGCTTAGGTTAAGTTTCAGAGTTGCTTCTAATGTACCAAAGCTGGACTTAGACATAATTTCACTCTCACAACATTATGGCTGGTTGGAGACAGTCCGAACCACAAGTACCGGGTCCATGGTTCTGGGCGTGTACTGGGGGGACGGGGACGACTCCCATTAACCCCTGACTATACCGGGGATACGCTTATCACAATGCCTTTCTGGTCTGTGCTGAAGCAGGGCATTCTGGCAGCCAAGTGGCTTGACCTTTATTAGTGAGCCTGGTTACCCCCTCTCGGAACCACAGACTTAGAAATCGCCAGCTCATATACAGTGCATAAAATAAATTTATATATATACCCTTATACTGTACACCATTTTAATAAAAAATATCACAAAATTCTTCTAAGTCCCTCGGGAAGAGTGAAAGACGCGCACGTTCATTTTCAGAGCTCCTAGACCTTCCTATAAGAAGTTAGCCAAAAAGTAGCTTCGAAAAACGCTTAGGTTAAGTTTCAGAGTTGCTTCTAAAGTACCAAAGCTGGACTTAGACATAATTTCACTCTCACAACATTATGGCTGGTTGGAGACCGTCCGAACCACAAGTACCGGGTCCATGGTTCTGGGCGTATACTGGGGGGACGGGGACGACTGCCATTAACCCCTGACTATACCGGGGATACGCTTATCACAATGCCTTTCTGGTCTGTGCTGAAGCACGGCATTCTGGCAGCCAAGTGGCTTGACCTTTATTAGTGAGCCTGGTTACCCCCTCTCGGAACCACAGACTTAGAAATCGCCAGCTCATATACAGTGCATAAAATATATTTATCTATATACCCTTATACACTATTTTAATAAAAAATATCACAAAATTCTTCTAAGTCCCTCGGGAAGAGTGAAAGACGCGCACGTTCATTTTCAGAGCTCCTAGACCTTCCTATAAGAAGTTAGCCAAAAAGTAGCTTCGAAAAACGCTTAGGTTAAGTTTCAGAGTTGCTTCTAATGTACCAAAGCTGGACTTAGACATAATTTCACTCTCACAACATTATGGCTGGTTGGAGAGAGTCCGAACCACAAGTACCGGGTCCATGGTTCTGGGCGTATACTGGGGGGACGGGGACGACTCCCATTAACCCCTGACTATACCGGGGATACGCTTATCACAATGCCTTTCTGGTCTGTGCTGAAGCAGGGCATTCTGGCAGCCAAGTGGCTTGACCTTTATTAGTGAGCCTGGTTACCCCCTCTCGGAACCACAGACTTAGAAATCGCCAGCTCATATACAGTGCATAAAATATATTTATCTATATACCCTTATACATTATTTTAATAAAAAATATCACAAAATTCTTCTAAGTCCCTCGGGAAGAGTGAAAGACGCGCACGTTCATTTTCAGAGCTCCTAGACCTTCCTATAAGAAGTTAGCCAAAAAGTAGCTTCGAAAAACGCTTAGGTTAAGTTTCAGAGTTGCTTCTAATGTACCAAAGCTGGACTTAGACATAATTTCACTCTCACAACATTATGGCTGGTTGGAGACAGTCCGAACCACAAGTACCGGGTCCATGGTTCTGGGCGTGTACTGGGGGGACGGGGACGACTCCCATTAACCCCTGACTATACCGGGGATACGCTTATCACAATGCCTTTCTGGTCTGTGCTGAAGCAGGGCATTCTGGCAGCCAAGTGGCTTGACCTTTATTAGTGAGCCTGGTTACCCCCTCTCGGAACCACAGACTTAGAAATCGCCAGCTCATATACAGTGCATAAAATAAATTTATATATATACCCTTATACTGTACACCATTTTAATAAAAAATATCACAAAATTCTTCTAAGTCCCTCGGGAAGAGTGAAAGACGCGCACGTTCATTTTCAGAGCTCCTAGACCTTCCTATAAGAAGTTAGCCAAAAAGTAGCTTCGAAAAACGCTTAGGTTAAGTTTCAGAGTTGCTTCTAAAGTACCAAAGCTGGACTTAGACATAATTTCACTCTCACAACATTATGGCTGGTTGGAGACCGTCCGAACCACAAGTACCGGGTCCATGGTTCTGGGCGTATACTGGGGGGACGGGGACGACTGCCATTAACCCCTGACTATACCGGGGATACGCTTATCACAATGCCTTTCTGGTCTGTGCTGAAGCAGGGCATTCTGGCAGCCAAGTGGCTTGACCTTTATTAGTGAGCCTGGTTACCCCCTCTCGGAACCACAGACTTAGAAATCGCCAGCTCATATACAGTGCATACAATAAATTTATATATATACCCTTATACTGTACACCATTTTAATAAAAAATATCACAAAATTATTCTAAGTCCCTCGGGAAGAGTGAAAGACGCGCACGTTCATTTTCAGAGCTCCTAGACCTTCCTATAAGAAGTTAGCCAAAAAGTAGCTTCGAAAAACGCTTAGGTTAAGTTTCAGAGTTGCTTCTAATGTACCAAAGCTGGACTTAGACATAATTTCACTCTCACAACATTATGGCTGGTTGGAGAGAGTCCGAACCACAAGTACCGGGTCCATGGTTCTGGGCGTATACTGGGGGAACGGGGACGACTCCCATTAACCCCTGACTATACCGGGGATACGCTTATCACAATGCCTTTCTGGTCTGTGCTGAAGCAGGGCATTCTGGCAGCCAAGTGGCTTGACCTTTATTAGTGAGCCTGGTTACCCCCTCTCGGAACCACAGACTTAGAAATCGCCAGCTCATATACAGTGCATAAAATATATTTATCTATATACCCTTATACATTATTTTAATAAAAAATATCACAAAATTATTCTAAGTCCCTCGGGAAGAGTGAAAGACGCGCACGTTCATTTTCAGAGCTCCTAGACCTTCCTATAAGAAGTTAGCCAAAAAGTAGCTTCGAAAAACGCTTAGGTTAAGTTTCAGAGTTGCTTCTAATGTACCAAAGCTGGACTTAGACATAATTTCACTCTCACAACATTATGGCTGGTTGGAGACAGTCCGAACCACAAGTACCGGGTCCATGGTTCTGGGCGTGTACTGGGGGGACGGGGACGACTCCCATTAACCCCTGACTATACCGGGGATACGCTTATCACAATGCCTTTCTGGTCTGTGCTGAAGCAGGGCATTCTGGCAGCCAAGTGGCTTGACCTTTATTAGTGAGCCTGGTTACCCCCTCTCGGAACCACAGACTTAGAAATCGCCAGCTCATATACAGTGCATAAAATAAATTTATATATATACCCTTATACTGTACACCATTTTAATAAAAAATATCACAAAATTCTTCTAAGTCCCTCGGGAAGAGTGAAAGACGCGCACGTTCATTTTCAGAGCTCCTAGACCTTCCTATAAGAAGTTAGCCAAAAAGTAGCTTCGAAAAACGCTTAGGTTAAGTTTCAGAGTTGCTTCTAAAGTACCAAAGCTGGACTTAGACATAATTTCACTCTCACAACATTATGGCTGGTTGGAGACCGTCCGAACCACAAGTACCGGTTCCATGGTTCTGGGCGTATACTGGGGGGACGGGGACGACTCCCATTAACCCCTGACTATACCGGCGATACGCTTATCACAATGCCTTTCTGGTCTGTGCTGAAGCAGGGCATTCTGGCAGCCAAGTGGCTTGACCTTTATTAGTGAGCCTGGTTACCCCCTCTCGGAACCACAGACTTAGAAATCGCCAGCTCATATACAGTGCATAAAATATATTTATCTATATACCCTTATACACTATTTTAATAAAAAATATCACAAAATTCTTCTAAGTCCCTCGGGAAGAGTGAAAGACGCGCACGTTCATTTTCAGAGCTCCTAGACCTTCCTATAAGAAGTTAGCCAAAAAGTAGCTTCGAAAAACGCTTAGGTTAAGTTTCAGAGTTGCTTCTAATGTACCAAAGCTGGACTTAGACATAATTTCACTCTCACAACATTATGGCTGGTTGGAGACAGTCCGAACCACAAGTACCGGGTCCATGGTTCTGGGCGTATACTGGGGGGACGGGGACGACTCCCATTAACCCCTGACTATACCGGGGATACGCTTATCACAATGCCTTTCTGGTCTGTGCTGAAGCAGGGCATTCTGGCAGCCAAGTGGCTTGACCTTTATTAGTGAGCCTGGTTACCCCCTCTCGGAACCACAGACTTAGAAATCGCCAGCTCATATACAGTGCATAAAATATATTTATCTATATACCCTTATACACTATTTTAATAAAAAATATCACAAAATTATTCTAAGTCCCTCGGGAAGAGTGAAAGACGCGCACGTTCATTTTCAGAGCTCCTAGACATTCCTATAAGAAGTTAGCCAAAAAGTAGCTTCGAAAAACGCTTAGGTTAAGTTTCAGAGTTGCTTCTAATGTACCAAAGCTGGACTTAGACATAATTTCACTCTCACAACATTATGGCTGGTTGGAGACAGTCCGAACCACAAGTACCGGGTCCATGGTTCTGGGCGTGTACTGGGGGGACGGGGACGACTCCCATTAACCCCTGACTATACCGGGGATACGCTTATCACAATGCCTTTCTGGTCTGTGCTGAAGCAGGGCATTCTGGCAGCCAAGTGGCTTGACCTTTATTAGTGAGCCTGGTTACCCCCTCTCGGAACCACAGACTTAGAAATCGCCAGCTCATATACAGTGCATACAATAAATTTATATATATACCCTTATACTGTACACCATTTTAATAAAAAATATCACAAAATTCTTCTAAGTCCCTCGGGAAGAGTGAAAGACGCGCACGTTCATTTTCAGAGCTCCTAGACCTTCCTATAAGAAGTTAGCCAAAAAGTAGCTTCGAAAAACGCTTAGGTTAAGTTTCAGAGTTGCTTCTAATGTACCAAAGCTGGACTTAGACATAATTTCACTCTCACAACATTATGGCTGGTTGGAGAGAGTCCGAACCACAAGTACCGGGTCCATGGTTCTGGGCGTATACTGGGGGGACGGGGACGACTCCCATTAACCCCTGACTATACGGGGATACGCTTATCACAATGCCTTTCTGGTCTGTGCTGAAGCAGGGCATGCTGGCAGCCAAGTGGCTTGACCTTTATTAGTGAGCCTGGTTACCCCCTCTCGGAACCACAGACTTAGAAATCGCCAGCTCATATACAGTGCATAAAATATATTTATCTATATACCCTTATACACTATTTTAATAAAAAATATCACAAAATTCTTCTAAGTCCCTCGGGAAGAGTGAAAGACGCGCACGTTCATTTTCAGAGCTCCTAGACCTTCCTATAAGAAGTTAGCCAAAAAGTAGCTTCGAAAAACGCTTAGGTTAAGTTTCAGAGTTGCTTCTAATGTACCAAAGCTGGACTTAGACATAATTTCACTCTCACAACATTATGGCTGGTTGGAGACAGTCCGAACCACAAGTACCGGGTCCATGGTTCTGGGCGTATACTGGGGGGACGGGGACGACTCCCATTAACCCCTGACTATACCGGGGATACGCTTATCACAATGCCTTTCTGGTCTGTGCTGAAGCAGGGCATTCTGGCAGCCAAGTGGCTTGACCTTTATTAGTGAGCCTGGTTACCCCCTCTCGGAACCACAGACTTAGAAATCGCCAGCTCATATACAGTGCATACAATAAATTTATATATATACCCTTATACTGTACACCATTTTAATAAAAAATATCACAAAATTCTTCTAAGTCCCTCGGGAAGAGTGAAAGACGCGCACGTTAATTTTCAGAGCTCCTAGACCTTCCTATAAGAAGTTAGCCAAAAAGTAGCTTCGAAAAACGCTAAGGTTAAGTTTCAGAGTTGCTTCTAATGTACCAAAGCTGGACTTAGACATAATTTCACTCTCACAACATTATGGCTGATTGGAGACAGTCCGAACCACAAGTACCGGGTCCATGGTTCTGGGCGTATACTGGGGGGACGGGGACGACTGCCATTAACCCCTGACTATACCGGGGATACGCTTATCACAATGCCTTTCTGGTCTGTGCTGAAGCAGGGCATTCTGGCAGCCAAGTGGCTTGACCTTTATTAGTGAACCTGGTTACCCCCTCTCGGAACCACAGACTTAGAAATCGCCAGCTCATATACAGTGCATAAAATATATTTATCTATATACCCTTATACACTATTTTAATAAAAAATATCACAAAATTCTTCTAAGTCCCTCGGGAAGAGTGAAAGACGCGCACGTTCATTTTCAGAGCTCCTAGACCTTCCTATAAGAAGTTAGCCAAAAAGTAGCTTCGAAAAACGCTTAGGTTAAGTTTCAGAGTTGCTTCTAATGTACCAAAGCTGGACTTAGACATAATTTCACTCTCACAACATTATGGCTGGTTGGAGACAGTCCGAACCACAAGTACCGGGTCCATGGTTCTGGGCGTATACTGGGGGGACGGGGACGACTGCCATTAACCCCTTACTATACCGGGGATACGCTTATCACAATGCCTTTCTGGTCTGTGCTGAAGCAGGGCATTCTGGCAGCCAAGTGGCTTGACCTTTATTAGTGAGCCTGGTTACCCCCTCTCGGAACCACAGACTTAGAAATCGCCAGCTCATATACAGTGCATAAAATATATTTATCTATATACCCTTATACACTATTTTAATAAAAAATATCACAAAATTCTTCTAAGTCCCTCGGGAAGAGTGAAAGACGCGCACATTCATTTTCAGAGCTCCTAGACCTTCCTATAAGAAGTTAGCCAAAAAGTAGCTTCGAAAAACGCTTAGGTTAAGTTTCAGAGTTGCTTCTAATGTACCAAAGCTGGACTTAGACATAATTTCACTCTCACAACATTATGGCTGGTTGGAGACAGTCCGAACCACAAGTACCGGGTCCATGGTTCTGGGCGTATACTGGGGGGACGGTGACGACTGCCATTAACCCCTGACTATACCGGGGATACGCTTATCACAATGCCTTTCTGGTCTGTGCTGAAGCAGGGCATTCTGGCAGCCAAGTGGCTTGACCTTTATTAGTGAGCCTGGTTACCCCCTCTCGGAACCACAGACTTAGAAATCGCCAGCTCATATACAGTGCATAAAATATATTTATCTATATACCCTTATACACTATTTTAATAAAAAATATCACAAAATTCTTCTAAGTCCCTCGGGAAGAGTGAAAGACGCGCACGTTCATTTTCAGAGCTCCTAGACCTTCCTATAAGAAGTTAGCCAAAAAGTAGCTTCGAAAAACGCTTAGGTTAAGTTTCAGAGTTGCTTCTAATGTACCAAAGCTGGACTTAGACATAATTTCACTCTCACAACATTATGGCTGGTTGGAGACAGTCCGAACCACAAGTACCGGGTCCATGGTTCTGGGCGTATACTGGGGGGACGGGGGGGACTCCCATTAACCCCTGACTATACCGGGGATACGCTTATCACAATGCCTTTCTGGTCTGTGCTGAAGCAGGGCATTCTGGCAGCCAAGTGGCTTGACCTTTATTAGTGAGCCTGGTTACCCCCTCTCGGAACCACAGACTTAGAAATCGCCAGCTCATATACAGTGCATAAAATATATTTATCTATATACCCTTATACACTATTTTAATAAAAAATATCACAAAATTCTTCTAAGTCCCTCGGGAAGAGTGAAAGACGCGCACGTTCATTTTCAAAGCTCCTAGACCTTCCTATAAGAAGTTAGCCAAAAAGTAGCTTCGAAAAACGCTTAGGTTAAGTTTCAGAGTTGCTTCTAATGTACCAAAGCTGGACTTAGACATAATTTCACTCTCACAACATTATGGCTGGTTGGAGACAGTCCGAACCACAAGTACCGGGTCCATGGTTCTGGTCGTATACTGGGGGGACGGGGACGACTGCCATTAACCCCTGACTATACCGGGGATACGCTTATCACAATGCCTTTCTGGTCTGTGCTGAAGCAGGGCATTCTGGCAGCCAAGTGGCTTGACCTTTATTAGTGAGCCTGGTTACCCCCTCTCGGAACCACAGACTTAGAAATCGCCAGCTCATATACAGTGCATAAAATATATTTATCTATATACCCTTATACACTATTTTAATAAAAAATATCACAAAATTCTTCTAAGTCCCTCGGGAAGAGTGAAAGACGCGCACGTTCATTTTCAGAGCTCCTAGACCTTCCTATAAGAAGTTAGCCAAAAAGTAGCTTCGAAAAACGCTTAGGTTAAGTTTCAGAGTTGCTTCTAATGTACCAAAGCTGGACTTAGACATAATTTCACTCTCACAACATTATGGCTGGTTGGAGACAGTCCGAACCACAAGTACCGGGTCCATGGTTCTGGGCGTATACTGGGGGGACGGGGACGACTCCCATTAACCCCTGACTATACCGGGGATACGCTTATCACAATGCCTTTCTGGTCTGTGCTGAAGCAGGGCATTCTGGCAGCCAAGTGGCTTGACCTTTATTAGTGAGCCTGGTTACCCCCTCTCGGAACCACAGACTTAGAAATCGCCAGCTCATATACAGTGCATACAATAAATTTATATATATACCCTTATACTGTACACCATTTTAATAAAAAATATCACAAAATTCTTCTAAGTCCCTCGGGAAGAGTGAAAGACGCGCACGTTCATTTTCAGAGCTCCTAGACCTTCCTATAAGAAGTTAGCCAAAAAGTAGCTTCGAAAAACGCTTAGGTTAAGTTTCAGAGTTGCTTCTAATGTACCAAAGCTGGACTTAGACATAATTTCACTCTCACAACATTATGGCTGGTTGGAGAGAGTCCGAACCACAAGTACCGGGTCCATGGTTCTGGGCGTATACTGGGGGGACGGGGACGACTCCCATTAACCCCTGACTATACGGGGATACGCTTATCACAATGCCTTTCTGGTCTGTGCTGAAGCAGGGCATGCTGGCAGCCAAGTGGCTTGACCTTTATTAGTGAGCCTGGTTACCCCCTCTCGGAACCACAGACTTAGAAATCGCCAGCTCATATACAGTGCATAAAATATATTTATCTATATACCCTTATACACTATTTTAATAAAAAATATCACAAAATTCTTCTAAGTCCCTCGGGAAGAGTGAAAGACGCGCACGTTCATTTTCAGAGCTCCTAGACCTTCCTATAAGAAGTTAGCCAAAAAGTAGCTTCGAAAAACGCTTAGGTTAAGTTTCAGAGTTGCTTCTAATGTACCAAAGCTGGACTTAGACATAATTTCACTCTCACAACATTATGGCTGGTTGGAGACAGTCCGAACCACAAGTACCGGGTCCATGGTTCTGGGCGTATACTGGGGGGACGGGGACGACTGCCATTAACCCCTGACTATACCGGGGATACGCTTATCACAATGCCTTTCTGGTCTGTGCTGAAGCAGGGCATTCTGGCAGCCAAGTGGCTTGACCTTTATTAGTGAGCCTGGTTACCCCCTCTCGGAACCACAGACTTAGAAATCGCCAGCTCATATACAGTGCATAAAATATATTTATCTATATACCCTTATACACTATTTTAATAAAAAATATCACAAAATTCTTCTAAGTCCCTCGGGAAGAGTGAAAGACGCGCACGTTCATTTTCAGAGCTCCTAGACCTTCCTATAAGAAGTTAGCCAAAAAGTAGCTTCGAAAAACGCTTAGGTTAAGTTTCAGAGTTGCTTCTAATGTACCAAAGCTGGACTTAGACATAATTTCACTCTCACAACATTATGGCTGGTTGGAGAGAGTCCGAACCACAAGTACCGGGTCCATGGTTCTGGGCGTATACTGGGGGGACGGGGACGACTCCCATTAACCCCTGACTATACAGGGATACGCTTATCACAATGCCTTTCTGGTCTGTGCTGAAGCAGGGCATGCTGGCAGCCAAGTGGCTTGACCTTTATTAGTGAGCCTGGTTACCCCCTCTCGGAACCACAGACATAGAAATCGCCAGCTCATATACAGTGCATAAAATATATTTATCTATATACCCTTATACACTATTTTAATAAAAAATATCACAAAATTCTTCTAAGTCCCTCGGGAAGAGTGAAAGACGCGCACGTTTATTTTCAGAGCTCCTAGACCTTCCTATAAGAAGTTAGCCAAAAAGTAGCTTCGAAAAACGCTTAGGTTAAGTTTCAGAGTTGCTTCTAATGTACCAAAGCTGGACTTAGACATAATTTCACTCTCACAACATTATGGCTGGTTGGAGACAGTCCGAACCACAAGTACCGGGTCCATGGTTCTGGGCGTATACTGGGGGGACGGGGACGACTGCCATTAACCCCTGACTATACCGGGGATACGCTTATCACAATGCCTTTCTGGTCTGTGCTGAAGCAGGGCATTCTGGCAGCCAAGTGGCTTGACCTTTATTAGTGAGCCTGGTTACCCCCTCTCGGAACCACAGACTTAGAAATCGCCAGCTCATATACAGTGCATAAAATATATTTATCTATATACCCTTATACACTATTTTAATAAAAAATATCACAAAATTCTTCTAAGTCCCTCGGGAAGAGTGAAAGACGCGCACGTTCATTTTCAGAGCTCCTAGACCTTCCTATAAGAAGTTAGCCAAAAAGTAGCTTCGAAAAACGCTTAGGTTAAGTTTCAGAGTTGCTTCTAATGTACCAAAGCTGGACTTAGACATAATTTCACTCTCACAACATTATGGCTGGTTGGAGACAGTCCGAACCACAAGTACCGGGTCCATGGTTCTGGGCGTATACTGGGGGGACGGGGACGACTCCCATTAACCCCTGACTATACCGGGGATACGCTTATCACAATGCCTTTCTGGTCTGTGCTGAAGCAGGGCATTCTGGCAGCCAAGTGGCTTGACCTTTATTAGTGAGCCTGGTTACCCCCTCTCGGAACCACAGACTTAGAAATCGCCAGCTCATATACAGTGCATACAATAAATTTATATATATACCCTTATACTGTACACCATTTTAATAAAAAATATCACAAAATTCTTCTAAGTCCCTCGGGAAGAGTGAAAGACGCGCACGTTCATTTTCAGAGCTCTTAGACCTTCCTATAAGAAGTTAGCCAAAAAGTAGCTTCGAAAAACGCTTAGGTTAAGTTTCAGAGTTGCTTCTAATGTACCAAAGCTGGACTTAGACATAATTTCACTCTCACAACATTATGGCTGGTTGGAGAGAGTCCGAACCACAAGTACCGGGTCCATGGTTCTGGGCGTATACTGGGGGGACGGGGACGACTCCCATTAACCCCTGACTATACGGGGATACGCTTATCACAATGCCTTTCTGGTCTGTGCTGAAGCAGGGCATGCTGGCAGCCAAGTGGCTTGACCTTTATTAGTGAGCCTGGTTACCCCCTCTCGGAACCACAGACTTAGAAATCGCCAGCTCATATACAGTGCATAAAATATATTTATCTATATACCCTTATACACTATTTTAATAAAAAATATCACAAAATTCTTCTAAGTCCCTCGGGAAGAGTGAAAGACGCGCACGTTCATTTTCAGAGCTCCTAGACCTTCCTATAAGAAGTTAGCCAAAAAGTAGCTTCGAAAAACGCTTAGGTTAAGTTTCAGAGTTGCTTCTAATGTACCAAAGCTGGACTTAGACTTAATTTCACTCTCACAACATTATGGCTGGTTGGAGACAGTCCGAACCACAAGTACCGGGTCCATGGTTCTGGGCGTATACTGGGGGGACGGGGACGACTCCCATTAACCCCTGACTATACAGGGATACGCTTATCACAATGCCTTTCTGGTCTGTGCTGAAGCAGGGCATGCTGGCAGCCAAGTGGCTTGACCTTTATTAGTGAGCCTGGTTACCCCCTCTCGGAACCACAGACTTAGAAATCGCCAGCTCATATACAGTGCATAAAATATATTTATCTATATACCCTTATACACTATTTTAATAAAAAATATCACAAAATTCTTCTAAGTCCCTCGGGAAGAGTGAAAGACGCGCACGTTCATTTTCAGAGCTCCTAGACCTTCCTATAAGAAGTTAGCCAAAAAGTAGCTTCGAAAAACGCTTAGGTTAAGTTTCAGAGTTGCTTCTAATGTACCAAAGCTGGACTTAGACATAATTTCACTCTCACAACATTATGGCTGGTTGGAGACAGTCCGAACCACAAGTACCGGGTCCATGGTTCTGGGCGTATACTGGGGGGACGGGGACGACTGCCATTAACCCCTGACTATACCGGGGATACGCTTATCACAATGCCTTTCTGGTCTGTGCTGAAGCAGGGCATTCTGGCAGCCAAGTGGCTTGACCTTTATTAGTGAGCCTGGTTACCCCCTCTCGGAACCACAGACTTAGAAATCGCCAGCTCATATACAGTGCATAAAATATATTTATCTATATACCCTTATACACTATTTTAATAAAAAATATCACAAAATTCTTCTAAGTCCCTCGGGAAGAGTGAAAGACGCGCACGTTCATTTTCAGAGCTCCTAGACCTTCCTATAAGAAGTTAGCCAAAAAGTAGCTTCGAAAAACGCTTAGGTTAAGTTTCAGAGTTGCTTCTAATGTACCAAAGCTGGACTTAGACATAATTTCACTCTCACAACATTATGGCTGGTTGGAGACAGTCCGAACCACAAGTACCGGGTCCATGGTTCTGGGCGTATACTGGGGGGACGGGGACGACTCCCATTAACCCCTGACTATACCGGGGATACGCTTATCACAATGCCTTTCTGGTCTGTGCTGAAGCAGGGCATTCTGGCAGCCAAGTGGCTTGACCTTTATTAGTGAGCCTGGTTACCCCCTCTCGGAACCACAGACTTAGAAATCGCCAGCTCATATACAGTGCATACAATAAATTTATATATATACCCTTATACTGTACACCATTTTAATAAAAAATATCACAAAATTCTTCTAAGTCCCTCGGGAAGAGTGAAAGACGCGCACGTTCATTTTCAGAGCTCTTAGACCTTCCTATAAGAAGTTAGCCAAAAAGTAGCTTCGAAAAACGCTTAGGTTAAGTTTCAGAGTTGCTTCTAATGTACCAAAGCTGGACTTAGACATAATTTCACTCTCACAACATTATGGCTGGTTGGAGAGAGTCCGAACCACAAGTACCGGGTCCATGGTTCTGGGCGTATACTGGGGGGACGGGGACGACTCCCATTAACCCCTGACTATACGGGGATACGCTTATCACAATGCCTTTCTGGTCTGTGCTGAAGCAGGGCATGCTGGCAGCCAAGTGGCTTGACCTTTATTAGTGAGCCTGGTTACCCCCTCTCGGAACCACAGACTTAGAAATCGCCAGCTCATATACAGTGCATAAAATATATTTATCTATATACCCTTATACACTATTTTAATAAAAAATATCACAAAATTCTTCTAAGTCCCTCGGGAAGAGTGAAAGACGCGCACGTTCATTTTCAGAGCTCCTAGACCTTCCTATAAGAAGTTAGCCAAAAAGTAGCTTCGAAAAACGCTTAGGTTAAGTTTCAGAGTTGCTTCTAATGTACCAAAGCTGGACTTAGACTTAATTTCACTCTCACAACATTATGGCTGGTTGGAGACAGTCCGAACCACAAGTACCGGGTCCATGGTTCTGGGCGTATACTGGGGGGACGGGGACGACTCCCATTAACCCCTGACTATACCGGGGATACGCTTATCACAATGCCTTTCTGGTCTGTGCTGAAGCAGGGCATTCTGGCAGCCAAGTGGCTTGACCTTTATTAGTGAGCCTGGTTACCCCCTCTCGGAACCACAGACTTAGAAATCGCCAGCTCATATACAGTGCATACAATAAATTTATATATATACCCTTATACTGTACACCATTTTAATAAAAAATATCACAAAATTCTTCTAAGTCCCTCGGGAAGAGTGAAAGACGCGCACGTTAATTTTCAGAGCTCCTAGACCTTCCTATAAGAAGTTAGCCAAAAAGTAGCTTCGAAAAACGCTAAGGTTAAGTTTCAGAGTTGCTTCTAATGTACCAAAGCTGGACTTAGACATAATTTCACTCTCACAACATTATGGCTGATTGGAGACAGTCCGAACCACAAGTACCGGGTCCATGGTTCTGGGCGTATACTGGGGGGACGGGGACGACTGCCATTAACCCCTGACTATACCGGGGATACGCTTATCACAATGCCTTTCTGGTCTGTGCTGAAGCAGGGCATTCTGGCAGCCAAGTGGCTTGACCTTTATTAGTGAGCCTGGTTACCCCCTCTCGGAACCACAGACTTAGAAATCGCCAGCTCATATACAGTGCATAAAATATATTTATCTATATACCCTTATACACTATTTTAATAAAAAATATCACAAAATTCTTCTAAGTCCCTCGGGAAGAGTGAAAGACGCGCACGTTCATTTTCAGAGCTCCTAGACCTTCCTATAAGAAGTTAGCCAAAAAGTAGCTTCGAAAAACGCTTAGGTTAAGTTTCAGAGTTGCTTCTAATGTACCAAAGCTGGACTTAGACATAATTTCACTCTCACAACATTATGGCTGGTTGGAGACAGTCCGAACCACAAGTACCGGGTCCATGGTTCTGGGCGTATACTGGGGGGACGGGGACGACTCCCATTAACCCCTGACTATACCGGGGATACGCTTATCACAATGCCTTTCTGGTCTGTGCTGAAGCAGGGCATTCTGGCAGCCAAGTGGCTTGACCTTTATTAGTGAGCCTGGTTACCCCCTCTCGGAACCACAGACTTAGAAATCGCCAGCTCATATACAGTGCATACAATAAATTTATATATATACCCTTATACTGTACACCATTTTAATAAAAAATATCACAAAATTCTTCTAAGTCCCTCGGGAAGAGTGAAAGACGCGCACGTTCATTTTCAGAGCTCCTAGACCTTCCTATAAGAAGTTAGCCAAAAAGTAGCTTCGAAAAACGCTTAGGTTAAGTTTCAGAGTTGCTTCTAATGTACCAAAGCTGGACTTAGACATAATTTCACTCTCACAACATTATGGCTGGTTGGAGAGAGTCCGAACCACAAGTACCGGGTCCATGGTTCTGGGCGTATACTGGGGGGACGGGGACGACTCCCATTAACCCCTGACTATACGGGGATACGCTTATCACAATGCCTTTCTGGTCTGTGCTGAAGCAGGGCATGCTGGCAGCCAAGTGGCTTGACCTTTATTAGTGAGCCTGGTTACCCCCTCTCGGAACCACAGACTTAGAAATCGCCAGCTCATATACAGTGCATAAAATATATTTATCTATATACCCTTATACACTATTTTAATAAAAAATATCACAAAATTCTTCTAAGTCCCTCGGGAAGAGTGAAAGACGCGCACGTTTATTTTCAGAGCTCCTAGACCTTCCTATAAGAAGTTAGCCAAAAAGTAGCTTCGAAAAACGCTTAGGTTAAGTTTCAGAGTTGCTTCTAATGTACCAAAGCTGGACTTAGACATAATTTCACTCTCACAACATTATGGCTGGTTGGAGACAGTCCGAACCACAAGTACCGGGTCCATGGTTCTGGGCGTATACTGGGGGGACGGGGACGACTGCCATTAACCCCTGACTATACCGGGGATACGCTTATCACAATGCCTTTCTGGTCTGTGCTGAAGCAGGGCATTCTGGCAGCCAAGTGGCTTGACCTTTATTAGTGAGCCTGGTTACCCCCTCTCGGAACCACAGACTTAGAAATCGCCAGCTCATATACAGTGCATAAAATATATTTATCTATATACCCTTATACACTATTTTAATAAAAAATATCACAAAATTCTTCTAAGTCCCTCGGGAAGAGTGAAAGACGCGCACGTTCATTTTCAGAGCTCCTAGACCTTCCTATAAGAAGTTAGCCAAAAAGTAGCTTCGAAAAACGCTTAGGTTAAGTTTCAGAGTTGCTTCTAATGTACTGTACCAAAGCTGGACTTAGACATAATTTCACTCTCACAACATTATGGCTGGTTGGAGACAGTCCGAACCACAAGTACCGGGTCCATGGTTCTGGGCGTATACTGGGGGGACGGGGACGACTCCCATTAACCCCTGACTATACCGGGGATACGCTTATCACAATGCCTTTCTGGTCTGTGCTGAAGCAGGGCATTCTGGCAGCCAAGTGGCTTGACCTTTATTAGTGAGCCTGGTTACCCCCTCTCGGAACCACAGACTTAGAAATCGCCAGCTCATATACAGTGCATACAATAAATTTATATATATACCCTTATACTGTACACCATTTTAATAAAAAATATCACAAAATTCTTCTAAGTCCCTCGGGAAGAGTGAAAGACGCGCACGTTCATTTTCAGAGCTCCTAGACCTTCCTATAAGAAGTTAGCCAAAAAGTAGCTTCGAAAAACGCTTAGGTTAAGTTTCAGAGTTGCTTCTAATGTACCAAAGCTGGACTTAGACATAATTTCACTCTCACAACATTATGGCTGGTTGGAGACAGTCCGAACCACAAGTACCGGGTCCATGGTTCTGGGCGTATACTGGGGGGACGGGGACGACTCCCATTAACCCCTGACTATACCGGGGATACGCTTATCACAATGCCTTTCTGGTCTGTGCTGAAGCAGGGCATTCTGGCAGCCAAGTGGCTTGACCTTTATTAGTGAGCCTGGTTACCCCCTCTCGGAACCACAGACTTAGAAATCGCCAGCTCATATACAGTGCATACAATAAATTTATATATATACCCTTATACTGTACACCATTTTAATAAAAAATATCACAAAATTCTTCTAAGTCCCTCGGGAAGAGTGAAAGACGCGCACGTTCATTTTCAGAGCTCCTAGACCTTCCTATAAGAAGTTAGCCAAAAAGTAGCTTCGAAAAACGCTTAGGTTAAGTTTCAGAGTTGCTTCTAATGTACCAAAGCTGGACTTAGACATAATTTCACTCTCACAACATTATGGCTGGTTGGAGAGAGTCCGAACCACAAGTACCGGGTCCATGGTTCTGGGCGTATACTGGGGGGACGGGGACGACTCCCATTAACCCCTGACTATACGGGGATACGCTTATCACAATGCCTTTCTGGTCTGTGCTGAAGCAGGGCATGCTGGCAGCCAAGTGGCTTGACCTTTATTAGTGAGCCTGGTTACCCCCTCTCGGAACCACAGACTTAGAAATCGCCAGCTCATATACAGTGCATAAAATATATTTATCTATATACCCTTATACACTATTTTAATAAAAAATATCACAAAATTCTTCTAAGTCCCTCGGGAAGAGTGAAAGACGCGCACGTTTATTTTCAGAGCTCCTAGACCTTCCTATAAGAAGTTAGCCAAAAAGTAGCTTCGAAAAACGCTTAGGTTAAGTTTCAGAGTTGCTTCTAATGTACCAAAGCTGGACTTAGACATAATTTCACTCTCACAACATTATGGCTGGTTGGAGACAGTCCGAACCACAAGTACCGGGTCCATGGTTCTGGGCGTATACTGGGGGGACGGGGACGACTGCCATTAACCCCTGACTATACCGGGGATACGCTTATCACAATGCCTTTCTGGTCTGTGCTGAAGCAGGGCATTCTGGCAGCCAAGTGGCTTGACCTTTATTAGTGAGCCTGGTTACCCCCTCTCGGAACCACAGACTTAGAAATCGCCAGCTCATATACAGTGCATAAAATATATTTATCTATATACCCTTATACACTATTTTAATAAAAAATATCACAAAATTCTTCTAAGTCCCTCGGGAAGAGTGAAAGACGCGCACGTTCATTTTCAGAGCTCCTAGACCTTCCTATAAGAAGTTAGCCAAAAAGTAGCTTCGAAAAACGCTTAGGTTAAGTTTCAGAGTTGCTTCTAATGTACCAAAGCTGGACTTAGACATAATTTCACTCTCACAACATTATGGCTGGTTGGAGACAGTCCGAACCACAAGTACCGGGTCCATGGTTCTGGGCGTATACTGGGGGGACGGGGACGACTCCCATTAACCCCTGACTATACCGGGGATACGCTTATCACAATGCCTTTCTGGTCTGTGCTGAAGCAGGGCATTCTGGCAGCCAAGTGGCTTGACCTTTATTAGTGAGCCTGGTTACCCCCTCTCGGAACCACAGACTTAGAAATCGCCAGCTCATATACAGTGCATACAATAAATTTATATATATACCCTTATACTGTACACCATTTTAATAAAAAATATCACAAAATTCTTCTAAGTCCCTCGGGAAGAGTGAAAGACGCGCACGTTCATTTTCAGAGCTCTTAGACCTTCCTATAAGAAGTTAGCCAAAAAGTAGCTTCGAAAAACGCTTAGGTTAAGTTTCAGAGTTGCTTCTAATGTACCAAAGCTGGACTTAGACATAATTTCACTCTCACAACATTATGGCTGGTTGGAGAGAGTCCGAACCACAAGTACCGGGTCCATGGTTCTGGGCGTATACTGGGGGGACGGGGACGACTCCCATTAACCCCTGACTATACGGGGATACGCTTATCACAATGCCTTTCTGGTCTGTGCTGAAGCAGGGCATGCTGGCAGCCAAGTGGCTTGACCTTTATTAGTGAGCCTGGTTACCCCCTCTCGGAACCACAGACTTAGAAATCGCCAGCTCATATACAGTGCATAAAATATATTTATCTATATACCCTTATACACTATTTTAATAAAAAATATCACAAAATTCTTCTAAGTCCCTCGGGAAGAGTGAAAGACGCGCACGTTCATTTTCAGAGCTCCTAGACCTTCCTATAAGAAGTTAGCCAAAAAGTAGCTTCGAAAAACGCTTAGGTTAAGTTTCAGAGTTGCTTCTAATGTACCAAAGCTGGACTTAGACTTAATTTCACTCTCACAACATTATGGCTGGTTGGAGACAGTCCGAACCACAAGTACCGGGTCCATGGTTCTGGGCGTATACTGGGGGGACGGGGACGACTCCCATTAACCCCTGACTATACCGGGGATACGCTTATCACAATGCCTTTCTGGTCTGTGCTGAAGCAGGGCATTCTGGCAGCCAAGTGGCTTGACCTTTATTAGTGAGCCTGGTTACCCCCTCTCGGAACCACAGACTTAGAAATCGCCAGCTCATATACAGTGCATACAATAAATTTATATATATACCCTTATACTGTACACCATTTTAATAAAAAATATCACAAAATTCTTCTAAGTCCCTCGGGAAGAGTGAAAGACGCGCACGTTAATTTTCAGAGCTCCTAGACCTTCCTATAAGAAGTTAGCCAAAAAGTAGCTTCGAAAAACGCTAAGGTTAAGTTTCAGAGTTGCTTCTAATGTACCAAAGCTGGACTTAGACATAATTTCACTCTCACAACATTATGGCTGATTGGAGACAGTCCGAACCACAAGTACCGGGTCCATGGTTCTGGGCGTATACTGGGGGGACGGGGACGACTGCCATTAACCCCTGACTATACCGGGGATACGCTTATCACAATGCCTTTCTGGTCTGTGCTGAAGCAGGGCATTCTGGCAGCCAAGTGGCTTGACCTTTATTAGTGAGCCTGGTTACCCCCTCTCGGAACCACAGACTTAGAAATCGCCAGCTCATATACAGTGCATAAAATATATTTATCTATATACCCTTATACACTATTTTAATAAAAAATATCACAAAATTCTTCTAAGTCCCTCGGGAAGAGTGAAAGACGCGCACGTTCATTTTCAGAGCTCCTAGACCTTCCTATAAGAAGTTAGCCAAAAAGTAGCTTCGAAAAACGCTTAGGTTAAGTTTCAGAGTTGCTTCTAATGTACCAAAGCTGGACTTAGACATAATTTCACTCTCACAACATTATGGCTGGTTGGAGACAGTCCGAACCACAAGTACCGGGTCCATGGTTCTGGGCGTATACTGGGGGGACGGGGACGACTGCCATTAACCCCTGACTATACCGGGGATACGCTTATCACAATGCCTTTCTGGTCTGTGCTGAAGCAGGGCATTCTGGCAGCCAAGTGGCTTGACCTTTATTAGTGAGCCTGGTTACCCCCTCTCGGAACCACAGACTTAGAAATCGCCAGCTCATATACAGTGCATAAAATAAATTTATATATATACCCTTATACTGTACACCATTTTAATAAAAAATATCACAAAATTCTTCTAAGTCCCTCGGGAAGAGTGAAAGACGCGCACGTTCATTTTCAGAGCTCCTAGACCTTCCTATAAGAAGTTAGCCAAAAAGTAGCTTCGAAAAACGCTTAGGTTAAGTTTCAGAGTTGCTTCTAATGTACCAAAGCTGGACTTAGACATAATTTCACTCTCACAACATTATGGCTGGTTGGAGAGAGTCCGAACCACAAGTACCGGGTCCATGGTTCTGGGCGTATACTGGGGGGACGGGGACGACTGCCATTAACCCCTGACTATACCGGGGATACGCTTATCACAATGCCTTTCTGGTCTGTGCTGAAGCAGGGCATTCTGGCAGCCAAGTGGCTTGACCTTTATTAGTGAGCCTGGTTACCCCCTCTCGGAACCACAGACTTAGAAATCGCCAGCTCATATACAGTGCATAAAATATATTTATCTATATACCCTTATACACTATTTTAATAAAAAATATCACAAAATTCTTCTAAGTCCCTCGGGAAGAGTGAAAGACGCGCACGTTCATTTTCAGAGCTCCTAGACCTTCCTATAAGAAGTTAGCCAAAAAGTAGCTTCGAAAAACGCTTAGGTTAAGTTTCAGAGTTGCTTCTAATGTACCAAAGCTGGACTTAGACATAATTTCACTCTCACAACATTATGGCTGGTTGGAGACAGTCCGAACCACAAGTACGGGGTCCATGGTTCTGGGCGTATACTGGGGGGACGGGGACGACTCCCATTAACCCCTGACTATACCGGGGATACGCTTATCACAATGCCTTTCTGGTCTGTGCTGAAGCAGGGCATTCTGGCAGCCAAGTGGCTTGACCTTTATTAGTGAGCCTGGTTACCCCCTCTCGGAACCACAGACTTAGAAATCGCCAGCTCATATACAGTGCATAAAATAAATTTATATATATATACCCTTATACTGTACACCATTTTAATAAAAAATATCACAAAATTCTTCTAAGTCCCTCGGGAAGAGTGAAAGACGCGCACGTTCATTTTCAGAGCTCCTAGACCTTCCTATAAGAAGTTAGCCAAAAAGTAGCTTCGAAAAACGCTTAGGTTAAGTTTCAGAGTTGCTTCTAATGTACCAAAGCTGGACTTAGACATAATTTCACTCTCACAACATTATGGCTGGTTGGAGACAGTCCGAACCACAAGTACCGGGTCCATGGTTCTGGGCGTATACTGGGGGGACGGGGACGACTGCCATTAACCCCTGACTATACCGGGGATACGCTTATCACAATGCCTTTCTGGTCTGTGCTGAAGCAGGGCATTCTGGCAGCCAAGTGGCTTGACCTTTATTAGTGAGCCTGGTTACCCCCTCTCGGAACCACAGACTTAGAAATCGCCAGCTCATATACAGTGCATAAAATATATTTATCTATATACCCTTATACACTATTTTAATAAAAAATATCACAAAATTCTACTAAGTCCCTCGGGAAGAGTGAAAGACGCGCACGTTCATTTTCAGAGCTCCTAGACCTTCCTATAAGAAGTTAGCCAAAAAGTAGCTTCGAAAAACGCTTAGGTTAAGTTTCAGAGTTGCTTCTAATGTACCAAAGCTGGACTTAGACATAATTTCACTCTCACAACATTATGGCTGGTTGGAGACAGTCCGAACCACAAGTACGGGGTCCATGGTTCTGGGCGTATACTGGGGGGACGGGGACGACTCCCATTAACCCCTGACTATACCGGGGATACGCTTATCACAATGCCTTTCTGGTCTGTGCTGAAGCAGGGCATTCTGGCAGCCAAGTGGCTTGACCTTTATTAGTGAGCCTGGTTACCCCCTCTCGGAACCACAGACTTAGAAATCGCCAGCTCATATACAGTGCATAAAATATATTTATCTATATACCCTTATACACTATTTTAATAAAAAATATCACAAAATTATTCTAAGTCCCTCGGGAAGAGTGAAAGACGCGCACGTTCATTTTCAGAGCTCCTAGACCTTCCTATAAGAAGTTAGCCAAAAAGTAGCTTCGAAAAACGCTTAGGTTAAGTTTCAGAGTTGCTTCTAATGTACCAAAGCTGGACTTAGACATAATTTCACTCTCACAACATTATGGCTGGTTGGAGACAGTCCGAACCACAAGTACCGGGTCCATGGTTCTGGGCGTGTACTGGGGGGACGGGGACGACTCCCATTAACCCCTGACTATACCGGGGATACGCTTATCACAATGCCTTTCTGGTCTGTGCTGAAGCAGGGCATTCTGGCAGCCAAGTGGCTTGACCTTTATTAGTGAGCCTGGTTACCCCCTCTCGGAACCACAGACTTAGAAATCGCCAGCTCATATACAGTGCATACAATAAATTTATATATATACCCTTATACTGTACACCATTTTAATAAAAAATATCACAAAATTCTTCTAAGTCCCTCGGGAAGAGTGAAAGACGCGCACGTTCATTTTCAGAGCTCCTAGACCTTCCTATAAGAAGTTAGCCAAAAAGTAGCTTCGAAAAACGCTTAGGTTAAGTTTCAGAGTTGCTTCTAATGTACCAAAGCTGGACTTAGACATAATTTCACTCTCACAACATTATGGCTGGTTGGAGAGAGTCCGAACCACAAGTACCGGGTCCATGGTTCTGGGCGTATACTGGGGGGACGGGGACGACTCCCATTAACCCCTGACTATACCGGCGATACGCTTATCACAATGCCTTTCTGGTCTGTGCTGAAGCAGGGCATTCTGGCAGCCAAGAGGCTTGACCTTTATTAGTGAGCCTGGTTACCCCCTCTCGGAACCACAGACTTAGAAATCGCCAGCTCATATACAGTGCATAAAATATATTTATCTATATACCCTTATACACTATTTTAATAAAAAATATCACAAAATTCTTCTAAGTACCTCGGGAAGAGTGAAAGACGCGCACGTTCATTTTCAGAGCTCCTAGACCTTCCTATAAGAAGTTAGCCAAAAATTAGCTTCGAAAAACGCTTAGGTTAAGTTTCAGAGTTGCTTCTAATGTACCAAAGCTGGACTTAGACATAATTTCACTCTCACAACATTATGGCTGGTTGGAGACAGTCCGAACCACAAGTACCGGGTCCATGGTTCTGGGCGTATACTGGGGGGACGGGGACGACTCCCATTAACCCCTGACTATACCGGGGATACGCTTATCACAATGCCTTTCTGGTCTGTGCTGAAGCAGGGCATTCTGGCAGCCAAGTGGCTTGACCTTTAATAGTGAGCCTGGTTACCCCCTCTCGGAACCACAGACTTAGAAATCGCCAGCTCATATACAGTGCATAAAATAAATTTATATATATACCCTTATACTGTACACCATTTTAATAAAAAATATCACAAAATTCTTCTAAGTCCCTCGGGAAGAGTGAAAGACGCGCACGTTCATTTTCAGAGCTCCTAGACCTTCCTATAAGAAGTTAGCCAAAAAGTAGCTTCGAAAAACGCTTACAGTAGGTTAAGTTTCAGAGTTGCTTCTAATGTACCAAAGCTGGACTTAGACATAATTTCACTCTCACAACATTATGGCTGGTTGGAGAGAGTCCGAACCACAAGTACCGGGTCCATGGTTCTGGGCGTATACTGGGGGGACGGGGACGACTCCCATTAACCCCTGACTATACCGGGGATACGCTTATCACAATGCCTTTCTGGTCTGTGCTGAAGCAGGGCATTCTGGCAGCCAAGTGGCTTGACCTTTATTAGTGAGCCTGGTTACCCCCTCTCGGAACCACAGACTTAGAAATCGCCAGCTCATATACAGTGCATAAAATAAATTTATATATATACCCTTATACTGTACACCATTTTAATAAAAAATATCACAAAATTCTTCTAAGTCCCTCGGGAAGAGTGAAAGACGCGCACGTTCATTTTCAGAGCTCCTAGACCTTCCTATAAGAAGTTAGCCAAAAAGTAGCTTCGAAAAACGCTTAGGTTAAGTTTCAGAGTTGCTTCTAATGTACCAAAGCTGGACTTAGACATAATTTCACTCTCACAACATTATGGCTGGTTGGAGAGAGTCCGAACCACAAGTACCGGGTCCATGGTTCTGGGCGTATACTGGGGGGACGGGGACGACTGCCATTAACCCCTGACTATACCGGGGATACGCTTATCACAATGCCTTTCTGGTCTGTGCTGAAGCAGGGCATTCTGGCAGCCAAGTGGCTTGACCTTTATTAGTGAGCCTGGTTACCCCCTCTCGGAACCACAGACTTAGAAATCGCCAGCTCATATACAGTGCATAAAATATATTTATCTATATACCCTTATACATTATTTTAATAAAAAATATCACAAAATTCTTCTAAGTCCCTCGGGAAGAGTGAAAGACGCGCACGTTCATTTTTAGAGCTCCTAGACCTTCCTATAAGAAGTTAGCCAAAAAGTAGCTTCGAAAAACGCTTAGGTTAAGTTTCAGAGTTGCTTCTAATGTACCAAAGCTGGACTTAGACATAATTTCACTCTCACAACATTATGGCTGGTTGGAGACAGTCCGAACCACAAGTACGGGGTCCATGGTTCTGGGCGTATACTGGGGGGACGGGGACGACTCCCATTAACCCCTGACTATACCGGGGATACGCTTATCACAATGCCTTTCTGGTCTGTGCTGAAGCAGGGCATTCTGGCAGCCAAGTGGCTTGACCTTTATTAGTGAGCCTGGTTACCCCCTCTCGGAACCACAGACTTAGAAATCGCCAGCTCATATACAGTGCATAAAATAAATTTATATATATACCCTTATACTGTACACCATTTTAATAAAAAATATCACAAAATTCTTCTAAGTCCCTCGGGAAGAGTGAAAGACGCGCACGTTCATTTTCAGAGCTCCTAGACCTTCCTATAAGAAGTTAGCCAAAAAGTAGCTTCGAAAAACGCTTAGGTTAAGTTTCAGAGTTGCTTCTAATGTACCAAAGCTGGACTTAGACATAATTTCACTCTCACAACATTATGGCTGGTTGGAGAGAGTCCGAACCACAAGTACCGGGTCCATGGTTCTGGGCGTATACTGGGGGGACGGGGACGACTCCCATTAACCCCTGACTATACCGGGGATACGCTTATCACAATGCCTTTCTGGTCTGTGCTGAAGCAGGGCATTCTGGCAGCCAAGTGGCTTGACCTTTATTAGTGAGCCTGGTTACCCCCTCTCGGAACCACAGACTTAGAAATCGCCAGCTCATATACAGTGCATAAAATATATTTATCTATATACCCTTATACACTATTTTAATAAAAAATATCACAAAATTCTTCTAAGTCCCTCGGGAAGAGTGAAAGACGCGCACGTTCATTTTCAGAGCTCCTAGACCTTCCTATAAGAAGTTAGCCAAAAAGTAGCTTCGAAAAACGCTTAGGTTAAGTTTCAGAGTTGCTTCTAATGTACCAAAGCTGGACTTAGACATAATTTCACTCTCACAACATTATGGCTGGTTGGAGACAGTCCGAACCACAAGTACCGGGTCCATGGTTCTGGGCGTATACTGGGGGGACGGGGACGACTGCCATTAACCCCTGACTATACCGGGGATACGCTTATCACAATGCCTTTCTGGTCTGTGCTGAAGCAGGGCATTCTGGCAGCCAAGTGGCTTGACCTTTATTAGTGAGCCTGGTTACCCCCTCTCGGAACCACAGACTTAGAAATCGCCAGCTCATATACAGTGCATAAAATATATTTATCTATATACCCTTATACACTATTTTAATAAAAAATATCACAAAATTCTTCTAAGTCCCTCGGGAAGAGTGAAAGACGCGCACGTTCATTTTCAGAGCTCCTAGACCTTCCTATAAGGAGTTAGCCAAAAAGTAGCTTCGAAAAACGCTTAGGTTAAGTTTCAGAGTTGCTTCTAATGTACCAAAGCTGGACTTAGACATAATTTCACTCTCACAACATTATGGCTGGTTGGAGAGAGTCCGAACCACAAGTACCGGGTCCATGGTTCTGGGCATTTACTGGGGGGACGGGGACGACTCCCATTAACCCCTGACTATACGGGGATACGCTTATCACAATGCCTTTCTGGTCTGTGCTGAAGCAGGGCATGCTGGCAGCCAAGTGGCTTGACCTTTATTAGTGAGCCTGGTTACCCCCTCTCGGAACCACAGACTTAGAAATCGCCAGCTCATATACAGTGCATAAAATATATTTATCTATATACCCTTATACACTATTTTAATAAAAAATATCACAAAATTCTTCTAAGTCCCTCGGGAAGAGTGAAAGACGCGCACGTTCATTTTCAGAGCTCCTAGACCTTCCTATAAGAAGTTAGCCAAAAAGTAGCTTCGAAAAACGCTTAGGTTAAGTTTCAGAGTTGCTTCTAATGTACCAAAGCTGGGCTTAGACATAATTTCACTCTCACACCATTATGGCTGGTTGGAGACAGTCCGAACCACAAGTACCGGGTCCATGGTTCTGGGCGTATACTGGGGGGACGGGGACGACTCCCATTAACCCCTGACTATACCGGGGATACGCTTATCACAATGCCTTTCTGGTCTGTGCTGAAGCAGGGCATTCTGGCAGCCAAGTGGCTTGACCTTTATTAGTGAGCCTGGTTACCCCCTCTAGGAACCACAGACTTAGAAATCGCCAGCTCATATACAGTGCATACAATACATTTATATATATACCCTTATACTGTACACCATTTTAATAAAAAATATCACAAAATTCTTCTAAGTCCCTCGGGAAGAGTGAAAGACGCGCACGTTCATTTTCAGAGCTCCTAGACCTTCCTATAAGAAGTTAGCCAAAAAGTAGCTTCGAAAAACGCTTAGGTTAAGTTTCAGAGTTGCTTCTAATGTACCAAAGCTGGACTTAGACATAATTTCACTCTCACAACATTATGGCTGGTTGGAGAGAGTCCGAACCACAAGTACCGGGTCCATGGTTCTGGGCGTATACTGGGGGGACGGGGACGACTCCCATTAACCCCTGACTATACGGGGAAACGCTTATCACAATGCCTTTCTGGTCTGTGCTGAAGCAGGGCATGCTGGCAGCAAAGTGGCTTGACCTTTATTAGTGAGCCTGGTTACCCCCTCTCGGAACCACAGACTTAGAAATCGCCAGCTCATATACAGTGCATAAAATATATTTATCTATATACCCTTATACACTATTTTAATAAAAAATATCACAAAATTCTTCTAAGTCCCTCGGGAAGAGTGAAAGACGAGCACGTTCATTTTCAGAGCTCATAGACCTTCCTATAAGAAGTTAGCCAAAAAGTAGCTTCGAAAAACGCTTAGGTTAAGTTTCAGAGATGCTTCTAATGTAGCAAAGCTGGACTTAGACATAATTTCACTCTCACAACATTATGGCTGGTTGGAGACAGTCCGAACCACAAGTACCGGGTCCATGGTTCTGGGCGTATACTGGGGGGACGGGGACGACTCCCATTAACCCCTGACTATACTGGGGATACGCTTATCACAATGCCTTTCTGGTCTGTGCTGAAGCAGGGCATTCTGGCAGCCAAGTGGCTTGACCTTTATTAGTGAGCCTGGTTACCCCCTCTCGGAACCACAGACTTAGAAATCGCCAGCTCATATACAGTGCATAAAATATATTTATATATATACCCTTATACACCATTTTAATAAAAAATATCACAAAATTCTTCTAAGTCCCTCGGGAAGAGTGAAAGACGCGCACGTTCATTTTCAGAGCTCCTAGACCTTCCTATAAGAAGTTAGCCAAAAAGTAGCTTCGAAAAACGCTTAGGTTAAGTTTCAGAGTTGCTTCTAATGTACCAAAGCTGGACTTAGACATAATTTCACTCTCACGACATTATGGCTGGTTGGAGAAAGTCCGAACCACAAGTACCGGGTCCATGGTTCTGGCCGTATACTGGGGGGACGGGGACGACTCCCATTAACCCCTGACTATACCGGGGATACGCTTATCACAATGCCTTTCTGCTCTGTGCTGAAGCAGGGCATTCTGGCAGCCAAGTGGCTTGACCTTTATTAGTGAGCCTGGTTACCCCCTCTCGGAACCACAGACTTAGAAATCGCCAGCTCATATACAGTGCATAAAATATATTTATATATATACCCTTATACACCATTTTAATAAAAAATATCACAAAATTCTTCTAAGTCCCTCGGGAAGAGTGAAAAACGCGCACGTTCATTTTCAGAGCTCCTAGACCTTCCTATAAGAAGTTAGCCAAAAAGTAGCTTCGAAAAACGCTTAGGTTAAGTTTCAGAGTTGCTTCTAATGTACCAAAGCTGGACTTAGACATAATTTCACTCTCACAACATTATGGCTGGTTGGAGACAGTCCGAACCACAAGTACCGGGTCCATGGTTCTGGGCGTATACTGGGGGGACGGGGACGACTCCCATTAACCCCTGACTATACCGGGGATACGCTTATCACAATGCCTTTCTGGTCTGTGCTGAAGCAGGGCATTCTGGCAGCCAAGTGGCTTGACCTTTATTAGTGAGTCTGGTTACCCCCTCTCGGAACCACAGACTTAGAAATCGCCAGCTCAGATACAGTGCATAAAATATATTTATATATATACCCTTATACACCATTTTAATAAAAAATATCACAAAATTCTTCTAAGTCCCTCGGGAAGAGTGAAAGACGCGCACGTTCATTTTCAGAGCTCATAGACCTTCCTATAAGAAGTTAGCCAATAAGTAGCTTCGAAAAACGCTTAGGTTAAGTTTCAGAGATGCTTCTATTGTACCAAAGATGGACTTAGACATAATTTCACTCTCACAACATTATGGCTGGTTGGAGAGAGTCCGAACCACAAGTACCGGGTCCATGGTTCTGGGCGTATACTGGGGGGACGGGGACGACTCCCATTAACCCCTGACTATACCTGGGATACGCTTATCACAATGCCTTTCTGGTCTGTGCTGAAGCAGGGCATTCTGGCAGCCAAGTGGCTTGACCTTTATTAGTGAGCCTGGTTACCCCCTCTCGGAACCACAGACTTAGAAATCGCCAGCTCATATACAGTGCATAAAATATATTTATATATATACCCTTATACACCATTTTAATAAAAAATATCACAAAATTCTTCTAAGTCCCTCGGGAAGAGTGAAAGACGCGCACGTTCATTTTCAGAGCTCCTAGACCTTCCTATAATAAGTTAGCCAAAAAGTAGCTTCGAAAAACGCTTAGGTTAAGTTTCAGAGTTGCTTCTAATGTACCAAAGCTGGACTTAGACATAATTTCACTCTCACAACATTATGGCTGGTTGGAGACAGTCCGAACCACAAGTACCGGGTCCATGGTTCTGGGCGTATACTGGGGGGACGGGGACGACTCCCATTAACCCCTGACTATACCGGGGATACGCTTATCACAATGCCTTTCTGGTCTGTGCTGAAGCAGGGCATTCTGGCAGCCAAGTGGCTTGACCTTTATTAGTGAGTCTGGTTACCCCCTCTCGGAACCACAGACTTAGAAATCGCCAGCTCAGATACAGTGCATAAAATATATTTATATATATACCCTTATACACCATTTTAATAAAAAATATCACAAAATTCTTCTAAGTCCCTCGGGAAGAGTGAAAGACGCGCACGTTCATTTTCAGAGCTCATAGACCTTCCTATAAGAAGTTAGCCAAAAAGTAGCTTCGAAAAACGCTTAGGTTAAGTTTCAGAGATGCTTCTATTGTACCAAAGATGGACTTAGACATAATTTCACTCTCACAACATTATGGCTGGTTGGAGAGAGTCCGAACCACAAGTACCGG